>NC_135540.1:10737126-11414626 GCF_045843805.1 Urocitellus parryii | reverse complement strand
CAGAATACAGACAAGTGTATACAAAGAAAGAAATCCTCTTAGCTTCACCATTAGCTCTTTAAGTTTATCTAATTCTCATAGAGATTACCATGGGTTTTATTACTCTAGTTGAAGAAATAATACAGGTAAACATTCTAAAACATTTAACAGTATTCCAGTATTAAGTATAGACAAATATTCAATTTGTTGCTCAGGTAAATCTAATCCTTAACAAAGCATATATATTTTCTTGTTGCTGTTGTTATTGCTTTTGTTCTTTTTCTTTTTTGGATAGAGCTGTAAACTATTTGGATATAGGAAATGTTGTGTTATTCTTGAAGCTTTGATATTTAGGGTAGATTGTAATATATAAATTTTTATAAGATTTCAAAGATTATGATTATTTTGATAGTATTAATTAAAAATTTAAAAGATGTGGATATCACAAGTCTGTAGAGGGAGAACACTACTGTATAAAATAACTAACTTGGAATAAATATTTTGCATCAACTAAAAAAAAATTCAGGCAATGTTTAGGCATAAAAGTACACGGAAAACTATATACTAAACTTCAAGTCCAGATAATTTTGTTATAATTTATTGGCTTTATTTTAAAAATGTCAGGATTAAATACATATTATAGCAATTATCTTCATATATCATTATACAAATTCTAAAGACAATGAAATATTTCCAGGAAAAATTACATTTAAGAAAAGCATTTAAGGTGTCTTAGTGTATCTTATATTTTCTTCTAAATTTTCTTTCAGTAAAATATAAGGAAAGTTTCTAGTTGTTTTTACAAATCAAGTAATATGAAGGTTTATTTTTTCTGTCATATTTTCTTGTATTACATATAGTTTGGGAATCTGCCAGTAGAGAATTAGGATGAATGTAGATTGGAAAATGGACATGTCAACAATGCTATACTTGGGATGCATTAATACATTTAGAACATTTTAGATTTAAATGTATTTCCTTAGGAAGAGATTTTAAGGCATTGAAAGTATGTCAGAAGTGACAGGTGTTCTTTGAATCTAAAATGTTGTTGACATGAGCAGAAGATAAAAATTAAATAAATAATTTAACACCTTGCACTATTAGAGCTGTGACTGAAATATAAGTGAATCCAATGTTTCACTGGTCTCATTTCTCCATGTGGTTGGAGCTTCCAGAAGAGCAGAAGCCTGTTCTACCTAAAGCTTATGAATCTGGCATATTTTAGCAGTGATGTAAGGAACAGATGTGGGGTTCATTTTAATGTCTTACCATGCTGAATGCCTATTTTTTAAAGGGATAAAAGTTATAAACGTGTCATTCAGCATATTTATTTTTTCTATTACCTGAGTTTATTTAAGTCAGGTGGTGGATCTGAGCCTCTCAACTTTTCCATATGCACAATGCACTGGGGAAATGAGATGACCTTTGGAGACAAGCTAACTGGACTAGGGCAGATGTGGGCTGCTGGGCCAGAGACTGGCTGGGGAGAAAATATACATTAGTATATTTTTAACCTCTCCAAGGTACTAATTTTAAATTATATTTTTTATTTAATGATGTATAATTGGGCATTTTTCACATAGGAGTTCATATCTGGGCACAGAAATTTGGTCACTCTATGACTAATTTTATCAA
Organism: Urocitellus parryii; assembly: GCF_045843805.1. Taxonomy (NCBI): domain Eukaryota; kingdom Metazoa; phylum Chordata; class Mammalia; order Rodentia; family Sciuridae; genus Urocitellus; species Urocitellus parryii. The sequence continues at coordinate 11,413,012 of NC_135540.1, read as the reverse complement.
TAACTTGATAATTTCACCTTTCTGATGCTCAGGTTTTGTATGTATAAAATGGAGGTGATGAGAATAATTTTATATTATGGCCATCGTGATTAGATTGGTGTACATTTCTTGACTGATTATTTAACAAGTCCTGAGCCCTTGATAAGTTTAGATTTTACCCTTGTCCCTACTCTTTCCCATCACATATCAAACCAAGTTGGAATCGATGTGGAAAATGAGGCTAACATGCATGGAAGACTCCAAGTACCAATGAGTTAGATCTTGGAAACAGAGTATAAAGCACAAGTCAGAAATAAGAATGTTTCACTGAGGTCCAAGTGAAATCTGTTGGACAAAAAGAGGTGATTCACCTGCCTTTAATCCAGGCTCGGCCTTGGATAAAAGTCGATGCTCCTGCCTTTGGTTCTGAAGATTCAGCTACAGGCTTCTGCCAATTCTCACAGTATTTTGGCAACTAAAATTAAAATTTCTTTCCTCTAGCAATAGAACTTCCCCACTGACTATCCTTGATATTTTGATAATGCTTCCCTTGTTATTCTCATATATCTCAATAAAAGATGTGTCATTTCCTATCATGTATTCAATTAGCATCTTGATACTCAGTTTGTAATCAACACTGGGCTTTCATGTTTGAGAGGATTTGCTATGTGAGCTTTATATATTTGCAAAAGGAACAGCAAAGGTGAAGAGACCAGAAAAGAGGAGAATGTTAGAACAAAATGCAGTCATCTAGTTTAGACTACTCGTTTGCAAACAAGACACTGTTTCCCATAGGAGACATCATTTTCCTGTATCACATAACTGCTGAGTAGCAAAAGATGGTCTGGATAGATATCTTATCTCCTTGATCAGAGTTTTCTCTGCTTGTCCATGCTTGCCATCAAAGTAGTGTTTTCTCGCAAGGCCAGATGAGAAAATGATGTTGCCTGTACAAAGTCTATTGCCAGGAGGCCACACCCCTAGGTTTAAAGAGTCACTGGATAATACAGAGAACTTCCCACAGCTATTTTATAAAATTACAAAGTAGTTCAAAGGAAAATGCATTTTTTACACATTTGTAATATCATGTAGAAATTAAACAGTTACAAAATTAAACGTAGTATCACAAATATAAATTGGAGAGATAGTGCCTGCGTGTGAGGGTAGCATCATAGCAATTCAAGTAGAAAAAGGAGATATGGTGCAGGCTGCACCTCTACAGCCTCCTTTACTCCTACCATTCATTTCTCCTTTATGATCTAATTTCCCTTTGTTAAGCTTATACACAAATCTCATCCAATAATCACAAAAATTCAGAAAGGAAATTTATCTTCGAACTCAATTTTAGGATGAATAAATTGGGTCAAATGAAGAAGTTAAGGGATATGCTCCAATTCATTTAGATGTGGGAAAGACAAATCTGGACCCATAGCTGTCTGACTCCACATACAATGTTCCCATTCTTAGGCATATTGTGTCACAAATATTAGAATATGCAAAGAACCCTCCGGGAAGAGTCAATTTGTAGTTTACCTTTCAAAAAATATGTCACATGCATTCCTAAAATTCTCTGTGCAAATTAAGATAGCTCTTTCATTTCTTAAAGACCGCTAATATTCTGAACCTTCGTTGAATAAAATTTCACATATCTTACAGACGGGTGGTGTCCCCGTCCAAGAGCTCAGTCTAGCTATGGGATTATGGCCACCCCTGCTTTGAGTTGTTTTCTTTCCAGGGTCTTCTTTGCCTCTTGATACTTAAAATACTTAAATGTGGACATGTCACTTGGAAAGGTAAATTCAAAGAGTCACATGTTATATGTCAGTGATCAAAACTAACAATATTTACCACAAATGTATCGGAAATGTTTCAATGATAACAATAATACTTCCTTACACTAGATAAAAATATGCTTGGAAGTATTTTATAATGTTTTTAATTCCCTTTTTTAAGCTATGATTGGCTCTCCTATGAGAAAAAAAGGCAGATAAAAGTCAGCTGGATCTTTACTATACATAAAATACTAGAGAATAAACACAAATATGTTAACAATGTGTATTTCATGTCAAAAGGGTAACCAGTGACGTTATCTTTTTTTTAATCTTTGTTTTTTGTATTTCCTAATTTTTTAAAATAACAATATATTATAAATCTTGTATTATTACGTTTATAACCAATAAGAACAGCTTAATATGACTAAATCTCCTTCTTCAATGTTTTCCCATGAAAACTATTTCCTCTGGCTAATGAAGCCTCTCAGGGAGTGATAGCAAAATGCATGACTCATGTTAATATAAAAAATATGAAAAACAACAATAACAAAAAACATACTGACTAAATCAAACTGATCATTTCTCCTTGTTTCCAGCATCAAGTAAGTTTTTTTTCTGATGTTTCTGAAAATGATACCAAAACATGTAAATTGCCAAAAGAAGGCTATGTTGTTTCCTATGAGAATCGTCTCAGTAGAGCTATGGCGCATTTTTGGCTTCTTCCAAGTCTTCCTGAGCTGCTATGTGTCCCGAACCATCCATGGGCCATGTGTATGTGATCTATGCACATTTGAGCATAAGAAGGGACTGGAGTGACTTTGCAAGCTGATTGGCAATGTGACTTCTGGGTGCCTTTTCTCTTGCTCAGCCCACCCTGCACCGGAGATAGGTGTGACTTGCCAGGATGTCAATCAATCTGCTGACAATAAGACACCGCCATGCAAGACTCCACCCTTCGAAACACAATCCTTTGCCACTTGGGTGGAACTTTCTATAGAATTTTTTTTTTCCCCAATAAATAGAAGATTTCCGTGTGCTCACTGTCTTTCAGCGCAGTAGCTGACCCTTGGGGTCACCTAGCCGCCCTGCTCTAGAAACTTACGTTCCTGGGTTACGTGGTTTCTTCGCCTTTTTCTTAGTTACTGAAACAGCCAGGTCCTTTGAACCCAGCTGATATCACCAGTCTGGCCAGCTGGTGATACATTTTACTTAAAAATATGTTCTAAAAGAAGCGCTTGAAGTAGAACCACCAGATTAAAATACTCATATTGCAAAGCATGGGAGAGAAGAAGCTTCTTGTGACCTGGCATAAAACCAATAAAATTCCAAGCACACTAGGTTATAAGTGACCAAGTGACAACAGTTCTATAGTACTAACAATGGGTGACAAATAGACTTCCTTTGCCAGGACATCTCTATTCATGTGGCAAAGAAAGAGGAAAAAAAGAGCTTCAGAAAATGCAACAAAACAATAGTAATGAGTAAAATCTAACAGAGAGAAGACTCTATTAAGGGAAGAGAAAATAAAAGAAGAGAATAAAACTGTGAAATGAAGTGAATTGTGAGATTTTGGATTTACACAGTAAATCAGCCTTGTATAGTCAGAATTTTTGTCATATATTTGAACTGTGGTACGTATTTTGCTTGAGTGGCCAGGTTATATTAACCTGTATTATATAGGTTATATTAAACATAATTGTGAACTATGAATTTAATGTCTCTGTGAATTACAGTGATTGTGGAAAGAAGGTTTGAAGGGTATTCCATATCGAATACTTTCAACAATCCGGTTTTCTATGACTTCCAAGATAAAATGAAAGAAAACTAAGGAAAGGAAAAGAAAGAAAAAAGTGGAACTCTCTAGAGTTATGATCTCATTGCAGACCAAGAAAACTGGAAAGAGGTAATTTCTAAAGTTCTTTGCTTAAAAAATGATATTGAGGAAGTATTGTTTTAAAGTACAGAATGTTGATAACTTACATGCACTTCAAGTTACAAATTTCCAAAATCAAGTTATTCCTCCACTGAATCATTCACTCAAACATTGTTAAATACATGTTATGAATATAGTATTATAATAAAAAAAGCTCTAAAACATCACAGCAGGATTCTTTTGTAGTTTGTCGTTTAGTAATGTTTCCGGTTACATTTTTAATTAATATTTAATATTAAAATATTTGGAATTTTTAACTGTTCACCTGCCTTTTTTTTTCATGTAATGAGAAACCTCTCACATATCAGCCCATGAGCTCCCTGGAACAGTGACTGGTTTTTGAGCTCTGCGTTGAGTTCTTTGGTTACCAAATGCCCGTTTTGCCACAAGCTCAGGCACTAGCACCAGCACCATTGAGTCAATAACCACTAAATAAATGCATAAAACCTTCCTCCCTGACACAAGAAAATACGTGTTATTTAAATAAACTTTCTAGTTTGTGACACAAGTTCCTCTATATTCTTTATTCAGTTTCCCAAAATGTTAATCTTAAATTACCACAACACATTTTTCATATTCAGGAAAGTACTACTGATACATTGCTATTAAATAAACTCCAGGTATCATTTGGATTTCACTACTGTTTCCCTGATTTCTTTTTCTGTCCAGAGTCTAACCCAAGAAGATAGTCCTTGTTGTGGGACTGGTCTGGTTTTCTAAATCACCTTAAGCATTCTGAATAAGGCTGTGGTATCCTGAGGGAAGAGAATATAAATACATCTCATGTTGTCATAACATGAATTCCTCATTTCTCGCTTCTCTATTGCGACTGGATTATTTGTTGATTACTCAGTATTTTATTTATATTTATTTCCTTTGTCTGTGTTTGTTTGCTTCCAGAAAGAAAAATGAATCTATCCCTTTTAGTTTTTTTTTTTTTTTTTGCAAAAGAAATCTTTTTCCCCTTATTGGGAAATATGATTTTGTATTCAATCCTTGCTTTATCTCTTCTTTCTTTGTTACTTTTTAAAAAATGCAATTCTTTTGTGCTCACACATTTTAAGTATCTCTGAAACTACAAACAGAATGTGCAAAGCAAGGAGATGCTTTATTTCCCAGTGTTTACAGGCTCTGTTTTCATTGTTGGCAGTTCAAGCATCTGTATCTATAGACCTATGCTCCACGTGCACTGATTTCCTCAGATTGGCAGATGCTCAGTGGTACAAACGGGTGTACAGAATCAAGTGGCACCACCTGTGAGTGACTGTCACACCCAACAGAGAACATTTTCTAGCAGCTGAGCCTCAGTTTGAAGACATCAAAAGAATCACATAAACTTCATGTACTTTAGAGACAAATCTTCATTCCAAGTTGCTTCTTACAAAAACCAAATAATCCTCCCTCCCACTCTTTTCTTCTATAAAGAAAAATGTCAAAACCAATGAAATAGTTTACGTTTATTTTGCCAAATATTTTAATATAAAAATGCCTAAAAAATTTCAGTACTTTTTCTAAAGGTGGAAATCAGCAACAATATAGACCTAATACTGAAATTCATATTTATTTATGTTTGTTGACACAGAAAACTATTTCTAGTATGATAAGAAGAAATTTTATCTGTAAACTTAGTAGGTACAACTTATTGAATTATTAATTTTAAGTGATTTAAAGCAAAATAAAGTTCATAATAAATATAAAAGTAAGTTTTTAATTATCAGCATATTTTTTAGAATTTTAGATTCATGCATTTGTATATGAAACAATCTTGTTTTGTAAATGTCACCATCATTGTCATTACTGGAAGAAATACAATTTTAAATGGTAATAAAAACAGTACTTTATTAGGTCCAAATCTGTATTTTAGGGAAGAAGTTGTCTTTATGTGTTAGTTTTCCATCACTGTGACAAAATAACTGAGAAAATCAATTTAAAGAAGGAAATATTTATTTTGACTCATACTTTCAGATATTTTAGTTCATGGTCACTTGTCCCCATCACGATCTGCCTGTGGTGAGGCAGAACATCATCATGGGTAGCACATGACAGGACATAGCTGTTCCAACCAGAAAGCAGAGCACAGGTACTCTCGACTAAGGGACAATTTGTGCACTAAGCAAGATGTCCTAAAACAGCACAGATTTCCTCAGGCTACTCATACTGGCATATAACTTAACACTTGGGAATTGTGTTTATTTCTAGATCTGTACATTTAATATTTTTGGACCATGGTTAACTAATTCTAACCAAAATTGCAGATAGACAAACCACAGATAAAAGGAGAATACTGATAAAAGCCCAGGACCAGACAGATAAACAGCGAAGTTCTACAAGAACTTTAAAGAAGAACTAATACCAATACTCTATAATTTATTATTTCAGGAAATAGAAAAAGAGGCAGCACTTCCAAACTCATTCTATGAGGCCAATATCACTCTGATTCCAAAACCAGGCAAAGACACATCAAAAAAGAAAACTTCAGACCAATATTTCTAATGAACATAGATGCAAAAATTCTAAATAACGTTCTGGCAAATGGAATACAAAAACATATCACAAAGATTGTGTACCATGATCAAGTGGGATTCATCCCAGGGATACAGGTTGGTTCAACACACAGAAATCAATAAATGTAACTCATCACATCAATAGACTTAAAGATAAGAATCATATGATCATCTCAATAGAAGCAGAAAAAGCATTTAACAAAATACAGCACTCCTTTATGTTCACAACACTAGAAAAATTAGGGATAACAGGAAAATATCTCAACATCATAAAGGCTATCTATGCTAAGTCCCAGGTCAACATCATTCTAAATGAAGAAAAATTGAAGGCATTCCCTCTAAAAACTAGAACAAGACAGGGATGATTTTTTTCACCATTTCTATTTAACATACTTCTTTAAACAGTGACCAGAGCAATTATACAGACAAAAGAAATTAAAAGGATACATATAGGAAAAGAAGAACTCAAATGGGCACTATTTGCTGATGATATGATTCTATGCCGAGAAGACCCTAAAAGTTCCACAGAAAACTTCTAGAACTAGTAAATGAATCCATCAAAGTAGCAGGATATAAAATTAACACCCATAAATTGAAAGCATTTTTGTATATCAGTGACAAATCTTCAGAAATCAAAAACAAGAAAAACTACCCCATTTTCAATAGCCTCAAAAAAAAAAAAAACCCTTGGGAATCAACGTAATGAAAGAGGTAAAAGATCGATATAATGAAAATTACAGAACCCTAAAGAAAGAAATCAAAGAAGACCTTAGAAGATGGAATGATCTACCTTGCTCTTGGATAGGCAGAATTAATATTAACAAAATGACCATACTTCCAAAAGCACTATAAAGATTTAATGCAATTCTAATCAAAATTCCAACAACATTCCACATAGAAATAGAAAAAGGAATCATGAAATTCATCTGGAAAAATAAGAAACCCAGAATAGCTAAAGTAATTCTTAGCAGGAAGAGTGAGGCAGGTGGCATCACTTTACCAGACCTTAAACTATACTATAGAGCAATAGTAACAAAAATAGCATGATATTGGCACCAAAACAGACTGGTAAACCAATGGTATAGAATAGAGGACACAGACTAACCCACAGGACTACAATTATATTATACGAAGGTGCCAAGAACATGCATTGGAGAAAAGATAGCTTATTCAACAAATGGTGCTGGAAAAAATGGAAATACATATACAACAAAATGAAATTAAAATCCTATCTCTCACCATGCACAAACTCAACTCAAAATGGATCAAGAACTTAGGAACAAAACCAGAGACCCTGCATCTAATAGAAGAAAAATAGGTCCTAATCTCCATCCTGTGGGATTAGGCATCAACTTCCTTAATAAGACTTCTGTGGTACAAGAATTAAAATCAAGAATCAATAAATGGGATGGATTAAAACTAAAAAGTTTTTTCTCAGCCGAATAATCAATCTGTGAGGTGAATAGAGAGCCTACATCTTGGGAGCAAATCTTTACCCCTCACACATCAGATAGAGAACTAATCTCTAGGGTATATAAAGAACTCAAAAAGCTACACACAAGAAAACAAATAACCCAACCAATAAATGGGCCAAGGACCTAAAGAGACAGTTCTCAGATTATGATGTACAATCGATCAACAAATACATGAAAAAATGTTCATCATCACTAGTAATTAGAGAAATGCAAATCAAAACCACTCTAAGATTTTATTTCACAGCAATCAAAATGGCAGGTATAATGCATACAAACAACAACAAGTGTTGGCAAGAATATGGGGAAAAAGATATACTCATACACTGCTGGAGGGGACTGCAAATTGTTGCAGCAAATATGGAAAGCAGTATTTAGTATCTTGGAAAATTGGGAATGAAACCACCATTTGACCCAGCTATCCCTCTCCTTGGTCTATACCCAAAGGACTTAAAAACAACATAACAGGGACACAGCCACATCAATGCTTATAGCAGCACAATTCAGAATAGCTAAACTGTGAAGCCAACCTAGATGCCTTCAATAGATGAATGAATAAAAAAAATGTGGTGTACATACACAATGGTATATTACTCATCAATAAAAGAGAATAAAATCATGGCATTTGCAGGTAAATGGACGGAGTTAGAGAAGATAATGCTTAGTGAAATTAGCCAATCCTAATAAAACAAATGCTGAATGTTTTCTTTCATATAAGGAGGCTGATTCATAGTGGGGTATAGAGTGGGAGCATGGGAGGAACAGACGATCTCTAGATAGGGCAGAGGAATTGGAGGGGAAGAGAGAGGGCATGGGGTTATTAATGATATTGAAATGTAATGATCATTGTTATCCAAAGTACAGGTATGAAGAGATGAATTAGTGTGAATATACTGTAAAGACAACAAGAGATATGAAAAATTGTGCTCTATATGTGTATTAAGAATTGTAATGCATTCTACTGTCATGTATAAATTATTTAAAAAAAGAATACTCACTTCAAAAAATTATTTTCTGTTTAACTAAAAAAAATCAGAGATATGTTGAGTTTTTAAAAGTTTGCACATAGGAAAAAGAAGTGAATGCATCTAACTAAAATAAGTCTAGTACATGTTTAACTCTTTGAAAGTGTGGAAGAGGAGGGATATTTCCAAATTCATTTTATGAGGCCAACATTTCTCTGGCATCAAATTCAGACAAAACCAAGAGTAAACTACAGAACAACTCTGTAGTTTACTCTTTCTGTTGCAAAAACTCAACAAAATGTTACAAGCAGAATCCAAAAGTACATCAAAAGGATCACATATAATATCACTGAGATTTATCTCAGAAATGTAAGAAAGATCCTGCCGCAGTCTGGCTGGGCAAAATAACCGGGGGGTGACAAGCAACTTGCGAAAGTTGAAACAGCAGGATCCTCTTTTTTTCGAGACAACAGAGGTATTTATACCTAACTGAATACACAGCTTGTTTCAATTTAGCAGAATCCAGTTACAGCAATCAGTCATTAAGGAATCCTCATCATCTTAATAATTATACACAGCTTAACTTAATTAACATTATTAGATACAGCAGTCAGTCATTAAGGAATCTCTATCATCTTTAATGGCTCCCTGGCTTTAGCTCAAACCACTCCTCCTGGCAAAGTGCCAGGCACCACCTTGATTTGTCTATGGCCCTCAACAAGATCCAATATATTGAAACCCATCAATACAATTAATTGCATTATTAGAACAAAGAGTATGATAGCCTTATTATAGTAAAATATATATGAAGCTTTTGGCATTAGTCAACACCTTTTCTTTGCAAGAACTTTTAACAACAAACTGGGAAAAGAAGGAAAATTCTTAGGTGCAATAAGACTATATATGAGAAGCCCACAGTGAACTCAAGTTTAATGTCAGGAACAAGACAAGGGTTTCCATGCTCATCTTTCAATTTACATAATGCTGGGAATTCCTGACAAAGCAATTGTACAGGCAAAAAATAAGTAAATATTTGGCATCTAAATTGGAAATGAACAAGTAAAATCACTGTTATCTGCACAGGATAAGATCTTACACATAAAAAACCGGTAAAGATTCATTAAAAATGGTCAGAATTAATAAATGTAGGAATCATATACTAAGAGGTAAACATAAGAAATTAGGTAAATACTCATTTACAGAAACGTTCAAAGCACTGATTTCAAAATATGAAACATTTATTGTTTAATGTAATGCTCAGAAGACATTATATTATCATACACTGAAAGGATAATAATGCCAGATCCCCCGTAGTGCCCAAAGCAGTCAATATAAGCCCCACTGAAATCTCAAAGATATTTTTATAGAAATAGGAAAAACAGCAATGCAATTCTTGTTGGAGGACAAAAGGCAGTAACCAAGCCAATCCTGAGAAAGAAGATCAAAGCTGGAGGCATAACACTTCCTGGTTCCTAATCTCACTATGACACTACAGTAATCCCAACAGTGTGCTCTGGGCGTAAAGACAGACAGACACACCAATGGGTCAGAATATAGATTCCTGAAACAAATCCATGCATGTAAAGCCAATAATCTTGAATGGAGTGCTGAGGGTATAAAGTGGGAGAAGAACAACCTTTTTAACAAATTGTGCCAGAAATCTGGATATTTTTAAGGTACAACTCTTTAAAATATAAGAAGAAAAAAAATGCACAAGAACTTATTCTATACATGCAACAAATTTCACTATAAAGAAGAAAATCATTTGACAAAAATAATAAACAGTAAAATATTAATATGTACTATATCCCATTTGTTGATGGTGCTATTTAAAATTATATTTTTGGATTCAAATTATTGATCTTTGGATTTTAAATGAATCTGTTGATATTACTAAGGTACTGTTTATGAATGTATGTTATAGAAACACATATAGAATGTCATTTTTTAAAATTTTTCTGATCTTCTATTTGGAATATGGATATGTAGATATTATGTCATTATTCTAATATTTACAATCATATTATGTATATGAATATCTTGCATACTATCTGGGCAATGGTAAACCTTCAGTAACCACTTCAAGTATTTAGTTATTAATATTTTTCATAGTGGATCTTTATTACAACAAAGCAATCAAAGAAATTCGTATTGCTAAACTACATGAATCAAGGTATACTTACACCTGAATTCTTAAAAAAAAATAAATATACATTAGGAATTTTAATAATTTGACATTTACTTTTATGTTCAAACAAAAGAATGTAAAGAGGCCCTCAATATTTTCCAACTCTGTTATTTGCATATATGGATATGTCACAATGAAATCCATTATTCTATAATTAAGATGCACTAATAAAATTAATTATGTCTATCAGGAAAAAATAAGATGAATCTTTTGGTTGCATGATTCAGTCACCTATTCCCAACATAAATTCAGTGGCACAAAATACACAGTAAAATTTGCTCCCAAATGTCATTAGCCTTAAGTTCTAAATGCTAATATAACATTTCCTTATTGTTTTTGCTTGCTATTGACATAGTTATTCTTGTTTAGCTCAATTCTTCTTTTCTAATGAGCCTACTACATTAAGTTGCTTTCTTAAGCTGCACAAAAGAAGAAGTGATTGTCCTTTATTCCAGTTGTAACACAATGCCATTTTTTTTTTCTGCCCTCAGAGGATAAATCTTACCAACACCAGGCAGATTTTTCTACTCAGGTCTTTGCACCATAGGAACAGTCCAGGGAATATGGCCTTGTTTTCTCTTGTGGGTTTTCTTGGATAAAAGTGTCTTCATTTATACTCTGCTAACTTTACCATAGTTTTATATGACTTGGAGACATATAATGAAAGCTGATATGCTGTATGTTAATGTAATGAAAAATAACTCTTATTTTTAACATTACTTCTAAAATTCTTATTCTTTATAATTCTCTTTTACTGCAATGATTTCACATTTTCTATATTACATTTAAATTTAACATATTTACTTAATTAGAAGTTGATAGTGAGACAGAGAACAATAACAATAACATAAAATACTAAGATATCACTTAGTAGAGTTCATTCATAGAATCAATAGAATTCTGTGATTCTACATGATTGCTTTTCATGTATCTCATTGAATCAGAATTAACAACTTTTTCTTTTTATCTATTCTATAAGTCATTAATCAACAAATATCAGATAGTGTTCCTGGACATGGTTCCTTTCAGATTTTAATAATGCAGAACTTGCGGTTTCATTTTGTGAAATCTTTTTCACTGCTAGATATAACAGCAGAATAAGTTCAAACACTATCTTTTCTTGTGATTGACTTTGGGTCTTTAGGCTATGTTGAACATACAATGCACTTTCAATACATTCTTGGCATTTAATTGATTTGAGCAGGAAAATCTTACCTTGAACTTACCTTATCTCAGAAGCAATGTACTTATTTCTGCAGTAACTTTTCTAGCATCTTTAGGGTGAACTTGGGCCAATCCTATTATATTTTGGTCGATTTGCAATTCATGATCTTTATAGCAGATAATCTAGTGAGAACAACACATATACACAGAGTGCCGATGAGGCAACATCTTAGTTTCTTCATTAGAAAAAGTAAAATATATGACTCCTGATATTAGAGATTCAATTTATGTAATGTCTTATACGTTTTCATTTTCTCTTAGTAACTTGCAAGATCCTGGGAAGCATATCCATGCTCGTGTGTATAAGAGTCTATGCCTCTACCAATATCTGAGTTCACAGTATTCAAAGCCAAGTAATAACAACACTACACTCACTTTTATTTCTTGAAGATATAATGACCTATATATTTAAATATTCCTTAAGTGTTATTCTAGTAACAAAATCTTTTATAACTATGGAATATCATCTTCAAAAATAATTTTTCAAATATCTTTTCCTAAATATGTCATTAAGATGTATTTATTTTATGAGCATAGTTGTAATAAACGTTTGACAATTATTCCAAAATTTTAGCTTAGTATCTTTTCACAACAAAGTAAAATAAGCTATATTTTATTACTACCAATAATCTGATTTATTAATTTTATGTGCAATTATTCTTTAAGCTGAGTTCATAATATTTTTATTCAACAATATGTGTGTATACATTATACATATATAATAATTAACTCTATGAATGTGGGAATCAAACAAGCTAATACGAATGATATGTTAAGAAGAGAAACTTGTCTGTTTTTCCTGAAGCCATTGTAGGTACTCAATATGCTTTGCTGTTTGTATGTAAAAAATATAAGAGAAATGATCTTTATGAAAATAATCCAGGTCAGTGACAGATCTGGAAATGGCAAACAAAAATAAAATTTGACTCAAGGTAATTTATTTCTTCAGAGTGGTCAGGGGCAGAAGAGGTCCACTATTTGGCATTTAGAAAATAAAAGATAAATCCTTTATGACAGATACTTACATTTAATTTCATATTTTAAAGATTTTATCATCAACAAATTTAGCAGAAATGTTGTAGATTGATCTGAGCTCTAACTCCCTCTATAAACTAAAGAATTCTGGATCCCAATCCCTTTCTTCTGCTCTTTTGCTCTGAAGTTAGTTATGCCTTCACTTTCAAAGAATTATGGGTATAGGATCTTCAAATTCTGGATCGAGACACTGCTTTTCTTAATATTTTGATCAAGCCTAACTATACAAGAGCAATAGCCAAGTTCCCCTTAATAATAGCCAGAAGAAGTGCCTCTAATCCAATTGGTCACAGGGCAGCTATCACCAAAACCAATTTCTGTATAATTAAAAGGTGCTCCTAGGCACTGTAAAATCTTGGAAGTTGCCCAGGGATTTGGGGGAAGTAGGAGGATTTTTTTTTTCATAGACAGCACCCACATTCAAGCAATTTCTGAAACACACTGATAAGCTTTGCCTTTGAATTTACATTAAAGAGCTCAATAGTTGCTACCTGTGAGAACAGCTCACGCTTCTAAACTGACTCATGTCCTGCAGAGATTAAGGACAGAGGCCTCTAGAAGATTAGCCCTTCACTTGGTTTAAGTGACACCCAATCCATTTTATTGACATGGACTCCATCCTGCAAAACAAGCACTTTTGGACTGAAACATAATGAAAATTTGGTGTGCCTTTATAGACCAGCGTACAATACGTTTTCACACATTAAAGCTAGCTAATGTAGGTAGTGTCTGTAAGTGAATCCAACAGTCCTCATTATGGATGGTGTATAGACACACACATAAGAATACTAATTCAGTGGAGCATACCGAGGTGCTTTATATTACTTTTTAATTTTACCCAAGTCTTGCTGAGGTCCAAAGTTATTAAGCCATATTCATTGAATTCGGCAGGCTATTACTTTGCATTGTTACGATTCTTATTGCATCAAGGCAGTCAATTGTGAAGCCAAACAGGATTTGATTTGATTTCTAATTGTTTGTTTTCAGCAAACAATTTGAACCTAGGTTTGTTACTTCTGTGCAGAGCAGAAAGAATATCAGCAGGTAGGTGAAGAGTTCTCGAATTTTTCTTTTAATGCTATTCTAACACAGAGTGTGGTTTGTAACCCACCTCTGTTATGATACAGCTGCATAACAGAGATGTGAAATATTACTGCATTGAAAGTGGGCTACTTTGGAGGGTTGACATTTTCTGATGTTCCTGCCAGCTACCTGGACTCCATTATTATGGGAAAATGAGCCTGTGCTAACAACTTGCAAAATCATGCTTTCTCTTTTGTTTTTGATCTGCATCACAGAAACAGGACATGTCCTGAGGTTGAACCAGATCATAAAGCTAGGCTACTATGGCATTATGTGAATATTTCATTAGCAAAAATATATTATACAGCATGAAAACCATCATTTCCACACATCTATACAGAGGATAGGAAAAAGCAATGTTGTATCACACTTTATAATATCTTAAGTAAAAATTTAAATTGCAATGCATATTGAAAATAAGTCATAATTATTATGAATTTGGATAGAAAAAAACTTTTTAAAGTATTCATTATTTTGGCAATACAATAATTATTTATTTTAACTCCCACAATGGAGCATTGGTTTTATTTTTGTTTCTTCCTTTATTTCATTCATTGCATCAAATGTAGAAATTTATTCTTAAAACTGAGTGCTTAAATACATAAAAACACTTCCTACAAATGACCCCTAATGTTTTAGTTTTATCTATTAGAGCTAGAGCTTATCAAAAGGAAAAAAAAGTAAATATGGACAGGTGAGAATAAAGTCGTTCACTTGGAGTAAGTCCTCCCCATTGCTAGTCCTCTCTCATCTTGCTCCTTCCACAGTGGGCACTGAGGACAGTGGAAGAGCCTTTCTCAGGCTTGACATCCATTCACAGTCTGCTGTGACTTGGGCTGCTTAATGCAGCCAACTGTTTCTAAGGACTTATCTCAGCAGATACATGGTTCCTTGGTTCAAGTAGCAAATAGTCAAAGGAAATATCATGTGACCACAGACAAATGCCACTTCTCATCTCTCAGCTTCACGGCCTATAATACTAACTGGTTTCATTATCTGTCAACTTTTATAAATAGTATCCCAACATCAAGTCTTGCTTCCTGGGACAAACTAAATCAGAGGTATCCTTGAGCAAAATTACGAGTGTCTATCTCTCAATTGTGTCATTGGGAGTCTCCTTTAAAGTCATCTACACAATTCATTCCAATAATCACATCAACTGTGAGGTTGGCATTCAATTAGCAGAATGAAAGAGCAGAGTGCAACGATTTCAGATGTTTTTAGGTCTCACCTTTCCTTTCTTTTGGTACCAGGGATTGAACTCAGGGGTGCTAACCACTGAGAGACATCATCAGCCCTTTTTATTTTTTTATTTTGAGACAGGGTCTAGCTAAGTTTTTTAGGTCCTCCCAAGTTGCCAAGGCAATCTTTGAACTCCTGCCTAAGCCTCCCAAGTTGCTGGGATTATAAGCATTCGCCCAATGAGTCTAACTTTTAGAGAATCTTTATTTTATTTTGAAAGAAAACAGTATAATGTAGCAAAAGGGAAACGAGTAGAGATTTGGGGAAATTTTCTTAAACTCTTTAAGCCTAGCTACCTAACTACCTATAGTAAATAGACATGTTAGGTGTCATGAGGATTCAGTTTAAAATATAGTATTTAATATTTGGTGCGTAGTAGAATTCATTTCTTCATTCCCTTACTCCTGACTTGCAGATACTGTCTTTTGAATTAGTGGAGATTTGACAGAAATAGTCTGGAACTTGAAAGCTGAAGTCTTGACTTTAAGAAGGTGAGGGCTCTTTGTAAAGGTAGGATTTGTAAACAAGTGAGCAAAGATAGCCTTCCTCCCATGGTCATCAACTATATCATGGTTACTTCCTGTTATGTTTAGAAAGAGCATTCTGGGCCTGTGATACTCTCCTCATACCATCAATCCCTGACAACCCTCCCCTGCCCCACTACACACACACACACATCACACACACACACACACACACACACACACACACACACATGCTCACACAAAGCAAGGATCTTACCATACAATGCAATGGTAAGGTGGAAAGAGCCCTGGTTGTAAGACAATCAGGATGATGGTAAAACTTTGCTGTTGATCCATTAAATGAGATAATACTCTGCAGCATTGAAAGCTGAGATTGTACATATTGGTATAAATTCATATCTAAGATACATATTTGAAGCAAAATCTTGCACAATGCATTTACAGGCACGGAAAAGCCATGCATCAACTCCACAAAGAATTACACTCTGCACAGAGAAATGCGAGAGAGAGAGGAAGAGCCTGGGGAGGGAAACATTCACCTTTGACTATATAGCCTTTTAGATTTCTGTCGAAAAGTCTATTTGTGAAAGTATCACTTTCATAACTACAACAGGTAAAATTCTGTCCACCACAACTGGGATTTCTTTCTGTTGGTTGGTTGGTTGGTAGGGGTGAAATGGCAGGAGGTGGGTTGTGAACCTGGCTTCTGGTGACTCCTCCACACCA
Organism: Urocitellus parryii; assembly: GCF_045843805.1. Classification (NCBI taxonomy): domain Eukaryota; kingdom Metazoa; phylum Chordata; class Mammalia; order Rodentia; family Sciuridae; genus Urocitellus; species Urocitellus parryii. The sequence goes on along the minus strand of NC_135540.1, from coordinate 11,396,404 downwards.
AGGTCTGGTGCTAGCTGTGGTGGGAGTGGACACAAGGGGCAAATAAATAATCTTGCTCTTCATCTTCACCATGGAGAATGTCCAGGAAAAGAAGAAAGAAAGAGAGAGAGAGAGAGAGAGAGAGAGAGAGGGAAGGGAAGGGAAGGGAAGGGAAGGGAAGGGAAGGGAAGGGAAGGGAAGGGAAGGGAAGGGAAGGGAAGGGAAGGGAAGGGAAGGGAAGGGAAGGGAAGGGAAGGGAAGGGAGAGAGGGAAGGAAGAAGGAAGGAAGGAAGGAAAAAAAACAAGAAAACTCGTAGCAAAATCTGTGAGGTCCATAGTGAGATAGAAAGGAGGCACTGGAATTAATAGCAATGGTGAACTCTCAAAAACTAGGAAAACCAAAAGATGTTCTGAGAAAGTTAGACTCGTGCTTTTGTAATACAAACACTTCTTTGTCCTCTCTGGAGTTTTTAATTTAAATCAAAGTAGCTTGTACCATCTGCCATCTATTTACCTGCCTACTAGCTACATATTAATTGACATTGGAGACAAGGAGGGAAGGTTTTTTCCTCTGCGATGATATGCCACAAAATAAAAGAACACATGTGGCTGCGGAGATGTGAGATAGAAGGTACTCCAAGAGCAAGATTTGCTGTGAATTCAGAGAAATTCAAGAACATCACAAAAATCTCTACAAGAAGGAGTTTTAAACAACTCTACCTAGGTTTTATAGGGTAGAGATGACATATATGTTATGTTAGATTTGTTTTAAAAAATGCAGTAATAAAAGTTTATTATAAATAAAATAATTAAAGTTTATTTTTTAAAAATAGAAAAAACCTTAGATATCATCATCATGGAAATGGAAAACAACTGAATATTAATTATTATACTCCTGGATAAATGCAAAGAATGGCAGAATAAAAAAAAGATTAAAAAAAACTATGGGAAAGGAGAGTGAAAACTATTCATAAACTATTCATTGTGGATTTCTATGGGTCTTTCAACACAACAGTTTTGGTGTGTACTTTTATTTTCTTTTCAGGAACAAACTTTTTCTTAAGAGGCAGGTGAGTTTTCAAGAGCATAAACCTAGAGAGATTACAGGTTCTCCTACATAACTTGAATCAAAAAAAAAATTAGGGAAGTGAGCAAAATGGTGCTTTAAGGTTTAAAAAATAAAATAATCACAAGGTGATTTGTTTAGGGGAAATACCAGTGAATCAAATTGATACTATCTAAGGATAAAATGTTAATTTTAGAGGAAACAGATCTATAGGACCTTCTTTCATTCTGAACTCAAATATCATTGAGAGACTGGGAAGTTGTATAGATGGAAATCAAAATGCAATCTTGCAAACCTATCACAGCAAGGTTTTAGAAACTTACTGGATTTGAGGGTAAAATAATGGTTTAGCAACTAACAGTCTTTCTCCTTGTTTTTCCCCAATCCTAGTCTTGAGCTTGGGGTAGTTCACAGATGAACATGTTTAGATTTAAAGAGAGCTCACAGACAGGTTCTTTAACTTCCTACATCTTACAGGAGAAGAGAAAACAGTACCAGTGCTTTTGGTCCTGTGATCAAAGCATCTGCACCAGTGGTTGTGACCTAAGAATCAAGCAACTCACTCCACATTGGTGGAGAAGAAAAAAGATCCTTAGAAAGCCAGAGTAGTACACAAGAACAGTGATCTTTATAGAGAAAAATTCCCTTTGGATAAATGAATAACTTTCAAATATCTCACAGGCACAATATAATTTCAAGAAAATCTGTTCTCATTCCTGATACTCATCTTCTGTATATACTCTAATTTTAAAAACTGCTTAAAAATTCTCTTCTCATGATGCGACCTCTTTATTCTACAAAAGGAAAGTATGACATGCTTGTATCCAAAGTTTTACTAGGAGGTCTAAAAACATGCCCAAAGTGTGTTTTCTTATTTCATATATGTGTTAGTATTAAAGCTGTAGAAGTTACGGAGTGAATACCATGTGAAAGATACCTACATTCTGCATGCCTAAAACAGAAGCTACGAAGGAGAGTCTGATCATCTTCCACCCTGTGAGATTGAACGGTCTAACCATTTCCTAAACTGTTTGTAGTCATCTGACCTTCCCCTCACACTGAGTAAAAATTTCTTGTCTTCAAGTCCTTGACAACCAATGTAATGGGTATGCAATGTTATCTAGAATTTTTAATTTTTTTAAATTTAAGATTAACAAAATAAGTTAGAAAAATTCAGTGTATTTTTATGATTTCCCCCCCAATGGTAGCAGCTCACAAAATCAGAACCAGGATATTGGCACTGATAAAAATCCACTGATACACACCACATTTTAAAGAAGAGTAAAATTATGGCATTTTCCAGTAAATGGTTAGAGCTGGAGAATAACATACTAAGCAAAATAAGCCAATCCCACAAAACCAAAGGCTGAATGCTTTCTCTAATATGTGGATGCTTATTCACAATAAGGCTGGAAGGCACTAGGGAAGAATAGCATCACCTTAGATTAGGTAGAGGGAAATGATAGGAGGAAGGGAAGGGGATGTGGGAATAGGAAAGGTAGTAGAATGAAGCAGACATTATTGCTATATGTATACATGTGACTACATGACCAATATGATTTTGCAACATGGACACTCATAAAAATGAGAAATTATATCTGATCTATATATGATGTATCAAAATGCATAAATGCATTCTACCGTCATGTATAAATAATTAAAACAAATAAAAAAATTAAAAAATAAATCCACTGATCTCATTTCCCCATTTTTCACATGTCATGATTTATTTGCACATGTGTACAAAAATTTTTTTAAAAGTAAACCATAAAATTGACTCTTTTCCTAGTCTTTCTTAAAGTTCTCTTTTTGGTAAAATACTTCCCCGGGTCCTTTGTCCAGTTTTCTGTTGAATATTTGCCTTTGTTCTTTCTTATTCTCAGTGTTCTCCATGTCTCCCAGATCTGATTTGGTGACTGCTACATGTGTTTCAAATATCTTTTCAGATGCAAAGCTTTGATGTTCACTCTATTTTTATGAGTCTTTTGATGAAACAGAAGTATTTATATTCAATGCACTTCATTGAATGAGTGTTATTCATTAAGTCATATTAAATTTATTTTGCTTCAACTGAGAATCTGGTTTTAATTTGAAAAAATCTGTATAACTCATTAGCCTATCAATATTTAATGAACAGTTCATCTGGTCCCATGGCTGTGCAGACACTCTGTTTAGCTCCATCTTCCATAAATGAATGGGTCAGTTATTTTGGCATTCTAGCATTCTATTCTTTTACTTTTGCTTCTTGTTCCCTTTTGTTGTTTTTCTTTTTCTTTCTTTCTTTCTTCTTTTTTTTTTGGTTCCATTTCCACACAGGTTTAGATATTTATAGCTTTATAATAAGCTCTATATATACACTCTAAGTGACTTTTTCCCCCTACTCTCCTTTCAAGAATTTCTTTATTGTTCTTGATCCTTGGCTCTCCCCAATTAATTTTGGACTAAAGTTGTCAAGTTGAAAATAAAATTTGTGAGTAATTGTGACGAAAATCTCACCTGATTAGAATCACATTAGATATGTACCTTGATTTAGAGATCATCCATTTATAATGTTTTAACTTAAATACTATAAATTATAAATATTGTGCAGTTTTAGTGTCTTTCCATAAAATAATGTAATTTCTTTAAAATATTTCATAGAAATCTTCTTAGTTTTTTTTTCCTAATATATTTTGGTAGTACCATTACTATTTTTAATCATATATTTTAATTGATTCAAAAAGAATTTTTGTAGTTGTGGATGGACCAACCGCCTTTATTTGATTCATTTATTTGTTTATGTGATGCTGAGGATCGAACCCAGTGCCTCACACATGCTAGGCAAGCGCTCTACCACTGAGCCAACACCCCATCCCCTTTAATTGCTCCTTGTACATACATAAAAACCTTTTGGTCTTTGTATGTCGACCTTGTGTTTGTTGAACCTGCTCAACTATGAATTTTAATGTTCTGCCTTTGTAAACTTGAGTCATATTTATGGCTACTATCATAACATCTGGAAACATTGGTCTTCATTTTTTCACTTTAGTGAATTTTAGTTGTATTTGTTCTCTTATGCTTTAGGCTAAAACAACCAATTGTAAGTTGAATGAAGAGATGGCAAAAATATATATTTTTTAATTTCTGACGTTAAGGGGCATTATTGAAAATACTACCATATTCTCAGTGTGCATTAACTTTACTATTTAAAAGTAAATTACTATTCAAAATTGATTTTGTGCTATAATAATGGGAGACTCTTGCAGGTTAACAAAATAATTTAGAGGAGATTCAGTGTATACTTATGAATTTTTTTTTTCTGATGGTAGCAGCTTACAAAACCAGAACCATGATATTGGCACTGATAAAAATCTGCTGATCTCATTTAGCTTTTCCCAGTTTCACATGTCCTGGTTTATTTGTACATGTATGCATTGAGTTATATGTAATTTAAAACATGTGCAAGGTGGTGTATCCACAAACACAGTCAAGATGCAGAATAGCTCCAGCACCACCATGATCTCTTGTCACTTTTTCTACCACATTAACCTCCCTTCATTTATTTCCACAGTTCTAACCTCTGGGAATAACTATTGGCTTTCTCTCTGAAGTCTGTTCCGATGTCCCACTGTACTTCAATAATGTGAAACTTTTAATCCTCAGGATCTTTCCATGTCACAAACATTCAACCTTGTGTCTGAGTTATGTGCAGACTTTGACTATTATGAATAATGATGCACTGAGTATCTGTGCTAGGTTTTGTGTCAACATACATTTTCCTTTCTCTGGGTTAAATGCTCAAGAGAATATACTGGGTAGTATTGTAATTGTGTGATTAGCTTTATAAATTTGTGAAACTATTTTTCAGACTGGTTATACCATTTTATAGTCACACCAGGAATATAAGAGTCATTCCATTTTTCTCCAGGTAATTTTCAGTATTTCTTTGACTCTCCTTTCTCTGTTTTAATCTGGTGATATTGCATGCATATTTTAAATTCTGAATTCTTCCCCATAAATACAAAGCATAAAAGTTTTTACTTCTCTCCATTTGCCTTTATATTATTTATTAATTGCTTAATATTTTATCCTTTTTTACTTCATTATAAACACCTCCTCCAGAAATAAAATAAAATAATATAAATTATTTCTATTTGATACCATTGTTTGAAGTTGCTTGCTTTCTCAGCTATTCATTTTTCATATTAGAAATATTTATGCATTTCCTATTATGGATATGGCACTAAACAATAGTAGGATGATGCTGAAGAATAGAAAATTGTCTTCAGGCTCTAATGGGATCTACTTTTCTACCAAGTGGCTTGGCTTTAAATAAATGTCTTCTTCCTTAATTATGTTATTAGAACTGAGATAAGTTTATGAATGTGTTTGTTAATTGTGTCTCATTTCCATTTATTTCTTCAGCCTGCATTGACTTGTTGCTGTTCTCTTCTACTGTATTTATCTTGGAAGGAATGGAATCTTTGGAGAGATCATTTTGAATAGAGGCTTTCTTTCTCTTATTCCTATCACATGAGGTTTGTTTGCTAAAATTGAATTGCTGATGCTGCCTCTGTTTTTGCCTTCAAGGTTCATATGGTAACCAATATGAGGCCCAGAGAGGACAGAACTGGGAAGTGACCCTAATAATCCACTGAAAATATACTAAAATTTCCCCTGAGTTCTTTCATTATTGCCCTACTCATTCTATTTTCTTTCCTACTTCATTGTGACTGCACAGATTGTACCTGTCCTAAAATTTTTAAGAGAACTATGTTCCTCAATAAATGTGTCTTGGCATGCCTGAGTCTAGAATTAGTTTATATTGTTCTTATGAACACAGATAAATTTCTAGCCCATGTAGTTACTTGGCTGTTATTTTTCCTTCCTAATATCAGTAGTTTTAATTTTCAGTAAATTTGTCTTGCCTACCTAGACATCATATTAAGGTATAATGAAGTTCATAATAAAAAATATCCTTCTGTTATTATTTATCATCAAATCCAAATGTGTCTCTAAAACCTAATGTTCTAGCAAACACAGTAAATTAATTTTTGGTTGAACACATGATATTACTATGGTAAAATATTTTTAAACCAGACACTTAGTTCATGTACTGCACTTTCCTAACTGTAAACAAGATGTTGAAAAATGAGAAATGTGCATGATAAAGAAGGGGAGAATGAGAGAGAGATTGCAGTGCATGAATCCACGTCCCCAGAGATTTTCCCATCTAATGAATATCAAAATGGTACAAAAATCTATGTAACATCATGCTTTACAGGTCGTATTCCATAAATTAGCTCAGTAGTGGAAATATTTTATGCCACAATTTTATTTTCCTTATTCTATATGTCTCAGTCCATAAAACATTAAAAAATATTCTCATGCCCACTGTCACTCTTAGGACACCATCTAAGCTCCAAGATTGCAATTAATTCTAATTATCTTATTGTATGTTATTATCAGATCTCTAGCTCATAAAAAAAACCAAAGCTTTTTGATTTTTCAAATAAATCATTGTAATTACAGTGCTTTTGGTCCTCTTAATCTTAACTAATTTCACTATTTCATTACTTCCATTCTCAGGCTGATTTTAATAAAATTCTGTATCATGTATTTTTTATCACTCATGGGTAACTTTCTAAGATATCAGTTACTAATATAATAAGGATATATTTATAGGTATCCTTAGTCTAGTCCACAATTAAAATTACTTTGTCGCAATGAAATAATGTTATAACACAGTTGGTATTATTGTGGTCTAGTTAGTTTTCTATACCGGAATTTTTAATCAGAATGTCCAGTGTTCCTTCTTTTTCTTCCTACTTAGAAAGATCCTTAAAAATAATTGGATTTTCAAACTTTAACAAATATGTACTCTTTCTGTGCACTTGATTAAAGTCCCTTATTTGTTGAAAATAATCTCTGATATGAAAGAAGCATCTACATTTTTTTCCTGGTGATCTCCATTTCCTGGTATTCATGTTCTTATGTAGTTCTTGCCCCTGAAGTCCAGACTCAGCCAAGTGTATTGCTTTTAATAAATAAAATGTGACAAAAGTGATAAGCTACAGTTTCCATGACTAGGTTAAAAAATGGCAGGAAGTATTCCTCTCGAATTTTTCCTCTCTGGCCTTCTCCCTCGGTTTATCTGATGAAGCCAGGTGAATTGGAAGATGCCCTTGGGACATGCCCCTTTCCCAAGGACAGGTGACCAGGGGTACCCCCAACCAACAGTCAACCAGAAAGTGAGTCCCTTAGTTCAACAAAATGCAGGGAACCAGACCTTTCCAAGAATCATGTGCATGAGTTTGGAAAAAGATTCACCTAAACTTGAGACTTATAATACTAGTGGTGGCTGTCCCGTCCACTGTAGCCTCATGATTGACACAAAACCAGAATTCTAGCACAGAACCTGAGAGGAAATGCTTGTCATTTTAAGCCACTATGATGTGCTGTAATTTGTTTTGGAGAAATCGAAAATAACAAAAGTAATTTAAAGCACATTTTTTAAAAGATATTTTAAAACCACATTAGATGAAGCCAGTGAAGAGAAATAATGGTGGGAAACTAAAAAATTACTGGGGTAACCCAGTATGTCTACCAGATGCTTGCTTATGTAGTAACACACTTAGAAGATGCTGAGGGCCATTGCCAAGTAGGAATGACACATCGAAATTTCCTTGCCAGCGTACCCCATGCTGCTTAGAGGACATTCAATGGGACATTGCATGTATGCTTTAGTAAGGTGACCTTGCTCAAAGACCAGGGCGGATCCGGGTTTAGAGCTGATCAGGTTTGAGGAAGTTTCCCACTCCTTGAGTTTAAGGTGTTCCCGGTTTTAGACAAGTCTAGGGCGTTCCCGGTTTAAGATAATAGGGGTTTTAGGGAAGTTGGAGGTTGAAGATTATTGCTGCTGGGATTAGGGTGTTCCTGCTGCTTGTTCCCGTTGAGTTCTCCTGAGATTCAAATGGGATTTGGAAAAAGCCTCGTGGAGTAGGTAAATTGGGCGGAGAGATTTTAGATTGCCCCTGAACTTGTGTGGAGGCGGTGTGAGTTCGGGAATAAAGGATTGCTGTTTGAATCTACAAGGTGTGTGGTGGCTCGTGATTCTGTGCCAAGCCGAGACCTTGGCAAGAAATTACTAGAGAGAAAAGTTAAAACATGATTTTGAGAATCTGAACAGAAGAAAATAGTGAGACCTCAACTAGCTACATGATTTTCAGTGTCTACAAATAAACCAGTAGTGTAAGAAAGAATATCAATTACTAATGGTAAACCATGAGAAATTTCTCATTTTTCTTTTTAAAGCACATTTAGCATAATGTCCTATATAATATTTTCAAATGTACCTAAAATAATTTCACTCCTCTAAGAGAGATTATTTTAATTCAAATATTTATTTCTTAAATTATCAAAGAGCTATATTCACTACTTAATAACTAGCAGTTCCTACTTAAAAATCTTTGTTTCATGCTGAGTGGCAGAAAGTTTTAAGTTTAGTCTTTGATTAGAATATATGGTGTTAAAATGTCTTGCAACCAAATAAGCTATACACAGCAACAGCCAATGATGTATAACATGTGTGTAAATAAAAGTACCTGTACAATTGTTTTGTCTTTTATGTTATTTTGATTCACTGAAAGGCAGGAACAATATCTTCTGAAAAGAAGCATCCCCTCTATTATAAATGATATGAAAGTCCTTAATTCTTAATTGAGTGGTTTCTCAACGTATGAGTTCTGAGCTTCCACTGAAGTCATATGGCAATTAAAACACACACACACACAAACACACACAAACACAAACACAAAAACATATACACACAAAACTCACACACAAACAGAATCCATACTTCAAAATGGATAGAGTCCCCTATAAAAATATAATATTCTGTCACTCTTTCTGATTCCACTACAGTTGCCACTTGTCCAGCTCTTCTAAGAAAACACACTTTTAAATCTCCTTTGAATATTGATCATATGTGTTTATTTATCACTTTGATTGTTTTAGATGGTCCTAAATGCTGTACTAATATAAATTCATTCTATTTATCTAACTTCATTATTTAGGTGCTACTACTGTTTCTACTTTGTAGAGAAGAAACCAAATCACAGAGGCGAGGTGTATCCGTGTCAAGGTTTTGTGGCTGTTCTGTGGCAAAGCTGGAATGTGTCCATAAGGTCTCCCTCCAGCCTCTAAATTTTTGTTATGGAGATATTGGTGTTTGTTTATTTTGTTTGTACTTTTAGCATATACTAACAAATTTTAAATATGCAATCATTACCTGTTTTTTTAATATTTATTTTTTGGTTGTAGTTGGACGCAATACCTTTATTTATTTATTTTTATGTGATGCTGAGGATCGAACCCAGGGCCTTGCATGTGCTAGGCAAGCGCTCTACTGCTAAACCACAACCCCAGCCACAGAATCATTACCTATTATTATTATTATTTTAAATGCTTTTGCTACTTTGGGGGATTCAAATGTAACTCAAAGTATATTTGTGCTGTAGAGCATTGGATAATCATGATTAGCAATATCTGAGCCATTCAGAAACTCAATTTTTCACAACTGAAAAAGAAATAAGATTTTGATAGGGTCAATAAGTGACTCTCACATAAATTCTAATGGACTCAAAATCCAAAAATAATATTTATGGTTTGCCATTATTCATGAAACGATTTTAATATTGTAACAATGAAACTTATGATAAAATTCCAAACCTCAATTAGACATATTAGCTGAAGTTCAATCTCTATATACTCCTCAATTCTAGCACAGTGTCAAAAACATTTTGAGTTTTGAGTGCATAATTGTTTGATAAATTGCTTGCATGAATCTTGCTAAGAACATTTCTTTGGCAAACTGCATTGTGAGAAAATATACAACTTTTAAACTTCATATGACTTATGCATAAAAAAGTAAATTAATATTATACATTTGAGAAATAAAGCAATGAAAATATTTTTAGATAGTCAAATCATTCTTTGATAATAATTACCTCTGAATAATAAGACATAAGACAGAATGAAATTGAGTTGGTTAGAATATGACTCCCAACCTATTTCAAATGGCCAATTTTTCCAATAAAATAATTTAGAACATTTTAGTAAAGGGATTATTTACTAAGACTTAGAGATTAAAGAAAGCAAAACATCATCAGGAAGGTACAGCTCTTACTCTTTCTAGGTCTCTGTTGACAAGAGGAGTTAAGAATGACTTCAACTTGTTAAGAGACTTGTAGGTGAATCCACCAGAGAAGATATTTGATGGGAGCTACAGACTTAGTTAGGGAATGAAGCCCTGCTATTATGAAACCTGGATTGGGCTGCTGAGCTAGGAAAATAAATAACTTAATGCCTGTGCCTCTTCCTACCCTCTCATGTCTTGCTGGTATTTTCCACTGGCTGAACTCAATTTCAGAAATTCAGTGTAGGGCACTCTGTTAACAGAGTGTATAGAGACACACACATCAGGAAAAAGACCAGGCTTTATGAGTAGAATTGGCCACTGGAGGTCTTTAGAGTTGAATTGCACTTAATCTTTTTAAAATATAGGGCCACATTCGGGTCACACATGTTTATTTCAATGTTATTTTTTTCAGAAGAACAATTTTAAAAAGTAGTCCACAGTATTTTTTTTCCTGTGATCTGTTTTTTTTTTGTATCATCTCTTGAATCTTGAATATAATCAGAAAATATTTCCACTATCCTTTGAACTTTGGTTTTACATATTAAAATTGTTCTCTAGCATTTCTAATTGGAAGGTGAGTTTTTGGCATTCGACCTATCTGGTCAGTTAGTTTGCAGGATATCACTTCCTGCTACATTCTTTTTTTATCTTCTAACATTTATGCTGGAACATTTTTATGTTCTAATACTATATGTACTTATCATCTTATTAATGTTTATATGGTCATAATACATAATATTTTGCATTCTTGATGTTGACATTTAGTATATTATCTCTTTGTTTCATGATTGTCCAGCTGTAGTTTAATCTTGTTTTTAAAACTATTTTTCAAATAACCAACTTTTGATTTCATTTATTTATTTTCTATTGTTTATTTTTCATTAAATTTAATTGATTTTCACTATTATTTGGTTGTGTCCTAGCCTTTGCCTGCTTCTGTCCTGAACAGGTCTTTAAAGCAGAAGCTTAAGTCAGTGTTGGGGTGGAGGCTCAATTCCAGGAAAATAGACTCGGGATCTCAGCAGATGGAAGAAGAAGCATGATGCAGTTGGGATAGTAGATATGCTTTGTTTGGAGGTGGCAATATCCATTAGTCATCACCCAGCTCCAGTTTCAAACCACAGCCAGTTCCATTAATTGCTGAAGTCATTTCTATAGGCCATTTTTACTTTCAGGCGAGACAAAGAAGGCACTCTGCCAATAAGTTACATTCATGAGTGCATGCCTTAAGCAAATGTTTCTGATCTGGACTACATATGCTGAATCTGTATTTATGACCTTGACTACACACTGAAAACACAGCCTGCCTGAAGCCTCAGCTAGGGAGCCTAACCATAGTCATTTTGGGCCAGCCCTTTAGTCAGTGATCAGCAAACCATGCCCAAATCCATTCTGCTGTCTGACTTGTTTAATAAAATTTTATTGTTAACCAGGTCCATTCATTTATGCATTGTCTGTCTTCTTCTGTATTATAATGGCAGACTTGAGTAGTTGTGACTCAAGAAGAATTATTTATTTATTATTCAATCCTTTACAGAAATATTTTTAACTCCTCAGTGATTATTGATTTTGGACTCTTCTTCTTTTCTAATAAACACAATGATATGTTTATTTATCTCAATCACTGCTTAACTGTATCCCACAAATTTTGGTATATTTTTATTTTTGTTCAGATCAAAATTATTTTTTAGTTTCCTTTAAGATTTCTTTTTTTTTCAGTTATCTTTGACCAAGAAGTAAATTTGTTAATTTTAGAAAATTCTGTGGATTTTCCAGAGATCTTTCTTTTACCAAATTGTGGTATGATTCTATTGCTGTCAGAGAACCCAGTTTGTATGACTTGAAGTTTTTAAATTTACTGAGATATGTTTCAAAGTATGGTCTATGTTGGCAAATTTTCTATTTGTACTTGAATGTATGTCTGCTTCATAGTGTTCACTAAACATCTAAAACTATGAATAAGGTCAAGGTGATTGATAATATTACCCAAGCTCACTATGTCTTTACTGATTTTCTGATGAGCTACCAGTTATTGAGAAAGTCCTATTGTCAGTTGCAAATTTGTCTAATTCCTTATAATTCTATAAAACTTTTGTGTATATAGGATTTTAAGTCAGGTTACTAAGAGTATAAATGTTTATAAGCATGTCCTTTTGACTACTTGACACATTTCTCATTCTGGTGTGACCTAGGAATATGCCTTGGGCTCTGTAATATACTTTAATGATAAAATATACCTTATTTTATGTTTGTACCTGTAGCATCATTGTATCATTGTGAATAAAGTGAATGTCATGTTTTTAATTTTAAATCCAATCTCATTTATTTTAGTTTTAGATCATTGGTACTTTTTATTATTTAATTTGTTCTTTTTAGTTATATATGACAATAGAATCTATTTTGATTTATATCTTACTCTAATTAGGACTCCAGTCTTGTGAATATACATGATGTTAAGATTCACTATGGTATATTCATATAATACATAGAAAAGTTGTGTCAGATCATTTGTTCTTCAAGAAATAAAAACGCTTGATTTTCTTTTCTATTTGTATCTCTGTTTTGTTCCCCAGATCTGTTTCATTTTTTGATTATATGAATATTTTTAGTAATCAGATAACATGTCTAAGGAATGACCTCTTCACTGTATCTCTCCATATTAATTTTAGTAGAAGTCCTACGGTTAAAATGTGTGTAATCTTTTCACAGATTTAATGCTTGTCACTTCACATAAATGATAGAAGGCCTACAACCATTTTGTTCATTTTACTATGCCATTTTATGTTTCATTTGTCATAAATGTTACACGGCCATGCCTCTCAAACTTCCCTCCATTCAGTAGTAATATCAACAGTTTCATATGTTCATGTCTGTTTTAAAAGATGCATTTCTGGAGAGAGTCTATTGTTTTGGCATTTACCATTTTTTTCATTCTGTTTCTTAAAGGTCAGTCTTTTTATTTGTTTGTTTGTTTATTTATTTTACCCAAAGGTAAAACACCCATAGGTGTTTTTAAAATTGATTTCTTGTGGATTCCCTTCATTCTTGATGTTCTGTGTTTTCTATTTGGTAGCATTTTCATCCTAGCTAAAAATAAATAAATAAACACATTTAAAAATCGAAGCATTTCATTGAAAACCATTATGCTAGCAAAAAAAAAAAATTAGTTTTCTTGCATTAAAGAACATATTTGTTGTATTTTCCTAACCCATAGATCTTGTGGGTTTTTTTTTTCCTGCATGCAGAATTCTGTATTGGAAACTTAATATATAAATAATTTAAAATGCTATTATATGCTTCTTAACTTCTGATGAAAATTTTCAGAATTTCATATTATTATTGCCTTTGTTTGCAATGTCTTCTTTTTTCTGAGTAAAAAAAAAATAAAAATCCACTTTATAATGTTATGCATAGACCTGGGGTCTTTTCATTTATTTATTTGACACATCTTATTTAATCTGAACCTCTTTTTTATTTTTATTTTGTTTTTGGTACTGAGCATTGAACCCATGTGGCACTTATCACTGGGCCATGGTCTCAGCTCTTTATATATATATATATATATATATATATTTTTTTTTTTTTTTTTTTAAGATAGGGTCTTTCTAACTTGCTGAGACTGGCTTTCAATTCGTGATCCTCCTGCCTCAGCCCACCTGAGCTGCTGGGTTTGCAAGCATGAGCCACCTGTTTTTAATTAAATTTGGGACATATTTAGCCAAATCTTTCTTAAATTTTATTTTTTTTATATTATTCCTCAGTTTTCCCTCTTTATCTGTAGTTCTAAAGTCATGAATGAAAAAATTTTGTATTGTTTGTTTGGCTTCCAAAGTTTCATTCATGCATATTTTATACATCTTCTCTTTGATTTTTCCATTTGGGTAATTTATGTTTATCATTCTTTAAGTTCACTGATTCATTTAACTGTGGTTCTCACTTTGATGGGTGATTAATAACATTACTTTTTTGAATGATTTTTCGGTTCTAAAAATCATTTTTTGGTTCTAAGATTATCATTTGTGTATCCTCATTTACCTGTTGGAAATATCTTTATTTTCATTTATTTCAAGAGTGTTTACTCTTACCTCAAGGAACATGTTATTATAGATTCTGTAATGTTCATTGATAAATTTAGTATCAGTTATTTCACATTTGGGATATATCTTTAGCAGTCAGTAACATTTTCCTTGAACCTGACATGTAGTATCTTAATTGAGTGTTTGAAATTAATATCACTAATACTGAAACAAACTGCATCAATCTCACATTATGTGATCTCTGAAATAATGGCATAATGACATTTCTGTGGTAATGCCACAGTCCGGCTGCAGCAAACTAACAGGGCGGGGGGTGACGAGCAACCTGTGTAGATTGACACAGCAGGAGTGGGAGCCATTTATTGTAGGACAGGAGGGGTATTTATACATTCCACACAGCTTATCTTAATTAACATAAACTCGATACAGCAGTCAACCAATAAAGAATCTCCACACTTAATGGCTCGCTGACCTTACTTCACAAACCACTCTCTCTGGCATTTTGCCAGGCACCATCCAGCCTTGTTTACAGATTCTAACAGGTAATCCTACCCAAAATGCAACCTGAATCTAAATGTGACTAAACATCAAAGGGGAGTTATTCAGCTGAATATTTTGCTATATATATATTTTATATATATATTTTGCTATATTTTATAATAATATGTCACTTATTCTTTGTTTTATATATATATATATATATATATATATAAAACAAAGAATAAGTGACATATTATTCTAGATTTAACACTGTTAAGTATTTAAGTACTTATTCTTATAAGTGCAAATATGATATTCAATTTTCTTTTTATTAGTGTAATATTGATGCCCCACCTTTATTTGTTTGTTCACACTTTGCTTAATTTTATTTGTATACACTTAGCAATTGTATTGATATTGGTTATCTTATTAGTATATTTCTTGATTTATGTACTATTAAGGAGTATACTAATTCTTAAATATTAAAGATGGAACTATTTAAACAATTACCCTCCTTTCTCTTTATTACTTTTTTTTTCTTCTTATGTTTAGAATACAACATTTACACTATGCTATGTGTCTCAAATTAAGTTCACCAAGATTTTTCTCTATATTACCTTTAAAATTGAAACTTGATAAATAACATTTATAGTATTATAATTGTAGTATTATAATTGTTAAAAATAGTGTTTATTATTTAAAAACTAATTAATTTAATTGGATAAGCTTCCATCTGCTTTCTTCTGGGAATTTGTCCAAACATTTTGTACTTTCTTTTTTTTCTGTGCTTCCTGATTTTAAAAATTTATTAGTTCCTCTTTATGTATTTTCTACAACTTCAATTTGACCTTTTACAAATAGTATAATTATATATAATGAGTCTGCCAATTTGAACCAGAATCTATTTATATATATTATGTTGTTTAATTTTCTTAAAAACTGTATAATTCATTTGTAAAGAAGGAAAAGCAGACTGCAATAATACTTATGAAATGTTTCCTGGTTTGCTTTTGTAAATTCAGTACCCTTATTGGATGTATTCTGTGTGATAATCAAAAACACAAGTGACAGTGCCATAAAAGTAGTCATTTAACATTAATAAATGATAAATGCTAAGTAACTAAAATATGTCCAAAATACTATACAATTTATTGCTGAGTTCCTGACATGAATTCAAATGCTCCTAATGAAGTCTGTAGATTATTTACATTTTAGGCTAATACAGACAGGGACTCGATGCCCATTTCTTTCCTCCACTTGTTTTCAGCAGTTCCTCAGGTACTTCAGATTGACGGATAGGAAGGAGAGCCAGAGGGTGAAAAGTTAAGAATGAGAGGAATGAGGGAGAGTGGAAGAGGAGAAGGCAGGGTAAGCAGGTGGGCAGGCAGGTGAGCAGGAAGTAGGCAGGAATCTATGTCCAGTGGTTCATCCCAGCCTCACACCACTGCTGTGCTGCAATATGGGTTCAAGGTTAGGAATGATCTGAAGGTCTAATTGCTTTAATGATAATTTTAAAAATATTTATACCATGGAGTTTTTTTTTTTTAAATGGTGACTCAGTAACAATACTTCCTAGGCAATAGTGTGTCTAAAATATTTGGTCTCTATCAGAAAACTATAGGGATGATGATTGAACCAGAAGCAGGGTGAACAGCACACTGAGAAGGGTCCAGCTCTACCTTTTGGATGGGACAGTCTTCACTTTGTCAGTGACTCATCTCTTCTTGTTGAAACATGCATAGTTATTGAGAGAAGTCTAAATATGCTTGCAGAAGAGTGTGTACAAACCACGAGGGGGTCATGCAGGTCATTTAAGCTGATTCTTGAAAATGTTTTTATATTATAGAAGTTTATTTTTTTCCAAACATTAATGACTCAGCTAGAGTTTATCCTTATCAATATTGCATCTAAAATTTTTGAGAGCACTTTGGCCCCAAATCTGGTATTTAACACAGTTTAAAGAGTTAAAGCTGAATATGCAAAGCTGGAATTTTGCTTGGTTACAGATATTTTGGTCATGAAAAAAGGTCAAAATGTCAAATTAAATTCAACATTAAATCTGTAGCAAGAATGGTTTGAATGATGATCCATCTCATTTAGGGTCATCTTAAAACATCATATATGATTGAAGTATTTCTATGGCAGAAAAATGAAGATATAAATTCAGAGATTTGTTTCTGAAACTAACTTAGAAACTTCCAGAAACAAAGCAAATCTTATAATCAGCATTCCCTGACTTATTTCATCTAATATAATCCCTTATCAACTATATTGCTACCAGAATATATATTACTATATCATCTTAGATGGATTGCTCTGCAAGTAATTTTACAAGGAGGTGGTTTGGTGACATTCAAATTAATCTATGTGTGGTATATTTTAGTTTGTATTATTTCTGTGAAGATAATGTTAAATAAAATCCAATGTGACAGAAATTGTGAAAACCACTTTAAAAATTGATAATAAACATATGCTTACTTGAGTAATAAACTAGCTCACTTTAGATACCAAAATAAGTATTTTGTATACCTTCTAAAAATGTCATGCATATTGCTAAAATTAAATGTTGGAACCTATAAAGTGATCAATACTAGAAAAAATTCAACTGTAAGTACTTGAACAGTTTTGCAAAGTTTGATTGAATTTTAAAGCACCAATTTAGTTGTGTAAATTATAAAATGTTCTTCTGATAGCTATGTGAACTTGGAAGCATATTTCATTGACTACTCATTATGCAATTCCACAAAACATATAATATGTATTACAAAATGTATTAAAATAATATTAATATATAAAGAGGTTTCAGATGAAGTAAAATAAATTCAAGAAACCTGCAGATGTGGTCAGCACATAGGAACGCATAGGATAGATCCCTGTGGTGTGCTAGGGATGTCCACTGATTTCACTACATTTATATTTTCATGGGTCTTTCTTTCTTTTTAGTGTTTTCTGTGCTATTACCTGTCAATTTCCTATAACCTGGAGTCATGTGTTCTGATACTGATGCTTCAATTTGGTTGTTGGTTGAGAACTGCCCATCTGCTGTGGCTTTTATGCACTGAACAGTGGTTTCCCAGTATCCACTGTGCTCCAGTCCAGGGTGGCTCTGGGATGCAAGAAAGAATGGGTACCCTGTTTTGTTCTGTTTTGTTTTGTTTTGTTTTTCTTACACACACACACATAGGAAAAACCTTACAAATTACTCACAGTAAACATTAGCAAAAACAATGTGCAATACAATTTTGACAATATACTATAATAAAAGTTATTTAATATCATTTTGAACCAATTATCTCTGAA
The DNA here is from genome assembly GCF_045843805.1 of Urocitellus parryii. Classification (NCBI taxonomy): domain Eukaryota; kingdom Metazoa; phylum Chordata; class Mammalia; order Rodentia; family Sciuridae; genus Urocitellus; species Urocitellus parryii. The sequence continues at coordinate 11,378,364 of NC_135540.1, read as the reverse complement.
ATGTTTCATGTAATATTTTTGAACCACTTTTGAACATGGGTAAATGAAACTGAATTCAGCAACACTGAATGAAAGAGGACCACTGTACAGTTATATTCCCACAAAAGGAACCAAGCCGCTCATTGGTATTTTTTGAAGAGGTTTCACAGCTATCATATATAGACTGGTAAGTTAGACTATGTAAATATTTGATGCTGACATTATAAGGATGCTATATCTTCACGCTTGCATTGTTTTCTCTTTGGATAGAAATCATTCCAAGGAAAAAAAAATGGACACAATTCTGAATGTGAATATTTATGCCTAAATATTATCCAAAATATATTTAACTGCACCTTATTCCCATTACTTCCTTCAAACTGATGAAACAAAACATCACCTTCACAATATATACTTAACCGTTTAAGAATAAATAATAAAGGAATGACTTTCAGTGTTGTGATACTCTCACTTAATGAAATACCAGATTCTGAGACTTGTTAATACTCAGGGTGGAGAAGAGCAAGGATGGGTGAGGATTCAAGGAGGCAGAGCTCTGTGACCCTACAAGGTGACTGCAGTTGGTCCCCTCCTTAAGTTTCTTACAAACTAAAAATGACACCAGGGCGCACTGTGCATAAAATACAGTTTCAATGTCACCAATACACAATGGAAGAGCTCAGTACACTCAGAGTTCAAGGGTTTCCTGTTATAGCTGGACTGGAGAATGCAGTTTGGATTTCACTCAAAAATAGAACTTTCTATTTATATCCTCCCTGGCCCATCCAGAAAACCCAACTGAGCCTAAATCATGGGCTTCTCTTGTTGCAAAAGTTGGGATGGATAGCCGACTTTTATCTGGGCAGGAGGGCTAAGAAACGGAGGACTAAGGAAAGGATCAGAGCAGGAAGCACAGAGGAAGAAGCTGGCCAGGGCCTCGGGATCCCAGAAAGCCTGGGAGGTCAAGGCACGGAGTTTCAAGTGGCCCCTGATGGCAAAGACCAGAGTCAGGGCCTTTTCTGTGTTTGGACAAATTGTAAATTTCTCTCCATAGGTATACACTCTACTTGTGACTCTGGTGGAGAGTAGAAGTTTCTTGCCAACATCACAATCAGATATAGAACTTGTCCTTACAGGAGAGGGAACAAAGGAGCCAGGACAGGAGGAAGAATGGAAACTATTTAGCCTGAGGTGGACCTCCTGAGGAATGGAGTCCATGCTGGGATCTCCAAAGTAATCAAAGGTGAAAGTGACCAGTGTTCCAGGCTCCTCCCAGCACACGGAACAGCCTGATGCTCTAAGTATGTTAAGCGAAATGGAAAAAATAATGTTTTAAAGTCCTTTCAGTGCTAATATGCCTTTAATGTCCTCCCATTTACAGGAAGGTAGTCATTTTGAATTGTGAGACGTCATAAATTAAGCAGAAATGGACATTTTTCTACTACATTTTTGCTGGAATTTGATAGATGACTTTTTCAGGAAAGTGATAATCCACCCATTTATATACAGAACCGAAGAGTGGCCATATTCTTACCACCAGTGGGTAAGATCAAATTTTCAAAATTGCAAATTCTATGAGGAGAAATAAGATCATACTGTAGTTTTTCTCCACTTTCTATTGTACCAAAGTTAAAATTAACATAAAAGTAAGCCCACCATCTAAATTCAGAAATTATATTACCACACTGTTTAAAAATTCTGAACCATTTGAAAGTCAGTTATAAATGTTAGGAAAATTCATCCATAAACACGTCAATGTGCCTTTTAATAACCAGGGTATTTACCTGGCTGATCTCATTTTCTTAAAAGACAATGAGTAATAATCCCACAATATTATGAATATCAAATCTATATTCAAAATCTCAGTTTTCTCTACAATAAGGTGTTAGAGCTGTTTAATTCTAATGAAGAAGCAATCAAGGATATTCTAATATATTCAATTGTATATCTCCTTATCTCTTTCACAGTAGGAAAAAAATCCCCTAACTTATGAATGTTTTTAAATAACATTAAATCCTTGGAAAGACTTTGCCAGCTTTCGTATAAAATACCCCACGCAATGGATTTATTTAAATGTTTCTTTTGGTGTCATTCCATGTTCCTACAATTCTGTCTGGGATGCACAGGTCCAGGGTTTAAACCCTAGAATCTTAAAAGAAATAAAATAATAATAATAATAAAACAACAAACAAGTAGATGGCAAAAACAACTAACTGTAATAACAGTTACAGTTAGTTAGAATAATAACTTTATTCCTGTAAACAAAATGTTAAGTTGTGAAGCTTGATTATATTCAGGACAAACATTTTCTGCATGTGTATTTCTTGGGCAGTGGTCTTTTCATTTTGTAACATGGGACATATGAAATGTTGCTTTGCCCATTTTCAGTGCTGGTGGGCTCAAAGAAGCTAATCTCCAGATCTCTTCAACATTCAGGGACAGCATTTCACTCTGAATTTATAAAGATGTGTGAGATTTTGCTTTGGTGTTAAGCAAATATTGTTTTCCAGCAACTTGACCTACTCCTTTGAGTATTCCTTTATAATCCTTGCCTGTTTTGTTATTCAAACGTAACTATTTCTTGTGTATTTGTTAGCAGCCATTTAGCCATAATGAATTGTCTCTCAGAAATGAAGATAATTTACAGTTGGTCCTAAAAAGCAGAAAAATCTTCGGTAAATTTCTTTAATCATTAAGTTTCAGAGAGGAAATGTGTAATATTCATCTTCACTGGATTTTTTTTAACATTGTGCTATTTATTTAGATAAATGGGAAATTAAATTACTATTGACAAAAATTGCTGCCTTTTCCTGCTCAGAGACTGTAGATTTCCACCTGTGGAATACATATAGGGCTGTCTTACTTGCTTTAGCCTTTGAGTATGAACAAAGTGACATATTTTCCTTTATCCTAAAGAATTTGGAATTGTCCATGTAAATCTAGAAAATATGGCCCAAGAAAAAACGCAATGTGAAACACATGATTTATAACAGATATTTTGGGTAGTCTGACTTTTGTATCATGAGTGATAAAAATAAGGGGTAATGGATTCCAATTTTTTGCCTTCCTTTTAATTCAATTCATTATGTTTTTATTCATATCTGATCATATTTAATAAGTTACAAATAAATGAATTTAATTGTTTTTATTAGTTATCACCCAGAAGTGAGTAAGAGGTACTTGGACGGGAAGAGTTGGAAGGTAGTGATTTGAAATACCACTGAGAGTCTGAGGGAAAGTAAAATTAAAAACTGACCCCTGACTTTGTATATGAAAGTATAAAGTCCTTGAAAACAGAAATTTTGCTGCTTTGAAGTGTTCTTAGCAGAAACCTGGGAGAAAGGAATTGAAAACAGTAGGTACAGATCACAGGTTTGATCATGTTTTCCATGAAGTTGAAAGAAGACATGGTAGCTAGAGAAAGCCTTGTAAAAAACAAGGTTTCCTATTTTGAAAACCTAAAGAGTATTTCTGGCTATTGGTGAGTATACTTGCCAGGGACATAAAATCTGTCTTCAGGTTTTGATTTGGATTTTCTTACCTTAAGAGATGAAGCCAAGAAAGTAATTTTAAAATTTATTTAAGAAATGCAGTTGCTACAATCGGAACATAAAAAAACAAATAACAAGTAGATGGCAAAAACAACTAACTGTAATAACATTTAATTAATATCTAGCATCTTCTGAAATCTAAAGCTTTTGAATGGATTCTAAATTAAACTTACACTTTTGTGAGAGAAAAGGGACTGATGAGAAATAGGTCTTTCCTAATACATACAGGAAGGGCCTATTATGATCACATTGAAATATTGTAACATAATGTTGCCATAGTGGTTGTCATAGTGCCTGCTTTCCAATGATGCTCAGAAATGCATCTCCAGTTTTCTGATTTCACCTTGTAGAGAAGATTTCATGGTGATTACTCAAAGCCAAATCATACTGAGCATATATACATATATATATATATATACACACACACATGCATATATACATATATATATATACATATATATTTATATATAAGCATATATACATACACACATACATATCCATGGCTATATATATATAGTCATGAAAATGTTTCCCTGGCAATTCTGCATGGTTGAAGAATAGCAAGACCCCCAGAACATTTTTTCCCTGAAAGCAAAAGAGAGAAAAATTGAGTTCACATTACAATTTTATTTTATTTTCCCAAAGTCTTTTCAAATAGATCTGTTTTCCACCATCATAAGCTAGTTTGAGTAACTGATATATTAATGCATTGGGTTTCTTTGTGTTTGAAATTGAGGGGTTTACCAATACTCTTGAGTCTTAAATTTTTGTGTTTTTTTTTTTTTCCTCTTTTTCTCGGCACTACTGCGTACCACATCCCTGGTCCTTGGTAACTTTATTTTGGTGCAGGTCTCTTCAAGAAGCCTAGGCTGGCCTTGGACTTGTGATCCTCCTGCCCCAGTCTCCTAAACCACTGGGATTAGAGGTGTGTGCCACTGAGAAAAGCATAATCTCAAACTCTCTGATACAAAGGTCAATAATGTGGTTCAAGATAGGGATGATTCTATTTTGAAGTCTGCAGTGGGAGGTACATTTCAAGCAAAAACATGAAATTTTTTTTACATATAGGTGCATGTGGATGTGTGTGTGCATTTTTTTTATATGCCAAGTATCTTGTATGAGTTAGGAAGAGCTGAAAAACACTTAATTTTACAAATTGAAAAAGGAAACCCTAAAAAAAAGGGATTTCTCCAGCCTGTGGTCCATAGCTTACAAGATGGGTTTCAATCCAAGGACTTCTGAGAGCCCATGCCATGATCTTCCAAATAGGACTTGAGAAACTCCATATATTCTGTTTTTCTGTGAGAAAAAAAATCTAATTATTGTTTCCAAAGCATTTTTTAAATCCTGCCTAATTTTTTATATCTCTGGTAGGAAGTGAAAAATTAAATTAGTTGATGTATGTTAAGTCAGCATTTGAGAAAAGCATGAATTAATTTACTAATGCTTACCATTCCGCAGATATTTTGAAGCCTGCCTTTCTGAGCCAACACTTTGTCACTTAAGAAGAAAGCATTTTTTAGTTAACTTGCTTGTTAAATCACAAATATTTATTACCACAGATTCATCACTCCCAGTATCTGGGTCTGATAAGTTTCATAAAATAGATATCAGAGTACTAAGAAGAGACAACTTCAGAAGATTGGATTTGAGAAGTTCACTTGAGAATAATAGATTTCCAATTCAATAGAAATAATAATGTTTGAAACTTATTGTGTATTTCTCAATCAATATTAAGTTCTATAGACTAATGATAGACAAATGAGTTTATATGTCTCTGGAAATATAAGGAGTTTTCATTGTTTGTCACTATTTCTTTCACTCAACATGTATCTTAGCTTATGGTACTAATTTAGTATTTTGAAGCAAAATTTCTTAGATGGGAAACTTGAAGTATTTAAAGATCACCTGCCAGAAATTATTGCTTACCAACAGATTAAGCAATCAATGCTACTTCTTATTTATTTTGATCGGCTAATATTCTTTAGCAGCGTTGCTGAGTTCAATGATATTTCTTAAGTAACTTAGTTACTACAAAACAATCCAATGATATTTCTTAGAACTTTTCATCAAAATCTCTACAGCACTGGGTATGATTATAAGACACAAAAGAAACAAAGTTATCTAAAGCCATATGTGTATGGATGATAAAAACTAAAAATAAAAAAATTTATTAATATGTTATTATAGGTCATTTATGTACATATTTTAGTGTCTATTTCCCTCTTTCCAGTTAAATTAAGCACCTGTTTGTAAGGACTATGTCCAGCATCATTTTCTTCCAGAATTTAGCATATCTGACAAGTACCAAACAAATATTTCTTAGAAGCATATCTGAGTCAATATTATTTCACATATGTATTAAAAACCACCTAAAATACCATATTCTTAAACCAGGAACAATTTGACATTCAGATTACCTTGTACATTTCCTATATATTTATTTTCTGCTCAGTGTAAAAAATATACATACCAACATCTAGCTATACGTAACACTTAAACATCCATACATAAAAATATGTGCATGTACATTTTTACTCTTCTAAACTCTTCTTAAATAATTATACCAAATGTATTTGCAAAATCTAAGAAGAATATTTACTCAAGTAATCTGAAGATATTTAAGTGTAGTTTCTGAAAATTACAGGTATTGGTATTCTTCCCTGTTATGTGTGAAAATGAATAAAAAAGTAGAAATAAAATTTTGCTGCCATATTTTAATTTTAATTATAGTTATTAATTCTATTGCTTTTATCAATATTTTAAGGAAATCACCCCATGAATATTCATCTGTAATTCATCTTTACTGAAAAGGCTATAAACAGAGAAAAAAGGTGGAATTAACAAAGAATAATACATACTGATTACATACCTAACACTTCCTTAAAAATATCTTTCTAGTGTGATTATTCAAAATATCCAATGGAAATGAAACATCCCTGCATATAGTTTGTTGAGCTGTCACAAATTCTGATTACTGATTCTAATGGTTTTGCATCATTTCTACATAAAAAGGTAAAACTTGCCATGAAATGTAATGTAGGTTTCTACCCCAGAGATCTTGTGTTTCAGTCTCCATAGGGAATTCCCTATTACTTTCTTGTGTTTGGATAGCTCTTCTTTAATCCCTAAACTTACACTATAAAATAGTGCCAATTTTCATCTTTAAACTCCTCTAATCTTTAGTCATTCCTCAAATTATGCTAAAATGTTCTTCATATAACTGTAACTAGTTCTGCTAATCAACACAGAGATTAACTCACTTTTTCAAGAATTACAAGATTCTCCATGAATCTCGTATTCCAAGATAAACTCCCTAGCTTCTACAAATACATATCCTATAATTAGTTCTATTTTTCAGCATTTTCTACTCTCACAAACAAGTTACAAGGAAGAAAATAAAATAAGGCAAACTTACCAGTATTTAATGCTAGAGGAAGGGCAAAATACTAACTACAATAATTAGGTTGTGATGTCCAACTGGTACTTTTCTGCAGTACTTGTAAACTTCATTAACAGTCACAAATTATTATTGCATAAACCAATTATGTAAGACTTAAATTATATTTCAGAGACAGAGGAAGGAAAGGTATTGTTAACACTGTAAGCTAAAGAGAGATGTGATCAGAACACTAGAGAATTTCTCACCGGGGATTAAGTGACTGAGAGTTTTATATCTTTACCACAAATGGGGCTGTAGCATATAGGATGAGGTAGGTCAATGATTAAGTAATGCAACTTTTTGTGTGTGTTCAGTAGTTTCCTTTTACTGTGAGCAGAAATAAACAACCATTTAGAATAAATACTCTAAGAGCCATAAAAGATTAAAGCATCAATAAAACACAAAGGTCCCAACTAATAATCAATAAAGGAAGAGAAAATAAGTTGTGGTTTATGAAAGGAAAAATAAGAAGTTGAAATGGTTTTAAAAATAAAATATGCCAGTTAAAGACTAGATGAAGGGTTGTTGATGACATTTTAAAATGCACATGACATAAAAAATCAATACAAGCATGTTTAATAATAACAACAACAACAAAAAGAGTTGTCATAGCTTACATTGTCTGTCAACAGAAATTGTGTCTGTAAAGCCTTCCAGCTATCTAGTCTTGCACTGTAAAAGGAGTTGGATGTCTGCTCTGACCTGGTTTGCATTTGCAGGGATATGAGGGTACAGATGAGGTTGATGCTGGTAAGACTGAATGTTAGGAAAGACTGAACCTATGATATTAGGCTGGAGGAAAGTGAGGAAGGTAAAGGGTGCAGGGGATGGAGAAGACTACTGGTATACTCAAGGCCAGGGAAAATGTTCAATGGATTACCAGTGTAAGGAGGAAGACTCCAGTCTAGTAATGGGGATGGAGGACCACAGAATCATCAAGAGTTTAGTTGTCAAGTAGGTAGTAAACCAGGAAGGCATCTGAGTCAGAGGTTGGTAAGTAATACTGGATACAGTCTTTGAGACAGCTAGGGACACAATGGATACAGCCACTTTCCCATCATTTATCTAGAAAGAATCTTCAAAAATGGTCCATTCACAGTGTCTGAACTGAGATGTTGACTTCTGGGACATTTCCAACAAAAGACACCAAGGGAAAAAAAAAAAAAAACTGATCATGGAATCAGACTACCTAGGTTTTTATCCACATGACCTTATGCAAGTTCTTTAAACCCTCTTTGTCTTCTTTTCTTCCTCTAAAAATGGATTAAATGATAGTATTTGGTGCAGTTTTATAAAAATTAAATAATTCACAGAACATGCTTATAACAGTAGGTCTCATATTAAGCTCTAATATTGTTGACTTCCATTATTATATCAAATGATTTTATATTCACAATCTCCCTTTCACAAATGGAATAAAAGAGAAAATCCCAGAAATGTTTGTAAAGCCAGCCTTATGTCACCAGCTATTCTTTATTTTCTCCTAAAATGTGACTCCATGTTCATTTTCTGCATTCCTAGAATGTGGCCTTTTACCCTTTATCACCCTTGCCTCCCATTCTTTTTGATTATGGATCATCTCTGAAATTTTCCTGAGTAGTGGGCTTTTTGTGAGTCATTTGAAATTAGCCCATTTTTCTTCTGGGAACAGAACAGCTGGAGAGAATGTCAGCTGTGTCTCTGTGCAAATTCCAGTGGGTCAGGAGATCCCTAAGGGCTTTGTTAGCTCAAAATCCCTGTCCATCAAAATAGCATATTCTGGATTCTCCCAACACCTCTTTCATAGCCTGTGGACGGGCTCTTCTCTGATGCCTTCTTGACAAGCTGTGTTTGGGGAACTTACATCATACAGTCTTGTAAGTTTCTTAATTAGCTAGCCTAGAAGAAGACTAGATGTGTTATCAAGACATAAATGGAAAATAAAGAGCAGGAATAAAGATACAGAGGATAAAGATCGAACATTTTGAATTAAGTCAACAATTGGGCATATAAATTTGAGTGATGATGGAAAATATAAAATTTTGTTGTTTTTATCCTCTCTTTTGTTAAAATGTCTCCTAAGTTACTTAGATAGTATTTTTTTTAAAAGATACCACCAGGATTTCTGAGATCAGAAATTATATTTAAAGTGAACATAGTATGAACAATGGTAAGTGCATACTTCGGAAATTACAGAGACATAGATTAAAATTATCTCTCTCTTGCTTATTATAATTACTTGGACAAACTAAGATTTCTTTGTGTGACATCTATATCTAAGACAATGAGAATCTTATTTTCCTCTTAAGATTATTTTCAAAAAAGATTAGACAAGACTAAGTAAAACTGATAATATTAGTACGAATTTAAGTAAGTAGTTTTCTCAAATACTCTTTGCTTAATACTTTATACGCAGTGATTGAGATTTAGGTGATGTTAGAAAGATAGTTGCTGTTAAAAGTTATAGTGAAATTGCCAGGCACAGTGGCAGATGCCTGTAATCCCAGCTGCTCAGGAGGTTGAGATAGTAGGTATGTGAGTTCAAAGTCACCCTCAGGAAAAGCCAGGCACTAAGCAACTCAGAGAGACCCTGTCTCTAAATAAAATACAAAATAGGGCTGGGGATGTGGCTCAGTGGGCAAATGGCCCTGAGTTCAATCTCTGGTACCAAAAAAGAAAAAAAAAATACACACACACACACACACACACACACAGAAATTTAAAAGAATCATTGTAAAACATAAAGTATAACTTCGGATTACATACCAGTTTCAACTCAAACATATATAGCAACATAGCATCTCTAAATTATTTTAGTTCCCAACTATCTTAATATAGGCTCCTGTCAATAATAATGAAAATGATGCTGTGGCTGACCCAGCTTCTCTTTCTGTGGTCTTTGCCCCACCATGGGTATGGCAGGGTCATTAAAAATGAATATTATTCCAAAATAACATTCATTATGATAACCTCCTCTAAAAAATAATATGGCATGAAGAAGCAATCAACCTACATTACCAGGAATACAATGTATCCTGTTTCATATGTTCCCCTCTTGGAGGAATATCAGGATCCATGTTCAACAAATTTTGCTGCTCTTTTTCACAAGAAATGTTTTAAGATAAACCAAAGAAGTTGGGGAAGTGAGAGAAATGCATATAGAATAGGAAAGATAAATCACTGAGGAAGAATTTCAGGCTTTCCACTTCAAGCTGACTCCTTGTGTCCTGAAAGGTGATCATAGTTGACTGACAGCACTAATGCACTGAATTTGCATAAAGTTGGAGACTTTGTAGGACATAAAGGCAGGCTTGCATTTATAAGGTCTCTCTCTCTAGGGATTGTTAAATTCTAGTGCAGCAACGGATTACCTTGAATCAATTTACAATTGTCAGCAACTCCTAACAGAATGGTGCATGGCATAGTTCAGCCTGAGATGTGGAAATGACTGATTCTTTGGGAGGGATAAAGCTGAAAACGGGTATCTAAGCTCTAGGATAGTTCCTAAGTCAGAGGCTATGTTTCAAAAAGGGATTTTTTTTTTCTAACTAGAAATCCATCCAAGTCTATACCTTTCAACATAAGATTTTAAGGAGGCCATGGTGAAGGATGCTGTGACTATAGATATTAAAGAGATGTCAATGTCTCATTCTTGAAAAAGAAAAAAGGGACACACAGACTACGGTAGAGCTAAGGCAGAACCCTAGTCAAGCCTGGATTGTAACCTGCCCACCAAGGAGCCCTGGATTATCAGTGTTAGAAAAGAAATAGGACAAGCAGTCCAGACTATCCTCTATATCATTGGGTTTTAAAAGTCATGATTATTTTTATAGGGTGTACATGGCTTGGCTTCAAAGACTAAAATGAAGTATTGCAGAGACTGAAAAACAAGAAGATTATAGAGTCTTTAAAGACTTCCTCTGAGGTGGTTGTGGACAGAATAAGCATCATATCTGACTGCTCTAAAGAAAAGTTTTGATAGAGTACAAAAATGCCAAAATGTATTCTAAACAGAAGTTGTTTTCAATTATGCTGTGAGGCTGAAAAAAAATTTTACTTAGGACAATAGGAGCAAAGAGTATTAAAAATATACATTCTGAATTGAAATCAGGAACTAACCAGGTACCTGGTTATGGGTGTCTATGTGTGTGTGTGTATTTTATATACATATATATATATATATATGAAATATGTGTATTATATATATATATATATAAAATATGGATGTCCTATAGGCATATATATATATATATATATATATATATATATATACACACACACACACACATAAATTATTTTAATTACCAACTATCTTAATACTGGGTATCTTAAGATATTTGAGTAACAAATGTCACTATAACCATTTTGAAATAAATACTGTTTTTGGAGTGCTATGTTTTTGTGACAATTAGTAGGAAAATATTTGAAAAACAAATATATGTACATAAACATATGAAGAAATATGTAAACTCTCAATTATAATGTTCAGCCTATTTTGGTGCACCTCTGTCAATTTTGTTGAAGTGTTCACAGAATTGAAACATAGGAACTTAATGGATTTTTAAAGAAAAAGTGACTAAAGTCAGTACACCAGGTAGCTTCCAGTCTTACTGATACAACCTTACATCCATCATCACTTCACTAACTGGGGATGCAGGAGTGGTGCTGAGCACAGGTAAGAAATGTGGAACGCTACCAGTAAGGGACAAAAAAAAAAATGCCTGCAGGGTAAGTGTGATCTTCCAAAACCATAAGAATCCTTGTTCTGTACATGACAAAGATTGCCCATAGTTAATTCATTTATTCAATGCCAAAACTAGGAAGACTTGGATATTTTCCTCTACTTCCGATCTACCCAGTCAGCATGATAGTTTCATGTATGATAGAAGACATGAGACTGATGAGTCAGAGAAAAAAAATATTGTTACTCACAAGAATAGTTGTAGTCAGTCTATAACCATTTCTTGGCAATTGCCTGAGCCCTGATCCCCAAGGACTATGTGATGACTATGTCATTTGATACCTATTTGTTTAGTAATTTACATTAAATGAGGGGATTCTGAGATTAGGGAATGGAAGTCTTTTATATAAGACACTGAGAATACATTCTCTTTTTTTGTTGTGGATGGATACACTTATCTTCTGATGTTTTTTACCATATAAACATCTCAGAAAAGATAGTCTGGAAATATAACAGTCTGTCAGAGACCAGCTCCAACAGGGGGTCTCAGGAGACAAGGTGAGGAGTCAGCAAAAGGGGGGTGGAGAAACAACACAGACACCAAAGTGAAGGTGTTGATCCCAATCTTTACTTGTGAAGTTGGTCATATATACTTTTCATTTTGGCAGGCTCACAGTACTTTGTGATTACAAAACAGGAATCATTATTCAAAGAAACAAAATATTACGTAGTTACAATTAGAATAGAAGAATGTATCTTGGCTTATGCATAAGCAAGCATTTGTACTTTCAGTTCAAGTTTTGTTTTGAGCTGTTTCTGCTTAGTTAACTTTTAATAATAGTTACAAATGTCCCAAACTATTGGCCTATACCTTGACTATTCTTTCTTGACTTACTGACTGGAACCGGTGCCATGGTTACGGCAAGTGGTTGACTTGTTATTACTTTTAATCAAACAAAAGTAAGAGCACAAACCATTGTGCACAGGAACAAGAACAAGTTGCCCAGTACTAAGCACTAATCTGTCTTCTTAACATTAATTTTTCTTCTCTAGATTTTAATTTAATTTCTCAAAAACTTCCTTGACAGGAATACAGGGAGTTTTTCATTAGACATTAACAATTTACACTCCACAGCTGAATCATTGCATTTAGAGCAAACAGATCTGTGCTTTAGAAGTAGTTGCATTAATTGGGAAAGTCATGTTTTTTCCTTCATACTTAATGGTCATATGAGAAATCACAACTATACTTATTAAAGGAATACAAAACAAATCAGCCCATTCCCAGAAACATACTGCGCTCCTCCAGAGGATGGACGCCTTGCGCCATCCACCTCAGTAGGGCCTTGCCATTGCCTGAGTCAGGGGAGGGGCGCAGCAACAGTCATACCCTGCTTGCAAATCACACAGAAACAAAATGGCTGATGGAGAATTCTCCTCTTATTTCTATACCACCTTTTCTTTTGGAAAATTTTCCCATCAGTACACACTGTTGGGAGGAGTTAGTCTGCTCAATTTATTCTGTATCTATTGTTGATAGCAAGGCTACTATCAACAGGACTCTAAGCAACAGAATATGGCATGTTTGTAGTGTTGACCTCAGCCATGTGCATGAGGGGGGCTAGGCCTGGGATTGAGCAACTCCTATAAACTACCAGGCTCTACCTGAGATGGAGAATAACTTTCTTCTTATTTTTCTGTGTTTACCTTACCACCACCTGAAGTCAGCCATTAATGGAGCTTCAGTAAGATATATTTTTGATAGCATAAATCTGCTTTGAGCTTCAAGGACAATGTCTGGGATAATTCTATCATTCATAGCCAACTTGGATGGTGAGGTGAGGTATGAATGCCTTTCAGGGCCATCCACAGGAAAGCCAGGATCAAATCTCTTATCACGGTTTCTAATTGGATGGCTCCCATTATGGAGATAATTGTATAGAGGTTACATCTAAATAATAAATCTGGAAAGATCACCCAAGGGTTGCTTTATTTTAGAAAACTCTCCACAGTCATCTGAGACCTACATGATAAATTAGCATCATGCCCTTAAACACTTGAAGATCTCTTGTGGTCATTTCTAAGGTTCAAGCTACTATATTTACAGCATAGAGGCAAGCCAATGTGTGGCTTCTAAGCAGATCCAGATAAAAATCCACATTCAATTAACCTTGTGGGGTACAATACTCCACATGGGACCTACCATCTTAGGGGTACAGGCTGATGGTGACTTCCACTTGTCATCCCAATAACTGGTATGTCTTAGCATTCACAGTCAAGTTCAAATAGAATGTGAGTGCCTGACAGCAGTCAGTCCAACCCACACTCTTTTTGTTGTGCCAACACCTGGGTCCCATTCATCTACTCCATCGAATAACTGAATAATAACTATGGAAAAGGAGGTGGGGAAAACATGTGAGGCATTGACAGCAGATTTGCAGGGGAAGTGCAGGAGCTGAGGCCATCCCCTGCTGTTTTCAATAGACTTCACAGCAAGGTTTAGGGGAATAGCATTCAAATCATGAGTCAGATTTCCATGTGGTAGAGAAAGGAAGACTCAGCAGTCACTTAAATTTAAAGTGCTTTCCACAGTTAGGGAGAGGCACACATTGTGTTTTTCTTCATGAGCAACTTTCTGGGGTGATTCTAAGAGACAAAGATCATTAACCTTCCCCTCTTCACCATACCTCTCGAAGTCTAAGATAGTCCCTGGATACTTACGACAGTGCTCTTCTGTGCAAAAGAATTGTTATGTCCCACTTCATAAGCTATAACTCCACAGTTTTCCCAATCATCCATACTTGCACCCAGACTTTTGTCCATAAGGGGTCATAGGTCACAAGGATATTTTATGAAACTTATCATATCCATATATCTCCTATTTTTAGCTGCATAGAACACAATCAAGGGATGTGGTGTGTAGTGTATTGAACAAATAGTCTTTATAATTATGACATATAAATATGCTAATCCAATAAGAGTATCCAGCTGGCTGAATCAGAATCTAGTTTGAACCCACAAGGCACCATTTGGCCAGGCAGACTCTTGGAGAGCAGACCAGCTGGTTTGGCATAGTGATACTATTAGGGCAAACAAAAGGCATGTGGCTCAGGAATGAACAGAGTAGAATGCCGACTATTTATTATATGTCTATATCATCTGCTCTTTTTGTCCTGAATATTACCCAGTTAGTAGCCAAGTGAAATGATCACTGGCTGGGAACAGCTACATTCAGTGACTAAACTCACCTACTAAAAATGTAGACCAGGAGAAGTCAAGGAAAGCAGAGTCAGAATTTTTTTGTCTTTAATTTGGGGCAGGAGAAGATTCCAACCCTCCATGTTACCAGATGTCAGTGAATAACATGGAGTATGGAACGTCAACTAAATTACTTGTTTATCAGACCATGGCCAAATAGGTTTTGGGATACAATATTCCTTGGTCAAATACAAATATTCCTGATTCCAAAAGCCAAAGATGGTAGCAGTTTAGCTCCAATATTGACCACAGTGAAGTTACAGTGGGTTGGCTGAACTCGAACAGTAAGAAACACTGTGAGCTGAATGCCAGTCAGTGGTGATGGGGCAGTACTCAGGGCCCCAGGAGATATCACCCAGTGGAGATTGCTGGGAGTAAGCAGGAATCCATGCTTTGTGGCATTCTTTGCTACATATACAGTCACGAAATGTTAAGATGCACTGACAGCCCATCAGCACCAGAAGTAACCTGAGTGGTGCAGGTTCAATCAGCAGCTGGATTGCTGTCTGAAACGCAAGCCTCTAGATGATGCACTTAGATGTTTCTGTAAAGAGCAAAGATTTATTACGAAAGGCCAGTGTGCCAAAGAAGGTTGTCTTTAATCGGCCAATTTGTAAGAATGTCTGAGGGTCGACCACTGAAATTCTAATATATATTTAGTTTTGAAATGAGTTGTCAATTGAGTTTTAAAATCAACAAAACCAGTACATTGAATGGGCCCATCAGGCCAATCCTGTGAACTGTGCCCATCAGGAGAATTTTGACACTTTCTTCTACCAGGGGACCAGGCCAAATTGTGTCTTCAGCAATTAGTATCCAACAAAGCCTTAGAAATTTAACTTGCTCCATTCCTGGAAATATCTCAACACATCTGAATGGGTTTCTAGGATCTGACTTCCTGTTGGGAACTGGGAAGATTTATTTTATGCACAATCAATGATACTAGCTGGGCAATGTTTTTGCTGCCAAATCCCATAAATTTCCCTCAAATCCCATAAATCTCTGCATAAGGCCCTTTATCTTTCTCTTCTAAAAAACAATGTCTTTGTCATCATCCTATCCTCATTATTAATATCAAGAACTCTGAAGGGTCTAAGATTTTGCCCTACTTATCAACTAAGAAATTATTTGCCATAGTTTTGTAAATGCTGGTATAAAAAAACAGTGTTTTTAGGTCAGAGACGAGAAATTTCTTAAGTAATAGCAACTCCCAGTATACTAGCATTTTCTTTTGACAGTACCCCAAGAGTGGGGTGCACTAGTTCAGGAGACACCTGTCCATAGTGGGTTGCCTAATAATAGAATAACCCAGAGCTTAGAAAGCTTGTTCTTTTGGGATAGGCAGAAGATGTGCCTGCTCAGTGATACAAAGAGAGAACAATATCTCTAACTTGCAAGCCTATAAACAACTTTGCCCTTTGCTTCAGGAAAAAAAAAAACCTACTCTATCTTCCAAAGCTATATGCTGTACCAACATCTTTTAAACCACACTCCACAAGAAGCACTCCATGCCTTCATTTCCAAGATGCAAAGAAACGTGAAAGATGTGTGAAGAATTACCTATCAACTCCCAAAGCATCAACTTTAAGGACCTGTTGTACTATAATGCTTGTTCTAAGCACTGAAAATAAACTGGTAACTAAGTCAGAAAAAATGCTTTCCTTGATGGAACTTAACATTTAGAGATAATGTCAGTGGTATATGTGTGTGTGGTGGAAGGGAGTGATGGATAATGAAAAATAGCAAATGTGTCCATATTTATATGCATAGTAATGGTAGAGAGGATATAAATAGGAAGAAGCTAATGGTAAGGACAAGTCTTATCCCCCCCCATCCTCAGTTGTCTAGTGATTCTGACAGCTTAGCATAACAGCTAGCATCAAAAGATCTCAGAGTTGCCACTGGAAGAAAGGATTTTGCTTTGAAAGCAGGCATTATTAAACTTCAGGAAAAGAGCTTCATATCTGACACAACTTTTTGTCTGTTTGGTCTTGTGTAGTTGCATTCAGAAAGTCTGAAAAGTTGGAGCATCATAAAACCTTTTTACACATTACAGAAATGGGCCTGGGGCAGTGCGTGGAGAAGGTGATTACCTACTCTAAACTGGTAACAGCCTATTCAAATGATTGAGTAAGACTCCTCTTGGGAGCAATGCATGAAAGGTGGAGGAAAGTGAGAAGAGGAAATCCATGATACCCAAGAGATCAGTTTCCACTAGCTCTGCCAACCTGTCATGGTTTGTTATACCAGCATCCATGATGCCACTGTCTTTTCTGGACTGACTCTCACAGATCTTAATCCACAGGCCTTTGAGATTCATCCTGTGGAAGCTAGGACACTGCTTTCTAGATAGGAATTTCCATGACTACTTCTTTTGGCTTAGTGTAGACAAATAGGCTAAATTATCAAGCACAGCATTCCATTAATTAAAAAAAAAAAAACTGAACAGGCAGGGAATTCTCCAATCTTTTCATCCTCCTTTGTTCTACCTGAACTTTAATAATGAGGTTGATGCTTTGGGATATTCTAATAAAATGGATATATGTCTTGAGAATTGTTCAGCATTGGAGACAGAGAAGTCCAGCTGTTTACAGAAACAACTCTGAAGACTTGAGTGAAGAGTTTCTCTGGCTTTGGCAAAACAGTGTTAACACCAAGGGGTAAGTCAGGGTGTGGAACAGGTGGACAGGAGGTAAATAAAGTAGAGAGGACAAACTGATGAAGCGAATGGTTTCTGATCACCCATCTGAGCACAGTGATCTGAAGAACATTAAATGAGCACTTTCCATCACCAATTGTGTGTGACTTATTGAACACCATGTTCTCCATCCTTGAACTAGTTTCATCAGTAGTTGACTACATCTGACTTCATAGACTTCAGAATCTACTTTGGTCTAATTAAAATAGGAGATATTTTGTTTGAAAATCCTTTTCATACATGAAACGATTCATGCTTAGCTATAAGTAACAGACAGTTTTTGCTGTAGCAGAAAGGCTTTCACTTCTACAGAGAGCTCATTGGACAAAACTGCAATTTGGGATCCCCATATAATTTGTACTTTTTTTTTAAGATGCCATGTTTCCAGCAGTTGCCTTTTATATTAACTTCACATTACAATTACATTTGTGAAATGTGAAGAAAATTCTGCCTTATTTATACTTTCTATTCCAACAATATTGAATATCACATGATACCAACACTTGCTTGTCTCTAAATTTCTTTGGTACCATTTTCTTTCCAAAAATGTTTTAAAACTTTATCTCTTTCATGCTAAATTTCTATCTGATATATTGATATTATATTTTTTTAAATTTTATATTTTTAAAAATTTATTTTTTTCCAATAATGGTCCATGAGACTTTTGGGGAAAGATACTGTGTTTTATTTTAGTTTTACGACTGTACTGCCTAACATTCTAACTGGTATTTTTTTTTTTTTTATTGAGTTGAGTCTCTCCTCAAGATTCACTAGTAATCAAGCATTTCTTACAGAGAAATTTCAATGTGCTCCATGAAGAGAATCCAATTCTGAAACATAAATCTCAGCATACTCCTCTGAAAAAGTTAACACTAGTTGGGTTAAAAAGTCAGAAAACATTGCAACTGGAAAGAGACTATAATTGTTGTCAAACAAAATTGAAACTAATAATCTGAAGGATGCACTATTATACTTTGCAGCAAATATTGAACATGGATGTTTTATAATATAACAAAAGCACGTTTCATTCATTGGGTTATTTTCTATTAAATAATTGTGACCATTTTGAAGAATAATAAAAAACGATTCAATAACAGTTCACTTCATCAGAGTTATGATTGATGCAAGTGGACCTTGGGAATTCCTTCAATAGAATTAATACAACAGATTTTTATTTTACAAGGCATTTCCATACCCCAGCTAGTTATTTATTAATTTATCTGTAAATAGCTACAATGGTAAGCAATAGCTTCTATTGCCATCAATATCATTAAAAAGAGACACTGACAATTTTTCTGCCATCTAAGCAAATCATAAATCTTATTCCCACTTAATTTTGAGAGCCAAATAAGAAACAGACTTGTACTTTGAAAGTCAACTTAGTTAAGTGACACAAGATTTGGTAAAATTACATTTTTTAAAATAAGACAAAACACTGGATTTTAAGGGAAATGTTTTCAGAACATTTAGAAAATAAAAAAGACACATATAAATAGCTATAACAACTGGCTAAGACAAGCATAATACAACTAACATCATAAATTTTAAGTCAATGTGCATCAAATCTGATTAACTCATACCAAAATGAGTTTCATAATATGATTCACACAATAAATAAATTGCTTTAGAAAAGGAAAAATAATCAGTGTCAGGTGGATTAATAGGAGAAAATATATTAAACAGGACTCAGTGGTGGTAGAATTTGGATAATCACTAAGAAAAGGAATATTTTAAAAGAATTAACTGCATTTACATATAAAATAGATGCAAGATCAACTTGACAGAAGATATATGTAGTCAGAAAAGGATTGATTCTGCAAAGCCTTGAAAGTCATTTGTTAATTTTTACTAAAGTTTTATGAAGAAGATGATAGTGAAATTATTCTGGCAGCAAAATGCAAGACATACTGACGTAGAGACAGACTGACAAGCGAGTAGGAATAGTTGAGGCTGGTGCAGTCAAATGCAAGGAACAGAAGCCAAGGCAACAGCAAAGGGGAAGATGCACAAGACATCCCCAAGTAAGAAATTACGGAGTGAACACAACTGAAAATAGATGAGCTGTGGAGAACTAAAGGGAAGAAACCATAGATGCCAAAAAACGCTGCTTTTTAAACTATAAAAATTAAATTAGTACAAAGAGGGAAAATGAATTAGCAGGGCCAAAATTGTTGGCCATTTTCTAAAATAGGGTTAGCATAAGTTGTATAAACTTATTAGAAGTAGGACCATAGGACCAAAATAAGAATTTGAACACTCTTCCTCACTTTCCCTAAAATGATGTGTGAAAAATTATGCTAAATTAAGATGAAAAACTCACAAATTACCTGAATATTTTGGTATCATGTATATATGATGGATTTATCAGCTTTTTGTGGCTGTGATCAAAATACCTGACAAAAACATCTT
Source organism: Urocitellus parryii (assembly GCF_045843805.1). Classification (NCBI taxonomy): domain Eukaryota; kingdom Metazoa; phylum Chordata; class Mammalia; order Rodentia; family Sciuridae; genus Urocitellus; species Urocitellus parryii. Next base: position 11,358,367 of record NC_135540.1, on the reverse strand, counting down.
AGAGGAGGAAAAATGTACTGTGACTCACAGTTTCAGTCCATGGTCAGCTGTTACATAGCTCTGTTTGGGATGAGGTGGAGTATCATGGCAGAAAGGTTTGGTGGAATAAAGCTGCTGAGCCTCAGCTATCTAGAAAACAGAAATACAATGAGGGGAGGGTAACAGAGTGGGAACTGAAGTGGTATGGTGTGGCTAGAGGAGGTGTGGATTAGGGCAAGGCTTTGGGTATATACTTTTATTTGGCCAGTGAAGCCTATCTCTGCTTCCTGTTCACCATGTGAGCTGGTTCCCTCTGCCACACTCTTCCACCATGATGTCCTGCCTCACCTCCAACTCCGAGGATTGGAGCTGGACTTCTATAGACTAAGTCCTCTGAAACAGTGAGCCTCAACTGAACTTCTCTTCCCTGAAATTGTTCTGGTCAGATCCTTTAGTCACAGTAGTGAAATAGCTAACTAAAACAGATCCTATAGGAATAACTCACATACAAAAAGTTTCACAAATTAAAACCATCAATCGAGACTTGTCTGGGAGTAATCATGGATCCATTGCTTATAGTGGAAGAATAATACATATACTTTATTTCATAGGTCATTGGTTGGAACAAATTCTTGTAACAAAAGACAGGTTGACTAAAGAAAAACAAAAATATATAGGTAGGAGTTTATTAACATGTATACTTCATATATCCTTGGGAGATACCAGAAAATAGATCTCAGAGAAGTATCTTTAAATTCCAACTCATACATCATCTTCAACAAAGAATAAAAAGTTATTCGAAAAGTACCAAGACAAAACAAAAAAGATTTTGAGTCTCTTGGGGAAACAAGTAAAAGGAAGGCAAATAACTGGCAGGCAAAGACTAGTTAGTAAAGTTTCCTAATGTAGTTTCATCTGGTACTATCTCCAGTCTCATAAGATTCCAATGTTCTTTAGTGGTCAATCACTTGTTCTCCCCAGTAGAGAGGAGATCAGGATATTTTTGTGTTTGTGAATTTATGCCTTCCTTTTAGGCAAATTGAGAGAAGTCAAAGAGAGTCCCTGCATCTGGTTCTTAATTGTATTCGGCTCAACAACGCTTCATAGTTTAGGGTAGCATATTATGGTCCCCCACATATGAAATTTTAGGTAGGCTAACAGAAATTTAGATTATCATCATAGTTTGGATATGAAGTGTGCCACATAAGCTCTAGTCTTACTGCAGACATGTCTGGAGGTGAAATAATTGGATTTTGAGAACTGTAACCTAAGCAGTTTATCCTAGTTTGAATGGACTGACAGGGTGGTAACTCTAGGCCTGTGGAACATGATTGGTGGAGGTGGGTCATCGAAGACACGCCCTCCCTGGAACTACCCCTTTTGTTGGGGGCTGGGTACTCTGCTTCCTGGATGCCATTACACGCATAGCCCTCCCCTGACACACTTTTCCCCCATGATATTCTGACTCTTGTTGGGCCCAGAGCTTCTGACTTGATCTACCATGGAATATACCTCTGAAACTGTGAGCCAAGAAACTTTTTCTCCTCTAAGTTGTTCTTGTTGAGTATTTTGATGGCAGCAAGGTAAAGCTGAATAACACAGTTCTAGAGTGGAAATCATGTTGCTTTTACGTGTATTAATAATGATTTTTGCTGAAATATCATTACTCTCTAAGAGAGAAATATGTATTTTTTTTTTCTCCCACTAAATCAGGACTCATCTAGTTGCAAATTACTGATATTCAGAGCATAAATCAGAGACCAGGAGATTTTGAATCACTCACAAGCTTGTCAGAAATGTACAGTCTTGGGTCTATCCTACCTTACTGAGTCAGAATCTGCTTTTAAACAAGATCCCAAAGTATATCCATGAAAGTGTGCAAAGTACTGAATTTTCCTTACACAAGTAGATTCACCCGTTCAGATGTGCAGATAACTAACTTTGACTTTCTATGATATACTATGATTACAATTTTAAAGTTTTATACGAACGACATTAAATCGTTTTGTTTAATGGTAAAAGAACGAGAGACTCATGTGAGTGAAATCTACTTCAGGCCTGGTATTGTGTCAGACCTCTCAGAATCCATTAATTAACTGAGTATGCACACACAGCACCCCCTGAGAAGTGCTGCTATCTCCGCATCTCGCACTGTCCAAAGCAGCCTCGGGTTAAGCACCTCTCTTTCACGGAGTTGATTTATTCAATAACCACGGTGCATCTCATTTCTGAAAATCCCTGAGAACGCCGTGGGCCTGGCTCCTGGGGTCCTGGGACGTACCGTACCTTGTAACTATGGGAAAGCGCAAGGCAGCTTAAAGGTTTCTAAAGGAGAAAAGCAAACTTTTCCGAAGTGTTCAGGAAAACTTCTATCCGGAGAAAGCGCTTAACCGGTTTCCGTGGAGCGCGTTTCGCGGAGCCGACTTCGGACAGGCCGCGCGTCGGGCTTTCGTCCGGGGACCCGGGCGGCCGTGGAGGCTGCAGCGACGGGACCCCCGGCGCTCGGCGGGGCGGGCGCGGAGGTGGGGACTGGCCCCGGAGTGGCCGGCAGCCGTCGCTGGGCAGCAGGCGAGCAGGTGGCGGCCCGGCAGCCCGCGGGCGGGTGGGCTGGCTGGGCCACTCCCCGGGGCCGCCCTCCTCCACCCAGGTCACCGCCCCCTGCTTCCCGGCCCCGCCACCCGAGCGCGGTGGGAAGTGTGTCAAGGGGCGGGGGAGGAAAAACGTTCTCAGGAAATATGGAGAAACATCCCACTTGGCAGCGAGCGCGCGGGAAGTTGGGCGCGCGAGTTCCGGGTTTCCCGCCGCGGCCGGAGCTGCGGGTGAGCGCCGCCTGATCGTCCCGGTCCCTGCGCCCCGCCGCCGCGCGCTGGGCTCCGAAGGCGCTGGGCTCAGGAGCCCGCAGCCGCGTCGGCCGGGAAGGCGCGGCGGAACCGGGTCCAGGCGGGCTGGGGACTCTCCTCGGCGACCAGGCCGCCCTGCACAGCTCTGCCTGGGTCACAACTTGCTGAGTCCCTCCCCGAGCAGCTGTAACTCTAAACTGGTCGAGTGAGGCCTATTTTTATTCAGAAACCGGCCACCCGGGGCTCCTGAGGAGATCGCTCAGATGGAGGGCCAGCCCTGCTCTGCAAGGTTTCTCGCAAATTGGTGGGAAAGGGAAGTCTTGTCCTGATATCCTTTGTTGGAGAGCTCAGTGTCCTATTGCCAAGTCCTGAGAAGGGGGATTGGGTTGCAGTGGACCTTTCTGATGTGGCTGTTGCCTGCGCTTGGGGTGCTGTACCTGAACCCCATTGATTGGCCAGGAAGCGGCTGTCCTGAGGTCACCAAGATTTAGCCTGCCCCATCTGTGGCCTGGCCCAGATCCTGCAGGAATTGCCCCAGAACTCCTGGGAACAGGCTTGTAGTGGTGCAGAGATGGATGTAGAAGCCAAGTACCGCATGGCCTCCTTGTACGTGGGTGACCTGCACGTAGATGTCACCGAGGACCTATTGTTCAGGAAGTTCAGTGCAGTGGGCCCTGTGCTGTCCATCCGCATCTGCAGGGACGCGGTCACCCGCCTCTCTCTGGGCTACGCTTACGTGAACTTCCTGCAGTTGGCCGATGCCCAGAAGGCTCTAGACACCATGAACTTTGACACGATAAAAGGCAAATCCATCCGTCTCATGTGGTCTCAAAGGGATGCCCACCTAAGGAAATCTGGAGTTGGGAATGTGTTCATCAAAAACCTGGACAAATCCATAGATAACAAGACGCTGCACGAACATTTTTCAGCTTTTGGAAAGATCCTTTCCTCCAAGGTGATGAGTGATGACCAAGGCTCCAAGGGTTACGGCTTTGTGCACTTTCAGAACCAGAGTGCGGCAGATAAGGCCATCCAGGAGATGAACGGGAAGCTGCTCAAAGACTGCAGGGTGTTTGTTGGCAGATTCAAAAACCGCAAGGATCGCGAGGCCGAGCTCAGATGCAAAGCCTCCAGCGAATTCACCAACGTTTACATCAAAAACTTTGGGGATGACATGGATGATGAGAGACTGAAGGAGGTTTTCAGCAGGTATGGCCACCCCCTGAGTGTGAAGGTGATGAGAGATGCCAGCGGGAAATCCAAAGGCTTCGGCTTCGTGAGCTTCCAGAGCCACCAGGCTGCCCAAAAGGCAGTTGAAGAAATGAATGGAAAGGACATAAACGGGCAGCCGGTTTTTGTGGGCAGGGCACAAAAGAAAGGAGAGAGACAGGCTGAGCTAAAGGAAATGTTTGAGCAGAAGAAAAAGGAAAGAATCCGTGGACGCCAGGGGGTAAAACTGTACATTAAGAATCTGGATGATACCATCGATGATGAGAAACTACGGAAGGAGTTTTCTTCTTTTGGATCCATTAACAGAGTGAAGGTAATGCAGGAGGAAGGGCAGAGCAAGGGGTTCGGCCTGATCTGCTTCTCCTCCTCCGAGGAGGCCCTCGCAGCCATGGCTGAGATGAATGGCCGCATCTTGGGCTCCAAAGCCCTGAACATTGCCCTGGCCCAGAAGCATACCTGACCTCGCCAGCTAGCATTTATAGCAGGTGGCAGAACCATAGCGATCTCTGCCTGAATTGCCTTCAGTCAACTTTAGAGCCCACTGATGGCTGCTTACGTTATTAGTAAATTTTATGATAAAAATTTAGATCTTTTTTTTTTAACACAAAAACATTTTTTAAAAACTTTTGTGAAGAAACAAAATGAATCTCTGAAACTTGGTTCATTTTACAGAGGCACAGCTTTTCATTTTAAAATTGCAGATTTTTTAAAAAAAATTTTGATGTAGCAGTCAGAGCAATAAATGTGGTTAGATATATCTTAATGCTATTTTGAACCAGCTGAAGTAATTGTGAGTCTATTGCATATTTTCTTTCTTACTTGAATGATATGATTAGCTTTAATTTCTTCTGTGAAAATATGTTCAAAGTAAGGAATACAGAGTAATTTATTTTTTACCAATAAATTTTATAATTTTTTTAACAAAATTGTTTTTGAGAAATCAAAAGTTTAGAAATTAGTAGTCCCCATTCAGTTAAGTTTCTAATTTCATTTTGAGTTAATGTTTTAAGTATCAGGGAGTAGCTGAATTTCTTTTAAATTTGTATAAACACATGGTTGTTTTTATAATGGTTTAAAATTATGCAGGTTTTTAAAGTTGGCTACAAACTGGCTTTTTAAGCTTTTTTTTTTTTTACTTTTTCTATTGGTTTATTATAATCCAGTCCTTTCTAGTTTTCTAAATTGTTGCTTGCATAGTAAAACTTTATACATTCCTTAAATTATAGTTCTGTATCAGTTCAGGTGACCCAAAGATGGGCTGGTCTTAAATCATTTTAGGCCTATGCAGCTCAATGTTATACCATAAGTTTTTGTCACATACCAATAGTATGAAATGCATATGTATAGAACATAGAAAATATGTTTAAAATCTATGTTTAAATCTCTGTTTTAGAGTGATCCATGTTACTGATGCTCTCTCAGGGTTCCAAACAGTAAGTTCCTTTATTTTTATAAATGTACACCTCCTTTTATTAGACTGTGAGAGCTATGTTGCCCATTAATATTCACTTCCAGCCTTGATTGATCAGAAATTCACTAATTGAAGTTATACTGCTTGGACTGTTTTCTAGAATAAGTTTTATATTAGTCTCATTCCCAAATATTTTCTTTCCTTTCTTTCAATCAAATTACTCAGCTCCTTTTTACACTTTTTAAAAAGGCATTTAGTAATTGGCTTTTTATTATGTGCTGCTTCAAATTCATTTGGAAAAAGCAGCAAGAGTTATTTATTTACATTTAAATAATTTCTTTAAAAATTCTTATGTTGTACAGGGCTGTAATCTCAGCTGCTGGAGGCTGAGGCAGGAGGATTGCAAGTTCAAAGCCAGTTTGAGCAAAAGCAAGGTGCTAAGCAAATCAGTGAGACTCTGTCTCTAAATAAAATACAAAAGAGGATTGGTGATGTGGCTCAGTGGTCAAATGTCCCTGAGTTCAATCCCCAGTATCAAAAACAAAACAAAACAAAAATTCTGATTTGCTCATACCAAAGATATCTAGAAAATGATTTTTTTTGTTGTTGTTGTTTTCATTTTTTTGGCTTTATATCCTTTAACCTTATTTTCAAATATTTTGTTTCATATTTTACTAGTACAAAATAATATTAAAATAGTTTTCTTTGGCAATATTTTTACTATGAATGAATTAGAAATATACATATATATGCACATATATAAATACATTCATTGCACATTTTCTAAATTAAAAAATCTAAGTCAATGAAAAAAAATCATGGACAATGAAAAAATGAAGAGTAATATGTAAAGTATTATGATAACAGATCAGATATATTAAAATTTGGTGCATATTCTCCACACTTTTTTCTATATGTGTATACGTAGACAATTTGAGAAATGTAGAATTATATAAATTTTTGTTTTAAGTTACTTTTTAAATTTGACAATATGCTATGGTCAACTTTCATGTTCACAAATAACCATTTCAATATAATTTTAATGACTATAATTGTAATGACTTTTATGTTTGGTCAATGATTATTTCATAATGCCACTAATTTCTTGTTGATAAACACATGGTGCTAGGTTATATTTTCCTTTTCTCCTCTTTTCCTTTATCATAAACAACTTTAGGATAAACATACTTGCAAAGTTATTATGCAAATATACCTACTTATTTTCTTAAGAAAATGAATAGGATTAGAATTAAGAATTAAAAGAGCAAGCAACTTAAAATTGATTTTGTAAATATTGTCCAGAAAAATTGAGCCACTTACATTAATTTATCAAACTAGAGAGGTGCCCATTTCCATGTACTCCAAGGAACAAGGGATTTTGTGGCCAATTAGACAAGATATGTAAAACAGAATACTTCGATATTGCTTTGTTTGACTATATTTTCATACTGATTAATTACCTATTTCATGATCTTAGACTATTTTCTTATTGTGGTGTTTTTTATTTACATGGATGTGTGAAATTTCTTTGTATTTTAATTCATTTTAAATCCGGTCCAAATATGCTCACTTTGTTTATAGTTTTGATAGTTCAAAAGTTAAATTTTAACCTCAAAATTTTCAATTTTTAGATGTCTATGACATCATGCTTCAAAACATTTTGAATATCTTAAATATACAAATATAAATATATAAAACCCATATATATATTATATATTATATATATTATATATACACATACATACAGTTTGTCTCTATTGTCTTTTATTACTTTCACCATACTTTCATATTCTCAATTCTTTCTACAAACTCTTTTGTCTATAAAGTATTTTGTATAAAAAGTACACCAAATTTTTTGAATGTATCTGATTATTCTAAGTTCATGGCATGTATTTTAGTAAATATTGATCTAATTTAAGAATTTATGTTAAACTTATGTGAAACTAATTCACTGGCTCTCACACTGATGTGTTGAAAGCATTTTTACCTCAGAAGTGAAGAGTTCTTAAGGAAAGCTACCAGGCAACAGGAAGTGCAGAGGGTATGTCAGGCCTTGACATCCCTTTCTGGATAATCCAATCTATAAAATGTTCAAATATTTGAATAATATTTGATGATGCTTGTACACAGATGATCAAGATACCAGGAAACTGAATTCTTCTGTCCTCTGCGCACAAGGAATTGATAGTATTTATCAGATGTCTAGGTAAATTGTATCTACAGCTTAATGGCACCATAAAGTACCATCTTAGTAGAGTTGTCTTAGTTCTAGGTTTCACCATTAGAAATGACTGTCACCTTACCAAAACATATAACCCTATGGATTTCCTTGACTAATGTATTTAAATTTTATTCATTCTGTTTTTGTTTATGTGTGTGTCCAAGTCATCCTAGCTGATAATAGAAGTTCATTCTTAAAGAAAATGAAATGTTTTGTTCCCAAGTGCCTTGATGAATAAATAGAACCTCCATATTTGTGATAATGATTCCAGTAAAGGTAACTTACATAGCAATGTCTTGAGCCACTGCGTCCAGTTTTGCCTCCTACTACACATTGCCAACTCTGTTGTGTAGATGCCTGTTTGCATGTTACAACTGAGTCATTATATATGTGCCTTTTAACCTTTCATTTTTTTTTACTTTCTAAGTAAAAATTGTTGGTTAAGAATACAGTTTTTGTAGTGGTATCATATCGACATTTTAATGTTTTTAATATTTTTATACACATGGAGAAAATATTCAATAAAATTTAATATTTAAAAAATGAAGACATGTCTGAAAATGATTTTGACCGATTTCATTAACACTTCTACTTTTCTAAAAATTTATTACTCTTAAGAATAAACTGAAAACTACTTTTTAAATGAAGACCCTCATATTCTTGTGGTTTAAAAGAATAATACCTATGTAAACTAGCATTTATTTTTTAACTTATAAGAAAATACTAGTTTGAATCAAGTTTTTATTAGGAATAATTGACTATTTTAAAGACACTTATAAGTTGTTAGTTTATTTTGTCAGTACCAAAATGAAATACATGGGACCAACTACCTTGTAAAGAAAGATGGTCTATTTTGGTTCACAGTATGGATGAACCCCTGTTTTTGGCAGAGTCCCAAGGTGGTACAGTGCAACCCATGGCAAGAGATCAGAAGCACATGTGTGTGACCACTCTAGTTTCTCTTCTTATAATGCCAACAATATTCAATCATGGGATTTGCACCCAGATGACTTTATGTAATCTAATTACTCTGCTTAAGTTTATGCTTTTAATATCTCAAAATGGGAGATAAATTTTGACACATGAACCTTTGGGACAAACTAAGCCATATCTAAAACATAATAATTGTTAAAGTAAAATTCACCTGACATGTTGAGTATTTAGAATTTGTTTATTTCTATTATATTTGAAAATGTGCCTTATGGTGTCATATTTTTAAAAATGGGTAAAAAGAGAGAAATAATTTTTAAGGTTATATTTTTAAAAATAAAACAAATCAAATACCCTCAGGATACCTTTAGCTTCAAGTAATAGATCTCAAATTAGTAAAGGAAATTTTACCTAAGAGTTCTGTCATCTCCAGACCTGTTGATTGGAGTTTCTGCATCTCTTCTGTGGCTCCTGGCTCTTTCTCCTCTGTATCTAGGCTTCATCAGCAGCCAGGTTTCAAGATGGTTGTAGGATTTCCTGTCATCACATCATCATACTCAGCAACATGCAGAAGGTGACATCTTTCCGAGTAACCCCTTGAACACTTGCCACCTCTCTTCTTATTGTTCAATACTGGTACATGAATTCATCAACTTCTGCCAATAGAATTGGGGAAGGAAACCAACTGTACAAGTTATGTGTGGAATATGGTGATAATGAGAAGAAAGAGGATTGAAAATGTATATAGGGGAGTGCATACAGTAAACCCTGGATATTTTTCATTATTTACATCATATTTGGAATTTTAGTATTTATTTGATTTTTTTTAAGCCCTGCTTTCAAATCATTCCTCAAATCACATTTTAGTTCTTCTGTTCTGTTCTCAACACTGAATAAAGCTTGTGATTTTCCTCAATCTCATTTTGCACAATCCTAGAGAATAAACTATGCAAATATATGTCAATGTTATGTTAAAATTAGATTTGTCTTTGATAATAGGATTCATGTTACATGATCTCATACTCTGTTAGGTCTAAATTAGAAACCTAATAAAAAAATATAACTGAAAAGATCAGATTCAGTTTAGTCACCTATATAGATTCCACCAGAAACAATATTGACAGGTTGCAAATGGTCAGGAATGTTTTAGTATAAATCCACATTTAAAAAGTTATTGGTTTCTTGAGTTTTAATTCCATGCAATCTAAATCTAACATAGTAATGTCTTAAAAATTTGACAAAACTCAATTTACTATGTATACCAAAAACTACTGTAAAATTATATATAAAGAATAAAAGAAGAGTGTCTTCTGGTAGTGCAATGAACATTTCTTGAGAAATTCAAAGTAGCCCCAAGGTGTAAAATTCTATACAAACAACTGTACTAAATTCTGAGTTACAAATGCACTTGGATTTGTTAAGGTCAAATTATTTTGAAAATTTCCTCAGAGGATATAATTTATTGCGAAAAAAAAATATGGGCATGTGTTATCTCAGAGTTTAGAGTGCTCTTTAAATAAAAGTTCTTTTAAGGGAATGAGATTAATCCATCGAACAGGATAAGTAATTTCTACTATAGAAGAGAAATGCTTAACTCCTAAGAGAGATTGGCATTGTAGACAATAATATTATTTCAGATTTTGTTCACCTATTTATGTTATTCCACTTAGATATTACAGAAGTTCCCATTGTGAAGTCCCAGAAAGTTCTAACAGCACATTTGAATTCTAAAAGTAATGTCACCAAAATGGTGGAGAATACTATTGAATGTATGTTATATATAGTAAATATTGGCCATGGTTTACTTTTTGTTGTTTCAATTTTTTTTTAAATCAGCATTCCCAGTGGGATTTTCTTATTTTGGGAAGCCATATCTGACAGTCTGTAATGTATTACAATTTTGATTTTCCTTCCATTTCATCTTTGCACACCAGCCAGTGGCATGCCAATGCACCATAGATATCGACATATTGCCGATGTGAATTCCCTGAAGTTAAAGTAAGTGTTTATATTAGTAATTCCAGCAAATCTTTGTTGAACAAATGTCTCAGTCTGAAGACCAGCCAAATCCTAGAGTTATAATTACACTGCTTTCATTCATCTGTTTACTTCACTCACCACAAGACGCCTTGGAAATTATAATCTAGTGTTATTCACCACTCTTTTCACGCATATTACATTCACAGCGCTGTTTAGTGATATTTACATTGCAGAGATTGCAGTGGGCAAAAGTCGTGAGCACTGTAATTATATAGTAATGTTTTTATTTTACTAATTTTGTGGGTTTTAACCAAAATTATATTGTTAGATACAATTTGATCAAGTCATTTTCCTGCTTAAAAATCTTTCTGTCACACTGAAAGTCAGGTGAACAATCTTTATCCAGGGCCTATGAAGTCTCATATTGTCTGGTCCTAGTGTCTTTTAATGCTTTGTTTTCCTGTTATGCTACTATTTCCCTTGGTCAGCCTCCTAGGAATAAACTGATCTTGTCTCAGCTCCTTTAAAATGTCAAGAAAATACCTGCTGTACTCAACGTTCTTAACCTTTCAGCAGATGGTATTCTGTGGGTTGTAGGGGTAGAATATTTCTCAACTAGTTTGTGAAACAAAAAAAAAAAAAAAAAGCTCAGAACATTTATGGCCTTTTAGAAACCAAATATTCTGGGTATAGGTGGCCAAGAAACAACTTTGCTCAAGATTTCTGAGGAAAATGTTCATTACTTCTCTTTGAGTGACCTTTGTTTTTGTTTTGTTTTTGTTTTCTTAACCAGTCACTATCTCTAAATTAATTAAAATTGTTGACTGGCTGGGATTAAGTGACACATTCCAATATTGAGCTAAAATAGCCTTGACTGAGAGTGATGGAGAGTCCTTCCCACCCCGCCAAGGAAAAATGAAGTATAAGGTATAAGTACCATGAAAAGCATGAATTAAAGCAGAGTACCCATCCACACATTCACATCACTAAGGCTGACAGCAAGTGAGCTGTTTAACAATTCCCAGTGCCTAGAATGCTCCAATTTTAATCTGACCCTTGCTTATCCTTCAGGTCCCAGTTTATATGCTATTTTTTATGCAGAAAAAATTCTGTGCTCTCTTTTGATTCATTTTGCATGGATAACACTTACTAAAGGAACCAAGGAAGAGTTTCAAATCCTCCCCACCCCTGCCAAGAAATGCCACATTACACATTTCTGTTGATCAGTAGAAGGCTCATTACTCAGTCTCTAACCGGTTAATACACTTATTACACATAATCACCTGCTCTTTGCAGCTCACTACATGTGTCTGGACTGGGAACCTGGTATATGGCCCTGGAAGTTCTAGCTCTTGGTTCAATTACCATTCACTGTACAAGTGATCATAAAAATATGAGATGTCAGAAGTTCAGTTCTGGACTTTCTTATGTCTGAAGAACTAAGGGACAGTTTTTAATCTCTCTGAATCACAACTCTAAAATTTAGGTCATCCAACATCGTGCTAATAACAGGTAAGTACCTCCCATTGAGATTAATGTTTTTTACTGTATCTCTCAGTGACCTTGTGGAGAGGAGAGGTGTTCAGGCAAGATCTGCACATTGCTATGGTTCTGGACTTGCAAACTTTACAAGCCAGACTAGATTCAATATTTTTTTGTTGTTGTTTCTTCTACTATTAATGATCTATTTTTAGTATCCAGTTTAACATAATGTATGTTGTAAGAGTTTTGGAACACACAGGGTGTAGAATGAACAAAATGTGGTAGAATTAAGCAAAAATGAAATGCCACAGACTTAGCTGATTATGAGAACAGCACTCACTTTTCAAATCATTCAGAACCACTGCAAATGGACCCAATCTAGAAGAGTAGTGCAAGATGTTAGGCTACACTAACTATGGTTACCCATATAGACTAATTGTAAAGAGTGGAAACTAGAACTGAGCTACAAGTCTCCAAAACAAATATCCAGCTCAATAGGAAAGTGAATGAGCATTGTATGAGCCAGAACTGCTCAAGTTCTAAACAGCAGAGCTGACAAGAACTTGTGCTTGAATATGCCACAATTATATTGCCAATGCATTGCTTGAGTGCATAGGAAGTTCAAATTACGTCAAAGACAGAAATTGAGGAGAAAAATGTGTTTTTAAAGAATTGGTTAAATAATAATCATCAACATAACAATCTAATATATGTTTGATAGGGTCCTCTAACTTATTATCCATCTCTACTGGATGCATGAATGTTAATAGAAATAGATGGACAGAGACACTGGTATCAGGATGGTTGTGGCAAAATTATTTCTTAGTTTCCTTAATATCTAATGAAAACAGTAATTATTACCCCTTAGTAACACGTTGTATCATGTCTGTGCAGGAGCAAGTGAGAAAGAACATAAGGGAATTTGGATAACATTGAAGTAGAAAGTAAAAATATTTGCTGTGTCTATATTTCACAAGGAATTTCATCAGACCAAAAAAGAAAAGCAAAGAGTCTTTAAGTTGTGTGTTTGATTGAGAGGTGGTGATGATCAGTACTTGTTCCAATTGACAGCTGCGAATGGGTACTACTGAAAGCCAGATGGTTCTGACTTAGTGTAGGGCCTGTGTTTCTTGAAAATCACCAATAAGTACATTTCCAGACTGGCGTGTATCTTGGTAGTGGAGCACACGCTTGTCATGAACAAGGCCTTGTGTTCAAACCCCAATATCAAAATTACAACAAGAATAAAATCCTAAAATCCTTCCTTTGTGACAAAACTGCACATGGAGGAGAAACTCTTATGACTAGAGAGTAAACGGAACAAGACAGGGGCACTGTGGTAACAGAAGAAGAGCAATGGACAAAAATGAAGGAGTGGTAGTTTGGAGATCAATGTTAGAAAATATAGGATGCCCTTAAATTTTCTTTTTTCCTATAATGATATGACAGGGAAGGTTAGAACCATCAAAATGGGAAAGCTATTCCAATTTGTTTTTCCATGGAAAAAGAATAGAAAAACCCATCTCCTATGAGTAATGAATACCTTAACGTTAGTCCAACACAATTTCTTTCTTAGAGAGAGAAAAAAAAGGCTGAATTATAATAATGGCATTTGTTCTCTAGGGCTGTCATAACACAGTGACAATAGAATGGGTGTCATAAAAGATAAATATGTGTTTTCTCACAGTTCTGGAGTCACAATCCCACTGGCAACAGGTTGCTTTTCTTCTGAGGATGCTGCATGCCTGGGAGAAGGCCATCTCCTTGCTGTGTCCTCACAAGACCTTCCCGCTGTGCGTGCATACCTCCAATGCCTCTCAATGTATTCAAACTTCCTCTTTGAATAAGGACACCAGCCATATGGCATAAAGCTCATCCTAATGACTTTGTTTAACCATAAAGACCCGATTCATAAATACGGTCACTTTCTAAAGTATTGGAGATTAGAACTTGAACCCATGAATTTGGGAAGAGACATTTCAGCCTTAACAGTAGTAAGCAGGATGACACTCTTGCCATGAAAGCATACCACAGGACAGGCACACGGAACACGAAAACATACTACTTTACGGAAGTCAGAAGATACTAGGAACTATGAAAAACACTACCAGTATCATTAGAAAATACAAAGGAGATGGAAGACGATGATATAAAAAAGACTCCAATCATCCTAGAAATGAGTAAACTCTAAAAGAAAAATATGAAAATGAGGCTTAACAGGAAAGAAAATATAACAAAGACAAATAATCGTGTGTGTGTGTGTGTGTGTGTGTGTGTGTGTGTGTGTGTGTATGTAACTTTTTCATATTCTGGTACCTGGTAAAATCAATTAAATAGAAGACACCTAGTGTTTGCATATATTCTAGTAAAACTGTTGTACTTTAAAGCTGAAGAAGAGGCAACCTTTCAGCATCCAGAGAAAAAGTATAAATTAGCTGTAAAAGAAATAAAATCAGATTGACATCAGTCTTTCTTTAGTAGCGTCTTGTGCCAGAACACCATAATATATTTAAGTTTCTAAGGAAATAAAGCATGACAAAGGATATTATTTCCATGACATAATAAATTATTAAATAATAAATAATTTATTATTATGTATTTATGATTACATAAATAATTATAATATAGTTATCATGTGGTTATTTATTATAAATTATTATACCTGCATGAAGGAATACTTGAAGGTCACAGACTTCCAGAACTCAGAGAATATTGTTTCTACAAGAAAATGAAAAGAATTGACTATATCAACTTAAAATCTGATAATAAACTTTGAATATATATACATATATTTGTGTGTATGTATATATATATATATATATATATATATATATATATATATATATGTGTGTGTGTGTGTGTGTGTGTGTGAGTTTTATATATGCTTACATATTTGAAGTCGGAAAAGAGACATACAGAAAACAAATAATCATTAAGGTAAAGATAGATATTTTACGTAAAGCCACATGATGAAAAATAGTTTTGAAAATTGTGAAATGTTATGCAATGTAGAACCAGTACACTAATTGACTTATAAATATTAACTGGGAATAAGACACTGCTTTAAATCAGGTTCGGAGGGAGAGAGAGAGGAGGAAAAAGAAATATTTGCTAGTAAAATTCAACAACACTCATGGAGGGAAACAGTAGTCAATTCATAAATGACTGCAATAAGCATATTCTAAAAAGCATGAATACAATGGTAACCACCATAATAAAATTGCATATCTTTCTAAATACTAAAATATCTGATGGAAAAGAACAAATAACTATTATAATGTTATGTCTATATGTGAATAAAATATTAAAAGTATAAAGATATTTGATAGATTATTTATTGATAGATTATTTGTAGGATAAATAAATGTACTTATATCACCAAATGTAAGAAAATATTTTCTTATTGGCTAAAAATAAGATCCCCAAATCTGCTGGATTCAATTAAAAAACCTTAAAACAATAACACAAAACCTTCAAACATGAAAAGAATAAAAGGATCAACTAACATATGTACTACTCAAATACAATAGAAAATAGAGGTTAAAATCTTGATGTCTAGAATGATGAATAGTAGAGCAAATAAAGTATAAAATGAAGAACTCATTTTATTAAGTTGAAAGCAACATTTCTCAGGGAAGCTGCCACCATCATTAATTTTTATGCAAAAAAATGCCAATGACTTTCATTAGACAATAGCAGCAGTTGCAAGTAGAACTGTACAAGAAACTAGTAACTAGTGAAATTTAATACACCTTTTTTGATCCAAAATAAATCAAAATGGCAAAAATTTCATAAACATCTTAAAATACTGAACACTTATCATTAATAATTTAGACTTTATATATTGAAATCTTAAGCATGAGAATAATACTACACTTTTTATCTTTAGTACATCCAAGTTTCACTGAAAGTGACTACTTATGGAACAAAGGAAACCTTAAGATTTTCCACAAATCATAAGCAATAAAAAGAACATTCTCTAAACTTCTTTTAATAAAACTAGAAATTATAACAAAATTCAGAAAACAAAATGTTTGTCCTCTTGGAACTTAATCAGTGTTAAACACATCTAATATCAAAATATAAATACAAACAAAACTGACACATTTTCTCAAAATTAAAGTTGGACTTATCAAAATCTACAAGATATGATTAAAATAGATAAAAGGAAATTTGATAGGATTAAATATATACACCATTAAAATTACAAAAATACTGGAAACAACACATTTTTAGAAAGTTATTTCAAACTAAAATACATTTAAAGTTGAAGCAGCAATTAGTTGAGGGATTTGTCATATGAATTAAGTGTCTCTGAGTGCTGTTTTAGGTTGTTGGATTCAAACTATTTGAATAAGCAAAATCTCTTCTCTCCTGAACTTTTCAGATGGTTTGAATTTCAGAAATTGTCAGTTTGCAAAACAGGTAGATTTTTTTTTCTTTCCCAGAGGAGTATTGTTAGGATAACAATTATTAACAAATTATGACCATCATTAGACTATACCAATACACAAGTTTCATAGTGAAATAATTTAGATTTGTAAAAGAGCTGTTCCTTATCAGTTGTCACAAAATAAATACTCCATTATGACACAGGTTCCTTACAGTGGTATTTTAGTGTACATCTACAATAATTTGAAATATATTTAAAGGGTGCAATTTTTTTTCTCCTTGGAGAGTTTATTGTGAGTTTTTTTCTGTTTATCTACATTGATAGGAACACTTTGATAGATATGATGGTTTTGTTTGATCAATATTTATTTAAACCTGCTGAATATCCTCAGAGAGCTAATCAAGGAGGTAGAAAAATTTCCACATTAATGTTGTCAAGTGACAGTAGATTTGAGAGGTAATGAACATTATTTACTTAAAAAGAAAATGTTTTCCCTTATGCAATTACTGTTAGAGGAATCATTAACTATAACAAAAGCTCTAACAGTCAGCTAAACATATGTCTCATTCTATAATTTATACTTCTTCTTAGCAGTCTGTGATCCCTTGGGTCAAGATTACTTTAGAAATACAAAGAGGACCCTAAAACTAAATAATTTCTATTATAAAATGAACATGTAAATTATCTGCTAAATTACTTGTACTTAATTAGTAATTTTGCATAATGACATACATTCTCTTTGGGTCTCTTCAGTCTCTCACAGATAACACTCTACAAATGTTACTTAAGTCCCAATTACAGCACAAACCTTGTACAAGTGTGCTATTAATCTAACTATGCAAACACGAGTGATTCTGGTACTCCTCAGGCAAACCATAATCCAGCATTACTGCTAACGGGCACCTTGGCTCATTCTGGATGCAGTGCTTCTTAACTTTTGTTTCTTATAGGAGAGACTTAAAAATATCAATATTTTGAAGTTTGTAAGTAGGTAGCATATCCCACAATTACTAGCATCAGGTCACTGCACTTTATGTTTAAAAATTTAAGTTGCAAAAATATTTTTTTGTCTAATCTACAAACTCTTTCCTGGTAAGTGTTAAGGTGACATGTAAGACATAACTTCTGTCATTCATACTGCAATAGCTTTGAGTTGTTCTAATTTCATCATAATTTACTTTGTATCTTAAGCTATTGTCCTCAAAACGACTGGACATTTAGTTCAAATAAAACCACAAAATAATAGTTACTTGTTTAACACATACTTTTGTGTGAGCATGCTGTGTAAGGGATCAACCAGCTAGGGAAGCAGACAAGGTTTTCTTTCTCAAAATAGCTTTAGACTACTTGTGTCCCTGGGTGTGTACTACATGAGTTTATAGGAGATAAACAGGGCTATTTAACAGAGAATGCCTGGAGTAGGTGTCCATTTTAACTATAGAGTCTAGAATCACCTTTCATTTTACACATAAATACACAATGAATTTTACACAGCTTCATGAATATGTACCTTAACCACTGGGCAGATTATGGGGAGATTGTATCTTGCTTTCTTGGAAACTTAATAAAAAGTGATTCAGCATTTTGGAAAATCAAGTCACCTTCATATCGCCTATGATATTATGAATACTTCCTAGATATTTTGTGTGAAAAGATAAAACCCAATAGTACCAGGGGTATAGGACACTGTGGTACTTCCTGTAATCCCATTGACTCAGGAGGCTAAGGCAGGAAGACCACAAGTTCAAGTTCACTAAGCAACTTGATGACAACCTGTCTCTAAATAAAATATAAAAAAGGGCTGAGCCAATTTGCAGTCCCACCAGCAGTGTATGAGTGTACCTTTTACCCCAAATCTTCGCCAAAACTTATAGTTGTTTGTATGCATAATAGCTGCCATTCTGACTGGAGTGAGATAAAATCTTAGAGTTGTTTTGATCTGCATTTCTCTTAATGCTAGTGATGATAAACATCTTTTCATGTATTTGTTGGATTGATTGTATACCATCTTCTCAGAAGTGTCTCTTCAGTTCCCTGGCCCATTTATTGATTGGGTTATTTGGGTTTTTGATGTTTAGCTTTTTGAGTTCTTTATATACCCTAGAGATCAGTGCTCTATCTGATGTGTGAGGGGTAAAGATTTGCTCCCAAAATGTAGACTCTCTAATCACCTCACAGATTGTTTCTTTTGCTTAGAAGAAACTTTTTTAGTTTAAGTCCATCACATTTATTTATTCTTGATTTTAATTCTTGTGCCACAAAAAATGTGGCATATATACACAAGTAGATATTACTCAGCAAT
Source organism: Urocitellus parryii (assembly GCF_045843805.1). Taxonomy (NCBI): domain Eukaryota; kingdom Metazoa; phylum Chordata; class Mammalia; order Rodentia; family Sciuridae; genus Urocitellus; species Urocitellus parryii. The sequence continues at coordinate 11,339,599 of NC_135540.1, read as the reverse complement.
AAAAGAGAATAAAATCATGGCATTTGCAGATAAATGGATGGAGTTAGAAGATAATGCTAAGTGAAGTTAGTCAATCACCAAAACCAAATACCAAATGTTTACTTTGATATAAGGAGGCTGATTCATAGTGGGATAGGGAGCCAGAGCATAGGAGGAATAGATGAATTCTAGATAGGGCAGAGGGGTTGGAGGGGAAGGGAAGGGGCATGGGGTTATTAATGATGGTAGAATGTGATGGTCATTATTATCCAAAGTACAGGTATGAAGACACAAAGTACTGTGAATATACTATATACAACCAGGATATGAAAATAGGTGTAATAATAATTGTAGGTGTAATAAGAATAGTAAATTTTTAAAAATTTTAAGTAGGTTCTACCTCAATATTCTTGTACAAATACAATCACAAATTAATACAAGTGTATGATTGAAGGAGTTGCATTGACATCAATTTAATTCAGATTTTAAAAAGAAATAGTAACTACATCATTATGAAATTTGAAAATGTATTTGAACAGTGTTGAGAGGTCTAATATTGGAATGTTTAAAAGCTTTTAAAACCAATATAATAATAATTTTTTTTTCATACAAAAACACAAATAATGCAAAATATCTTGAAACAATATTGGGGAAAAATTAGTCTTATCAAACTTATGTAAAGTTATTTGTATTAGAATGAAAGGAAGTTCAAATTAAATAATTTATTCCTTTTCATTGAACAAAGATACGATTTTTAGATGAATCAGTGAAAAGGTAAGAGTAAATTTGATATATGATAAACTGCAGTTGCCATATGTAAACTTCAAAAGGAACGAAAAAAACAGGAAATGTCTTTTAGAAAACAGACTGTAATGCATAGCGCTAGTCAATATTCAAAAACTTTAAAATTAGTTCATAGGGGAATCAGGCATAGTGGTACACACCTATAATCCCAGCTGTTAGTGAAGCTGAGTTAGGAGGATTGCAAGTTCAAAGCCAACCTCAGCAACTTATTGAGGCCCTGAGCAACTTACCAAGATCTGTCTCAAAATAAAAGGGCTAGGGATGTGGCTCAGTGGGTAAGAGCCCCAGGTTCAATCCCCAGTACCCTCCCCCCCAAAAAAACCACAAACAAACAAAAAAACCCAAACAAACAAAACAACCAATTAATTCACAAGGACAAATATTTCCTGTTCTGAGGACATTGCTTATATTGCCTCTGGAACAGAGCACTGACTTAGGTTAGTGATAACACAGGTTTATGGCCAACTCAAAATTGAAACACCAGGTGTTTTAATAAATTATTGCATTACATTCACCAACATTACTGGGTTGCCAAGAATATTTGAAGAAGTGTTCACAAATCAATGAAATAGTGAGGTACTAATACTTAAAATATAGTAATAATTAATGTAAAATATATAGAAATTTCTGGAATGATAGAGATTTGGTAAACTTACATTTTACACATTGACCTAAAATGATGCTCCAAAGAAACTTATTTTCAATTTTTTTCCTATTTCATAGAAGAAAAGATTTAAAAGTGTGACAAATAGTAGAAATTTTTCTAATACATTTGTAAAGTTAATATAGTTTCTTCTTAAGCTACATTGAAACAAATCATATTAAAGTGTAGGGGATTATTTTTAACATACACAAAATGTAAACACTGTACATGTTGGTGGAGTAGCACAGTTTCAATACAGACAGCATGGTATAATGTTAAATCAAGTGTAGACTTTATAAAATAACTGCATGATAATAAAAACATCATTACTCAGGAGAAATTTTAGTTTCCTGGATTGGTTGAAATTTGCTAACAATGGATTTAAACACAATATTTGGAAATATTTTGCTATTGTTTTGTTGCTATTAAAATAATTAGGATTTCAAGTCAGCATGAACATGAAATATCAAATTGAGTGATTAATTTGTCAGTAATGAATGTGGACTATGTTAATCAACAATTTGGAAGAAATCATTGATCTAGAAGATGACTTTGAGGCTTAAGAATCATATAATTAATTGAGTTATAAAGCATTTTGTATCCATTTAAGACTTTCATGATCATTTCTTTGGAAAGAAGCTAAATTACATTACATTTGAAGCTACAAATTTAATTTAAAATAATTTTAATTTGTATAATTACTATAGAAAAACATCTATGAGAGAAAATTCGGGATTTTTTTAAATTATAAGAAAATAAGAACATTATCAAATTAACAAAGACTCATGGAAAACAAGGAACATATTGAAATTCAATAAGATTTGTTTTTAAATATTTCCTGTCATTTTCTTCCTTTAGATGTTTGAATTTTGTACAAAATGAAAAATGCTTAAGTGTGAATTACATATTCAAAATATTTATTGCTTTCTTTTTTCCTGTTTTACAAATATAATCTTATTACATACTACCAAAGGCATGTATCAAGACTCTTTTAAAGGTCCTTGTTTCATTATTTTCAATTTTAAAAGGTTCTTTGTTTGCTCACATGTTAATAATGTTTCCTTCAAGTTTTTTCTTTATTATTTCTAATTTTACGAACTAGAAGTCTGCAAATGTGAGAATAGTTTAAGGTAAGAGGCATTAATAAATGCCAAACTTTAATATTTTCACTATAATATTTCCTTATTTCCTCCACTTCATGTTTGTGATTTTTCTTGGCATGCTACATTAGTTCTATTATTTCCCTTTTATTGATTTAAAATGTCTGGTGTTTAATTTATCTTAACACAACTTTTAATTACAATCTAATTACATCTTCTCACTTCCTTCCCTCCTTGCTTCCTTCCTCTCCTCCTTCACTTTGGTCTATTTTTGTACCAGACTCTCTGATTCATGTCCCCAAGAGTGAAGATGTAGGAAAAACACCTAAATGTATTGCACCACATACAGTTTCACATTTAATGACCCCATCACTTTTCCAGAAACTAGTTCTTATCTCTTTATTTGTTTTAAAGATTTTGTGAGACACTGTGGGGAAAGAACAACTCAGGGTTCTATCATAGCTCTCTTTAGGGCTTAACCTATCCCTGTTCTAGTATTTGGTTGTATTCTCTGGAGTTTTATAGAAATTTGACCAATCACTTTGTTCATGTGTTACTGACTTCCATTGTGGATGGTTAGGTATCATCATCTCAATGGGATTTCAACAATTTTTTTTTAAGTGAAGTGTGCAAACTCTTAAACTTAGAACCATAGAGTATTTTTCAAGCTTATTTAACAAAAAAGAACATGGAACACCGTGTCATTCAGCTAAGAACTTAAATAAAAAACAATAGGTAATAGAAAAGATACAAGACATCAGGAAACTTAAGGTTAAATCAGCGATAGTAGATGTTGCAAGAAAACAATAAATGGTCTTAGGCAGTAGAAATTTATGATCAGATATCAAAAGGCAGATTTTATCCCCTTTACAGAATCATTACCAACTTCAGGTGAGATATAGAATCTGATGGAGAATGAATACTATATGAGATTTAGACAAGAAAAGGTGAAGGAAATAGAGATTCCTTGATAAAGGATCAGCACATAGAGAGGTAAGACAGTGGAAGCTTCAGAAGACAAAAACTCATTCATTTATACATACCTTTATTAATGTAAATATTTATTTTCAGATTCAATTTTATGATCATTCAATACCCAGATAATTTTCTTTAAAAATTTGATTAAGGGCTGGGGACGTAGCTCAGTGGTAGAGTACTTACCAAGCATATGTGAAGCCCTGAGTTTTAACCCCAACACCACCATAAAAAAAAATTAAATCAAGATCAGGGAAAAGTAATATAAATACTTTCTATTGTGAGACCTTAAATATTTTCTACAGATAAACTTATAATTTGTTTCTGAAATTAATGGCCGCCCAAACTGGAAAGAGTCTATTACTTACACAATTCTCAGTATGAAATAGAAACATAAACACATATATCAATCAACATTATACTCTAAAAGTATGTCTTCTTGTATTTTAAAGAAATGTTCTTCATATTAAGAAAAAAATTACCTTTTGAAGTATTAGTTAACACAGTGATGGGTCTTATACATTTTTATTGTCTGAGTATCATGAATATTATTAAAGCAAAATCCGGTGAAAGGAATTCTGGGAGAAATGAAGAAAATACAGCTGTTTGGCATTTCAGCTTAGCCCAAGTATTAAATCAGAGGTATTTACTTTTTTTAATCTTTTTTTTGGGGGGAGGGAGTATATAGAAAGAAACTTTTTAAATAAAAGTTGTATACAGTGTATTTTTCTTATCCTAGCATAGGTATATTACATGTTTCATATTTTTGAGAATACAAAGACAATGCATTCTGCAACATAACAATTACTTTACCATAAAAATACACTGAAGGCTTTTACATTTATCCACAGCATAATTGTTTTTTATAGTCAATTTAAGAAATCTCACAAGATCAAAATATTTTCTACAGAAATACAAACAATGCACATGCTTTTATTAAGTAATGTATACTTATACGTTTAATGAGAGCACATTTATACTCATATATTAAGTGTACTAATTAATATGTCACTCATAATCTACAAATTTCTTTCCTAAACATCTTCAGTCTTTCAGCAGATGAAGACAAAAGAAAATGAGGCCCTGATTGCTCAACTCTTGGTAATATGAAGCCAATGTTATGCTGATAAACATCTCTTGATATCATCATTCTTTCTTTCATTTAAAATTCATTCACTTCTTCATCTTTTCTTATAACTCAGTATGACTTTTCTGTACTTTGCATTGAAATAAGTTGTGAGGGCTTAAAAGAAGAAGATTCTATACAAAAGTTAGAAATTGTTTGGTTCAATAAAAAATATCATAAATATTTGAATGCTCTTTGTGTAGGCAGGTCTTCTTAATCCATAGTTAAGCCAATTCAGTTCACAGCACTGGTGATCTCATATATATATATATATATATAGCAGATTATATGAGGCAACTTTGTAAATTTTTATATGACTCATAATATTCATTCCAAAAATGTTGATCAAGCAAATGTAGGTAATTACATAAATTATCTGCTATGTATATATTAACTTGAAGACTTAATTAATCTTTCTCTTGTTTCATTCCACAAGCTTCTTTTTAACAATACCTATACATAATTTTTATATAATTTTTTTCCTTTGATTGAATTAACATTTTGTGAGTAATGTAGGAAGAATAGTATCTATTCAGAAAAACTTCAGGTAAGAGACTGTTGACAATCTCAACATTTACATCAACACAGATAATTTTTTTCAGCTATTGAATCTAAGGGAGGAAGTATGCTTCTAAATGGCATTTAGCTGAGATCAAATGTCTAAACAGGGAGTGTGTTTGAACAAAACAGGTAAGAACTTGCAAGCATAGCACATCTTGTTAGGAATTTTGCCTTAAAAGATGTGTGGTGTTTAAAAAGAAAAGCATGTTGTTCAGTTGAGTAATGATCAGTTCATATGAAAGCCAGGGAAATGTGGACAAATATATAATTCAGAGCTTTAGTGATTAAATGAGTGGGATTTCCTGAAGAGAATAATCAATCAGGATCAATCTATTACTATATGAGTCTTGTTATTTTATAGTTTAATAATATGTCAATCATGAATAACATAAATGCTAAGTATGTTCAATACAAAGAATTGTAAAGAGTAAAAATATGGATAGAAGTAAGACTGAATATCAGTCTCCTATAGAACATATGCCATGATATTTTATCCAAACAACAGGTTCCTGTGGAATCAATATTTTCTGTATCTTTTCCAACTTCTCTAGTCTTATTTTTATTTTTATTTATTTTATTATAATTATCAGTGTATATTAATATTACAAATCAGTGGGTTTGGCTGTGGCATTGTTACATGCACATTCTGTACTTCAATCCTATTTACCTTTAATTCTTCCTTGCCCTCCTCTCCTTCCTCTCACTTTGGTCCTCTTCCCCTTCCCTAATAGTCCCTCTTATAATGTCAGTTTTCTTTTACTTTTTTAACATCCACATAGGAGTTAAAACATGCAGTACTAGTCTTTGTTTAGCTTGCTTCACTTAACACAGGGATCTACAGTTCCATCCATTTTCATTCTTTTTGGTTATGGCTGATTAATCCTACATTGTATATATATATATATACACGGTGTATTCTTTGTCCATTCATCTGTTGATGGGAACCTAGAATGATCCATAAGTGGCTACCGTGAACATACCATAATAAAAATGGGCTGCAGGTATATCTTTTGTATGCTAACGTCTCTTCATTCAAATATATACCCAGAAGTAGCACAGCTGTCTAGTGTATTAAGAGTCTCCTCTTCCCCCACATGTGTCAGCGTTGTCAACCCCTGAGTTATGAGAGTCTCACTCAGGAAACCATTGCCAATGCCCATGTCCTGAAGTATTCCCCCTGTAATATCCACTTCTAGTTTCAAACTTTCAGGTTTTATATTGAGACTTTGATCTATTTTGACTTGATTCTTTGACCACAGTGAGAGATAGGGCTTTATTTTCAGCCTGGGACATCTGGATATCTGGTTTTCCCAGCACCATGGATAAGAGGTTCTCTTCTCTGTAATGTATGCTTTTGTCACATTCACCAAGAACCAGATGACTGTAGATGGATGGGATTTTTTTCTGGATTCTCTAATATGGTTCATTGTTTTATTCATTTATTATTCTGTTTTTAGGCCAATGCCATTATTTTTTCCCTTTTTACTATAGCTCTGTAGTATAATTTGAAGTAGGATATTGTGATGCCTCTAACTTTGCTTTTTTGTTGTTCAAGCTATTCTGGATCCTCTGCTCTTTCAAATGAAATTGAATAACGGGGGTGTGGGGGGGTGTGGGGGTGTGGGGGGGTGGTGACGAACAACTGGTGTAGATTGATACAGCAGGAGCAGGAGCCCTTTATTGTAGGACAACAGAGGTATTTATACATTCCACACAGCTTATCTTAATTAGCATAAACTAGATACATCAGTCAACCAATAAGGAATCTCCACACTTAATGGCTTGCTTTTGTTACTTCACAAACCACTCCCTCTGGCATTTTGCCAGGCACCATCCAGACTTGTTTAGGAACTCTAACATTTCTCTGGCAAAATGCCAGGCGCCATCCTGACTTGTTTACAGACCTTAACATAGTATCATTATGCTATTTTCTCTAGCTCTTCATATGTTTTTGGTATTTGAATGGAGACAGCATTGCATCTGTAGATTGTTTATGGTATAAAATGGCTATTTAAACAATATAAGTTTTCCCAATCAATGAACATAGGAGGTTTCACTATCTTCCAAATTCTTCTTCAATTTTTGCCTTCAATAATTAATAATTTTTGTCATTCTCCTCCCAGTTTAGATTTATTCCTAGTTTTCTTTTTAATTTTTGATGCTGCAGTCAATGAAATTGTTTTTATGATTTGTCAACAAGTTCATCATTTGTTCATATAAAGTGTAAAATTATTGTTATGTTCATTTTGTATCCTACTACTTGGCTGAATTTGTTTCAGTTGTAAGAAACTTTCAGTAGAATTTTTATGGTTTTCTAAATAGAGAATCATGTCTTCTGTAAACAGGGGTAACTTGATCTTTTCCTGTCATGTTTGTCTATACAAATTACTTTAATCATTCACATATACAATTAACATAGATTCTCTTTACTGTATAATTTTCCTTTATTCACTATGACAACTTAGCTTCATCAGGAACCTGGTTCACTTTTCTAAGACAGAACACAATTAACAACCTTCTTTTTCCCTGTATGGAATTGACTGAAACTTTTCAAATCCTCTTTTAGTTCATGCAGCACTGATTTAGTTTTTCTATGAAGTCTAAATAATATGCAAAGGCTCATTATAAATAAAGAAATACATATTTAATATATATTAGGAAGCAATGTAAGAAACCATATGAACTTCAGTTAAGGTGATGTATATTCACATTAAATAGATATTATTACATAATCAATTAATTTAATGGAATATAAACATAAAAATTGAGTGCTTAAAATTGTGATTCATGTTTTATGTATTGGACTAATTGCCAAGTATTTCTGTAGCCTTATGAAAGTTTGCATGGACAATATTTGTGGTCTATACTACTGAGGACATAGTCTAAAGAGCATATTTCTAAAGAATGTACTTCAAGTCCAGCATCTACCATTCACTCCAAGTGCCAAAAGTGATGACTCAGTACATTAAAACACTAAACAGAATGTAAAAAGAACAAGTTTGATGTTGAAATTGATTATATATATCTCCAATGTTGGAAATGTTGCATGCAGAAATGAAAGACAATTATAATACAAATTACTTAAAAGAAGCATCATTATATTAGAACAAGTAGGGATAGTTGCTTCTCTTACATCCACCTTTATTCCTCTCTCTTCTTTGTTGTATCTATATATAATAAAATTTGTATGGCACTTATCTAGTAAGTATTAATAACAAGGTAACCATGTTAGCTATTTCATGAAAATGTTACATGGCATTAAAAACCTCAAGCAAGAAAACAACAATCATATTTCATTATATTTTTAATTCCTGCATGCATTTTCTTAGTGCTTTAAAGCTGTTATGTGAGTCATTTTTTAACTTATATTAAGATCTTGAATTAGCTTAAATATAAAACAGCAAACAGCTTTATTTTCCCCTCTCCTTAGGAAATCTATGAAACACTTTTGAAATTACATTATAATTATGAAACTAAATGTCAGATAAAATACCTTGTTGTCCACACATCCTAGCTCCTGCCCCTGTAGTGTAACAACATTCATATTTTTCACATTAAATTTTGTTGATCAAGATTAATGCAAACCTTACCAATATAATAAATAACTCTTTCTACTTGTTGTGCAATGATGTGAGGGACTCTGGATGGACAGGTAAAAAACAAAACTTTTGATTTTGATGGAATTATTGTCAATTTCTTTTGTGAAAGCACTACTTCCTTTGACAACACTTTTGCTCTAAAATAGCAAAGCCTAAATATAGTCAGGGGAACAACCATTTTCTGAATACATGCAGGTGTAACATCACATTGTGCAAACCCTCTTATAATAATGACAATATTTTGCTTGGAGTCAATAGATTTTCTCATTAACATTAATTCAATAACGGTTGAAGATATGAAAAGGCATATTATAAAATATTGCTCTATCAGATTCCTATAGATGCTGTAATAAAATACTGCAAACCTGGTTGCTTAATGCATTAGGAATAACCACTTTCTGAGTACTGGAGGCCTGAAATTTAAAGCCAAGCGTTCTGCAAGGCTGTACTTCCTCTGAGGCAGTCGGGTTCCTAGCAGCTAGTAACCCTAGTAATGCTTAGCATCCATTATCATTCCAGTTTCTACCTCTGCCTGCACCTGATCCTCTCCCCTCTGTCTATGAATATCTTCTCTTCTGTGTTTATAGGGAAGTCAATCATTATATTTAGGCAGCATAACTCCATCTTAATCTCATGTGCAAAGATATTATTTCCAAATGAGATTCCAGGAAGACAAGAGTTTTGAGCGGACATTAGGAATAATGGTAACATAGAAAAATTACCTAACACTATATAATGGTATTTTCTGTGTACATTATAGGATGCTAATGACACTGTTTTATAATTTGTTGAGTGAAATTAAAATGGTTCAAGAACAGCATAGAATGAAGTCATGGGAAGGATTCTCTAACACATTTACATCAACCACTTTCCCAAGGGTAGATGTTGTATATTGAACAAGTTCTTGGGTTAACAGAAACTTAATGAAATTATGAATATATTCAGTGATCAAATTAATTTTGAAAAATTAGCTGTAAAAAGTTTCAGCAAACTAGGCTGCTGAAGCAATTATAAAATAATAGCATTTAATTTTTTAAAACTGAGTTATTCATATAGGTCAAAACATACTGCAAAAGGACAAAAGACATTATTTAGTTTTAATGAACCTTAACAATATTAGAGGTCTTAAATACCGGTAGACTAACTATGAGTCATTCATGATATGCATTAGTCTCTAGCAATCAAAACAAACCTATAGTGGCAAAATCCTATATGCTGGAATTGCTGTTATAAAAAGGAAGCTAATAGCAACTATTGACAAGGATGTAGAGATATTGACATTCTCATTTAATGTGCATGGAAGAGCCAGTGTGGAAAAGGGTTTGACAGCTTTTTTAAAAACACATAAACTGATCATATTCCCCAGCCACACTATATATGTGAATATGTCCAGGAGAAATAAAAACATATTTAAAACTCTGGACAACAGAAGAACATAAAATTTTAAAAAGGGATAAAGATAAAGTAAGGAAGGATGAAAGGAGGGAGACTGAAAGGAGAAAGAAAGAAACAAGCAAACTGAAGGACAAAGATTAAAAAAAAATTTCAAAACACCCAAGATAGGGACAAAATAACTTCAAAAGGGCAAAAATATGTCTTATTACTGAATGATTATACCCATTTAAAGTAACATTTTGAAAAGGTGAAATGAATATCACTTCAGACAAAAGAAAGAAATTTTTGCCAGCAAACTTGCATTATAAGAAATATTAAAGGGAGACATTAGCAGAAAAAGAAAAGTATATTAAATCCTTGAATGACATATAATTCATCTGTTCTGAATTGATAATTATTCTGAATGAGCCAGATAGTCTTAAGCCTTCCTTCAGCTTGAATACAGTTTAGCCTGGTTATTCCTAGTTAAAGGTACCTGGCTGGCCTTTACTTGGAACAACTGCTTTAGGAAACTTTCAATTGCAAATTATTTTTCTGCTTCTTTGAAATGTATATAAATCTTCTCCCAGACACCTGTCAGTTTTATATCCAAGGAAATGTCTTTGTAAAGAAAGACCTGGGAATAATTCATTTGAAATGTCAACATTAAAGGATGCTTACCCTTATCTCCCAGTCTCCCTGGAAAGGTAGGAGCCTCATTTCAATGAGGGGGGAAAATAGCAAACTTAGTAGTATTATCACAAGGTAAAGCAATTGCAAATTTCAGAATAACTGAATGTGGAGTTGGGTTCTGTCTCCTGCCTTGAATAAGGACTTCCTTGTCACTTTAGTTTTATCTAGAACAACTTTAGCTTTGACAGGGGTGCAAGTATGTATTATCGTTCTGTGTCTGCAGTACCACAAGCAGCAATTCTATTCAATGGGAAACAAATTAAGTACTTATTATATCAGAACCATGCTCAGGGCCTTGGAACAAGAGTAAGATGGTGCAATAATAAACACAAGATGGGTGGGGTTCCTTGGCACAAATACCTATAATACTTCTAATAAAAGAATGGAAATAATACCAATAATGTTTTGATATGCAGAATGCTGTGTCTGAGTGCCTTCTCTCCATCCATCCTTGTGCCACTATTCAGTAAATCTTGCTTCTTATAGTAACTTTTGGCTCTGTACTAGAGGTCCTTTTACTCCTTTCACCCAAGAACAAATTAAGGATCCCATTCAACTTAAAATTATTGACTCAAGTTACTATTTTCAGCTCCTCATTCCAGTAAAACAGTAGGCAAAAAGCGTGTTACAATCCTGGTTGGAGCAATGCCCACAACTATCTTGAGATGGTAAGGTTGCTTCTGTGTGCTGGAGGTAGAGGGAAGTATGTCCAGCTAAAGCAATTCCTTGAGGTACATTTTATTGCTTCCACTGAATCAAAACGTTAAATGCAGGACTGGGAATATACCTCCATGGCACAGCCACTTGACTAGTATGCATGAAGTCCTCAGTTCCATCTTTGGCACCCGAAAGTAAGTAAATAAATAAATGGTAATTGCAGTCTACACAATCTGAGGAAGGCAATTGATTATCAAAGGATATGAATCTTCAGGTATGCAAGTATAATATTTCTCAATGGGCAAGTTGTTGGGAATAGAAGAATTGCTGAGGCAAATTGAAAGAAGAATAATCCAAGATGTACAAGAGTGATACAAAAACTATCTGCCATGCCACATGCAAGGCCAACTACAAATGTGGGGGCTAAAGTCGGTGCTACTAATTTTTTGGTTTAGTGTTTTGTTTTTAAAGGTTTAAGACCAACATTTAAGAACTAGTAACATCAAGTGGATTGTGAATTTATTGTTAAGTCTTAGGGGAAACAATGTAAGAAAAAGATGGGAGCATGTATCCCAAAGCCCTGCCCAGGTAATTCAAATAATTTATCAGGGATAGTTTTCAAGTGCCTGTCTCTGCAGGACTGTGCCTGACTTTAATTCTGGAAACAGAGAAGGTAGATCTCTGTGTATCCTGAGAACTGAAAATCACTGTAGATTTCACAACACTATGGGAACAGTCCTCTAGCAATGACTTGGGGAATTATTGAATAAATATACAGGGTCCTTTGCTCTCAAATGAGGTAATTGTGAGATGTGTTTGTATATATATATATATATATATATATATATATATATATATATGTGTGTGTGTGTGTGTGTGTGTGTGTGTGTGTGTGTGTGTGTGTATTCATATACATATGAACCTTTTTCCAGGGTTTCCTCGTGGAATGAAATCCCAATTGTTTACCATGATAGATGACTATAATATAACCTTCATGATTATTATTTCTTTCCTCTCTTTTTCTCACCTTTGACATCTGAACTCCAAACAATTATTGGCACTCAAACTCTAATCTTAATATCTAGTTCCAAGACACACATGCACATACACATATGCACCATTCTCTATAATTTCTGATTACTGACTACCAAAAAATGGGTATAAGTTCTCAGTCTCCATTTTATGCAAAATGGTAGTCATCTGTATCCTGATAGAATAGTATTTCTAGAGCAAATTGAATTTTCCTGTATCTATTTTAATTAATAGAGGTAGTGATTATGTGCCTTTTATAAAACATAAATATTACTTGATTATTTACTTATTTACTTAACCTTAATGCCCAGGTAATTTTATCAATTTCCATTCCTCTGTCACCTACATTATTTATCTTTTAGTAATGGATATGATCAAAAATAATTCTTGGAAAAGTAATTATTGGAATTAAAAGTTAAGTATCATGTAACATTTGTTGAGGAACATCACTGTTGGTTTAAATTCAAACTAAGAATAAGGCCCAAGCAAGAATATTTGTCACCTGTTTTTTCACATTATTAATGTTTCATTAATTTTATTAATATTATTCAGGAAATTGATGAAACAACTTGGTTCAACTGTTTAGATTTTGCTAGCATAAAATTAAAAACGAGGAATTATAACTTACTGCTTTCTATCTGTTACAAGCTTGAATTTGTAATTCAAACTACAAATGAAATAAACAGTGCAGTCAACATGACAAGCACTTATCTAAGGAATGAAAGTGCATTATTTTGTAATGATAATGCTTCCCTTGTATTCTTTATCAAGATAAAAATAATGTGAACTTCATTGATTTGATTATGTCCCTGGCTTTCACTTATTCTTTCATAAAAAGTTTCTTGAAGACAAGAAATTGTTTCATACTTTTGACATTTAAAAGTAAAATTTAGTTATATTTTATCTTTTTAAAAATTGTATTATGTGGTATTTTGAACATTAAACTTGAGAATCTTTTAACTTTAATTAATATGCATTTGTCCTCATTATGTCATCCATGCAATGGATCCTTTTTAGTGATCAGGGAACTCAAAAGATTACACGAAATCTTTTTATCTAGTAATTTGCATTTAAGGAACACAACCATTTAGTGATTATCATAGTTGTTTCCACATTTTCAAAGTATAAAGGAAGCCAAGATTGACTGAAAATAAAGCTATCATTTTGACTAGTGAAACTTACTGATGGAACATGCGTGATACATTTCACTAATATTATTATCTACATTGAAATATTTTCTTAATACAATATAAATCCACAACTGTATCATAATGTCTTATGAAGGTTTAGATACCCACTAGCCATGATTGCTTTCTAAATATTATCATACATTCCCTGCCATATTTGATATAAAGGAAAGTGGGTGTTGCTGCAGAACCACTTTTAGATTTTTTTTTTCACCCTGTAGTTTGAATTCCAGAGATCAAATGTTTTCAACTCTCTAATAACAAGAAAATGCCATTTGATATAATGAGTATAACAGATATTTATTACAGGCCTAAAGAATTATAAGGTCTGTGAAATGCTATTCTAGAAAAGTGTTACTCCTTTATATAAGCAGACATTTTAGGAAGTACTAGAAATCTGTGTTTCCTAAATATTAGTGTTGTTTCTAGCAAGTCTCAGAGACCAAAAGCACTACTGTTTGGTCCTCCTGTACTTTTTTCCCATGACCCCTGTACTTTTTCCCATGACCTTCAGAGACCTCTGAGATTATTAGCATAACATTTTCCCACCTCTTAGGGCTCCATTTATGCTTCAATAGTCTCATTTGCATTTGGCTCACTCAGCAATACTGCAGAACTTCACAGAGAGAAATAAGCTGTATATGGACAGAAAAACTCAGCAATCGCTGTTGATTTGCTTTTTAAAATGTCTCTGTTTTCATTCCCGGCAGTATCCTTCTGGGACTTATCTCTTTTCTTTTTTCATTTCTCATGTTAGCCTACTTTTCTCCTCATGTTTTAATTCCACATCTTTCCCCCTAAACAGGAGTAAAGTCTATGATCACTTTCATTCTGTTTCCTTTCTTTTTAAAAATTCTTTGTTCCATTCAAATAATATTTTTTCATAGACAGTCTATCTTTGGAATTATTTTCTAACACCTTAAAGTGACTGACTGTCAGAGGAGCTTGTCAAGGCAACAGAGTGCACTATAACTAAATACTAATTATACTGTGCAAAGAGCAAGCAATTTGTTTACTTGGTTCTGCAAGCACTCAAGGGTACTATGGAAAGTTAGAGCATTGATGTTAAAATCATTTCAAATAACTTCAGACTGCCTCCTATCAGGCATTTTATGTTTTGTTCTTCACAGAAGTTTTAATTAGATGGATCAAAGTTGGTTCTCAAATTATAAATAAGAAAAAAATGAAAAGAGTCAGCATGAATTTTTATACAAACAAGCACAGAATGATTCAGATTAGAAGAGGGGAAAAAAACCTAAAAGATGCAATTTAGATTAAAAATAATTTTAACATAATTGAATTGAGATATGCAAATATATTTTGAAAACTCTCTGATGAAAGTGAATCTAAAAGCAGATCCTGAATCACAGCAGGGTCCTTAGTATAATAGAGAAGTCGATGAGAAAAATAATTATAACTGTAAATCCATAGTTTTTAGTGGGTCTGAAGAAGTATTTCTTTCAAGTAAACAAGGCGCCACTGCTTTTTAAGCCAGTGGGCAATGGCTTAGAGCAAGCCCATTAGACTGTTTCATTTTTTCTGTGTTCCTGCCTCAGTTGGATGACAATTTAATTATGAATGTGATGAATTGTGACATGGATACACACATATAAAAAGTAAATTTTTATCTTTTAAAGCGTAATTTATAATCAATTATATTGGTGGCAAAAAAATACAGATAATATTTATTACCTATGTATACCCATAAAAATATAAATAGAAGTTATATTTTGTGTGCTAACAATTGGAAAATATAGGAATAATGCCTAGCACAATTATGCAAGACTACAAAATTATTTCTTTCTTTTGCCAAGTTGTTGCGAAACTGTGAAGTGATTTTGATGATTTTTTATGAAGAATTTTATAAATATTTTCAGGGGAAATTTATAGTGATCTTGAAAACTGCAAAGAAAAGGTAACCTAGCATGTTTTTAAAATAAGAGTTGAATTCTAATATGACATGACATTCAAAACTTGTACTAGATCAGCCTTTGACTGAGAGGTTACTTTAGGGATTAAGGCATATGATCTTTTCAAATATAATCAATTGTTATCCCAAGACCTATTTTGCATATTTCTTTTGAAACATTTCAGTTATCATGAATAAAATATGCAGATGAAATGTACACATAGTCAAACTAGAGACCTTAGAAACCCAAGCCTTCCTATTTGTCTAGCTTTAGAAAATATAAAACAGTAAGGGACAGAAATTTAGCTATGTTGATGAGATGTCATAAAATCTTTTTTAAAAAGGTTTTTTTTAAAAAATTTAACTCTAATGATCTAATAGTTAAAAAATGTGAAGTTTCCAGAACATTTAGTGAATGACTATGTATTTATCACTTACTTATGAACTTGGATTGGTTCAAACCTAGTTATGGTACTTAAATCTTTTTCTTTCAGCTCATTTATTTGTGATATCTCACTTTAAACAAGAGAAGATGAAGACAGAAAGAATTATGCCTAGCAATCTATTTGTTTACAACCAAAACTTATGAATAAATTTAGATGCAGTGATTTTTTTAGCACATTATGATATAATAAGAAATTTGTACTTCATTTCTTCTCTTGGTTTCTGGCAGAGTTTCTGAAAATCTTTGTAATAGGATGCTAGTTGCTTTGGACCAAATCTGGTTCCTCATATAAGGGTTCTAAAGCCCTTGTAATTTCTTGGGTTATGATGCAGTTTTCAGAGATTCTCAATCTCTCTTATTTCCTGAGTGACAGGGATGTCTTTTGTTCCACTGGTGGTTCTTCATGGCTTCAGGATTGGGATCCCATATTAGAAAAAAGCAAGTGATAATCAGAATCTTGAAACTTTAAGTTCCATGCCATTCTCTGGGGAGGATAGGAAGCTGCATATTGAGTTAAGCACCCGACACCCCTATATGACAAAGCTTCCATAAATGTCTCAACACATGGGGTTCAGAGAGCTTGTGCCTTGATGAATCCAGTCTGCCAGGGGGGTGCACCCCAACTACAGCAGGATATAAATTCCTGAGCTCCAAATTCTTTTGCATATTATCTTACGTAGTTCATCTGATCCTTACTTGTATCATTTTATAGCACACTGTGTGATAAACTGGCAAGTAAAGTGTTTCTCTGAGTTCTGTGAGCCATTACAGCAAATTATCACACATTAGCAGCAGGTTGTGGAACCCACCATATAAAGCCATGTCTCATAAAAATTGTAGATTTTCTAGGTTTCTGTTACAAGCAGATTTACTTATGAACTTGGGTTGGTTCAAAACTAGTTATGGTACTTAAATATTTCTCTTTCAGTTCATTTATTTGTGATATCTCACTTAAAACAATACAAGATTAAGACAGAAAGAATTATGCCTAGCAATATATTTGTTTACAACCAAAACTTATGAGTAAATTTAGATGCAGTGATTTTTTAGCACATTATGATACAATAAGAAATCTTTATTTTGTATGCTAATAATTGGAAAATACAGGAATAATGCCTACCACAATTATGCAAGACTACAAAATTATTTCTTTCTTTTGCAAAGTTGTTGCAAAATGGAAACACAACAAATAAAATCTAAAGGGTATAAAGAAAACATTTAACAATTTACATGTACAATTACTTACACAACTGTTTTTATTAATAAAATAAGAAGAACAATCTCAAGTAACATAATAAAACTTTATATCCTGTGGCACTAGGTAAAGAGAATCCAAAACTGAAAGTCAGCAGAGGAATGAAACCATAAACATTAGAACAGAGATAAATAAAACAGGGAACCAAAAAATATCTAGAGTTGGTCTTTCAAAAAGATCAACAGTATTAACAACCTTTAGTTAGATTGACTAAGATGAAAAGAAAGAGAAAAAATAATTAAAATCAGAATGTAAGGGGGGATTTTTTTTCTGATTTTGCATAAGGTAAAAAAGATTATAAGGAAATCCTCTGAGCATCTATATGCCATCAAAATCATAATCAAGATGAAAGCTCCAAATTTCTAGAAATATACAAATGACCAAAACAAAACTCTGATGAAATAAAAACCTCAAGAGGTCTATAAGTAGGAAAAGAGATTGGATCAGTAATCAATAACTTCCAAAAAAAACTCAGGAACACATGGCTTCACTTGTGCTTTCTACCAGATAGTTGAAGACGCAATTATATTAACTCTTCTCAAAAATTTCCAAACAACTAAAGAAATAAAGTTTATTCTATTAGGTCACCACTACCCTGAAAACCAAATCAAGACAAAGACATTTTAAGAGAAGAACAATACATACCGATATCCTTGATGAATATTAATGCCAATATCCTGAACAAAATAGTAGCAAATGAAATTCTACAGCACTTTCAAAGAAAAATACTCTTATTGAGTGCATTTATTCCTAGAATGCAAGGGTAGGTCAACACATGAAAATGGATTAATTTAATGAATAACATTAAAGGAACAGAGGCATAAAGAAATGTGTGATCATCTCAATTCATGCATAAAAAGCATTTGGTAAAATTCAACACTTTTTCATAATCAAATTACAAAATGAATGAGAAGAGGAAGAAAATTATCCCAACATAATAAAGGTCACATATGAAAAATCCTGTGTTAACATCATCCTCAAAGATAAAAGGCTAAAAGTTCTTTCTCTAAGGTCATGGACAACATAAAGATGCCTTCCTTAGATGCTTTTACTCAGTACAGTTCTAGATAGTGTATTCAGAGCAGTTTGGCAAAATAAATAAATAAATAAATAAATAAATAAATAAACAAATAAATAAAAAAATAAAAAGAAATAAAATATATCCAATATGAAAAGGAAGAAATAAAAGTATCTCTACTCACAGATGACAGCTTCTAATCCTTAAGATTCCCCCAAAAGCTTAGAACTAATAAATAAAATCAACAAAATTGCAGGATACAAAACCTCTACAATAGTCACTTGTATCTGCATATTAAAATGGGAAAATTAGAAAAGAAAATTAAGAAAACCACTCCTTTTATGATACCACCAAAATCACTTAGGACTAAACTCAATCAAATATAGGAAAACATTGAAGACTGAAAACTACAAAATGTTTCTGAAAGTAATTAAAGAAGACCCCAAGAGGTAGAAGTATGTTTCCTCTTCATGGATGGGAAGGCTTAATATATTTAAAATTTCAACACTATTCAAGAAATATACAGATTCAACACAATGCCTATCAAAACCCCAATTATTTTTCTGTGGCAGAAATAGAAGCCATTCAAAAAATGATATGAAATATTAAAAAAAAATACTCAAAACAATCTTTGAAAGATGCTTAACCTCCTGAACTTCTAGAAAATGTAAGCAAAATCACAATGAGATTCCACTTTGCACAATTAGGATGATTATTATCAAAAGAAGCAGAAGAGTGGAGATGGAAAAACTGAATCCATTTTGAATTGCTACAGAGAATTTAGAATAGTACAGCTGCTATGGGAAATAGTGTGGTTCTCAAAAGAAAAAAAAAAGAAAAAGAAAATAACTAACAATCTAGCAATTCTATTTCTTGGTATATATCTGAAAGAATTGAAAGTAGGAACATGAAGAGATATTTGTATGCCAATGTTTGTAGCTATATTTTTCACAAAAGCTAAATGATAGTGATAAAACAAGAGTTTGTGGGCTGGAGTGGTGGCTCAGTGGTAGAGCACTTGCCTCGCACATGTGTGGTCCTGAGTTCAATCCTCAGCACCACATAAAAGTGAATAAGTAAAATGAAGATAATGTGTCTATATTTAACTTTAAAATATTAAAACAAAAAAAGAGTCCTTTGCTGGATGAGAGCATAAATAAAATACGTACATATAAACAATGAAATATATTTAGAATTAAAAAGGAGATTCTGATACATGCTACAGCATATGCAGACCTTACAGACACTATGTTAAGTGAAATAAGCCCGGTACAATAGAGAAAAAAAAATAGGTTAGGATGTCATGTAAGGTACCCAGAGTAGTTAAATTCAAAGAAACATAAAGTAGGATGATCATTGTCAGGGCCTGGGAGGAGGAGAGAATCAGGAGTGCTTTGTTTAATGCATATAGAATTTCAATTTGAAAGGTACAAAGAGTTATGAAGATAGAGTGCTGTCAGTCGAGCATACTTAATGCCTGGGGACTGTATACTTAAAAATGACAAACAGTTTTGAAATGTTATGTGGTATGTATCTTACCACATTAAAAAGACTTTTAAAAGAGAAAAGAGATAAAAGTAAAGATCAAGTAAGATGATAATTTGCAGAAAAGAAGGGAGGGGGCAGTGAGCAGAGCTGGTAAATGAAGATGAAAGCAAAATTAAGGAAGAAATAAAAGATAAGATCATGTGTGAGGAGCGAGGCTTTATTTGGAAACAAGTTATGTGCAGAATAAAAATATTACTGGCTTTTTAAAAAACTAAAAATATAAAAACTACTACTTGCACAACTTCTTCAGAGTCTGGAAGTAGGAAATCTATGGCTGATATGGAATTTATTTTACAACACTCTTAGGACCCAAGCTCCTTCCAGCTTTCTGTTTTAGCATCTCTATGTTTGACTCTTACACTCAGGATCCAGCTATAACTCCGTGCAGCAGGCCCAAGAAATGGGAGAGGAAGGAGGGGCAGGGACCTTCTCAGAAGTGCTACTCAAGATTTGTCCTGAGAGTAAACACATGGCTATACCAATCTAAAAAGGATACTGGCAAATGTATTGTTCACACTAATGGGTCATGCACTTACCTAAAAATATTATTATCCTGGGAAAAAAAGCAACACCTAGCATTTTCTGCCAAATAGAAGTTACAGAGATGAAGACAAAAGGAAACCAGACCCACAGGGGAACATAAAGGACTTCAGAAACAATCGAATTCTTGCCGACCCAAGAGCAATCCAGCTTTCAGGTTTCTTTCCAAGGTCTTCCTCAGGCTCACTGACATGAAGCCACACTAGCCTGCTTGCTGTTCCTTAAATGTTTTGGGTCTCTTTCCCCGTGAGCCTGTGCCCACATGGACAATGCTTGGCATGTTTCTTCTTGGCTCTTTTCAGAGCTGGCTCATGCCCATCCGTAAATTATCACCTCCTCTGTCCCTCTGTAGCTGCTTCCTAGTTTCTTTATACTTTTTAGATGGAGGTACCAGATTTAGCAAGCAAAAATATGGGATGACTTTCTAATTAGAATTTCATTTAAACAATGTAATAAATAACATGCAATATTTGGGTCATACATATGCAAAAAATTATAAAACTTATGCAAAAGGATTTAAAAACTAAAAACCTATTCATTGCTTATCTGAAATTCAGATTTTTACTGGCTATTTTTTATTTATTACTATCTTTAGAGCAATTTTTTTTCAATCTGCAATTATATTATTTTTTTACTTCATTCTTTACCCATTATCTGTCTTTCCTTTCAAAATGTAAATTTTCTAAAGAGTTGATCAATGATTTTTTTCCTTTTTAAATATTTTATTAGTGTGTTAGAGCTATGTGTAATATTAGGGCTAATTCTGACATAGTTATATATTCATGGAATATAATTTGCTCCCTTTCAGTCTTGGGTGCTTTCCTCTTTCTCTCCCCTTCCTCTTCTCAACTTTCTTCCATTTGTTTATTTTTTTATGCTAGTGCTAGATATATAAAGGTGAAATTCACTGTGTATATTCATATATATATACATAGCATAGATTGGTCAATTTCATTCTATAGTGACTTTCTTCCCTTCCTTTTCCCTTTTGAACCTGCCAACATATGAAAAACATACTAAGTATTTGTTGAATGAGTAAAATAATGCCTACCTACTGCCAACAATCAAAACATGGTTTGAGCTGACATAGAATCCTCTTTGGATTTCTTTTAACGTACTTCTGCCACTACATTCCTTGGTCTTTATGTAAATTGGATTTAAATATTTCTATTAAGGATTTCATGTGTCAAATAATCAGCATTTCTCCCTCAGTGTCTTTCATCTGTTTCCTATTTCTATCTGCTTTTTTTTTTTTTGCATTTAGTTGTCTGAAAGTATTTCTAAAAAATTTTGGTGAGGATCATTTCAGGAAAGTTTGATTATTTTGTTACACTGAGAAAGGGCTATTTAAAAATAGGATTGCAAATTTGAGGCCAACCTCAGCAACTTAGTGAGGCCCCAAACTAGTTAGCAAGATCTGGTCTCACAATAAAAATATAAAAATGTCTGGGGATATAACTCACTGAAAAAGCACCCCTGGGTTTAAACCCTCCTGTCAAAATAATAGTAATGTTAAAAATAATAACAACCCAATATTCTAAATCAAATAATACCAGTGTGTATAGACTGAGTAAAGAAAGGAGCTCCTCTTTGCAAACTGTGAAGGGAACTATGTCATTGAATTCTACTTCACATTGAATTCTACAATATATTGTCAGAGACAATTGCTGTTATCGAACTTATCTCTTTGCCTGTTTTTATCTTTTCTGTCAATTTTATTCAATTCTATTTATGCCACTAAAAAAAGTTTCAACTCTATAAAAAGCTATACATTAGAGGAAAAATTATTACAAAGATATGTTAATATAATTTCTCTGAAAATCCAAATGCATATTTATTAGACAATTTCAAAAGCCTTCTGAAACAATAACAGAGTAATAATTACAAGCAATTTAAGCAGTTGAGCAATGAGAGAAATGGCACAATAGGGTTTATCAAATGATTTTATTTATTCATTCATCATATATTTATTTCTTTATATTGTTCAACTGGAGATTAATCGGGGTGCACTACTACAAAACTACATCTGCAGTTTGAGTTTTTATTTTGAGTTTTTATTTTGATACAGGTTCTCCCTCAGTTGCTGAGGCCACACTCAAACTTTATGTCCCCCTGCCTTAGCCTCCTGAGTTACTGGGTTTTCAGACATGCCCCACCGTGCCTGGCTTTATCAAATAATGTTGAATGTGCAATAGTTATGGAACTCTACAGGTATAGAAGAGCTAGATCAACAGAAACAAACAGAAATATCAGACAAAAATGTTAGAAATTATATGAAACTAAGAAAAGATGATCATTATCTATGACATTTTTGAGGAGAAAATTTATGAGAGCAAGTCATGATTTATACTTTCTAGTAAGCCCTGAACACTTCCCTTGACAAATAGAGAAGGAAGATTGAGTGTCCAGAAACTGTCATTAGGCAGATGAGTGATGTTCTGAAGAGAACTGTGAGGGTGTATGCTGGAGATGAAGGCAGGGAAGGAGAGGGAATATGAGGCATATTTTAGCATCTGTCTTGAGAGGAAACATTTAGAGACTGAGAGAACTGAATAAATAGGATGTTAAAAGAGATTCAGAAGAAAAATCCGTTAAGGAGATTTAAAGTAAAACTCTGGTCATCGGGGTTTCTTGTTTTCATTGTGGTATATTTGAAACAGTATAGAGATTTAATCATGAATGTAATATAGTTTAATTATATTACATATATTTACAATGATGTTATTAAAAAGGTGATTTTTAAACAATTTCAAAAACAACTAGATGTACCTCCAATGTTTTAAGACATTGGATCATTTTGAGGAAAATATGATTTCAAATTTCTACTTCGTAACTTCAGCAAAAAAAAAAAAAAATTGGAGGAATGTTAGAGCTAACTAAAAAAGATAGAAATAAAAATAATTAAACATAAACTTAAATATAAATAGAAAAATAATTAAATACTGGTGGTATTTGTTGTTACATATCTATTCATGTACACAAGATAATTTGGCATTCCTTTGTATTTTCCCTTTCCCTCCTCTCCTCCTGTCCCTAGTATCTTCCCTCTACTTTACTGATCTCCCTTTAATTTTCATGAGATCCCCCACACACCTTTCTTTTCTTTCTTACTCTCTAGCTTCTACACATTAAAGAAAAAAGGAACCTTGACTTTCTGAGTTTGGCTTATTTTGCTTAACATTATGTTCTCAACTTTCATCCATTTTCCTGCAAATAACATATGACACAATTTCATTCTTCTTTACAACTGGAAAAAAACATTGTATATACACCACATTTTCCTTATCCATTCATCCATTGATGGACACCTAGTCTAGTTCTCTAGCTCCTCTATTTTAATTTCTGCTGCTATTAACATGGATATGCACATATCACTGTACTTGATAAGTTTAATTCTTCAGGATAAATACAGAGTAGAGGCATAGCTTGGTTTTATAGTGGTTTCATTCCTAGTCTTGGAAAATACTCCATACTGATTTCCATAGTGGTTTTACTAATTTACCATCCCATCAACCATGTAAAAGTGTTATAAGGAAGATTTTTCCAAGCATCATCAACAAAAACAGAAGATGGTTCTGGTAGTGACTGGTAAATTTGACTAGCTATAGAATTAATATAGTGGTATTTAAAAATATGTGAATACCACAATCAAAGAAAATTTTTAAAACTGAGGGACATAGACTTGAAAAGTAATTCTAATATCAAATAAGTAACTAATAACTTTAATATATAAAACAATGAGCAAGTCATACATTCAAATATAAAATTTAACCAGAGAATAAATAAGTCCTTTACAAAAGATGACATATAGTCATTTTATATACATAAATATATGTGGTACAATTTTTAAATGTGTAATATTCATAATCAGAATACAGGAAGGTGAACAAGAGAAGAATGCAGAAAAATATTTGAATAAAAAATGGCAAGAAGTTTCCAAATTTAATAATAGACATTAAGTCAGAGATTCAGGAAGCTCAGAGAAGAAGAAATAGGATAATATATAAATGTCTATACCTAGATATATCATCTTCAAACTGAAGAAGACCAAAGACAAGGAAAAATCCACCAAACTGAAATTCTTTGCTTTACAAAATTATACTTCAAAAATGAAAAATAAGTGAACATTTTTCTTAAGACAAAAGTCATGGAATTCCTCACAGGGAAAATAAAAAAGATGTAGATCAAAAATTCAGATCTGCATAAAAAAGGGAACATTGGAGAAGGAACAAATGAGCACTAAGTGAAATCAATTGTTTTTTAATTCTTTAATGTCCTCATAGACAATTCTATACTAAAATTTTAAAAGTAATAACTCATTGGTCTATATTAGCATATAGATATTAAAATGAAAGACAACAGTGTTATTAGAAACAGGAGGAACAAATTGAAACTACTCTGATGTACCTGCACTACATGTAAAGTGACATAGTGCTTTCTAAAAGAGACTTAGATAAGTTATAAATGTATGCTATAGACTCTAGAAACCAATAAAACTTTTAAAAATGTATGATTGATATGGTAAGAAAGAAGAGACAATGGAATCATAATAAATATAAGAAAAAAATATAAAACCAGAAAACCAGGTAATGAAAATGAGATACTAGAGAGAACAAGAGCAAGGACTACAAACCAGTCACAAATATGGCAGACACTAGTCCAACTATAGGAATATCATTCTAAATGTGCATAGCCTAAAGACATCAACTAAAAGAGACTCTCAAAATAGGGGAAAAATTTGACTCAATTACCAGTTATCTACAAAAGACTCACTTTAAATATGAAAACACAGGCTAAATTTCAAGCAATGAGGAAAAATGCACCATGATTATCCATACAAACCTGGAGGATCTCTATTGATCTCAAAGTTGACTCTCTAATGGGGAAATTTGCAATGATATAAAGGGATAATTCAAAGTGATAAAGGGTTTGGTTCCCCATGAATACATAAGAGTCTACAGCATATATGCACCTAGCATCAAAGCTTCAAATCCAAGCGGCAAAAACTGGTAGAACTATAGTAAGAAATTCAGTAACAGCTAAAAAATTCAACTCTCTCTCAGTAATTAATAGAATAAGTAGACAGAAAATTAGTAAGAATATTGTAGATGTGAATAGTACCATAAATCAACATGATTTGGGGGCTGATGTTGTAGCTCAGTGGTAATGTTCTTTACTAGTCTCTTTGAAACCCTGAGTTCAATTCTCACCACTGCAAAACAAACAAAAACATGATTTTCTTAGGGACACATTCAATACTCAATCCAGGAACTGCTGAATCTATATTTTACTCAAGCTCACATTGAACATAAATCAAGCTAGACCACATTCTGGGCCACAAAATATCTTAAAAGATTTAAAGGATATAAATCAAACAAAATATGTTTTCTAATCACATTTGAAATAAACTCTAAGTTAATAATAGAATGATAGGTGAGAGATCAGCTATCATTAAGAAATACACTTCTAAATAACACACAGATCAAATAAGAGGTCTCAGAAGAAGTTTTAAAATACATTTTAAACAAAGCTCACATACCAATGAATTCCAGACATGGCTACTGCATTCGTCAGAAGAGGAAGCGAAACTACAACTTAAGTGGAATTGTCACAGTGACTCCTTACAATGATTACACTATGGCAAAGGGAAACAAGACCACTTCAGCCTCTATGACATGATTTGTTTTTTGCCTTCCAACGGTAGTCATGAGAAACATTATTTTCCTCATAAGAAACATTGTATGGATGTGACATGACATGGAATCCATTAATAGGTTTGATGCTTGTTAAATATATGATCAATAACAAGAGGAGAGGTAGTATTGAGCAGAGATTTAAGGTTACATGTCAGTGCTCATATTATAAGTGAATGGCAAATTAACACAATATAGGGAGTTAGCAAGCCTCTGAAAACCTGGGAATGCATGGCAGAATGAATGATTTGTAAATACATGCAGCATCACAAAAACTTCTTGCCACATCTGCCTTTCAGTTGTAACATTCAGAGCTGATTGGCCAAAACTGGAAAAAAAGAAAAGCAGAAGGACCCTGGTACTCATGTTGTTTCTACACAGACCTGGGCACTGGGTCATAACACCTGTGCTGCTGAGGGAGATGGACAGAGTGTGCCAGTGCAGATGGATGTCAGGGCAACCAAATAAGTGCAGAAGAGCACAGTCCATTACACACCCCAGGACTGGAACAGAAGAAGGCCGAACTTGTCAATTCTTCAAGACATTGACATTTTGTGATATTTTAAACCAAATAACCAAGTAAACACTGTTGTGAGAACAAACTGAATGTTGGTCATTCTCTGAACACGGACTTTCTTTTGACAGATCAGAATCTATAATTTGTCCATCTGGCCATCAAAAAGTTTTATAAAGGAGGGCACTTAACTTGCACCTGGAAAAGCAGGCTAGCAAGTGCTGATGCCACATTCTCTTGCTGCATACTAGCTATGCCTGAAACATCTGCTTACTACCTTGAATTAAGCCTCCGGGCTTTGTTTTTACCTGGTGGAACTTTTTGCAGCACTCTTTCTGGTTTGGTCCTCCCCGATTACTACATAAGACACCCTATTACCCCTCACCCCTTGGTGATACTCCACCTCAACCCTTTCCATCACATCAGCAGCATGACATGGACTGGCTTTTACCATCTGCCTTTCTTTCTTAAAAAGGAAGCTCAAGTGCTGACAGTAGTGCCCAAAACCCAGCAGAACAATCATTTCTCTAGACATCAACAAGCTAAATATCCACAACTTTTCTTCCTGGGTCACATGAGGAGCTTGAGATATACTCATCTGGAGTCCTATCTAAGCATCATAGTGACCATCACAATTTGCACTCTTCCTGGTGCATCACCAGTCTTAGGAAAGGAATATACTTCCAGATTGCTATTCATGCTCTTAGCTACCTAAAATTTCACAATCCTTGGAGAAAATTTATTTCTTCCTTTCTAGAAATTAGGTTGCTTTGGGTGTTTTACCCATGATAGCAGATAATAAACAAATTCAAGACACATAAAATACTTAATTGAAGAAAAACTGATTTTTCTTTTCTCTGTTGAGATGCCCTCTGATTCTTTTCTGGTATTTACGAGTGAATATGCCTACAAATATTACATGCAGACATATGTAATAAAAGTAAATTCTCCAAACATATTGTGCATACTAGGTCTCCAGGTTAATGAATTCTGTGTAAATTTAAAACACCTATGATTGTCCTAACGCTTTTATTTATTTTATTTTTCTTGATTCAAGTTTCTTTTATTTAATAAACAACTCTTCAAAGACTGTAATCTGATATTTTTGTCATTACTTAGAAAGGTTTTTAAGTTTTTATTTTTTAAATCTAGAAGTAATCAAATATCGGTATTCTCTAGTTTTAAGCAACCGTGGAAGTCAGTCAATGTCTTTAAGTAATTGAATATTCACATGTAACTTCTATAGTTCTACATGTGAGAATTACAAATTATTTTTAGTTCACCTAAGAGTATTGCAGATTCTATGCCTCATTCTGACATATGTGTACATATGTGTATGCACACACATACATCTGTAATATTTACTACATACTATATGATATGTAGCCAAAATGTTTATTACAGATGTTTTGATATATGTCCTGATAATAAATAAAACTTTACAAAAATAGAAATTACCACATACTGTTAGAGTAGAATTCTCATAGTGAGCTGAAGTTTTACGGTGTGTCTTTTGAGGGAAACAGACTTCAGGCGTTTCCTTTATGTGAGCCATTTTGGAGGTAGAAGGAGGTTTGTAGATTTTTATGTTAGACTTCCTGACTCCCACTCAATCTGAAGAGCTCAATAAACTGTGCCAAAAAACAAGGCGGAACCTGATGGTAGGAAATACAGTAGGAGCTATCGCAAGCTTTGTGGCAGCTCTTGAACTACTGCCTCTTCATCCCTGTGCTTTCTGTGTTGACACCAAAAATTTCCTCTTGAAGGAATTCTTACTGCAGCAGAAAGTGGTATGTGGGTGTTCATATAACAGGAACTGTCAATCACTTCCTCTTCTAAGTATCCCGATGGTTTGCATAGGCATTTTTTTATGTCTGTCTGTCTCTCCCTCTCTCTCTCTCTCTCTCTCTCTCTCTCTCTCTCTCTCTCTCTCTCTCGCTTTCTTTCTTTCTTTCTTTCTTTCTTTCTTTCTGGTACTGGGGATTGAATCCAGGGGTATTTTATTGAACCACATCCACAGCCCTTTTTAAATTTTTATTTTGAAACAGGGTATGACTGAGTTTCCCACTCTGGCCTTAAAATTTCTATCCTCCTGCCTCAACTTCCATAGACATGTGAATTACAGGCATGCACCACCACATCCATCTCATAGCTCTTAATTATAACAATGAGTATGGTTGAGTATGTGTCTGACTCGCCCATTAAATTATAAATTCCTAACAATAGAAAGAATGCCTTATTCTTTTTTTTTTTTTGTCTTGAACTGTGTGTACATTACTGCCACATGTAAAAATAAATGACCAACAGATGCGTCTTTAGTTGGGCTATTCTTTCAAATCCTAAAGACAGCAATTGCTATGCTTTGGATGTGAGGTATTCCCAAATAGCTCATGTGTGAGAAAAGGCAAGAAGTTCAGATGAGAAATGTTTGAATTGTGAGAGTCTTAATCCAATCAAAGGATTAATCCCTGATAGGGATTAACTGAGTAGTATCTGAAGTGATAGGGTGTTGCTGGAGGAGGTGGGAATTGGGGGCATCGTTTTAGGATATGTATTTGGCAAGTGGAGAGAGCCTTTTCTGCTTCCTGAATACCATGTGAACTGCTTCCACCTACCACACTGATGTTTTGCCTCATCTCAAGCCCTGAGGAATGGAGCTGACCATCTATGAACTAAGACTCTTGAAACTGTGAGTCCTTATATAAATAAACCTTTTCTTCAATACAGTTGTTCTGGTAAGGTTTTTTAGGAACAGTGGTAAAAAAGCTGACTAAAACAGGAATTGGAACCAAGAATGTGGTTGTTGCTATGACTAACCTTGTGGTTCAGAAGCTTTAGGAGCATTTTGAGATTGGTGGGAGGAATTTTGAGATGCTTAGTAGTACCAGTGGAAACTCTTTAGTTTGTTGTTAGTGGAGCTTAATGGCGAATTCTGGAGGGAGCTCAGAAGACCAGAATGCCAATAGAACCATGGACAGTGGAGACAAGGCTAAAGAGGGTTCAGAAAAGGAGGAATGTATTGGAATTTGGAGTAAAGGTCATTCCTGTTATGTTCTGGCTGAGAAGTTGTCTAAATTTTGTCCATGTCCTGAGACTTTCTGTGAAGCCAATCTTAAAAACGAGAGGCTTCTTAATCTCTGGGAGAAATGTCTAGGCAGCATATTTTTCAGGTGGTGGCTGGATACTGCTGATGGCTTTTAGCTAAATTTATTTTGATAATCAGGAGCAGAGAGCAGAGTGAAAGATTTTCAAAACTTGGACTTGAAAGGTGGAGTAAAACTGGGGCTAAGGAAGTTAGAGTTGTTAAAGGCATTACTTCCACTAAAGAAATGCTAAAGACTTTGCCCCAAGACAATTTAAAAAAATGGCTTGAGGGTATCTGAGGAATTGGCAAGATCTCATCTCAGACTCAAGGAAGTGAAAGTGAAAATTCTCTGGAGAATTTTGAGAGCCTCTTTGGGGAACACTTTCTTGTACAAGTGCATCTAGGAAGTTTTTTCAATGTGTTCAGCCACCCAGACACTTGGAGGCTGATGCTCTACTGATCAAGATGGGGGCAGACTTTGGCATCAACCACATGGTGATGGTTCTGCAGAAATGCAGGATGTTGGAGATAGGGGGTCAAGAAGGTTTCCACTGAGATTTCAAAGGAAGTCCTTGGAAGCCAGGCAAAGTACAACAGGGTCAGAGTCTCGGTGGGCTCTCCCTTTGGAGGTGAGTCGTGGATATTTGAGGAGGAAGCAAAAGCTGCAATGGAGACCACTGAGATTAAGGAATTCAATCCTAGGAAAGTTGCAGGAATTGAGCAGAGACAAGCCAACAGAGAGGCCACTTGGTCTGCAATTAATAAGGCCATAGCACAGAGCTACACAAGCTCTTTGGAGAGGACATCATGCCATGTGCTCCAGATGCAGAACACAGAACTACAGGATTTGTTTGCTCATCTGAATTTTAGTCTTGCTTTGGTCCCATCACTTTTTTCTATCCCCCTAATTTTGTGAATGGAAGTGTTTACTCTGTACCATTATATATTGGAAACTTTAAATCGCTTTTAATTTTGCAAGAGCTCACATGTGAGGTGGACTTGAGCCTCAGAGAAGACTTTGAATTTGAACTTTGAACAATCTCAAAACTGTTGAGTATGGGGACTCTTGGAAATGTAAAAAAATATATATTTTGCATTGTGAGATTGTTGTGAGCTTTTGGGAGGGCCAAGGATGGAATGATAAGGTGTCCCCCAAAGGCTCATGTATGAAACAATGCAGGAAGAGAATTGTTTGAGTTGTGAGAGTCTTAACCCCAATCAGTGAATTTATCCTCTAATAGGGATTAACTGAGCCTTAAATGAAGTGGTAAGGTGTGGCCATAGAAGGTGGGAATTGGGTGTGGGTTTGGGGTATATATTTGGCAAGGGGGACACTTTGCTTTCTGATCCATGTGAGATGCTTCCCTCTACCACACTTTTCGTCATAATGTTCTGTTTCACCTCGAGCCTTGAGGAATGGAGCTGGTCTTCTATGAGCTAAGACTTCGGAAATAGTGAGCCCCAAATAAACCTTTTCTCCTTTACAGTTGTTCTGGTTGGATCTTTTAGTAACAGTGGTGAAAAAGCTAACTAACACAGCAAGTAAGCATCAGTATTGATAACTGCCAAATAATTTATATTAGTATGAGTAGCCCTTACAGAGTAGTTCTGGATGAAAAGTAGCTTAGACCATGTCTTCCCTTGATAAAATGTGTCCCTTTCATTACTCCATGTGGGATGCACCTGTACAAAATGACCAGCCCAGGAGATCTTTATGAAAATTCTATAAAAGTATGAGTTGTGATTGTCATTTTTTTTTAAAAATTCATATTGTTTTAAAAAATCAATGCTCTGATATTGCTTTTGACAAGAACTACTAGCCTTGTAAAAACTTGGAAATACCTTCTTAATTTGATACTTCTGAGACCTCCATGTGTCTTGTATTTTTACTCATTTATATCACTATATCCATTTTTTTATAAATGTGCTCTTCCTTTTCCATAAACATGAAATGTGCCTTTCAATCCACATTGTGTACTTTTGCTTCCATGAAGGCAATTGTCAGTGTGAGGCAAGACAGATAAGCTAGACAGCTATTTTCCAAAGAAAGAAGTGACAGCCTTTTGTTCTGGAATGCCATTTGCATTTATGAGATATTTTCTGATGTGTCTATCAGAGCAGGTGAGCAGTATAGTCCTCGGTATTTCAGAATGTGCCTGCCTTTCCCATCTCAGTTGACCTTTTGACATGGCCTTTATGTGACTTAAAGCAAATGCTCTCAACCTCTCTGTCACCCTAGTGACTGCTATTTATAAATATAAGGAAACACAGAGAACATAAAAGCAAAAATTAAGTGTGCAGTGAATTTAAGAAAGGGGGAGATAACATGAATGCATATGGGTTAATTGCTTTCAATCAGGGTCTGTGCATTAATTAAGTACCTTTTAAAAATTTAATAACAACACAAAAACATTTTCTGAAACTTATAGGTTACCCACTTCCAAACTCAACAGATATTGAAAGTTTAACAGTAATTTTGTTCTACAGAACATACAAGCCTTTATTCAATTAATATAACACTGTATTTTGATCTGGGAATGAGGGCTTACATCTCTAATTCCAGCAATTTGGGAGGCTGAGGCAAGAGGATACCAAACTGAGTCAACCTCAGCAACTTAGCAAAGCCCTAAGCAGTTTATTTTTTTATTTTATTTTTTTTTTAATGTTCGTTGTTCAAAACATTACATAGTTCTTGATATATTTCACACTTTGATTCAAGCGGGTTAACCCTAAGCAGTTTAGTAAGAACCTGTTTCAAAAGAGAGAAAAAAAAAAAAAGAAGAAATGTGATATAGCTCAGTGGTAAAGTGCTATTAAATGCCTAGGGAAAAAATTTGTTTTCTATATTTATAATATTTGCTCTCATGGTAGGTATATGTGCGGAGAGAGAGAGAGAGAGAGACAGAGAGAGAGAGAGAGAGAGAGAGAGAGAGAGAGAGAGAGAGAGAGAGATACACACACACGTGTAGTCTTCTTGGAAAGCTACTGCTCATCTAGATACAGGAAGAAAGAGCAGGCCTTTTCTGCATTGGAATTTTCCCTCCCAGTTTGGCCTTAAAGTTGGTGACAGTTTTATTACTGGGCACAAGTTCATTTCTCTAGTTCTCTTCTCAGCCAGACATAAAACCCTCTGCCCAGGTTATAGGTTCTATTGGACTGTGGGCTGTGTGTCTTGGACTACTCTCATTTGAGTGATTTCATTATCAATAATTTTCAGGAATATTATTTAACTCTAAATGTGACTTTCCCTTGAGGGTACAATGTGGTCTTTCCATTAGTTCATCCCCTGCTTCCATGAAGGATAAAGTTTATGACTTCATTCTAAAAAAAACACACTACAAAAACTTAAACTTTAGCAGCTTTTGTTTTACTACATTAAAATATCTACTTTATGAGAAAACATTTATGGAAACCAATTATCATACAGGGAAATATGAGATCTAGTGTTTTTTGAAAATTTGGTTCATATCCTCGTGTCTTAGTTAATTTGGGGTTGCAATCTCACAATATCACAGATTGGATGATTTAATAAGAAAAGAAACTTATTTCTCACACTCCCATTTCAGCGTGGCTGCCTATGAGGAGGGCTTCCTTGCTGCCACATCCTACAGTGGAAGATGAGAAGGCAAAATAGGGCAAAGGAGAGAAAGAGGGAAGGGGAACTTCCTTTTATCAGTAAACTTCTCCCATGATAACAGACTCATCTGTTTTATAATTGTATTGATTCACTCACGAAAGCAGAGGTCGCATGACCTAATTACCTCTTAAAGATATCACCTCCTAACTTTGTTGTACTAGGATTAATTTCAAACTACAGCACCTAATTTAATGTATCTTTTTCTCATAAAGACATATTTTATCTCCTATGGTCATCCAAGAATACCATACAGGCCCCTTGAAAGCAATTGTCAAACTATGTATTAAAACTACTCAAAAATATGCATATTGGATCAGCAAGGTTATACTTAAAAATAAATAAAAGCATATAAATATTGTGTCTTTACCCACTAACTTGTATATACACAATATACATCAGGTTTTGAAAATATTCAACTAATAGTTTTTTTATTGATTAGAAATTTCTTTACGTATCCACTTACGTTCCACTTCATGAGAACACATTGAAGCAATATAAAGAATAAAAACAATATGACCAAAAACATCAGTTTGCTTTGTGTCTGCTCTAAATGTATGGATGTTCGATTAGAAATATCACGTAAAAACTGTTTCTTTACAGATATTAAAATCTCATCTTGGACTTCAGCCTCACAAGATTTTAAATTTATTTTTATAGTACTTATTTAAGGTACATAACATTGTGTATATGGATGATTCCAACAGTCAAGTAAGTTAACAGATCCATCATCTCAAAGAGTTACCTTTCTGTGTGGTAAAAATACTTATTAAAAAATTCTCAATTAACTTACAGCATACAATTTAAATATTAAACTCTTAATTCTGTGTATTAGATATCTATGTTTATTTATCCTGCAGAACTAATACTGTTCACCCTTGGTCTTCTAAGGAGAAAATAGCACTTTATAAAAAGAATTAAAATGGACTACTATTGCATCTGCTATGAAATATATATATTTATATATATTTAACTCCTCATGAAAAAATACAGTATAATAACATAAACTTCTTGTTATAGCATCACAATTATCAATTTATAATTTTCATACTATTATGATTATAAAGGCATTGCTTTATAAAAATATATTACATTCTCAAGAGAACCAATTTGACATGCTGGATAAAGTTGTTTAATTTTTTTTTTTAACACTGTAGTACCTGTTATGGTTTGGATGTGAGTTATCCCAGAAGGTTCAAAAGGAGAAATGATTGGGTTGTCAGAGCCTTAACCTAACCAGTGCATTAATCCCCTATTGACTGAGTGGTAACTGAAGGTAGGTAGCATGTGGCTAGGAGAGGTGGGTCCTGGGTATACATTTGTTGAGCTGAGCTTAGTCCCTTTCTGCTTCCTGATTATCTTGTGAGATGCTTTCCTCCACTACACTCTTCTGCCAGGATGTTCTGCCTTATCTCTAGCCCCAAGGAATGGAGATGATTGTCTATGGACTGAGGATTCTGAAACTGTGAGCCCACAAGAAACTTTTCTCTTCTAAAATTGTTCTTGTCAGATCTTTTAGTCAGAACAGCAAAAAAGCTGACTAAACAGCACCCTTGTTTTTAATGTTGTCTTCAAAGAATGAAATTTAAGCTCATAGAACATTGTTTCTAAAACAACTTACATTTTTTATTATGTGGACATTTCATATATCTAAAACTCTTTATGAAGATGATATTTGAACAATAACAAGAACATTACTTAGAAGTCTTTTTAGAGTATAGTTATGGAGTCTACCATTTGATTAATGAATAGTCACAGTGTTTTTAGATCTTGTTGCTATCTGTGACTTTGCCCTTTTACTTATACACTGGTTGACACATTTGTTCAATTATAGCTATCTTGCTTCTAATTGCTGCATGTCATATTGATTGATCGTTGTCAATTTCTAGCAGTCAGCATCAGTGCTTCATTGCTTCATGTCATGAATCAGTGTATATTTATTTGATTTCTTCTTCCCGCATAAAACAGCAGCTTGTAAATCCTATTATTATCAAGGTCTACCATTATCTAACTTCCATTAATTTGAGATACACTTAGTATCACTTTGAGGTTAGGGATATAGCCCTGGTCTAAAATAGGGAACAATTATTCATATGTTAAAGTTACCTATGAATTAGGCAGAAAACTTTTTTTGCATGAATAAAACTTATTTTGAAAGCAGTAGATTTCCCTATCTTTATTTCGAGTGCCCAGCTCTTCTTTGTGCATTTTTTTGCTGAGAGATCTAGAGCTCAACAGAGTCTCTGTATGTCCAAGGACATTAGCTGTCTGGAGGATGGATGGATGCTTGTTTATACCAAATGAACATGGTCATGGAGAGAGCATGTACTTTGGAATCCTACAGTCCTTCCTCCACCATCATTAGTTACATTGCATTCTAATATTATCTGTCAACTTCAACAGCTTCATCTATGAAATATGACATTTTAGGTTGCATTTAGAATATGAGATTATAAATGAAATAGGCTCAACATGCTTGCTAGACATAACATGTAGAATCACTCCTATTGGCTCACTTTCCTCCACCAGAGTCTGAAATTGGTCAGTTTAGATATTTGTACAATAAAAATTTGATATTTAAGATTTCTGCCAAAATTTGTAGTGTTATAAAAAAGCTTATTCATAAATTTATCATAATGCCTTCCTTTGAAGAAAGATATAGCTCTTTCAAGATCAAAGGTCTATTCTATTCTTTAATTAGCTTCTATTCTTTTAAATGAAAAACTCTGCATTATCCCTGGAAAGTCATTGAACACATTGCGTTCACACATCAGTTCCAAGTATGACTGAAATACAACTCTGTAATTTCAAAAGAGGTACATTGTAAATAAAGATAAAAAATAAAATCAATGCTTCTGGGACACTGGAAAACATAATTCTAAGCCAGCAAAGTCTGTATTGTTCTTCATTGAAAAGATATTTGTACAAAGTAAAATATTAGGTGAAAAACTGCAGAATTCCATAAACAGTATTAAAAAAAAAAACAAAGCTCCACAATACTATAATCTAAAATGGCTTTCCTTCGTTGGTGCATAAAATTAGTAAGTAATCTCCAGAGCTACTTGAAAGGAAAAACACAAGAAAGGAATAGTTTCTTAGACTGTGGCACTTAGATATTTTATGATTTTTGACTTTCTATGGGAATTATGACTTGTAGCAATAAAGATAATTTTATTTCATTTTTTCCCAACTAATCAGGGTTACTCAGCATTAAACATTTCTAAAGAGTAAATTTGTTTATTTTCCCTTTCACAGTCTAATACATTTAGCTTTTAATAATAAAGTCAGGAAAAGTACATAGCAAGGTTGTTATTATTTTTATTAAACTTCCATATAAGAAAGAAATCTACTTTAAAATTTTTTTTCTCTTAATTCTAAGTTAAATATTTTCATAACGGAGTTATTATAATCTTAACTGAATGAAAGTAGAAAGCATCTGCTAGGTAGATTATAAACAGATAGATTAGTCCAGATACTGTATTAAGAAGTGGAAAAATATTTAGAGTAGTGCAATGGAAGCATAAATGAATTCTGTTGTGAATGTCCAATTATGGATCTGTCCCTATTAGCCACATGATTTGGGAAATATCAGTAATAGTATGAATGTCACAAAGTATTTGAGGATTAGAGAGAGAAACAAAATGAGTTGTGCATAGTAGATATCAATAAGGCTTATTTCTTCATTATTGTAGAAGACAGGGTATTGGTGATTGAAATTTTGGTTAGGAGGTTTGCATCGTTGTCCATTATAGAAAGAATGTTAGATTGAACCGAGAATATGCAAATCAGGCACACACACAAATTGTTAGTCATCATGTTAGTTAGCTTGTCATTTGTGTGACCGAAATAACCGACAAGACCAACTTCGAGGAAGGGAAGTTTGTTTGGGCTCACCGTTTCAGAGATTTAGAACATGGTGCATGGACTCCATTGCTCTAGGCCTAAGGTGAGGTAGTACCTCATGGTGGGAAGGCATGGTGGAGGGAAGCTGCTCTGCAATTGACAGCTGAGAATCAGAAAGAGAGAAGAGGGAAATGAAACTTAGAAAGTCGTATTTCATAGATGAAGCTGTTGAAGTTGACAGAGAATATTAGTAAGGAATGCAGCTAATCAATGGTGGAGGGAGGATGGTAGGACTCCAACAGGGCCACAGGGAAGAGGAGCTCCTCCAGGGCAAACCTGCTTGGTCCTCCTCTCTAGCCACATCCCACCTGCCTACAGTTATTATCCATTCAGTCCATTCAAACTAGGAGGGACAAATTAAGTTAAAGCTCACATAATCTAATCACATCACCTCTGGACATTTCTGCATTAACACAGGAACTTTGGAGACACACCTCATGCCCAGACCATGAGTGTCATTGATTTATTTTAATTTCAGGAATGCAGTTGATGTCCCTTGATGGTGGACTGGATGTTGCAGAGGAATCAAAAAAAAAAAAAAAAAAAGGAACTTAAGAAACTCCAGATTTTGAACTTTTGTGCCTGGAAGAACGGTGGTACTTTAGATTAGCACAAATGAAAAACAAGCTAGAAAATAATAACCATAGTTAATGTTCAGAAATCAGGTTAAGGATGCGATTTGAAACTGTCTCAGAATTTGACTTTGCTAACATACAATGTAATAAGACAAATATAGCAAAATGCACACAAAATACTACAAGCCAAGTGGTAATCAAAGAAAAGAAACAACAAACTCTGTCTTATATTTTAAATACTGATTAGCAAAGTGGTGGAAGATTCTGGAGTAGAAGAGGATTATACCCACTGGCACCAGAAAATTGAATTCACAATATCCTAATGATCCTTGATATTCCCAAATTTGGAAGATATGTATGGTTTGCTTTTCCCCTATTTTTTGTTAAGAATTAATGGGAGTATTGCTGGGAATGAGGAGGTAGAAAAGGATGGGAAGGAGATAAGTCTTTCTGAACTAGGTAAATGCTCCAGGGCTATTAATGGCTAAATAATGGAGCTCACATAAAAATCAGTCTCCCTTCTCTGCCCTTGACACTAATGAGAATGAACTTCAGCATGGATATTTTTAAATTCTTAGAAGAAAAAAGCAAAACCTGTTTATTCTTAAATAGACTGCAGCTTTATCCACTCAGCCGATTTTCACCATCTATATCAGACCTTAAATAACAGCTCAGAGGGGGAAAAAATCCATCCCAGGTATGTTGGGGAGAATACCAAGAATTCCCATATAGTCATCAGAGCAAAATTCATTGTTAGATTGGATTTGGACTTTACAGTGAGGCATTCTAAATATATTAAGCTGTTGCACTTACATTAGCAGAGGAAACATGTAGAGCAAACATGGAGGAGTCCTATTTCTATAATGCAGAGATATATAATAAAAAAATAAAATATATTTCCTTAAAATGAAGAAATAACTAGTCTAAATATATATACATATATATAATTATACATTCATTATATTTTAAAAGACTTAAAAATGAAACATATTCCAAATTGTTTTTCAAATATGGAAGTAAGAAAAAAAACAAGAATTATTTGGTAATCCAGATAAAGAAGGCAAATTGTAACAGGTGAAAATAATCAGACTGGTCTCAAGTCTCTTTAAAATAGAATAAACAAAAATCAGACACACAAACAGAATTAATGTCAGAAGACAATGTTGTAACGTCTACTAAATCTGAGGAAGAAAACGCTTTGAAAAATTTGTAACCATCATTTGGGAAATCCACAAAGAGAAAAGATAGACCTGCCCAGTATAAATAAAGACTGACTGTGGTTCCTTGATCTCTCTGGGTCCTATGGGATATCACCTACTTGACTGCTCCCTCTACTTAGACAAAAGATTTATTTAATTATTGAACCTGGTGAAGGTATGGTTGTTAATAAGATTTGAATCAATAATTAAGTTCTCTTCAGAGACATGGTGTTCTTGATTTGGGTCTTGGGATTTGGTCTAATATTACACTTTTATCCTCATCCTTTTTAATTTTTTGAAAATTTTATAATAAGTACATATCATTTTTGTGAATCTAGAGTAATTTTACCTAAGTAGGAAAAAATTACTAGCTATAATGTCCCAATATTAGTAAAGAATAAATTAGATAATAGGAAAATAGATATTGTTCTTTTCCTTCTTATACTTTATTTTTAAGAATATGTAATGAAGAAGAAAATTTAGTAGTAAACGTTGATAATATTGACATGCCCTATTTGGTAGTGATGGTCATCAGGCATTTGGATATGCATACTGCAGGGCAAGTTTTGAAAAACAGATTGGAAAAACATTTGACTAGAAGTCATCAATGAAACCTAGGTAGGGAAGATTGTTTCAGCAAAAGACAGCCTTAGTATCTGAGGTTAGTCACCTGAGGACGTGACTACATTTAAAGAAAATAAAATCACAAAATACCAGAATCCTTTCCTATTTGCTTCTTGATATAAGTGAACGGGTTGAAAATCATGAGCAAAGTAAGAACAAAGAGCAGCAAAAGAAAGTTCCTTTTTTCTAACATATGCATATGCTTTTTCTGCATCTAGGAAATGTATCT
This sequence comes from Urocitellus parryii, assembly GCF_045843805.1. Lineage (NCBI taxonomy): Eukaryota > Metazoa > Chordata > Mammalia > Rodentia > Sciuridae > Urocitellus > Urocitellus parryii. The sequence continues at coordinate 11,299,698 of NC_135540.1, read as the reverse complement.
CTTCTTTACTAATTAACTATGTCTTGCCAATGATAAGCCTAATCTCCTGAAGTTTAATGTAATGCTTTATGGGCATGAAAGTGCATTTCTGCAAATAGTTTGTTTAATATCTATCTTGAGTCATTAGCTGTCATTTTTATCTGGACATCATTCTTTTCTAAAACAACCATTAAAGTGATAGATCTAGCTCTCAGCTGTTTCTTCAATTGAATTCTGATTCCACATATTTGGAGTTCTGCCCCAGAATTTAATCCCACGCTGTCATACTGGGTGCTCAGGAAATTTATTCAGTTCCTTCTTAATCCCATTACAGCAAGGAATTAAAAGAACACAAGTAGGAATCTCTTTCTGCCCACAGAAAAATATTTTTGCAGTCTTGATTGACTTGATTATAAGGATGGGCAAGATGACATAGATTGTTTCATGTAAATTTTATTTAGGTTCCACAGTTCACTGAACCTTAGTCAATATCCTTTGTGGTGTTATTGAAATGCAATGTGCCACAATTTCACTTATGATTCCATCAAGGAAATGTAATATCCTTAAAAATCGCTTTGCTTTTTTTAGGAGAAATACATCTAGAATTATATAGGATGTATAACTATCTTTGAAATATAGCCATTTAATATTGAAATAGTTGTGATATTATTCAAGTTCTTACAAAAGGTATGTTTGGAACTCATGTTAGGATCAACTTGTTTTTAGGTTCTGAATATCAGGATAATATATGTAAAATAATTTTTATTCTAAAATTAATACTAAATTATGGTTTTCAATTGATAAGCTAGGATTTTAAACTCCTACTGTTACATAAGGGTTTGCAATTAAAACAGATGATTAATATAAAGAAAATTAAACCTTTTTATAAATACATGAAATACTCATAAATGATAATTTAAATAGAATATGTAGTTATATTATTTTAGTGTAACATTCAGTTAAAAACTGAAAATAACATCTTTTTACATCATTTAGCACCTCCAAAAAACAATTCAGTTGACAACCTTAATGAAAAGAACAATAAAATAACACCTAAGATTCTTGAATTATCCATGACCATCCTAGCCAGAAGAAATTTGGGAAAGTTAAAAAAAAAATTTGAGGATAGAGATTTAAAAATCTGATCAGAATATGATTAACATGACCCAAAAAAAATCATTAAAAGGCATTAAATTCATCTGACAAAGAATCACTCAGAATGTGCCTAGCTGGCATAGAATGTAGAATCAAAACTTGAGGAGGAAAATGTTTTTCTCCTTGTTTTAGCTTTTATTTATTTCATTTATCATCGACAAAATCATAACTATATATTTGGGGTTGCAGTGTGATGTTTGGATATACCTATACCATGGGCAATGATGTTTGATGTCACGTAAAGGTTCTGAGACTTGACACAGTGTACAGATTCAAGATGGAATCGGCACCCATGAGGAGCACACGGATTCCTGCAGCCAGGCTGAGAACTAGTCTTCAGTCTTGACAAAACCGGAAGATGAGGTTTGGCCAGTGAGGCTCAATAGTCACAGAGAGTGGGGACAGATAAGGAGTTCAAGATGGAATCTCACGTGAGTGTCTAAACAGCAGGCATACTTCAACTCAAAGTACACCAACTTGCTTGTAGAAGAAAAGTGTTAGTAGTTATTCTGAGTAACCTAACTTCTCCACAGTGGGAAGGTAGAGGAGCAAGGGTGAGAATTTGGGACTATCATATTCTTTCTCTCTCTCTCTTTGTTTCTTTCTCTCTTTGTTTCTTTTTTTCTCTCTCCACCTCATTTCTTTGTGGCAGGGTGATCAAAAATTTTATCAATTATTTATGTACAAAAATAAGACCTATAAATATAAATATTTTCAATATTAAGGACTCTGTATTCAATTAACTATTCAAATGTTACAAAATCCTTGCAGCCTGAGAGTTTTCTCCTATTCCCTGAGATGGTGCACCTGCTAGATCTAAAGTATATATTTTAGCCCAATGTGCACTTGAAAATGTAATAGCTCCCTGTGAATTTGTATGTGTGAATTAACATTATAATTCAGCAGAGTTTTAAAGTATCAATAATGGCAATAATATAAACTTAGCTGTTAATTTTAAAAAGTAATTTTCTGATTAGTTGGGAGCAACTGAGGCCACATCCCCAGCCCTATTTTGTATTTTATTTAGAGACAAGTTCTCACTGCTCACTGAGTTGCTTAGTGCCTCTCTTTTGCTGAGGTTGGCTTTAAACTCGTGATCCTCCTGCCTCAGCCCCCCAAGTGGCTGGAATTATAGGAGTACACCACTGCTTGTGGGTGGTTCTTCTTTAAAATTAGAACTTATGCTATATTTTAAGGGGAAGAAGTTTTAAGGAAAAAAAATATATGTGTAAGTACAAACAAAAAAGACAACATAATTCAAGATGGAATATTTAGATTCAAACATAGAATTCTTTATTTCTCTATTAAGATCTTTCTTCTTTCGTGTTCTCATTATGTTAAAAAAGTACAGACTGTAAATTGTATGATCATACAATATTTCTTTCAAAAGTCTGCTTTTTGATTCAGCAACATGTATTAATATCTGAGGGTTAAAGCAGGTGTGTCCTTAAATCTTTATGCCACCTTCTCCTATATGCGCAAATGAGTAATACGGGAGAAGATGGCCGGTGATGTCTTCAGTAAAAGGTACAGCAACACTATATTGGTGATTTGAAAAACTTCCAATGTGTCATCCCCTGAGGAAGAGGAAAGCAGGGCCTTACCATCAGCAACTGGCCTAGGATTTTCCGTGAATGTTTGTTTGGTGCTTCAAGCTCACAGTTAGCTGTACCTTCCTATTGAATATATGAATTTGAAAAGGGCCAGAATCACACTATGCCTGTCTGTTAGCATAATGAGTGAAGACAAAAATAAGTCTACTCTGTCATTATGAATGAACTTAGGTTAGGAAGGAACCCTGTGCAAACCACAAAGGTGACCTACCACCTCCTTCCCTTACATGAGGGACTGCTGTCTCTCTACTCACTGTAGTTTCAGGTCACCACACTCCTCCCATGATTTGGAGAAGATCTAGTAAGGCAGTCAACCACTGAATCAGCACTGATTCCTTACCGCATCCAATGCAGAGCAAAGCATCATTTTTAAAATTTTCTTTCCCTATGTCTCTTAGCATAAATGACTTAGCCACTTTTGATCACTTCTTATTGAACCATTCCCATGTATCCCAAGAAAAGTGAATTTCTTCAGTGCAGCAAGCTTCAAAGCACAGCCTTATTGTAGTGCAGGTTGCACTCATACACTTTGGAAATCTTTGACATTTCTTTTGATAATAATGTTTTTTTAAAGAAACTATCAAATATTAAATAAGTTCACATCTAAGACATCTTTCATGTCTTTCTCTTCCCAGGCATTTAATAAAATTAAAACTATTTTTTTTAAGTTGTAAAATAACATTGGTCAGGCTTTCTCCAGAAGACTCAAGGTATTAAGATATATTAACAGAGATTCTCCCCTCTGCCTTCTCTTTCTCCTCTTGTTTGCCCATTGTGAATTTTGTTATTTAAACATATAAAAGAAGTGCTCCCCTAGGCAGCACCTACCCTAAAATTGGAATGATACAGAGAAGATTAGCATAGCTAAAAAGTAAGTAAATAAATAAATATATAAAAGGAATTTCTGTCCTCTCTACAGCTGATCCACATTATTCATGGGTTTCATATCTGTGAATGTGCCTACTAAGTAAAATATATTTATAAAAATTGCCAAATCAATGCAGTGGAACTTTCACAGTCATTTGTAGAAGAGCAAAAGATTTGAATCCCAAAAGGCATTCAAATGCCTTTGACCTGACTGAGGTCAAACAAGGACATGTCTAGCCCCACTGCTTCAGTTCTCCTGCTGTAGATAAATGTCCTTTTGCTCCTTTGGATAATCTATGGTTTTCTCGTTTGGTTGCTTTTTGTTGGGGATTTTGCTGTTCAGAGTGGTTTCCAGGCATAGTTCCAGGTGCTGTGTTAGTGGTCCTACATGTAGAAGTCTAGGATATGCCCAATGGAGAGAATGTGTGTCGGACAGGCTTTGTTCTGGAATGAGTTACAATGTGGTGGGCTGTGTACTAAATCAACAACATACATTAAATAAGGTGTCTTTAAAAAGAAGCACATATAAAACAAGTTTATATTAATGGAAATGCTGTGACCCAGAGGCTCACAGGTACCTAACCTGTGCTTCTTCTAACAATGATTTATATAGTCTCATTTAGTACTCTTGGTAGCATTGTAGAGCATAACTAGTGCAAATAATAAGAAGTGGGTATATTTAGAATTGTAAAAGCAGTGAGAAACACTTAGCACAATCTGAGTACATATTAAAAAATTATAACAGTTAAAATACGTGCAAACATTGACCTAACACTTTATAGTAAAGATCAATATATAAGTGGAAAATATATATAAACAAGTCACAAGAGGGAAGTATAAATTAAAAACAAACATAAAGATTTTAATTATTATTAGAAATCAAAGAGAAGGAAATTAGAGATTTGGGGAAAATTTTACATTGTTTCCTTTTAATAATAACACCTGGCACTATTAAGTTTTTTTTTTTTTTTCAATTTGTAAAATACTTGCTGGTGATACAAACAGATTCCCTTTTGCAAAAATTTTTAGAGCATTTGGCATTACATAAAAAATAAATGAGCATACACAGTGTATGAAAATAAAATTTATATATATATATATATATATATATATAAAATATCAGAGGTTCATTGTTTTTTGGGCTTTCAGCAAATGTAGTAGATGATTTAATATTAATAAATTACTCTAGAAATCATGGTGGTGTCTAGTAACGCCTCTCAGTGGTAGCATGTCTGCTTAGTGGGGTAATGGCCTGGGTTGGAGCCTCAGCAACACATACACACACACACACACACACACACACACACACACACAATGGTGATGAATAAGGATACTGGATTACGTTTAAGTTTCTACTTTATTTTTCAGATTACTTAAAGTATGAAAATGTTTACAAGAAAATGTTAAGTGATAAAATAACAGTACATGATGACAACATATTATGAACTAAAGTAATATAAGCAACAAAAAATATTATTCTTGTATAGCAGAATTAGAAAATTTTAATTAAAATTTGATTCCACAGTCTAGTTACTTTTTCTTTTGTTCAATCGTTATTTTAAACCTGGACCTTAACTGACCCTATATGTAAGGAGAATCACATTTGACCTTGGTGATAAAAATCGAGGGAACATGATTTCCACTTCTGAAAATAGAAAAATAGTTAGGGCAAGTCAAATCTTCTGCTGAAGAACTTTAAAAATTTATGAAAAGATGTACAAGTTTGAAGTTACCAAAAGGTGAAAAATAGGAAGATAGTTTACAGAAGCCAAGAATCAACAATTATGAAAATACCCAAAGGTGTGTCTTTCTACTCATTTTTCCCCTGTAAGATACTTGTTGGTTTGCTTCACTGTGCTTTGAGACTAACATTGTGTTTTGGAAACAAACATTGGAGGTCAGAGATACTATGAACACAATGCTCACAATATGGGAGAAAATAGAAATGCAAAGAAGTGATGCCTGTATTTGGCATGGCTTTTCTCCTCAAGGAAAGTATTACAGTTTACCTTGTGCAAAAGCTAGAGGCTGAAGAGGCACGGGAAAAGGCAGTTGCTAAGAGTTTAAGAGGTTAAGCAAAGATTTAAGAACTACTGGAAGCAAACAAACAGGAGGGTAGCATCCTACCATGGAGCATGGGTCCTGGAAATGCCCCACGTGTTTAACTGAATAGTTAAAATCCAGGTCCTACAAAAATTCATGATAGCAAAGATACCAGTAAAAACTTTAAATTTGGTTTTGAATCATCTCAATTCTTGTTTGAATCAATTGTTTGACCCTACTCAAACATTAGACAAAATTTCTATAAAGAATTAAATGTCCTCTGGAGAAAGGAAACATCACTCATTTTTTCACAATTTGTCATAAAAATGTCCAGCATTCAGTAAAAATTATAAAACATGAGAGAAAACATGAACTAAAAAAATAAGTAAACAATCAAATTAGATAAAATGGGTAAAAGAACCATGCCTGTAATTCCAGTGGTTTGGGATGCTGAGACAGGACAATTATAAGTTCAAAGCTAGCTTTAGTAATGTATGGAAGCTCTAGGCAACTTGGAGATACCCTGTCTCAAAAATTAAAAAAAATAAAAAGAGCCAGGGATGTGGTTTAGCCAGTTAAGTATCCCTAGGTTCAGTCCCAGGTGTTAAAAAAAAAAAAAAAAGGATAAAAGAAACATATCCACAGATAATATAGGTATTAGTCATCAAACTTATAAAATAATTGAATTTAATGTATTTAAAAAGTTATGATAAATTGAGAATTGTATGAGAAAACTGAGGTTTCCAAAGGATTACTATAGAATTAGTAATTCTAAAATTAGGTTAATAAAAGTAAAAATTAAGTACTTCATATATCAGCTTAATAGCATATTTAGTGAAAAAGAGTTGATGAGTGGAAAGTAGTTCTCTAGAAAATAAAAAGAACAATATATAGTAATGATTATATAATAATAATAAGATAAAAATGGAAATAAAGAGAGAAAGAAAGGAAGGAAGGAAGGAAGGAAGGAAGAAAAGAAAGAAAGGAAGAAAGGAAGAAAGAAGAGAGAGAAAGAAGAGAAAAAATAGCAAGAATTGTCAAGGATTTAGTGAATTTTTCTATAAGCTGAAGTATTAATTGTTGTATTATTATATAACTATATTAAAGCTAGTGTTAGTACTGATGAGTCAGTGAGCTTATGTATACTCTGTGATCTAGAAATTTCATTACAAGACACAATACCAACAAGGTGCATATCAAAGAACATTTGGAGAACTATTTAAAAACATCCCAAATTCAAATGATTACAATCAATGTTAGAATATTTAAATGTCCATCAAGATGAAAAGAGAGAGAAAACATCTTCTATTCACTCAGAATGCAGCAATGAAAATTTATAAAACACTGCCACAAGCAATTCATGGATATATCCATGAACACAATGATATTAAGAGAAAGAAATGAAACATAAAAGAGTATTCTCCATGTGACATCATTTAAATAATCTTTTTTTTAATTATAGAAAGCAAAACTAATCTCTGGAAACAGAAGTCAGAATAGTAAATATATTTTGTGTAGAATAATGAGAGAAAGAGGACACAGGGGTAACTTCTGAGTACTTGGGACACATTTTATGTATTAATTTAGGTGATGCTTATTTGGTTTGTATATATATAATTAAAATGCAATGATTTGTATATATGTGTTTTGTTCACTCTTTATATTTTATATAAATTGTTTCATAAAAATAAACTGGTATAATATTTTGAGTAAATCACTTTTCCTATATGTATCAGGTACATCTTCTATAAAAAGCAAACTACCAAACAATTTTTTATTTTTCTTCTTGTAACACCCCTTCTCAATGAGGGTACTGTCCTTAGCAGAGAGTGAAAGAATAAAAATGAATATATGAGGTCAATGTCAAAATAAGAAAGGTGCAAGAGAAAGAACAACATTTTTATTTAAAAATTACCTAAAAGCATATTAATTTGTATTCAGGAAACATCTTTTAAAGATGGCTCTTCCTTTTATTTGCTTTTTGATACTGGAAACAATCATTGTCACTTGTTTTCAATTTGCAAAATGAAAAATGTACTATAAAAGTCATTCAGTTCCTCTCCAACTTTAACACATTTTAATGTCTTGCAGATGTTGGTGTGATGCTACTTGCTTCAGAAACATGATATGCCAAACTCCATAAACAGATATTTGAGGATTCAAGCATGTTTCTTTTCTTCCTTTCTTTCTTTTTCTTTTCTTTTTTTTAAATACCAGGGAGTAAGCCCAGGGGAGCTTAACCACTGAGTCACATCCCCAGCCCTTTTTACTTTTTTTTAAATTTTGAGACAGGATCTCCCTAAGTTTTACATAGGGTCTCACCAAATTTATAAGGTCGGCTTTGAACTTGCTATGTTCCTGCCTCTGGCTCCCAAGCCACTGGGATTATAGGAGTGTGCCACCCAGCCCAGCTCAAGCATATATTTCTACAAGAAAAAATAGTGTTACTGACTAGTGATTAATAACGTCAAATCTCACTACTGATAGCAATGATTGCATTTATATAGTGCCTTGATTATGACCAGTTTTTGGGAAAAAAATGCCATACAGCAAGATAACATCAATGTATTGTGTGGGGACACAAGTAATTTACTTGATAAAATTGTCTTTATCCATTTTGCCCCAGTCTGCATTTAACTTGATGAATCATATTATGACACACAAGAGACAACCACATTCTTTTAAAAGCAGATGGTAACTGTTGATTCCTAATTGAGAACTTGCCAGTCCACTGGAGCAAAGGAGGGACTACAGTTTTTAAACGGCAGGTAGAAGTTAAGGAGATAAAGAACAAAGAAAAGGCCTTTAGTGGATTCTGACTTCAACAGATGGAATCCAGGTGCAGATAAACCGGATTTGAAAATATCAGCAATAAGGGGAAATTGATTTTTTGCCCATTTCTTTGGAACTCTTGATCAAACAAGATGAAAATCAGTTTAAAAAACACCAAAAAAAAAAAATAGCAATCTGAATATTGTCCTAGACTTTCCAGAACTTCAATGATAACTTTACACTATCATAAACATATCATTTGGAAAATTACATTTTAAATCATTTAGTTTTAGTTTCTGATTAATCAGACACGCAGCTACACAAGCATGGAAAGGGATGTGCCTGCCCACTTGACCTGAGTTCAAAGTTCGACTCTGGCCAAATGGCTCTTGCCGCTGTTCCTTGTATGCTTCCTGTCTTTGCTGCTGAATTGTTCCTCCAGGAGTTGTTCTTTGTCTTTTCTAGGAAAGTTAAGTCACCAGCCTTGACAGAAATGGCACAAGGTCTGAAATTTTAACCCACTTACAAATTTAACGTGCAACGCTGTTCAACAGATGTAAGCAGAAGGCAGGACACTTTGGGGTCAGAGGCAAAGGACCATATTACTAATGTCAAAGTAAACATCATGACCATGTACTGGTGGCACCAATTCCCTCAAGCCCTCTGGGTCCCACTAGGGCAGCATGGGTTGGCCTGGGTGAATGTGTGTGCATATCATGGGCTGCAATGGGAAAGGGGGATACTGAACTTGGACAAATTAATGGCAAGCAAAAGCAAATGTGTTTTAATTTGAGTTAAGTCATTACTTCATTCACCACAACCACAATCCTAAAATTGTTTTTTCTGGCACATGCAGCAAGAATAAGCAGAATGCTCAGGATCCTCATCAATCCTCCCAGCAATCCTCTATGCTTCCAAAATATTATGTTCTTTTCTCTGCTGCTGTACTGTTTGCAGTGCATTGTCACTTTTAAATAAATAAATATTTAAATATATATGAATATATATTTATATATATCTTTTTATATATAATATATATTTTATATATATTTAAAATATATAGACTATGATAATATCCAGAGAGAAACCACTCACTGTGCCCTTAGAAGCTATGAACAGGAAGTCAACTTACTTCTTTCTCTGCTTCACTATCACTGCATAATGAATCAGCCAGAAATGTCAAATGTAGTAGTTGAAAACAACAGTAATTGATTAACTCTTGTAGATTCTATGGTCAAGAAATCAAAAATAGCTTCTCGGAGAAGTTCTGGCTCAGGACCTCTCACATGGTTGTAGTCTGGTGGTATGACTGGGAGCTTTGAGAAGATGGGGATTTATGGTATTTTCTTTTGTTCCACATTGTATCAGGGCTTTTCCACATAGTCTCTCCCCATGGACAAGCTTGTGGTTTTACTTGTCTTCGGAAGTTTAGACTCAGGACTTCAAAGGTGAGTGCCCCTCAAATGGAGGCAGAGAAATCCTTTTTCTCTCTTACTTTGCTTTAGATACCACTTCCCATTGAGCCCCCTGCTCAGACAGGAGGACGCAGGACATCATGGCAGGGAAGTAAAGGTTACATTTTAAGGACAGCATATGGAATAAGTTATTTTTTGAAGTTAGAAATTGTTTTACACATTATTGATGAAGGAATGTAAGATAGAATGAAAAGCAGTAAATCAATGAAGGAAAGAAGGAGGACAGTAACAACATAAAGTAGAAATTGAGTCAATAAGGCTAAACTGTAAAGTAGATAGATAGCATAAGCACATACATTTAATTTTTCATTCTTATATTGATATTACAATTGCCAAATGAAATAATGAATATTTCAGTATAATATCTAAACCTGATTGTAATCATTGTATGACTTAAACATAAAATAAGATACAGATGTCTTAGTTATAAGTTATATCTGTACATCTTAATATTGTCATGTTTCTCTCCATTGTTTTTTAGTGTAGCATTATTTCATTTTTACTTAACATTGAATGACACCAAAAACACTTCAAATACAACAAAATAGCTGTTTCACCATAAGCACATAAATAAATGATAAAAGAATAAAGGGTGACACAATCTTCAATTTTACTTGGTTCAGAGATTAAGCTCCCCACCCCTTGAAACTAGACAGGATGTTAGTGATTCCAGTTAGCTTTGCTTCCAAACAAAGTAGTTTGTGGATTTTCTAATGCTTTTTGAGTGCTTTTCAAAATGTTTTAACTTAAAACATATAATATGTCTGATAGCATTGTTGGTCAGTGGGCTTTTTACCATTTTTCTTTTGACCTTTGCATCATCTCTTGAAGAGCTTCTACTATTGTAGGCTGATGGGCAATTTACTTACATGTGATGTGACTCTTATACTTGTCCCTGTAATTGTCAAGTTCTTTGAATGCTACCAGGAGCTTCTGCAGTGAGTCTGACTGACAGGTCTGCAGATAATGGAGGTCACACCAGGTGGAGATGATGTGCTCCTGCTTCCCAGTCCACAATGGATTCTGCCTGTCCATTCTTCTTTCTGCCTTTATTCCTGAGTGTCTGACCCTCTGTGCAGGAGCAGATAATCCACTGACGCTACCATTATACATTCATTGTCCAAGTATGTTCCCTTTCCTATGAAAGTATCTTCAAGCCAGTTAATGTGTTTTTAGTTAGTACATTATCTGTTCGTAAGCTGATCAGAGAATATTCTTCTTTCATAGAAATAATATTTACTTAATTCTTTACAATACTACATTTTTCTTCTTCCTTTTCACATCAGTTTCACGTTTCCTGCATTGAGAGATGGGTAGTAATTGCTGGCACTTTGCTTCTGGATCTCTGCACCACCCTGTGATTCTCATGGCAGATTCTTCCCAGGGTATCACAGTGCTCATTTGGACACTCCTGACAGCGTGACTCTTACTAGTTCTCTTTTCACCAGTTGTTTTCCAGCCATGCCAACTTTACTCTTACAAGTCACCACATTCTCTTCTGCGTGAGAACATTCAAGGAAGTTCTTCCTTCATGCCAAACATCATTAATACCCCCAATCCCCGTGATGGTAGCTGAATGCTTGTCCCTCATATTCTAGATTGCTCTAAACATCATGTCTTCTGTAAAAGAAGACATCCCTCACTGGTTCGCATTCTGTGATTCCTTGGAAATTCAAAGACACCCACAATAACACACACACACACACACACACACACACACACACACACACACACCGAGGTTATCACTTCTTTAATTGACTGTCTTACATGGTAGAGGAACTTCATGAAGAAGAGGCCAACTTAGCCACAGCACAATTTGAGCGACGGGATCTTGCAAATCATAAATGTTCTGTGAATCATGAATGAATACATTTTGAATTTTGAACTAATCTTAGCCGTGTCAACGCTGTGAGAACATTCTATGGGAAAGAAGGGAAATGTAAAGCAAAAGTGAAAAAAGAGCAGAGATGTCAGAATAACTGGGGGCAGTAGATATGAGACATGTGAAGGGAGAGTTAAAATGAATACTCAGTGGCCCATTCCCAGCAAAAAAGAAGTGTGTCATGCTGGACTGATTGAAAAGAACATTCAGTTCCCAATATCCAGGCAACTGTGTCTTGTAAAATTTCATGAAATAAATATACAAAAGGATAGAGACCTTCTGTACCTTCTAAGTCCAATGGAATAATTCATTTTAATGGGATCATTTAAACCCTAATAAGAATAGCACCAGAGATGTTGATGGTTTTTAATTTTGCAAGTTGTTTCAACATGTCTAATTCATCTTCGTACAGAATTTTGAGTGAGTTTCCCATTTCTACCTGTGTGACATGTGTAAACAGCATCCTTGTGAGTGTCTGCCACCACGTCTGCAGAGTACCCTCCTGGAGGTCTCTTGAATCCAAGCCTCCTTCCTGTCGTGTTTCCCTGCTTTGTGCACCTATTTATCCTACTTCAAAAATAATTTTGAAATTGCTTCCACATATCTCTCCACTAGTTCCTCACCCACTCCATAGCCTCCAAAGTGCTTCCAGAGTGTTCTTCTAAAATTTAAAATTTATCATAACACCCAGCTTTAAATCTTTCTGTGACTTCTCATCACACTCAGGAAAGGTTGAGTATAATTTGTTGCCTGTCTTATTTATATTCCTTTTTCCATTATGCCTCCCTCTTCTCTCTACACTTTTGATTATTTATAGATGCTTGAAAATGACCTTCTCTTTTACTCCTCTGGGCTTTTTTTCAGGTTTTGCTGTCTGGCGTGACTTTCTCCCACATTTTGCACTTGGTTAAATACCACCTTATATTCCAACAGGCCGCCCAAGTGCCTTCTCAGCTCAGCAGTCTTTTGTAATCCTTTTAACTGAAATAGATCCTTCTCCTTAATTTCCCCAAATATGTCTGTTATAGCCTGCATTATATTTTTGGTTCTCGTTACAATGCTCCACTCCTGCCCTTCACATATTTACTGAAGACGTAGACATTCCTCTCATTGTTTATGTACTCCTGAGTCCTTAATTATGGACCCAGAATACAGAAAATGGGTTGGAGATGTGATTTTAAACCACGTCCTATCGTCACTAAAAAGAGATTGATTTTAACTTTTTAGATGTCAAATAAAATAACCAATATGATCAAATAAACTAATAAGATCTCATAAGTCCATATTTCAAATTTGCTTGTCCCTCTCTCCCTATTGCACTACCTTCCTGCATTTATCTGTTGGTGGAGATTTGCTTAGTTAGCATTTTGTATGAAATGCTGAGTTCTATTGCCTTGTATCATTTGCTAGTTCTTATTTTATTTCTTTTTGATCCTTATTGTTTCTAAATTTCCAAGCTATTAAGATTTTTTGGCTACCTTTTCTTATTTCACTAAAATATTAGAGATTTGGATTATAACATGTTTGATTTCATTTTTTTAATGTATATGTTTATTTTTAACAGATAAATAAAAACAGAAGTTATGCATACTATTGGGTTACCTTGTAATGTTTGATACATATAAATATTATTTAATGCTTAAATCACGTTCAACATGCTTACCTCCTCAAGCATTTGTCATTTCTTTGTGGTGAAAGCTTTCAACATCATTTCTTCTAACAATTTGAAATGCACAACACATAACTTATCTACAGTTGCCCTCTTGTGCAAGGGTGCCCAGAGCTTCCGACTCTTGTTTAATTCTAGGGTAGCACCTATTGATGATTCACGCCTAGCACCTGTCCACAAGCCCACCCTCTGGTAATCACCATTCTGCTCTCAACTACTATAGGATCAACTTTTTTTTTAAAGACTGCACTGATTTAAATTTGTTATCATGATTTTCTCTGTGACCAAAGTGTTAGCTGAGTTTGTCTAAAGAAACCTAATAAATAGGCTGTGTGTATGTGTGTGTGTGTGTGTGTGTGTGTGTGTGTGTATCTAAAGAACACTGATTAATATGTCTTATCTTAAAAGATAGAGAGAATATTCCTATGGTTTGAATGTTTTTCTCTCCTCAAAAATTCATCGTGGAGCTCAAATTCCAATGAAAAAATACTGGGAGGAAAGAAGCCTTTGCAAAGTGAGAGTCACGAGGGCACTGTGCTCAGGGGTGGCATTTGGTGCCCTTAATAAGGCTTTGCAGAGGGAGTTTCCCTCCTTTTCTCCCTTCTTCCATGTAAGAATAGAGAAATCCGACTCTCTGGAGGACACAGCATCAGAGGACCCATTTTGGAAGAAGAGACTCCACCCTCATCAGACAACTAAACTGCCAGTGTCTTGATCTTGGATTTCCTACATCCCAGAACTGTGAGAAACAAGTTTTTGTTCTTATAAATCACCCAGTTTCAGGTATCCTGTTGTAGCAGCATGAATAACAGAAGTGTGTACATACACACACACATGCACAGATACTCCTGAACTTTCCATGGCTCTTTGTCAACTATTTTTCTCAGGAGGGTGTGTTGTCAACTATTTTTCTCAGGAGGGTGTGTAACACACATATATGTATGTATTATAAATGCAAGTGTAGTACACACAATGTATAACATTTATTTTATAATTAACTTCTTTCCCCTGTCCAATGAATGACACCACTAGTGTTTATAGGAATCTGTGGGGCAGCTCTTTCTCAGTAGTTGTCAATATTATGTGCAGTCTCTATATTTCAGTGGTGAGGAAGAGAATCTTCATCATAAATTATTAATTTGCTTTTTCTGTCTAAGAACTTTAGGATTTTCTTTTAATATTTGAGTTTCTGTTTGTCCTGTTAACTCATAAATATCATTCACAGTAATATCAGTCACTCACATATTCAGATTGGTTATCTTATTCATATTATTTTTCTTTCTTGGAATAGATGTTATCTCAGCCTCTTTTGTTTATTTTTCTTCTCCTGTTGTTTAAATATCACATCTTTTTTTTTTCTTTTTTTGGTACCAGGGATTGAACTCAGAGGTGATTATCCACTGAGCCACATTCAACTGTTTTTATGTTTTGTTTTGAGTCAGGGTCTCCCTAAATTGGTTAAGTCCTCTGTAGTTATTGAGGCTGGCCTTGAACTTGGGATCTTTCTGCATCAGCCTCCTGAATAGCTGGGGTTAGAAGTCTGTGCCCCAAGCAGAGCTGTGCCTCTTTTTTTAAAAGAGGGTGAAAGGAATAAGATCTATGAGAAGAGAAAAATAATACCAGAGCATCTTGTTATGATATATTAACTATTTTTTTTCAGTTTTATTAAACTTCATTACAATTGGGCTAGAGTAATAAGACTTTTGTAAAGTTAAAGGTTGGAAAATAAATTCACATTTTGTATTATTTGCCTCACAGATTTTTTGTCCTAGAGTTCATCAGTATATGAACACATATTTATATTCTAATGTCAAATATTAATAACACTCATGTTTATTTGGAATAACTCATGTAATACTTAAAGTAAAAATAAATATCATTCATAATTGAAAATTAGCCTAATGAGAATGTTGGTATAATTACAAAGAATGACATTCTCTGACACAACAGGGTTATACCTCTACAGTATAGCCATGACCTGCTAGTCAAATCTTGCTGGCCATATATCTTTCTATGTTTTGAAAGTTAAGAATGTTTTCACATTTGTAAATGGTTAGAAGAAGTGAAAAGCATGATATTATTTCATTGAATGTGAAATATTACATATAAATTTCAATCTCTACAACTGACTAGATGAGAGACAAATTATATGTACAACAAATGCAGATTTTTCAAAGCCATTTAAAATATGGAATAAGCTGTGAAGTAGAATATTATTTTAATAGAATTTAAATGTTGAATATAACTCATGATCATAATAGAAGCTGAATAAAAATACTGGAAGTATACATGAAAATAGTCTTTATTTTGTTCTTTGAAATATCTAAATTGGTCTTTTAAGGTCTAATATAATAAATTTCTTCATCTAGACTCCACCACTTTTAGTATAAAAGCATGATTTCAAAATGGGAAAAATATAATATATCTTTAGGTCTATACAGAATTTAAATACATTAGAGGACATATTTAGATGAAAATCATTTAATATCTACTGTGAAGCATATTTGAAACAATTTAAGTTGAGGTAACAGATCTTATTTAACATCAAGAATTTAAAATCCATAAGAAAGTAGTAAATGATGAGCTTTTAATAAACAGATACTTGACTTTTTCATTTATAAACTAAATCACCTTGGATACATTACAGATAATTAAATGTTTTGTTTCCTTATTGGTGAGGATACCTACCAATAGAGGCTGTTGTAACAAAATAACGTAGAAAAATACTTGGCAAAGACAATTTTAAATAAGTTTAGAGATCTTATGATGCTGTTCCAATTAGGAACACTGCACATATTTCAATGTACAACATGCAGCCAATTTTACCTGGAATCTCACAGAAACATTTCCATTATTTCCTTTAATCAAACCAGCTTGTACTAAATTCCTACTTAGTCTTATTATCTATAACTAAGAAAGTTTATTCAGCACATTAATAAGTAAATATATTAGTAGGATTCTTATATGAATGAAGAAAATACTAAAATATTAGTCATAGTATTTTAACTTTGGAAGGATCTTTAGAGAACAAGTACCTACTACTTTCCTTTCTAGATAAAGAAACAATGGTGAAATACTCTTTCCCACATCATTTTCTCACATCATTCTTATGTATTTATGAATTCTGTATCCTGTGTCTAAAACATTTTAACTGAGATTAACAAAATGAAATAAAAAGAAAAATGGTAATGGGTGATTGCAATAAAGTTCAAACAAGGGTACAGAATTTGCGTAAGCTTTAAAAACTTTAAGTCATAAAACAAGTATGTTACTATCATTAAATAGTAGGTTTCTGTACCAGGTAAATTTTCCACTTAGTTGAGTAGAATAAGCCATTTATACTTCTAAAATCAATGTTAATACTTTACCAATGTGTGATATGCTTGTTATATAAATGGGTTAAAGATGACCTTTGTATATAGGTCCTATGCACTTTACTTCATGACACTCTGGGGTGTTTAGCTCAGATACCCCAACTAAAATTTTTAGCATCCAAGGGCTTTAAATTTAGCTGAGATACATGTGTTCAGCCTTCTTGTCTTTCATA
This sequence comes from Urocitellus parryii, assembly GCF_045843805.1. Lineage (NCBI taxonomy): Eukaryota > Metazoa > Chordata > Mammalia > Rodentia > Sciuridae > Urocitellus > Urocitellus parryii. The sequence continues at coordinate 11,282,696 of NC_135540.1, read as the reverse complement.
TCCCACAAATTGAACCCAACATCTGTTAGCCATAGATAAGATAAACCCTGGGGCCATTACAGACGCAACCCAATGCTCTCCTTTAGATCCTCTGACCTATATTACCTAGAAAGTCTATTCTGCCACATGAGTTCTCTGACCATTAATAAAATGTTTTAAATGTAAATTATATTTTATTTGATTTGTAAATGATATTTTATTTGCTTGAAATAGTAGAAATGACAGTCAAGTCATATGTTTTTCTCTGAGTGAAACAAAATCTTTTCTAAAATCATTCAGACTGGAAATAGTCTGTTCTGGTATTATTAGTGTGAGAAGGACCAGAGGGTGTCAACAATGGCCATGAAAGTAGTGTTTGTAAATAGAAAGTCAAGCAGCATTGTCTTATAAACAGTATTTTAAGGAGGTGGAACCACATCCCATAGCATAATTTTTCATCTAATCACCACTCCTAACACTATCACTAGCCCACTGTTACACTTGAATGGTATAAAATTGAAAAATCCTCTGATGATACTATAAGAAAGAGGAGGCAATCTCCTCACAAACCTACAAATAAGTCCTATTGTTTAACTATCTGAAAGAATAAGACAGAAAAAAACTACAATGTCACATAAATTCTTATTCAATAAACCTATCATGTTTTCTCCCTCAGAATATTTTCTTGAGACATTTACTTGACCTGTCCCATGTTTGGTCATTATCCTACAACTGTTATGTAGAAGAGGTGACTGAGGTAAACCAAGCCGTCCTTCTTCCTATGAGGCAGGGTTTTCCAACCAAGTGGATTAACCAGAGGACCCCTAAAGCACTGGAATTCTCAGTCTATGCACACATATATTTATATTCTGATTTATTTATTTTTTTCTGTATTCTATCATTGACATTTGTGTTCTTAAAAGCTGTTCCAGGTGACTCTTCTATTCAGCCAAAGTTAAAGAGAAAACAAAACAAAACAAAAATGAATAAACAAACATTGTACTTTACAAAGTTCAAGAAGCATTTAGGGGGTTTTAGTTCTATCTATGAGCTCTGTTAAGGTAGCAATTAATTAATATCATTTTAATACATCTAAAGATCATTTTGCTTCATCATACACAAGTAAAGCAAAATATATTTTGAAGGATATCATATATTTGATTTGGGGAAAATTGAAGACCATAGTTTTCTTTTTTTTTTTTTTTTGGCTATTTAGTCATTGACAATAAATGTAAATTTACATGCACATGCTTACATTGTTTATTGATATCCTAGCTAAAAAAGGCAATGCATTACTTAGTTTTTACAGGAAAAATAAAAATTTTAAGTGAAATTATATGTGTATGGGCTGAATCATATTTGAAAGCAATTTAAACAGAGCTTTGGAGGAATGAAATATTTTTAATTCTATAAAATAAAAAAAAGCTAGTTTGAGTACCAAATGTTGACACATTGTAACTTAAAATATAGATTGAATGAAACATAAAATTTTTATATAAGAAAATCAGATGTGACTTGAAGGGTTGCTCTATTTTTAGCTATGATAGAAGTCTTATCATATATTTATTTAGGACAGGATTTACTGGCCTTGTTTCATACCGTGTGCACACACACCTTGCATAAGTGACACTATTATAATTCTACCAATCAATCCAAATACTCAAATGACTGAAAGCTGCCACAGATGTGGCTACTGCTGCTTTTCATTTCCCTGACTTTGGTTGGTTGTTAATTTCCAGAGATGTGCAAAATAAGAAAATTTTGCGTATTATTAGAAATTGACATTTTGGGGCTTCATGACAGTGTAGGTTTGTTGTTGTGTTGTTTGGAGAAAGATGGGGGAAGATACTCACTTCTCTGCAATTTTTTTTTAACTTTTCCTATTTGAGTAAAATACCCCTGACAATTTCAAATAATCCAAACCAAAAACTTCTAACAAATAAATTCTAAATGCCTTTTGTCATTTAGAATTTGTGACGTTGGAAGTAGAATTTTGGACAAGTTTCTCAAAGGCAGAGGAAAAAATTCTGAACTTTGTTAATTACGTAAAATTAAAAATCTCAGTGACACCAAATCTGAGTACTGATTGGTATTAAAGTTACCTGTAATCCAATGTTTCAAACTGCAAGTACTGACAAGGATACTTCCTCCTCCTCCACTTTTATACTTAGACACCTCAACTTTGGGAAGTTATAAATACATTAATAAGTAAATAGGAATATTCAATAATAGCAACTATCAACCATGTGTAATTTCTATTACAAAATTATTTAGATAAATTTTCCAATATGTATCATAAAGGTATTTACAAGTTTCTAATGATTCCTTCCAACAAACTTGTTTTCAACAGCAAATGCCTATTTTCCTTAGAAGACAAAAGGCAGATTTAAGGATATATACCACTAAGTTTCATTTTATTAATTCAATTTGAATATACATAAGTTCCCAAATAAGGCATTATCATATTTATTTCTTCCTCAATTGTCTTTTTTCCTGAAACTGCAAAGGAATACCTGTAAGAGAACAATTTGAACTACAACTTAATGACCTAACATTATTAGCAGTCCACATTTGGTTGTGTTTAGTGTTAATGGTTCATCTTTAATTGGTCAACCAAATGAGAGTAGATATTTAATAAGGTGCCCAGCATTCTTATATCCAGAATCTAATTTGCTGTAGGTTTGAAGGTACATTTAGAAACAGTAAAAAATCCAGCTCTCTTTTTTAGCCCCTTTAAAAGCTGGAGTAAGTGCCTTTGCATCTAGGCTGCATTATCATATTCATACATTCAGTATACACATTGAATTATCTTCCAAATATGACACTTCTAGATATGGATGCTAAATGACTGAAAGCAACTTATTTGTTAATTCAGTAATCCAAACAAAATGCAAAGGTTTTTTTGTTAATCAAATCTCAAATGTTTATAAAGCAAATCATATGCTGTTCATTTTCTGCATTTTTAGTGGGTGTGCTCTGGACACTTCAAAGTTTTTTTTTATACTTATAAAAATTTAATTTTCAGATAAGGCACAGCTTCCATCTTAATTCAATCAGAATGAATTACTATTTAAAGGGAAGAGATGAGCTGTAATTACAAAGTTGTTTGATGGTCTTAATTCATTGCTGATGCTCAGCGTTCCAGCTGCATTATTAAAATGTAGTGTCTGGCCCTTGAATTTTCCAAAACAATAAGAGGAATCTCTGCAGGACAGCAAAGGAAAGGAGAAACAGCAAGTTTGTGACTCCTGAAATGAATGCAAATGGCGTCTCCATTCATTTCACTCACAGCAATCTGTCACCTTTTAGTTTCTCTTTCCAGATAGAAATAGGGGATAATACTGGAAATAGTAATGCATAAGTGGACAGGACCTGACCATTAAAATGTTTACCATTTCCAGAATGATGCCTGCAGATGTTACAAAATTGAAACTGGATAGGTGTTAGAATTGCTGCCGGTTTCTATTCATTTGAATGGCAGCAATGCAGAACTCTGTTTTATAGTTTCTTGCAGAGGGGCAATCCATTAGCTTTTTTTTTCCCTCCCTGGGATCAAATAGTATTTTTGAGAGGATTACATCTCTGTGGTAAGAAGCACTGGAACCAATACTATGAGGTTTGAATGTCAAGCTTATTTCCAAGTGATATTCCTTTACAATTGTAGAGTTGACTCAGAAATTGAAATCTCGGTTATGTAATTGATTTTTTAAAAGTTTTGAATAGAAAAATCATTTTCTTTCAAAATAAGTATTAAAAAGACTCAGAGGAAATAAAAGTAGCAGCAGGAAAAAAAAATCTGTGTTTTTGTCTCATTTGGAATTCTTGAAAGATTGTGGGGATGCCAAGTAATTGGTATTTACATACTAGTTTTATGCAAGTGATTTTGTCAGCAGGTTTTTGTGAATATGGGAAATGAAATATAGAAAGGTCAGGTATATTTTTTCCAAGATTCACACACTTAGTTAGCCTACAGTTATAAAACTTAGTGGTTTTTGGAGACAACCATTTACTTGGTATTGAATGATGCCCTTAAATAAAACCTATATAAAACAATTTGTATTTATTTCAGGAATTGACCTTTTTTATGTAATAAAAGATGGAGTGAGATCCATTGTATAAAAGAAAAAAAATTTCAGAATTTAACTCTCTGCTCTATTCTAAAATATTAATAGAGTATATGTCCAGCTCTTATAATCCAGGGCTGCAGAGAAAAATCGGATTGTGTGTGAATGAACTTGTTCTCCTCCATCATCCATCAGTGCTTCACAGTGGAAAGAGTTGTCTATACTAACTGGCTTCAATTTTCCTTTTCTTCTTTTGAAAACCCACTTGAGTCAGGCTTTTATTCCTACAATATATAAACATTCTCCACAGGATTAGCACAAAGCTCCATGTTACGAACTTCAACCATCATTTCTCAGTTCTCATCCATTTACGTTTTTGATGTGGTGACTTTCTCTTCTCTTTGAAACAAATCTTCATGTGTGTTTAAGGACATCACAACCTCTTGGCTGGTCCAGTTACTCCATTACATTAACATTTTCTCCTTCTAGAGTTAGTTGCTCTATGATTCTCCACCTACTGAACCTTTCAGGAGTCTGACCCCCACATGCATCTACATTCTTTCCTTAGTGATACTCTTAGAACTTTAAATACTGTCTCTATGTTCATAAGGCCTAAAGTTAGGCCATCTAAAATGAGGTTCTCCCCAGAGAGTTTTGTGTGAAGAGCCAACTGCCTGAAAATTCTGTTTGGGATTCTAAATCCCTAACTCATAATTAACGTGTTTAATACCCAACCAAAATCTTAATTTTATCCTCCTCCCCACTAAGATTTTGCTTATTCCTCATCACAGATCACAATTGATGTAAAAAGAAAATCATGGACTATTACATTCAGGCATATTTTGTTATTAGAAAATATTTACATATTTTATTAGATTCATATACAACTGCAAGCCAATTCTACTTGAGAGACCAGTGCTGTCACTATTTAGGGACCCAAAGTGTTAAATCCCCAACATAACCATACCTTCACAATGAAATTGTGCATTAAAATAATAAGGATCAACTTTGAATTGCAGGTTAATTTTAAGATTCTATTTTCTGAGATTTTTCGCATGTTTTAAAATATAAAATATTATGTCCATGATATAATGGTTATTACTTCTCATGTGCAGAAGAGAATCAGATTCTGTATAAATCAGCAAATCATAGCTAGTATTACGCCTGCCCATCAACTTCTGTAATAAATATTACACTCTATTTATATAAAATAATGCTCATAGTGTATGTCTGTGCCTATTGTCCTGACAGTAGGCAAACCCAGATAAACTTGAAGGTACATCCCCTAGCTTCCCATTCCTAGCAGATCCTTACTCTTTGATCTCCTTTATTAACAGCATAGCACACACAAGACTGCTTTAAGTACTAAGAGACCCAGTGTTTAAGTAGTACATGTACTCCAGGTCCTGTAGAAAAGTAAGCAATGAGAAACATCATTTGAGATAATTAAATGCATTTCTGAAACTTGCCCTTTCAGGCAAAGCAGAACCAGATGTAAGTCAAGCTATTATCTTTCATCAAAATTTCTGATTAAAAAAAAAGAGAGAGAGAAAATACAAATTAGTTTCTCAAGAACAATGCTACAAAAATAGAACACCATCAAAAGGAAGTAAGGGAAATTAGGAAGTTAGGAAAGCAAAGAATAAAAGGTAAAAGAAATATTAAGTGGGTTGTGGTTTAGATACAATGGAACATCAAAACCTCTCAGAATGGAAACTACATGAGGATAATGTCATTGTGTGTTTGACTTCTGCTATATCTGCAGGACTAAGACAGATTCTAGACACTTAACAGAAACTCAGGCACTGCTGAATGAATGGAACACTGAAGTGATGAATTTCAACCCCAAGCTTGCGTTTGCCCATTCATTCTATGTTCTTTTGGAGTAATTGAAACAGACCCTGGAATCCAAAGCTAAGTTACGACATAGCATCTATAAGGAGGAAACATTTTTGGAAAGTTAGGCTCTCTCTCTTTCTTTCTGTCTTCTGATATATTTGATTGGTGTGCAAAGGGTAAAATATGACTAAATTGATTTCCATTTGGTGTTTGTAAGATAAAGCAGCTTGAGAATAAAGTTTCTTTTTTTTTTTCTTTCTCGAGTCTGATGTTCAGCTGTTGAGTGGATGCAACATGAGTTTCTTTTGAGTTATCTTCTTTCATGTAATCTTGGAATCTTAAAAAGTATGTCAAGAATCTGTAAGATTCTAATTTTATATCCTCTTTCAACATCATGTAAAGATTTCATTTAAGCATTTCTTTGACTAATAGGCAACATTTGCCATGGTGTTTATTTTTTAGATAATTGCTTATATATGCCTGGGCAGGTAATCAAATTCTGACAAGCACTCTCTCTACTAAAAATAATAAAACAATTACAACACACACCACTTGCCTCCAGATTGCTCCCATTGAACAGGATGAGGTGATGTTTTCACCATCTGATGTTTTAAGCGTCCATGGATAATTGCTTCATACTCTTATATTTAAATGATCTTTAGAAGATAACACTTTCTAAATCTTCTTCCCAGAATGTTATGCAAGCAGCCTTTTTACATAATCTGCTTAAGAATATAGAGCTTCACTAAAAGTTGCTGGAAACCAAATGTGATTTAAAATGTGTTATTAAAAATGTAAGCTCAATTTGACAAAAATATATTTCACATCTTTTCTCCTGACTTGGCATATATTTTATAGTTTCTAAAAACCTGTTTTCCTTGAAGCCAAGCAGAGTCCCTACTTAGGGACATAATGAAGTTTATGAAATGTTTACCAAAATGCATGTTGATATCTCAAGGGAGGCCTCACAATGCTTTATAGCATTGGTAGAGATATCATTTTGGAAAATGGGAGAGATATTCTCTTATTTCCTCTTTTTAATAGTCAACCCCTGAGAATGTGTAATATCCAGAATGAGGTTTGTTATTCCGTAATGACAAAAGGCATAAGAATGTGCAGACTTCCAATATTTTCACCAATGGTTTGCCCTCTAGTTTGACTCTTGCATTTGCTTATCCAGACCTCACTGGAAGTTCAAAATTTAGTCCTGTGTAGACCTTAGGGTGCAAGGGGTTATCCACCAAAACAAAAGTTCTACAAGATAAAACTAACAATTTCACAACTCCAAAGAAAAGTGTACTGTGCTTCACCGATATCTTGAGCCTCCTCAGACCTCCCACGAGTTTACCCTTCAGTCCACTCACTGCATCTGACTCTGACGATACCCTATTTTTTTCAAATTGTTTTATTATATTTTCTACCCAGAATTACAATAATCAAATAAGTAATGACTCATACATGTATTTATTTTTAAAAATTGTATGGGCACTTAGAGTTTGCTAAAAAAAAACTTTGATACAGGGTAAGGATAATTAAAAAAAAGACAGAATCACAGACCTCATGACACTTTCGTTCCCAGGGGCCTGACTATTAATACTCATATCTATATCTATCTATATCTATATCTATCTATCTATCTATCATATATATATATATATATATATATATATATATATATATATATATATCAGTTAGTGGTCAATGAAATTAAGAAAAACATTCACAGTAAAAGGGTGCACAGTGGCAGGAAATGCTGTTTTAAAGAAGGTGATCAAGGCTCAAGGCAATCCCATGATCATTTTGAAAGTTCAAAATGTTACAAAATGTCCATTTTTTTCTGCAAGAAATAATTATCTCCACCTCCAAGAAAGAAAATTATCCCAAGAGTTCTCCGTGGGTAAGGGGTGACTTTGAAGCTGATCCTGACTCCAAGATATCTGGCTAAGGGCACATCCTATGGAAGAACATTTCCTCCAGAGGAACAGCAAATGGAAAAGCTCCAGTTGAGAACAATTGTGGATGCTGAGGAAAGAGGAAGGAAGCGTGGGTGGATGAAAGGGAAGTAACCTCTGGAAGGCATAGACAATAAGATAACCATGCAACCACCACATGACTCAGGATTTGGTAAGGGTTTGAATGTTATTATTAGCTTGGAGAGATTTTTGAAGTGGAGGGATATGATCTCTACTTTTAAAATCTTTGGTTTGCTGCTCCACAAATATACAGGATTTCATTTCTCCTCACTTTCCCATCTCTAGTGTATCAATAGTAGTCTTTTTCCATTTTTGGTATAATACAGAGAATGGCATAATAACAATGAATAACTCAAATGGTCATAAAACAACACAAAGGAAGTAATGTAAAATCAATATTGAGTCAGTAATTTATGAAAAGTGAAATTCTTCCAAGATGATAAAACACTGCAGAGAGACTTAGAAGTTGACAGTTTGGATATCAGAGTTACAATAGGCCAATTGTGACCATTGGTGGGTGTAGACAATATGTGGATCCAGGCTTATCAGCTTAATATTTCATTGTCTAAATAATGATGTCTAAACATCATTATTTTATTTCTGTGTTATTTTGTGGAGATATTAGCATGATCAAATAAATAAATATGCATAAGTATAAACATGCATTTGTTTGTATGAAGATAACATGTTATGACCATTTTAAAATTCCTTTCAATTTATAGTGATTATATAACACTAGAGCAAATAGCTCATTTTATGGAACTACATTATGGCAAATATTTTTTTGGAGGTTAGAGAGAACTGTTAACTCTGTTGCACGTTCAGAACAATCTCATCATATGGAAGACATCTGGAGTATATTATCAAGCTCTATATTACAGATCTCTCCTAAAATCAGAAGGCAATTAGAAAGAGGAGATAAAGAAGAAAAAAAACATGTTTATTGAAATAACATTACCAAGAATATGGATAAAATTGCAAGAGCAATCTGTTTAGAAAAAACTGTTACCTTGAAATAAGGAACTAAGAGAGATTGTGAATTTTAATGGACTTTTCTTAAATAATGTTGTTGATTCTAATGCAAATGGTTAGCTTAGTTTTTCATATATAATTCCCTAAATCGTTTTACTTAGCAGTTTTCTTATATAGGTTAGCAATCTTTTTGTGTGTCCAGGAAATCAAGGATTCTCCCGAAGAAAAATCACTGTGATTTATTTTCTCATAAGTAATTTATATTTCATATTTTTCTAATGAAATTAAAGGAATATTTTACCTTCTTGAATATTATAACAGAGTCATAATAACTTAATTAATTTACAGGTATCATTAATTTAAAAAAATACTGTCTTTACTATGATTATATTAATAGCAATTTATTTATTAAGTCCCTGATATGTATTTTTAAGTGATCTAAACATATATTCAGTAATTTGCAAATGCTAGAAAAATCTGTTATTACATGCATAAATTGTGTGATCTTTAGGCTAAAAACACTCTAATGATATGTTTTTTATAGCTAAAAAAACAATGTTTTTAATGTAATTTAAATCATCACCTCAACTGAAGTTCCCTATACCACCAATTGCTGTCATATTATTTTTACTTAAGTGAATTTGTTGCTTAAAAATTATATAGAGAGGGTAATTATAGCCATAGTATCTTTATAAACAAAGGTAGAACAAATAAAATATCCAATAAAATAGTTTTGATATCAAAACTTGTTTTACAGTCTATAAGTTTGCACCTACATATTAGTAACAAATCATCTTTTGCTACATGAGGTGAGGTGATTATAAGTGATGGACTGCCTTGGGGTGTGGGAAATGCCTTTTGACCAAAATATGGAAAAATTAGGTAATATGTATATGAAAGAAGAAATAATATATTCGGAACATTTCTCAAGTTGATAACCCACTAATATTTGCTACTTTGTAATTTCTATTTTCCAAAATTGATTGCCTTTAAAGTTATTAATATTCAAACATTAAACATAATTATTAATATTAATGTTTTACTTAGTGGATGAAAGTTGTTCTTTAGGAATGTATCTCCAAGAGACAACTTGCATACTGCATGTTGAAAGGAGAAAGGAAAGCATGAAATGAATAAAAATTTTAAAAAACTATGTCATAAATAGAAATGGATTCTACGAAACAAATCATGAAAGAAAGGGAAAATGCTGGCTAACTTTGGGACAACAAAAATAATAAAATTCAGGGGATTTGCACAGACCAGAAGGTAATGGACAGCTCTAAGGATATTGGTAACTAAAAGAAAAAGAATGAAAATGAGTTAAATTTAAACTCAAAGCTAAAAATAGAAAAGTAAAGTAAATTACAAGAAAGCAAAAAAGAAGAAATGATAAAGACAAACAAAGATTAAAAGTGGAGAAAGGGGAAACTTACATATCAAAAATCTGTTTTTCCTAAACCAAACCACTAGTTAATGAGGTCAAGAAAAAATAAAAAGCACAAGATAGAAAAGAGAAAATATGGCAAAAAGAAAATATCCACAAGTAGAAAATATTTTTTAAAAAATTATCTAAGTACTTTGCAGGTCTATTCATAGATTTCAATAAATAAGTTGCTAAGGAAATACAGTTTATCTACGTTAACTCCACAAAAGTCTTCTACACCCCCATGCCATAGTGGGGGGGGGGACTGAAGTTACAAAGAAATTGCTTCATAAAAAAAGAATCAAGGCTACTTTCATAAAAGACTTTTTTAAAATTTTCAAAGACCAAATTGTCCCAATATTCCATAAACTGCTCCAAAATCATGAAAATATAAGGCAAGTATACTCTCTCAATTCTCATAAAGACACTACTCAAAGATATAGTAATATCAGTTTGTTATAAAAGTATGAAATACAATATTAACAAACTGAATGCAATGATACATTAAGAAACTGACATTGCATGACTATATAGCATTTCTTCCATGGATTCAAGGCTTGTTCAATATCAGAATAACCATTAATATAACATACCAGATTAATAAATGCAATCATGTTACCATTTCTATAGACATCAAAAACATCTTTAACAAAAATTACCATCCAATTCTGGATTTGTTAAAAAAAAAAAAAAACTCAAGGATTGATGAGTCTTTCCTTGGCATGACTGTGTGTGTGCATACATATCTAGATTCACTTACCTATCATTTATTTAGGTTAATGCTCAGGGCATCTTCTTAATAAACAAACACAGAAACATTTTCAGTGAATGTGCAGAGATTACCACTCTCCTCTACCGTTTCAGTACGCTGCTACACTGGAGGTATCAGTTCAATACAAAAAGAAGAGAGAGATCAATTTGAAGCATAATTTTTGTTTAAAAAGAAAAGCTTCATTTTTTAAAGGTAGATTAGATGGATCTAATCTCTATTTGCAGATGATAATAGACATGGAAAACTCTAATTAACAAATGAAAAAATTATTTCAAATAAAGAATCCAAGGGTTCAAGTACTTCTGAGAACTTAGTCAAAACAGAACTGAGAACTAATACAGGATTTCCAAGCTTTTCTCTGCAGAACTTTAGGTTCCATGGAGGTGCCCACAGTTCTCTCTGATAGTAGGTGGTGGAAGATGTGTTATGGGGTTAGTATAAGTTTTAGCCAAGATATTTCCAGGACAGTCAGCTTCAAAAGATCTATTTGGTGGTGCTTGGGAGGGGGGGGGGTGTCCCAGAAGAGATTTTCTTTGAGCAAAACACTTTTTTAAATACACAAATTTGAAGTTTGGATATATTGTTTAACTGAGAAAGTTGAAGCCCCTATAGTGCAGGAATGTTTAAATCTCAGCATCCATTTGAGCAGCTTACTGCCCTTAGGAGGCAACCATGAGTACCACTGGTAGGAAAGAGCATCTTCCCACAGAACCAGGACAAAAGACCAAATCTGCATGGTAAGGAAAATGCTTGCCAACAAATAGAGAGCAGTCAGGCAAGTCAACTAGGGAGCAAAAATGTACTTTCCCAAATTGCCAATGAGGTTAAAAAATCAAAGAAAAATCCTGGACTTCTCACCTTATCAGGAAATGGCAAGGAATAAGCCAAGGTAGTGCTACTATGTATACAAAGATAAGGGATACATCATTCTTATCCAGTTTATAGATTATTATAATCACTTGGAAGAAATCTTCCCCAATAAGATTTAAAACCAAACATACTTCTACTCAATGACACAGAAAAGGCACCTGGTTATGAATGTAACAGAAAAGTATCCATATCTATACCCAAGGAACCCTACAGGAATACGCAGCCCAGTTTTTCGCAATAGGTACTAGCTGAAAGCATCCTCCACATGCATGGAAAGTAGAACAGAAGAAGAATTGTCCATGAACATGTGAAAACACACTGTCTCTCTCCCAGGTGATGCTGATTGAAAGGGGTGGGTACAGCCTGCAGCTTGCACCAAGATCTGCTCCAGACACAGTAGAACAAAAAGGCACGTGGGATAAGAAGTTAGGGAGCACTTTCCTCTAGGAGAGAAAGATAGAGTGGTGATGAACACAGGGTTCTATTCCTTGTCGCCACCACTCTTTCAATAGCATGTTTCCTTTGTAATACTGAAGAATGGTGCATCTTAATGCACCTGTGATTTGTGACTTGTTTATATGGCATTTATATATAAGCTGCATGTATAATTTTGCATATGTGCACTCATAAATTATATGTGCACGTGTGCATACATATCCATATGTTAGGTATAATCTGATTTTTTTAAAGTTTATAAAAACCATGTATTTGGGGTATAATGAGTCATAGACATTGAATAAAAGCAGTGCATATTGAAAAATGGGATATTAGAGCGCCTCACTGCAGGGCTTTCCCCTCTACTTGATTTTTCTTTCTGAAGCCTTTTCTTTTCCTTCCCTGCCCTTCCCTTCACTTTATTTCTTAACCTTCTCCCTTACTTTCTTTTTTTTAGGATTTTTTTTTTTTTTTTTTTTTTAGGATTTTCCTTAGGATGTAGGTAATTGATAACCCGAACATATCTAGTAGATTCATTTCCTTTAAGGATACTTTTCATGCAATTCACCTTTTAAGATAATTTAGTTTTTTAAGTGAAAATTTTAAAATGTGTTTTCCTATCTCACAGCAAGATGATGGTAATACTTACAATACTGAAACTAAGAAAGTCAAATCCAGTAAACTGGGAAAACAGCTGAAAAAGCCCTGGCTGAATCTGTCAAGTGATGACATTAAAGTGACAAAAACATCAGACACAAAATCACTTCTAGTGTTCCCATAACGGAACAAATTAAAAGCCATCTTAAATAAAAAAGAAGTTTAAGAAATAATAGGTACACTTCTTCCTAAGGAGCACGTTGAACGAATGCACATGAATAAACTAGAATTGGGAAACAGCCTAATATACTTGCTTAAATTTTGTCACATATAACATGCACTTATTTTCTTGATATAAACTTTTTGATTTAGAAACATGCATTTTCCTGTCAACATAAAGTAGTCTAACATGAGATGCTTTTAGAATTCTTAAAAATTAAGTTTTACATAGGTAAATTGATAAAATTAAAATAGTAGTCTGTATGCCTTTCAACACATTTTGGAATACTTTTTCCACCTGATATGGTCAAATGAATGACCATTGTTGCATATCAGGGGCCTGGCTAGAAACAACAGTGGAAACCTGTCTTTAGGAACATGTCTGCTTGGTGTATGTTCACCATTGATTTAGTACAGCTCAAAGCATTCATGGTCCAACAAGCCTCATTTTAATCATATATGTGAAAAGAATATGACTATCTATCCCTTCTGGAAAAATATTAATTTTTTACAAGATGCTTTGAACATTTGTTTTTTTATACAAAAAAAATGCACACACATATTTAAAATACCATCCAATCCTCAATTAGGAGTTAGTGGTCAAGAAATGCTATATATAAGGAGTATAGGTTAGAATTTTTTAGTAAGTTTCAAAGGAAAAGCAGAAGATAAAAGGAAGATGGTCTCATTCTCCAATTTAGGAATCAATATAAGACAGGAAGAATGGACTTGGGGATAGACTGTTTTACCTTTTGAATGATTGTATTGGTTTCAGTAAGATCTTACTAAATAATATGTGTTTTTTTTAATTATGAAAAGAAAAATATGTTCACAAAAGATAGGTGAGCCAAATAAATATAAACAAGAAGACCAGGGAAAGTGCGCCTAATCTCAGCAAGGGATAGCACCGCAAATGAGAGCACAGCGATGTTCACTTTGTTCTGCATAGTTTTATTATTTGTAAAATTGTCTATAATGAACAGCAAGTACAATTTTTTAAAAGCTTTAAAAAATCAGCTTCCGAGTGGACCAACAGAATGTAAATGGGACAGCTTTCATCCAGTGGATCTCAAGACAGTTCTTCAACTGTGAGATCAGAGACCAACCCCTATGGACTACTCGACCTTTACTAACCTTTGGATTTCTCTGGCCTGAGACTAATACTGGTCTACATGTCTGAATCCTGACTCTCTACCAAGATGCACTAAAGAATGAATTTTATTTTCCAAGAAAGAAAATGACCCCACAAACGTTCACAGACTCAGAATTACAACCAGCTAGCATGGCTTGTGAAAGAGGGTAGAAAATGCACAAGGATTCAGGGCTGCTAAAACTTGGTTCCTAATAACCTCCTTAGGGGGCTGGGGTTGGGGTTCAGTGGTAGTGCGCTTGCCAGGCATGTGTGAGGGACTGGGTTAGATTCTCAGCACCTCATATAAACAAATAAAATAAAGGCCTATCAACAAGCTAAAAAAAAAAAAAAAAAAAAAAAAACTCCTTAGGATGAAAAATAACTTAATCCTAAATTCCTTTTGCATTTTTTCAGAAACTTTCTGTCTTATGTTTATTTGCTAAAGACAGCAAGGCACTTAACCTCATTAGTACATGTTATCTTTATTTCCTCTTTGGAAAGTGTCATTTCACTTTTTGCGGGGGCTGATCCACATCCATCATGAATTTGCTTTCAAGCCCAAAATATATACAAGGAGTTTTGGATTTTGTGAACTCTTTGGTGTTATTAGGTTTTGTCAATTGCCAGCATCTGACTTCATTCTGATGATGAATAGAGGCATTACATTTCAGCATTAAAATGCAGTTAGGGTTGTAATGAGCATCGTTAGAGATTAATGGGAATGAGAACTGTATGTCATTTTATCCAGGTATTTTTAAGTTTATTTTTGTTTTATAAGGTTTATTTTATTTTTGGATGAATTTATTTATCATTATTATTATTGTTATTATTACCATTATTATTATTATGCATTTTTCTATCAAGAAGCTGGGAGTAGAGTGGCAATGAAGTTCTAAAAGTACATATGTAAATACTGTTACAAGAGTCTATTCTAAAAAGTTCAGTTTCTATTTCTGTCTAGTTTTGTAAGTCTTGACATTAGCAGCATTTAAATGTGCTAATAACAGCCCTTCCTAATACCGATTTTGCTTCTGAGATTTTCCTTATAAATCAAGTCTGAGCCTTTATGAACATGCATTTTAAAATAAATTCTGGACATTAAATGTTTAAATTTGGTTATATTAAATTTACCATAGAATGAATAAAAAGGATTGCTTTAAACAAAACGCTAGTGTTTCCTGAATTTGCCTTAGAACTCAGCACATGTCGGGCTGAGGTTGTGGCTCAGAGATAGAGCACTCACCTAGCATTTGTGAGGCACTAGGTTCAATCCTCAGCACCACATAAAAATAAAATAAAGGTTGAAAAAAAAAAAGAAGAACTCAGCACACACGTGTCAACAGATGTTATGGAGGTGTGCGATGTGGTACTTATCAATGAGATATATCATGTGTTTGTGACTCTAACATCCTCTGGAATCTTCCTTGGGTGCTTTAATACCCCACAGTTTTAAGTAGAATAAACAGACTAATATTCATTATCTGTGATAATTTTCAATATATTAATTTTTAACCCCTGGATAGAGAAAATATTTCTTAAAAATGAAAAATGATTTTAAGAATTTAATTTTATTTATTTTTTAACTTCATATAGTATGAAAATATCAGTTTGAATCTCTCTGCGGTATACCACAATGCTGTTTCATCAGTCAAAAGTATTGGATGACTCTTTCCTAAGCCAAGTTAACTACCACTGTACCTTTCACTTCTAAATGACAGCAGTAAAAACCTTAAACTTAGTTTGGAGAATTAACTATAGGCCTTTAGAAAATAGATTTTTGTAGCAATGAAAGAATTTAAGAACTCCCAAATGAAATATCAAACACAACTCAGACTTTCCAAGTCTTACTGCTGCATTGGGAACAGAAGTGAAAATCAATGTCTGATAAAGTGCCAGATGCAAATTACCACTGAAAGAGAAACATTTCTCTGGGTATAATAGCAAAACTGCATAAGGCGACATCTGAGAGGTGACAGACACATGAAGGGCACTCTTAGATTCTTTTTGAAGTATGGCAATGGAAAAAGTAGTTGATGTACAAATAAGAGATCAAATTTTGATTTCTAACTCACACCCTGTAATTCAAAATAGACACAAGTTTAAGGACAAAGAACAATTTTCCAAATATATTCTGGTACACAAGTTTGAGCCACATAATTTTTTTCATACTTGCAGCTATTATTATTTCCTAAAATCTCAGTGGTAGATAATCTTACTATAATATTAGAATCATAACATATCTGCAGACTAAAAACATAAAAAATGAAATGATAAAAAGAAAAAAAGTAATAC
Source organism: Urocitellus parryii (assembly GCF_045843805.1). NCBI lineage: Eukaryota > Metazoa > Chordata > Mammalia > Rodentia > Sciuridae > Urocitellus > Urocitellus parryii. Next base: position 11,266,129 of record NC_135540.1, on the reverse strand, counting down.
CCACTTTTATATTCATATTGTCAATTGTATCTTTCTTGTTAATTCAATTTCTATTTCTCTAAAATTTAACTATTAAAATTTATCAGTGGCATAGCTATCACAAATAAAAAGCATTTTTAAAAAAGTTGTCTGATATTAAATTTGAGAATTACTGTGATGTTCCATGGGCCTTAGCTTTTTATTTCACCCAGCAGTTCGATAGAACATTTTATCTCTTTATGAGTTGGGGCAAATGTCACAGTCAACACACACCCATACATTTTTACCAACAGTTGAAAAAGATGCATAAATATAAAAATGTAAATGGTAAATGCCACAAACTATATTTCTATACAGAAAATTCCGGGTACTGCTAGTACTGTGCTGAGTATTGACCTGTCATTGGAGCCTTCATTTTATCGAAGTGCCATAACTGAAAATTTTCTGACCAACTCTAGGCTACCACACCATCCTTCCAAATATTTTTGTTTGATTTTTTTTTAATGCTGAGCAAGGAAACCAGTTCATGTTTAGTGACAGTAGTTTTATTTCCTATTAAAACAAGCAGTTTCTCTTTCAGTCCTTTTAAATACTCTGTGTGTGACACACACAGGTGATCTTAACCAGAAATGAAAGCAGCCCACGTCTGTTATTTTTATACACACAAGTTTGGTGCTCATTATTCCATTCATGGAAAAGTTCAGAAAATACATTATACCTTGATTTAGAGAGTTGGATGCATGAACAGTGTGGAACTAATTTAAAGAATTCCTGAGTTTGGTGTGAATGTGGAGATATATACATAAACTTTTCCTTTAATATCACTTATTGAAAGTAGGAAGGGTTATTATTCATGCCATAAGGCTGGGCCTCAGTTAATTTTCACCTGCTGCAATTTTTGCATTTATTTTTGCTTTAGATAAGTAGTTTCATGCTCATATGCTCATAGTTTGTTATGTGTCGGGTCTGGAAAGCATGAACCTGTGAACTTTTCTTTTGCTTGACTTTTTTTTCCCATGAGTATTTACCTGGACACTCATGATCTTTGTCATTCTGTTACAGAGGTAATTGTGTGTCAAAGCAGGATCAAATTCCACATGTCACTTAATTGCAAGCATGTTGGAAGCAACATGAAAACTCTCTGAAAGTAGATTGATGCTTTACCATAGAAACAATCTTCCAAGGGAATAATGTAATATGAGAATACCTGAAATAGGGAAAATTAATTGAATGATGGAGGGGAGCATGGGACACAAGGAAGCCAGTGGAGATGACCAAACACCACGTAGACCTTCTTACAATCTCATGTGTGTTCTAATTTTTTATGGTCACATGTTATTTGTGCATATTTGAGATAATAATTGGACAACCTGAGTTTCTATTCATGTACACACTGCGTAATAATCAAATCATGTTAATTAGTATCATCTATCACCTGAAACTCTGAGAATTTCTTTCGTGGTGTATATATTCAGAATTCTCTCCTCTAGCTTTTTTGAAATATGCAGCAAATTATTGTTAACTGCATTCATCCTACTCTTCCACCTATTTTCATACAGTTTTTAAGTTGATTTTATCATGCTTATAGCTATGTGATGTGGAATTTAATCATGCTTTGGCAATCAATTAAATCTTTATCAGTACTTACGACTTCTGATTACTGCTAATCTGCTACATCAAGAAAGATATCTTGTTTATCTCACCCACCACATGTTAATCCACATAACACAGGCAAATAATTCCATCTAAGGCTCTTTGGGTTGCATAATGTACATAAATTTCTTTTCCACTCTTCTGCAACCCTAATGCACTGAGTGAATCAGTGGTTATTTTTATAGCAGTAAAGTTCACAAATGCTCTTTTTAGGCTTTCATCAAAAATCTTTTTTATGGGGAGAAGACTGTAGTGTGCATGTCCAGATTGTTCAAATTTATGGCTGCATTGAATATATTAATATAAAGAAGGCAATATTCAAAGAACAGAGCAGAAAAAAATTACACATAGCTATATAGAAGTATTCAAGATTGGAAATTTCAGGAAACTTAACCCAGTCACACGTAGAACACAAAATGTATACACATACATATACACACAATTTAGGAAATTAGAAGATACAGAAAAGAATAACATATCAAATCTTATCCACATAAAATTTACTATGGGGAAAATAAACACTAACAAAATAAAACTATAATATTAGTGCTATAAAATTTACAAAAGGGTCTGGGGATATAGCTTAGTGGTAAAACACTTAGCTAGCATAGGCAAGGTCATGAGTCCAATGCCCAGTATTCCCACTTCCCTCAAAATAAGTTACAAAATGGACATAATAGCACTGAGGGATACTTATTTGATGAGATATATAGATAGGACAGGTAATATCATTATTATGAATTTAAATGTCATCAGAATGATGACACTGATTTTGCAAAGCATCTACAAATACTTTTATATGTATATATACATTTATATGTCTGAATACACACAGACATATACATATTGCATGTGTATATGAAACTATGTATATAATTTATGTATTATATATAGTTTCATACATACATATTTATCAGGTTTTCCATCGAAGACCTAGACTCACATGCCCACTTGCGCATGCAAGAAGTCTTGATTATCTCACAGACATCTCAAATATAGCATGTACAAAGATGAGCCTTTGACTTATTACCTACCCCAAGATTCCATCCATCAGTCTTGTGTTCTCATAAGTTACCACTAAATATTCTGAAATAGGAACCTTCATATCCTTGGCTGTTTTGTTTTCACATCCCCCACACTAAGCCAACAGCAGACACAACTTAGTCTTACAGTTTGGTGCCATTCCCTCTGAGCAGACATGGCACCTCACGGCTGCCACTCCTGGCCCTGCTTCTGCAACCCCCATCCATCCACGTTGTAATGTCCAAAGAACGTGACTGCAGTGAGTGAATAGGTTCCGTTATTTGTTGAAGTACCTCTTTACTTTCTACTTTACTTTCTACTTTCTACTTTACTTTTATTAAAAATCCAAAATGTCTTTTCTTAACCCAGGATATTTCATGAACTCAAATGTTACCACTTTAGCCAACAGATTCTCTATTCAGGTTCTCTTTCTTCTTCAAAGCTTCTCCAGAATTTCATGACTCTGATTTCACTCTTTAAATGTCCTTGACTTAATATTTCAACTAACTTGCCTTCTATGAGAACAATTTCTTAAAATTCTACTGAAATTAGATATGAGGTAAATACTTACAAAAATGACTATAGTCTATATCAGTGCTCCTAATTTATTCACTTTTTTTTTTTTTGCTAAACTCTGTCATAAGTAATAATGGTCTTGTTCATTTTATAACTTCTTTATCTAGGGAAATATACCTCTTTTAAATCAATGTGCCTCTATTTTTGAGCACAAATAATTTATATTTTCTGGATGAATAGATGTGTAAGTTCAGAGACATGTTCTAAGAATACTATGAGAACAAGAAAAGAAAATCATGTAAAATACACAAAACATTCCCTGATTTAAACAGAATGAAAACAGGTAATACCAGTTTGGGGATTATGTGTGGAGAGACTAAATATCTAAACACAGTTTATTTAGGAGATAATTTGAATTTTCACATAATTAATGACTGTCACTAATAAAAAAGAAAAGTAGATTGATTCAATTAACTCTACTCCAAATGAATTTTCTAAATGCATCAATAATTCGGTCCTTCATTCATTCATATACCCATTGAAGATACCAGAGGAGGCATTTTTTCATCTCAAAAGCTGCCACAGACTGAGTGGGAACAAGATGTGGATGAATCTCAACAATTTCACATTCTCATTCTCCCTGAATATTCTGTTCTTCTACATCCGCTATCAACTTTCACATTCACAACCTCTGAGATGTCGTCACCCTAAAGCACTCCAGCACTGATTCAGACATTTCTGATCCCAACAGACTGTTGCTTTGGGGAATGTGCAGTCTGTTCTGGTTTAGATATGAGGTGTCCTGTAAAATCTCATAAGTGAGACAATGCAAGAAAATTTACAGGCCAGATGATCTTGCTCTGAGACTCTTAGCTTTATCAGTGCATTAGTCCCCTGATAGGGATTAACTGGGTGGTAACAATAGGTAGGGTGTGGATGGAGGAAGTGAGTCACTAGGGGACATGCCTTTGGTATATTTTGTCCCTAGTCTACAGTCTCTTTGTCTGCTTCCTGGTGCTATGATCTGAGCCACTTTCTTCTTCCACACTCTTCTGCCATGACATTCTACCATGCTTTGGGCCCAGAGCAATGAAGTTGACCATCTATGAACTGACACTTATGAAATCACAGACAGCAAATAATTTTTTCCTCCTCTAAAATTGCTCATCATTTCTTTTTGTCACAGCAAGGAAAAAGCTGACTACAAAATAAATCCAGTTGTCTTTCTACTTTTCCTGTCCATTAGACACTTTTTGTCTTCAGTACATCATAGGAAATACTAAATTTCCATGTGGGGTTCAATATCACTTCACATGAACACAATATGATATTTCTCTCATTCAAAACAGCTCAAGTGGGCATGATTCTTGTCAATTGTTTAAATATAGTTAACAAAGATATATGAGTTGTCTTCCTGAGAAAATCTAGGAGAACCACACAAGGTCTTTACACCTCTGTGCTTACCTTCTTGCTTTTGTAAACAGCAATTCCCTGCTTTTCAAGTTATTGTTGGGGATCGAAAATTAAGTCAAGATGGTGCCTGGCAGTTTTCCAGGAGGAGTGGTTTGTGAGGAACGCCACCGAGCCATTAAGATGGTAGAGATTCCTTATTGGCTGATTGCTGTATCTGGATGATGCTAATTGAGTCAAGCTGTGTATAATCAGTTACGTATATATACTGCTGTTGTTCCGCAATAAAGCAGTTCCCACTTCAACCTTCAAGTTGCTGGTCATCTCCTGGTTATTTTGCCCCGCTGGACTGCGGCAAGTTATTAAACAATATAGGTAAAACATACCTTAGCACTCTAAGAAAGTCAAAAATTATTGGATAAGTTAATTCCATAGAGCTACACTTTATGGCCAGAATGAAGGCATAACATGAATGTGAGCACTCAGTCTGCTCATGGTCCCAGTTCTGATAGTATGACAGAGTTGGCTGAAAGGCTCAGGAAGATGGCCATAATCTCAGGCCAAAAAATGTTCTAAAATTGAGAAAATTGCATCTTCTTAAAGACTTCTGGAATTAATGGGGATAAGACCTCACTATTATGGGAAAATCAATTTGAGAGGGAGAAAAGGAATCTAGAAGACATTTGTGTGATTTGTGCCATCCACTGCCCTTCAATCCTTTACTCATTCCAGGAAAAAAGAAATCACTTTTTCAACATAAATGATATTTTTATATCTAATTTTAAAGTTCCTAGAACAAAGATCTATTGAATACACTCATGTCTACTTGTTAAAAGTTTATTGCATTTTTAAATCAATATGTTAACCTCCTGTACCTGTTTGCCCATTCCTAGAGCAGTCTAGAGAAATTCCTATTTCCACTGTGTCCATACTTGGATCTATATTTCCAGGGATTATTAAGCATCATCACTCAACCAGGCAACTCTAAAGTTATCCTCATTATACTTAACAGGGTTCATTAAGCTGCTCCAAAATTCCACACGATTTCTCTAAATTGCTTCACTCTGTTTCTCTGTACTGACTCTCTAAATATATTTATTAACTTTAAATATCAGACCCAATCACCTTGCTTTTATTCTTTGCATATTACTATATTTCTATATTACTGAGGAGAATAAAAGCCCCTTATTTTAAGCTACTTCGTGTTCATGCTAATATACACGTCTGTATATATACATATGTATAGATCTATACATATATGTAGGTATTTTTGAAAGTTCTGTGTTGCAGTATCTAATAGTAGGTGCTACAGTGACAGACATTAATTAATGTCAGTTGCTGCCATTGGAGAGATGAGACCACATGGTAGGTTTATGTTTCCTGTGCTGTTTTTTTTAGGAACATTAGATACATTCTGGAGATGGTTAAAAATATTCAAATGCCACTTTTCCCAGCAGCAGTGTGACATTAAATAATTCACCTATTTGTTATTGGTTTCATTTTTGTAACTATAGTTGTAATGTCATTGGTTTGTTCTGATGTTATTTTTAAATCATGTGAAGTAACTAATGCATGCGGGAAAGAGTAAGCCCTCCCACATTGTAGAACTGATCTGAAATAGTGGTATCTTCTGAGAGAAATGAGAAGTTTTATCTCTATTAAAAAAATCTTACTTATAATGGTGAGTACTTGTCTCGCCAAAGGCACTCTAACCAGTTATACCAGCTATAAATCTGCTTATCAATTAGTATGAACCAAGTGGAACTCATCTTGATTTCTTGCTTTCCCTCTTTAAAACAGTATATAAGCAATTTTAATCATGTTTTAGAAATTTAGACTTTTATAATGTAAAGTGTACCAAGCCTTTCTATACACTTTGCTCAAATTTCAAAATTCTGACTTTGGAATTGTTTGACCAAATTTCTTCCAGACGTTCTTCTTATCTGGTCTCTCATTAACTCTTTTACTCGAAACAGGTGAAATTGTAAATCTGGACAAGCCAATGCTCAATGAATTTAGATGTTATCCCTCCCAAGATTTACATTACATATTCTAAGTATTTGTCAAATATCTAATTATTAACATTCTTTTTTGCTAATTGTTGTTTTCTTTATACCTGTATTTTATGTCAGAATAAGTTAAGCAGCTAGAGAATTAGTATCTCAGATCAATGATTGCCAACACAGATATTTTTAAATATAATTTTCAGATATGTCTTTGGATTCATAATATGATTGATAGGAAGATTGAAGTAGAAGAAAAACCTCGTCAGAGAAATTTTTATTTCATATCTAATAGTAAGAAAAGTAAAAAAAAAATTGTTATTAGAAGTAAAAATAAGCAACCATCCATTTATTTTAATTTTCTTTTTCTGGGATAGTATTTGCATTTACCACCAAGAGTGTAAGAATTTTATGTTCATTTAATGTCTGAAATAATATTAAAATGTAACATTAAGTATTGAAAATTAGCATACAGGTAATTTGTATATTTTTTAAATGAATGATATATATATTTTTACTATTGTTTGTAATCTTGATAGATGTTAAGTTCTCTTTTATGATCAAACATACAGTAAACATTGGCCAATGTACTTGTTAGCCATATTTTACATCCTGTTCCTTTTTTTCTGTTCATACTGCTATCTTTCATAGACTATATATTAATACAGAATCGCCCATCTATTCATCTTTTCTATTTCCCCTCAACATATGGAGTGCTGGCTTGCCATACCTTGCTGTTGTTTTTTAATGTTGCCAGTACATATTGAATGTTCAAGAGAAGGCGAGATTCAAAAGAGCTATTAAAATGAAACTCTTCTTTCTCAGATCCTGGAATCTAAATGTTGACCCTTCTAAACAGAGAGTCTATTAAAACTCTGCTTAGTTTAGCATTTCTCACATAGTTTTCCTTTCAGTATAGAAACACAATGAGCGTGGTTGAAAACTCTCCCAAAAGCTAATCTTGTTTCTCTGTTTTTTTTTTTTTTTTTTTCCATTCTGGATCTTGGTCTGATAGATGGTGGCAATCTTGGTTGATCTCTAAAGGCTTCAAATAGAATCTTCAATAAAATACTTTAAAATATTATATTTTGTCTACCTTATGTAGTTGTTCAATGATAAGACAGTTAGTTTGAATTAGTACAAACTCTGTCAGGTTTGTACTTATGGTTGCCATAAGTACAAACCTGACAGATAATTTTAAAATAGGAACTATTAGCAGTACCTTTACCCTCCTGTAAGTTACATGCTATCTTTGAATTAATATTACTTTTGCTAGAATAATTAGGATTTGCTTTTATTTCATTTTTTAAATTGATGGAATTTTTTTTATGTGGTGCTGAGAATCGAACCCGGTACCTCACACATGCTAGGCACGTGCTTTACCACTGAGCTACAATCCCAGCCCCATTAAATTGATGGAATTTTTAAGAACTATTTTTTACATGTAAAGATCTGCTTCATGATTCTTAAAAGAAGTGAGATTGTGTGTGTTTGTGTGTATGTGTGTGTGTACTTGTCAGAATTACATTATAGTGATACATTCAATTATTTTTATAATAGACTTTAACAGTCAAAATAGCAGAGTAAAATATCATAAAAACAGATTTCATGATATACCATCTGTCAACTTCATTAAGGTTTAATCAATTTTGTGGAAATCTAAGAAATAGAGTCCTCTTGAATTATAAAAGGTTTTGTTACCCTACCATTAACTAACTATTCTACTAGCAATATCAATGTTTGTAAATGCCCCTTTGTTTAGTATAGTCAAGTTTGTACACGCTAACACAATGCTCCTTATTAATAATTCAATAGGAGTAAGGGACTTGTCTTTCTTTTCTAAAGGAAGGAAGATTTTTGGCAGAAGAGATGGAAACTACTACCATTGCTGCAAGTTTTTAGGCAGGTGAAATTTCCAAAAAAAAAAAAAAATGTGCTAATGGAAGATCAGAACTGAATATCTGATAAAATGTATACAAAAGAGTTTCCATGAAAAACCAACATGCATGACCCTGAATAATTATTGACAGAGTATGAGAATGGTGACATATCCTAAAATGCTGTCCTCAGTTCCAATGCAGATCAATCATTTTTTTTTTTTTTTTTTTTTTGCCTCAAGATGTTAAAGTATTGTTGGCTAGGCCTAAAAGCTTTAGAATCAAGGCCGATTTTATATGATTTTTTTTCTTTGCCATATTTTTCTCATCCTAAGTCATACAAATCCTAAAGATGTTTGTGATATCCCCTTAGCATGATAAGTACAGTCCTGGCTTTTTTTTGCATTAACAATTATAAATTTACTGTACTTAACCCAATGCACAACAATTTTCCTATAGGGACTGACAACTCCATGTATTTAAAATTGTTTAGAAATGTTTAAAGTGTTTAAAAATAATTTCATCCTTCTCATATCCTTGATTCTTCCTTTACTTTCTTCTTTTCTGTATCTGTCTTACTTTTTAAAAAAGTGTTTTTGTTGATTCTGTATTTGACAGTAATCAGTAAGACATGGCCACTTCTGATTATTCCTGTTTTGGATCCTGGTTAACTCAATCACATTTGTCCTGCTCTCTGGAACTCCTCCACCTGTGAAGGTACAAGACAAACATAGTGCTTAACATATTCTGTTTTTGTTTTTCTTTCTTTCTCATTTTCTCTAATAGATTACAAATTGGTACCACTGTGCTTCATGATTCTTAAAAGATGTGAGATCGTGTGTGTGTGCACGTGCACGCGCGCTTCTTCCTTACCCTTTGCTTTCTCTATTTCTTTAATTTTTAATTTTTAAATTTTTTTTCCATTCTGCAAGCTTTGAGGATTTTCTTTTCATTCAAGGATTTTGATTTCACAATAATATTGCCTAGGAGTGAGAATTTTGGCATTCTTTGATCTGCTTTTGTGTTTCCTTTGGTATAAAAATGCATCTTGAGATCCTGGGAAATTTTCTTGTATTATTTCTTTTACAATTTCTTGCTTCTATTTTTATGGTTGATTATTATTATTAGTAGTAGTAGTAGAATTTTAGATTCCTATTAGTTGAGGTCTGGAACTCTTTTTTCTTAAGTTTTAATTATTCTGTTTTTACTTTTCTTATTTCTTTCATCTCTCTATTTGTTCTGCTGTTGCAGGTAACTTCTTGAATTTCACCTTTAAACTATTTAATTAAACTTTATTAAAATTAGTCTATCAGATTTTAATTTTTAAAAATTCTTTCTAGTTCTGATATTCTTCATTTTATTGCTTGTTCATATTTCATGATTGTAATGTGTTCTGTTCTCTGAGAATAATGAAGAGTCTCATTATTTCTATCCTATAAGAATAATAATAGAAAGAACATAATTAGTCTTTCTTTGAGAATAATTGTGTGTGTGTGTGTGTGTGTGTGTGTGTAGGTTATGTTTCTGGCATTGCTTATGCTTTTCTGATAATTTTGTTTTCTTGTTTATTTTCTTTCATCCCTTGCCTTTATGATAGATAAAAGACATTTTAACTTTCTAGTGAGTGTTTAAATAAAATTTGGAATTTGATGTGCATGGGAAAGTCTTAATTGTAAGCAATCTAGTGGGAGCATAGTAATTCGTGGAAGGAGCCCAAATATTATTCTTTTGGTTTGAAGAGTGCTAATTTTCTGCATTTTGGAAGACAAGAAAGGATTTATAGAATATCTACTGTTCTTATATTGACTTTTAACTATTTATCCCATTATTATCCTTACCATTTATTTCCCCCATTTCTTAAGATACATGTGGTTGTGGCTTTTTCTTTAGTACATATGTTTCAATGTTCATTCCTTTTCTAAATTAGTACCATTCTAAACTGCTTCACTTTGCCACACTTTCAGTGATATCTTCCATCTGCTGTCATCCTCTCTCTTGTTTCATTGTTGTTGGTTTATAGAGTGATATGTCTTTACTGGCAACAGGCTGGAGTTTCATGAAGTTGAAATGAGTCTCAATCTATTCATTTAGAGAACTAAAGTTGGTTGCAAGACCAAGATATTTATCTGCTATTGATGTGTGGGGAAAACATTTTAATTTTCAATATTAAATGAATGAATTTTTTTACCACATGAGTTAATCTATCTTCACACTAGAGATGTCAATTACCAAACTCCTTAAATAACACATCACAATATAAAAATCAATTGATAAAAAGATTATACAGTTATTTCTATGTTGTTGCAGTCACTATGTGTGTGTGTGTCTCTAAAGTTTTTAAAGTTTGTATCATCTTTTTCTTTAATATGTAGAACTTCAACAAACATTGTTTATCAAAGCAAAGTTCCTAGTTTATCATAAGAAGTGTTTATCAATTGTTACATATTTGCAAAACTATGTTCATAGAAGAATATAAAAGAAAAAAAATAGGATTTTATATCTTGCATAGATTTTGGGGGAAAATGAAAAATCTTTTTGCTTACTTTTCTTTATTAATTTCACTAGAGATGATCATCAAATTTCTGTATTTTTATTGTTTTTCCTGCTCCAAGTCCATTTCTTTTCATCTCAAACATTTTCAAAGCAAACAGTTTTGAGTCAATATGCCCTGTCTCATTTTATTCTGTGAGCAACATGTTTCTATTCCTTGATGGATTCTTGAGTCCTAGTAGTTTTCATCCCCTGCATTCATATTAGAAAATGACATTTTGTTACAAGTTTAATGTGAGTCTAATTAAACACTATTTTTTTCTGTGTCTCATAAAGGATACCTTCATTTACTTTCCATAGAATAAATCCAGTTTTTTTGTTTCCAGAAGAAAATTAGAATGGAAATCCTAAAATTATAATAGAGATCCCTCAGTATTGTTTATCAACAACATTAGAAGACTCTGGAATGCAGAAACCACAGATTGGATATCTTGAGGTGTGAGGACCAATGTGAAGATGAGTTTCCTAGAATTCCTTTTTTTTCTAAAATGTCTCGGGTTGGAGCTAAAGAAGACAGCCATCATAAAGCAAAAGTGGATACAGGAAAAGGACCATTAAATTACCATCCTCACAAAAAAAAAACCACTTTACACAATAATCCTATACTTAGAGAACACCACCAAAAGACCATGGCCCAACTGTGCCATTCCCAAAAAGGCCAGGTGGAAACATAGACCTTCCCTGGTTCTGAAGATGCAGCAAGTCACCTGCATGCTGCCTGCAAGATGCTACCAGAGAAGGCTGAGTAGGGAACCAGGACATTCATCCCTAGGGGGAAGTTACCAGGTTTTAGCTTTCCATGCTAAAGGAGACTATGTGGGCTGCCTGGGCTCTCTTCCTCAACTGGCCAAGATAAGCCTTTCTTTCCTCTCACTGCTGGGATGGGGCTCGAGTGTGGCAGGAGGACAAGTGGATGGTCAAGACTTTCATCACAGTCTGGCAGTAAGGAGGCGTGGCCTCAGTGGAACCACACAGGGAAGAGAACCAAGGCACTCCTCTCTTCTGTCAATCCAGGGACTGTCACTGGAGGCTCCATGATAGCCACACTCTTCACCTTTCCCCCAGCAAGTGACAAACAGATCACTCCCTATAGGGCAAAGGTGGAAAATGGGGAAAGTGGACTTCCACATTGCTGGCAGTGAGGAGGTACTGCCACTACTATCCTGCTAGAGCAGTTCAGTACAAAAGAGCATTCAAGAGAGATCCAGATCTCATAATTCACTTCTACAGTATGCAGATTTCAATAGAAAATTGCTCGTGATACCAAGAACCCAGGCCTCAAACCAAATGAAAAATGATAATCAATAGATTCTGAAACTGATATGATAGATATAAGACATACAGAATTAGCTGCCATTTAAACAATTATCATTAGAATGCTTCAATGAGGAATTATAAACATATTTGAAACAAACACAAATGTGTTCTATCTCAGCAAAGAAGTAGAAAATATCATCAAATAAATAAAAGATATGAAAGTGAACAAAAGGGAAACTATTTTACAAAATAACTAAACTAAGAAGCTGAAAGGATAGCATCAAAAGAAGTCAGAAAAGAAGTGATAAATTGGAAGATACAACAGCAGAAATTGTACATCCAAATAGGAAACACAAAATACACTGAAGAAAGAAATCTTAGGGGCCCCATGACAATAATAGACCTAATATTAATGTTGCTGTAGTCACAAAGGGAGAGGAGAAAGAGGGCAGGAAGCAAAAAATCACATTACCTTATCACTCAGTGTATTAGAGGGAAAACATTACTTGACACTCAATACCTATTCATACTAAAACTTCCCAGAAAAATAGGCATAGAGAGTAACTAATGTATCATGATAAAGAAAATATACAAAGATCTCTAGCTAATATATTTAATGATAAAAAGCAAGATATATTTTCCTAATTCCAAGAACAAGAATGCCTGTTTTCATCCTTCTTACTCAGATAAGGTTGGAAGTCTATGCCAGGGCAATAATGCAAGAAAGTGCAAATAAATAGCATAAATACAAGAAGAAATAAAACTGTATATATTGTAGCTGATTCCATTGTCCTGGTATAGATACCAAGGAATCTATAAAAATAAATCATAGAAATTGCAAGTAAGTTCAAGTTTGAAGCTAAATATTTTAAAAGCAATTGAATTTCTAAATACTAGTAATGAACGCATAGACACTAAAATTAAAATATAATATAACTTAAATAAAATAGTTAAGTGTTTAAGAAAAAAAAATTGACATTGTATAACTTGAGTCTTTTGAATAGTGATTAGAACTGAATAGCTTTTAAAAATAATCTCTTTCTAGTCTCTATTTAATGTGTGGGTCAGTGCCCTCAGTAAGGCCTGTGTTATAACATACATTCAAATCATCATTTGAAAAAATGCCCCAATTCTTAGAAAGAGGATGGTAGATTGAAGGACAAATGTAATTTGATTACATTTGGAGATGAATATTGAGAACTTGGTGAGATGTTATTATTATTATATTAGTCCCACTTTATTGCTAAATATTTTATGTGTGGACTAAATTTTCCACATAATTACCTCTATTCTCTAAAGGGTAGTTTTTATGGATTTGGCTCTGGGTTTGTTGATTTTTTTTACCTTCCTTGCTTTTCATGCTCCTAAAGAAGTCATTGTGTCCACTGAACCATTCATGGCCCACAGGTTATGTAGCCAGGTGAGAAGCGGCTGCTCTCTGTGAGTAAACAAGGGTGCCTATCCATACTGAGAATCGCTTGGCAACTTCAGTCAGCAAAGCAATAGCTTGCAGTTGTGCATAAAAACCTAATTAAAATTGTACCAAGTTCATTTCTGAAAACTGTTACAGATCAACGCTGATTAAATCGCATTTTTTTCTTAGTGGCTTTAGGAAAGAAATTTGTTGAAGTTGAACTAAGTAAGAAACACAATTGCTCTCATTTAGCGTGGTCAAGCTCTAATTTGCAACTAGGATTTCAAGAAAACAAAGCCCCAACTTGTGGGTCCAGAATACATGCTATTTAGCCACTGCAAAGTATGGTTGTAAATTGTAGACACAGCAGAACTTTTTAAAGAAATGGCAATGATTATAGCCATGCTTCCACAGAAAATGAAGAATTTTAACACATCTAACTACTGTGTGTCGGCTGAAATTTAATGGTAGAATAACAAGCAGAAGACATTTTGTGAAAAATATAAAAGCTAAAATTAAAAACAGACATATACATATCTGTGTGTATATGTACGAACACACATATATATGTAAATGTAGTTTTATTTTCTCCTTTTTGAATCTCCAAACACTCTTACTTCAGAATTATACAATGCAGATCTAATTAAGTTCATTCTTCTGTTGACTGTATCTTTTCTCCTTCAAGGCTATTAAATGTATTTTTTTTATTTATAAAATGTTTTTTTCAAAGTTGGTGATGCTAGTATTTGGACATTTCTATTATGTCCCATTTCCCATAGGATTGGCAGTCATTGGTAAACATTTTACTCTTTATTTGGCCTCCCTCCATTTCATCTACCAGGTGAAAATTAACTGACCAAAATAACTTACGTATATAGAAAACCATAAAAAAATCGTGGAACACATAATGATCACTCTATTTTGATGGAAATCTCCAAGCTTTGCAAAGAAAAATTCATGTATTAAGTGTTATTATAATTGTTTATTTAATGGGCAGTACTTGATGAAACCAGATCAATTGAGACTATCAAGTGGCTGCTTTCTAACAATAAGAAGTAAAATATTAAAAGTTCAGCTTACTGCATACACATTCAACCCTTATGGGAATATGTATGAACTGAAACAATTAAATGGTCTAATGATTTAAATTTTAAATTGAGAATATTCTGAGGGCTACCTTTGTTGTAACTTGCACATATTTTAATATAAATATTTGTGGCAATGAACGGACATGCTAAAATTAACCTAAGGAAATGATGGGTCCATCTTATGGACCTCAAAATCTCTAGTCTCCCTGATTCCAGGGGACATGCACAGACATGTGCCGTAATCAGCTACCACCCGTTCTCCATACTTTCGCAACCAGGAGGTTTATGAATAGTCAAGCAAAGGATAAGAATTGCTCTATTTCTTCTCCTTTTTGTACAATGACCATTCTTCTTTTTATCTAAATTAGTTTACACAAAATGAAAGGAAAAACTAATGTCATTAAATATATCCAATTGTGCAACCTGCTTTTATTGGCTCAGGTTATGGACACATATAACTTCTGAAGACACATAAACCTTAAGCATTTTTCAGGGTTCATTAAAAGTCAGAAAAATAGTTTACATTAGCTAAGAAAATTAAATTATGACTTCACATTAAAAGGTGATATTTCCTTTGTTCCAGCAAGGCTATAAAACACCATAGTAGAGTGACAATCAATCTAAACTTCAGACATGGAATTTTGCTGCTTCAGTTCTTTCCAGCCTATGTCATTAGCTGAAGTAACTCCCCAAGGCTTATTTACACTTTAAAGATTTTTTTTGATGCTTAAAAAGAACATTTTCAAATAAAATTCTTTACCCTGAAACTAAAGTAATCAGTGTATCTAAATTTGTTTTGACTACATCCATTATTTAAAACACTTTTACCCCACCATACCCTGCTGCAGTACAGATCGCCACATTGCAGGCCAACTCTGGAGTGGATGGAAAGGCTACACTGACATCCCTCATGTGGCTACAGTGTCAACGGAAGAACTCTAAAAATTCTTAGGAATGTCATTTTGTCAAGAGTTTTTTCCTGTACTGTGATCAGAATAATCATGGCCTGTGTTAAAATCAACAGGAGTAGTGTCTATGTGCAAAAACAATACTGGGGTTCCAAATATTTTATTTTTATTGATATTTTGAAATAATGTTTGTCCTGGTTTTCCCATTGCCACTGACTCTCTTATTCTGCACATATTTAAGAGATAGTCTCTCATCAAAATTGAGCTGGGTGTTTTCAAATTGGAGTTTGATAACATGTTACTTCATGTGTAATCTATTTTAATTTTTACGTGCTTTATTGTAATCAAGAGTGGTATTTAACACAAACATGGGAATGTGGTCTGAACTTACTTGTTCTATTGTGTAATATTTATTTCATATCATTCAATAATTATGAACTTTTTCATTTTAATTGGAAGAGCAAGCTGGGCTTAAATGTGAAATAGAACAATTTATTAAAACATATCCCTGTATAAAACTATTAGTATTTGTTGAAGAGGAGGTTTTATTTTCTTGAAAATCCTTTTACAAAGATGGGCACATGAAGAAAAAAGTAGACCATTATTGACATTTTGTGGAAATTTTTGGGCCACATCTATGATTTCTCTACCCAGAGTTTATGATTTAACAAGATTCTGATCTCTGAATTTTTCTAAATATATAGTTATGAAGTTGCTCCGCCTATGTTCAACCTAACACCTTTTCTTCTACTTTTTACATTGTGTATCTTTGGGACTCTAAAGTGGCAGGGATTAATTGATGTGTCATAATATCCCATGGCCACCTATAAGAAATGATAGGACATCATTTCAGATGCAACCTGAAACAAAAAATTCATGTTTTCAGTTGCAACAAATTGATTATGTCAAGTTGTTCAGTATCTATATTAAGAAATATTCTACAGAATTTCAGGAATCTCTTAATTAAATGAACTTCTAACCCATCTCTAGTTTTCTGTATTTGGAGAGCAAAACCATGATCATGGAAAAAAGATTTAAAGCAATGTTATTTAATTTCTAACCTTTTCTTAGTCTTCTTCCTGCATATAAAGCAATTTTAGCTCTACACTTCATCTAGTCTTAAGAGTGCACATTGGTTAATCACAACATATCAAACTCTTTAATTAAATTTATCTACGAGACACATGAGTCTGATCCCGCTGGTGAACAGAGATCAAGAGGCTGACATCTTATGACTGCACTGATTTTCAGAATGCTAGGGTGCCTTCTCTGCAGTTGTGAGATGAGGCTCTTTGTGTTTTATGGTTTTCTTAAATTGTCCTAGGTGAGAAGAACTGAATTAGACTAATTTGCCATTTTCCTTCAGGTAACCAAGTATCAGGTATACCTGATAATGGAATCATAAAATTTACAAAGTTGTCCATGCTATTTCTACTGTAATCCTGATTCTATTAATATGTTATGTTCCAGCAAGAAGACAATTCAGTATAAATAATAAAATAGGAGATACCCAATTATTATGTTGGCCTGTAGCCAGAACTTTTTCACATTGTAGGCTTTATTAAAAAAAAAAATCCATTTGTTTTCTTGCTGATATGGTAGTACCTATTTAACTGACCAAACTGAGGAAAGGCATCTCTAGCTCTGAAAATATTGATATTTTGCTGTGTACCAAATTATGGTTATTGGTGTAAACTTTACAAAAAATGATAGTCATCCATTCAAATTCTCTCAAAATAATAATGTTTCAGTATAGATTAAAGGGAAATATATTTTCAGTTCAAAGAATTAGTCCTTTGTCTCTTAAAGCAATAACAAATTTTTGTCCAAATAATTAAGGGCAAGTTTAGAATTAGACACTAATGGCTACTTAGACATTTTAATTTCTCCAGCGAGACCTGGATTGTGATTTCAAAGCTTCCTACTGTAGGTAAAACATTTGATGATGGATCCAAATGATGTATGTTATAATTAATCCAGAATTATTCTTATTTTTACACAAGTACACCCACAGAAAGGAAATAGAATCAGCAAACCCTAGAATTTAGATATTTGAGAAAAAATAAATGTACCCATTTCCTAAAATGGAGACTCTCCTTCCCTGTGCAGTAGTTCATCCTCCTATTCCAGCATTCGCTAATTCAGATGAGACCTCACATAATTAGTTGATGATACCACTAATATGCGGTGTTGGTTTTCATTTAATCATAAGAAAAATGATCCGTTATGAAAAGAAAATGAAAACAGGAAAGTATGATCTGAAAGATAGGCCCAGCATTCCTATTTTACCTACTAGCCAGAGAGAGGAAGAAAAAGCAGGAAATAGATAAACAGCCCTAAGAATAAAAAGTGTATTTCCAACAGTGTTGTATAATTGACACACAAAGCAATTAGGTAAATGTGATATATGATAATGTTTCCCTTACTGTCACCTGTGAAGAATGACTGCCAAGTTATAAGCTCAGTAATTGCTTTAAGTACCAAAGATTTTCTAGCTTGGGTAGGTTAAAATGAAAAACATAAATTCATCCCTCATGATACCACATCTCACTTCAACACATTCAAGTAGTCTGAGTACATTACTGCATTACATGTTAAAAA
The DNA here is from genome assembly GCF_045843805.1 of Urocitellus parryii. Lineage (NCBI taxonomy): Eukaryota > Metazoa > Chordata > Mammalia > Rodentia > Sciuridae > Urocitellus > Urocitellus parryii. The sequence goes on along the minus strand of NC_135540.1, from coordinate 11,247,850 downwards.
ACATTTCAACTGAGATGTATTTTTATAGTTATGATTCTACTGGGTCAAGGGAATGGCTGGACTATTCTTTCACCACTCATTTAGATGATTGCAAAGCCTTTGAAATATATGATTTGAATTTATTTTGCATTGATTTTACATAAATATTAAATTTGCATTAAATACATATAAATAAATAATGTGTTATATATTTTTCAAGTTTATAAATTCTTATGAAATCAGAATTTTACAGAAAATGTCTTGGAAGGCAATACATTTTCTTCTTGTGCTCAGGAAGATCTTTAAATAACGTAGTTCCTAGTTATTTATTTATTTTTAATTGGTTCTCATTGGTTATACGTGGCAGCAGAATGCATTTGGATTCATTGTACATAAATGGGGTACAAATTTTCATTTCTCTGGTTGTACATGAAGTAGAGTCGCATCATATGTGCTCTCATACGTGAAACTAGGGTATTGATGTTCACCTCATTCCACCATCTTTTCTGTCCCAACCCTTTCTCCTTCCCTCCCTCCTCTTTGCCCCATCAAAGTTCCTCCATTCTTCCCATGGCATCCCCCTCCCATTATGAAACTTTTGGAAGAAAGCATATTTTATAAAGATTTCTGAAAACTCTTCCTAATGTTTTAGACATCGTTGATGCCATAAAATTCTAAAATTAATGTAGCAATTTTACAGCATAGTGAATTTTGCAAACATGCTCTTCTTCCCCAACTCCATTTAGAATGCAGAAGGGGGCATTTTAAGTGTCCTGATTACATCCTAAGAACCACCATATCACATTGAGCTGCAGCTGAAAATTTTGAACAAGGTGCTGGTGTTGCATTCTGATTCCTACTGCCCCCTGGGGCACCAGGACTCTCCAGGTTCTCCTCCAACCCTGGTGAGGTCAGGCTGCACCATGCTGTCCTTTGGAGAGCTTTCCTTCCTACAAGGAGACATGTTTGAGATATTTTCAATCTCCCAAACAAAATTGACACTTTTTTTTTTTTTAATTTGCTGAGCCCTGAGAGCACCAACTCTCTAATTTGATAAAGTCAACTGTGACAGTGTGTTAATGAGGGCTAAACCATTTGTATATCTTAATAGTAATTTTCTGGAGATAATTATTTCACCTCAATTCAAAGAATTGCCTTTCGCTATGGGAATTTTACTCCAGATGTAAACAGATCAAGGCCCATGGTAATCGACAATGCTTAAGTTTCTCCTGTTTCTTTCTTTCTTTCTTTCTTTTTTTTTTTTTTCCTGTGTTATTTGAGCCTATGCTCTTTGTTCAGGGCTGGAGATGAATAGAGTGGAAGGGAATTTGATATATTTAAAGCTCTCTCAGGGATCTGGGGAAGATAATAACTAATATTAAACTTCGGACATTAGTAGTGACCAATTCTTGTTTCCAGAAACACTGCGGCTATGTGAAAGAAGTTCAGTTTTAAAGCATAATCCAAACTTCCAATCACTTACCTGTCCTCTCTCTGTCCCTCCTGAGGGTATGTGGCTGTTTTCAGCAGACTTTAATTCTAATCAGAAAAACTTGATGGCAGGGAAAAAAAAAAAAATATATATATATATATATATATATATATATATATATATATATGTGCGTGTGTGTGTGTGTGTGTGTGTCAGAGACACAGACTGTGCTTTTCATTCTGACACCGATTGTCATGCAGTTGCAGCAAGTAAATATATATATATGTAGAGAGAGAGAGAGAGAGAGAGAGAGAGAGAGAGACTGGAAAAAAAGTGATTTATGAAGTGTAGTGAAAACGAATAGGGAGACGCTACATTAATGTCTCTGATGCATAGTGTTTCACAGTGAACAGATTTGAAAACACAGTATGGAAATTATATGCCAGGACTTTCTCTCAGAGATAATTAATGATAATCTACATAATAGCAGCATCAGCATAATTGGGTTAATGGGGAGAGTTACTGGTAGAAGATGTGGGTTAATTTCAGAGGCAAGATCAGAAGACCTTCAAAAGGACAAACCTTTTGGAATCCTCCTTGTGAGGAACACATGGAAAATATGTCCTTCACTGCTGGGTAGAAAACATATGATCCTACATCACACCTCTCCCTGTGAAAAATACTGTTTCATAAGGTGTCTCTCCTGGAATTCTGTGTACTTCCCTTCATGGTTTCAAATATGGGCATTATTTGGACACTTCAATTCTCGTGTTTGCATGGTACTATATAAGGAAGTAAAAAGCACTGGCATCCAGTTTTCCCAGTAATAAAGCTAGAGATCCCTGAGTTACCCCCTTGAAACACCAATTCAATATCCAAGGCCAGGAAATACTGCTTCCCTCACTTTACAGGAAGGAAAAGGTAATGAATACAGCGTTCATGTTTTATAAACACCTATGAATGTTGTTCTGCAAAGAAAGTAAATTTTCCTACATTACTAAAGATCAAAAATAGTTCACTGATAATTTAGAAAGAATTCACTTCTCAGGGGCTGAGTATGTAGTTTAGTGGTAGAATGTTTGTCTAGTATGCAATAAGGCCCTGGGTTCAAATCCCAGCATCACAGAAGAAAATCATTAATTTTTGTGTGATTTATCAGTTTCAGTGTTGATATTCCAGAGTATGACAAGAAATGTACATGTTGGTAAGAGAGTAAAGTGTTATGTGCTTTATTCCAGACTTTTAATTTGCTTTTCTCTTTTTTACAAAAGTAAAACTGCTCTTTGGAAGATATCTGAATATTTAGAAATATCAACTATAACCAGCCATTAATCAACTAAATATTGGACAAATATTTGATATGAAGGAGACAATCTTTACATGGTGATGGCCTGTGTGAGGAATTATCTTATTGTTTTAGTTCTTTCTGTCAAAACAAAATGACAAATGATATGAGAGTATGTGAGCGGCATAATGCTCTACAAATTGAAAGGTACAGGGAGAATGTAGAAGATACACTACTGAACATGATTCTCATAATCTGTGAAATTCATGCTAAGCACAATGTCACAGTATCAGTGTATGTTGAGAATGTCTTCCAGGATTCAATACTCACGTTAATAAGGAGCAGACTTTATATTCTTGTCTTCGGAGTTTCCAAATTCAGTAGTATTTCACGTGAACTGTGGCTTGGAGGCTCTTCTAGAAGAAAGACATAGAGTGTTCCTAAAATTAGCCATGGTGAAGCTCATTTAAATAATCACAAAAGATTTTAAGATCCCAGTATATATCTAAAAATTATGGATACATACATAAATACACATATGATGTATATGGGTTGAGCTGTCTATCCATTAGCTTTAATCAAAATAACATTGTCGTTTATGTACATTCAGATTTATATTTGTTTTTCTTTGTTCCCATGTAGAAATCAGGGTTAGAGATAATATTTTCAGATTTTTACAATCAGCAATAGTGTACTTTATTATACATGATCATATTGTCTCATTGATAGACATGTCTCTTCTGTTTTAATTTTTCTTTAAAAATTGTCTCCATTTTTTTCTGGCAGGGTTTACTAGCTGTACTCTCCTGCCTCCTCCAGAGTTGTGTAGGGCCCCAGGACTCAGTTGTCATCAAGAATATATGGTCAGTGAATTGGACAGGAGAGAATGGGGGAAGGGAGGAGGATACAAATCAGAAAGACAGTAGAACGAATTGGACAAAACTTTTCTATGTTCACATATGAATACATGACCATTGTAATTCCACACCATGTACAACCACTATAACAGGAAGTTCTATCCTATGTATGCATAATATGTCAAAATACATCCCACTGTCATGTAGAGCTAAAGAGAATAAAAGAAGACTATATGGTCAGAAGTGGTGCCTGTAATTTGACATCATCTCCTCTCTTTTGTTTATAAAAATGGCTGCAAAAGTCAATGCAAGGAGAGACTGGAGGGGACCACAGAAACCCGTCCATTGAGAACACTGGAGCCACCATGGTCTCTCCTACAAAAAACAAGTTACAAGAATCAATTCCTATAAATAATACGTGAAGCAATAAAGCAGTCAGGCTATCAGATAAAGTACTTTCTCTCATACAGTTTGATTTTCCAGGGAAGAAACTGATAATTTAATAAGTAAATAAATTAATATCGTTATTTTGGTGATTATACTGAAATTTAAAAAAAATTAAAAAAAAACAGGAAAGAATGTAGAAAAATACATTAAAAGGCATTTTGGAGTTTTAGACGAAGTTCAGAGCAAACTCTTCCAAAAGGAGTTGTAAGGTGCCCGCAGCAACCTGAGTGAAAATTTCAACCTCATGGATCATCTAGAAGAAATGGTTGGCAAGAGCTGTCTTGTAAATTAGACGTTTGGAGTGTCAGAGTTTAAAAACATTAGAAAACAATGTTAAGAGACTTTTTTACGTTCTGCATGATGCTGTCTTAATTAAATATATATAAATAAACCATTAATAATTTCTTAATCTTTTAGAAATATGTGGACCTATTATAAATGAGTATGAGATTTAGGTGACTGAAAGTACTCTGTTCACTGTTTCAAACAGGAAACATCAGTGATGACAACTTAGATATTACAAACACTTGGATTCATAACTATTCCTATGTGACAGATACCAAAGTATATTATATTATTAATATATTAGAATATATTAATATAGTATATTTATATTATTAACTTCTGTTCTAATTAGATATCATCAACATTTCATTCTTAGTAAATATGTAAGTATATGTAGAAATATTATAAACACTTATTTTGAAATTCAAAATAAGCTGGTAGAAAGATGATTCGATGTTTGTCCACTGCCAAATGCCAAAGACTTACTGTAAAACTGTACAAGTAAAACAGCCTGGTAAGGGTGCAAAGATAAAGTAGGAAGGGACAGAAGATACTGATCCATGCAAACATGGAAAATGGATTGTAAAAGCTGGTTTTTCTAGGTCACTGTGAGGGAAGATGGATTTGATAAATAATTTCTTCAAGACAGTGTATCTCTGTAGTGAATTATTAAAGTGAATCATAAAATGAAAAATTACCCAAATCAAGTCCAGATGAATTAAAGAATTATTTGTGAAAGTCAAACGTTGACACTTTCAGAGGAAAGTAAAGAGTATTTTCTGGACTTTAAGATTTCATACAAGAAAGGAAACTGCAATCAATAAAGTAAAATATTAATAAATTCCACTGTAGAACATTTAATAAGTTTTCTTTATATAGGACATCATAAGGAGTGCAAAGACAAGCTGCAAATTGGGAACAGGCATTCAAGACAGGCATAACTTTAGATGTTTTAGCATCCAATATGTGAGAAAAAACTTCCACAAAATCAATAAGGAAAACACAACAAAAGGAAATCTTTTCAAATTGAATCTACCAGTGAATATTCAAGCACTAAGCAATGTCATTTCTGTTGTGTAATGTAGAGAAACTCAAATGCTTCAGGAAATAAATTCCAATTGTGTAATAATAACCTTTGTAGTTGAACAAAATAAGAAACAATGAAATTTCCTTCAATGGTAAAAGCAATCCATGAGTAATATTCTTTTTACTGAATAATGCACACTAATGCAAAAGAATAAACCAGAATTACAAACTAGATCCTTGAACATGAACAGGTTTCAAGGCAAAATATCCAATCAACAAAAGACTAAATGTTTCTACATTAAAAGGAAAATCAATTAAAGCTTTAATCTTTAAAAGTATTGCTAAAGTCATTATTACCTATTAAAATGGAATATAATAGAGAATATAATTATAGACTTTATGGTATACAATTGTAGTATAAATTATTGTGCTCTCCTTTAGTTTTCTTACAGATAAATGAATATTGTTCAAACCAATGATTTTTGTTATCCTTGACAAAATTTCATTCTCTGAATTATCACAATAAGTGAAACTTGAAAATGTATTATTAAATTAAATTGTTATTTCTAATCACTTTAAACATTTTTTGAAAGATTTTTAACTGAAAACTCCATCATTTTACTTATATAACAAGCTCCTTCAAATATTCATTTGAGTTTTGGTGCACGTTAAAAAAAATAATTTTGCCATTTTCCTTAAGAAAAAAAATGGGTAAAACATGATCCTCATCTACATATTATTGAAAATCATTCTGGGCTTATTCTTATTTATAGCACATGATTCAATTCATTTTAATGTATTAAAGAAACTTTCACTGGTCACTTGCTATACTTGGCTTCCTCCTGCAGCTGATGCTCTTAAGTGAACAATATCGTCATATCCTTTCTTCTTGGGGTGAATTTTCTAGTAAGAAGACAAACTTCAAAATTCTAGCCTATGCAAATACAATCTGTGTTTAAAGTGTTAGCAAATTCAGTGAGAAATTATTAAAAAGAATCTAATTTTGGAGAAATTATATTCAATTTGATAACTATGGGATTCATAGAATATAAAAGGTGTTGTAGAGCAAATTATGTACCCTAAAACTCATGAGCTGAAGTCTTACCCCCCAGGTGATAGGAAATTTGAAAAAATAGGCCTTTAGGAAAAAATAATAGCCTTCAGTGTGGAACTCTAATCCAATAAGACTGCTGCCCTTATAAAAAGAAGAGACACCAGAAACTTCCTTATGTTTTACCATGTACATATATGCAGCCACATGAGCGCACACTGAGAAGGTGGCCAACCAAAAGCCAGGAAGAGTGGCCTCCAAAGAAACACCTAATGACACAGTGACGCTTAATACCTGTCTACCAAAGGTGTGAAAAAATATGTCTGTGATGGAAGCCATTCAGTCTGAGGGATTTTTGTGTTTGCAGTTCAAGTAGAGTAGAGCACGTAAAAAAGATGTAGTTATTTATGTGGTGTTTTAGAGTGATATTTCAAGAGAGTTGGTAGAATGTGTGACATTTCAAGCTGACAAAAATCTTCAACTCAATTGAACTGAAATAATTCAAACTTCTCAATGAGTTTGAGAAATGTGAAGAAATAGATACAAAAATCAAAAAAGGATGTAAAAATTACTATGACTTGAAAATGTGACACTTTTAACTTTAGATACTTGCTTACTATTATATGAATCGCATTCCTTTTTGTTATGCATGCCAATTACTATATATTACTAATTATAATAGTTTTAAAATTAATAAATCTTTGGAAAGTAGTGAAATTTTTAATTTTATGCCTTTTTTTGTTCCTCTAAAACTAATGCAAAAATTCCTTCTGCAACCTAATACAAGTGCAATGCAAATTTGAAAAAATTAGGTTCATTTATTCAAGCAGAATTCTCATGGGAAATCATTTAACATCTCACCATTTTTCCAAATAATAATGATAATATACTTTAAAACACTTTACACAGTGAAAAAATGATAAAATTAATAAATTTTTCAGTCTATTAAAAACAAAACAAAATGGTACCTCTAATCCAAAATTCTTTGTTTCTTAATTTTTAAATATTTTTAAAAGTACAATTGATAGTACTGATTTCAAAACACTAAAGACACAGGAGATATGTAATTATAATTGGGAATACATTAATTGAAAAAAAATAAAGCACTTTAAGAAAATATGTAACATTACTAGAAGAAATACATTTGCAGAATTGATTGATTTTGATTATGATTTTTAACTGCATGAAACAGAGTATTCTGGAAAGATGGTGGAACAGGAAGTACCAGGACTTTGTCTCACTACCTGTATAACAATTGCAAGGGAAGAATCTGTCTGATGGAACTGTACTTGAAACTTTGGCAACTATTGAAGGCTACAAGTTTCAAGGAAAGGCTTAGACAATAAATTGTAGTTAATTTTGTCAATTTTGTATATTCCATAACACAGTTATCCACCCTCTGTGACTCTCCCTATGTAAAGTAGCTGTGCCTGTTTTCCTAGAGTAGTAGAGTAGCTTCCATGAAGCTTGCAAGAGTAAGAAAGAGCAATAGAACCCCATCATTTAAATGCATGTGTCTGTGTTCTGTGACTGACAGGTGCTTGCGATCTGCAGACACAGAGGCAGGTACCTGTTGTTACTTCTTTATTGCAATTTCCTTTCTTTCTCAAGCAAACTCTAGAAGATGTAAAGAATAGGCACACTCTTTTATTGTTGTTATTCTGATTATATATACATAACAGTAGAATACACTTTGATACATCATACATAAATGGAGTATAACTTCTCATTCTTCAGGTTTACATGATGTAGAATCATACCTTCATGCAGTCATATACGCACAAAGGGTAATAATGTGAAATTCATTCTACTGTTCTACCTCGTCCCATAATCTCTCCCTTCCCTTCACTCCCTTTTGCCTATTCCAAAGTACCTCTATTCTCCCCTTGCTCCCCCATTGTGAATTATCATCTGCATATCAGAGAAAACATTTGGCCTTTGGTTTTTTGGGATTGGCTTATTTTTCTTAGCATGATATTCTCCAACTCCATCCATTTACCTGCCAATGCCATATTTTCATTCTCTTTTAATGCTGGGTATCATTTCATTCTGTATATATACCACAGTTTCTTTATCCATTCATCTTTTGATAGGCATCTGGGTTGGAATTTAGCTATTGTGAACAGTGCTGCTATAAACATTGATGAGGCTGTGTCACTAAAGTATGCACATTTTAAGTCCTTTGGGTATAAACTGAAGATTGGGATAGCTGGGTCAAATGGTGGTTCCATTCAAGTTTTCTGAGAAGCCTCCATACTGCTTTCCACAATGGTGCACCAATATGCAGTCCTACCAGAAATGTATAAGTTTACCTTTTTCCTCACATCCTCACCAACATTTATTGTTACTTTTACTCTTTATAATTGTTGTTCTGACTGGAATGAAACGAAATCATAGGGTAGTATTGATTTGAATTTCTCTAATTGCTAGAGATGTTGAATATTTTTTCATATATTATTGATCAGTTATATTTATTCTTTTATGAATTCTATGTTAAGTTCTTTAGCCTTTTATTGGTTGGGTTATTTATTTATTTATTTTTGGTGTTAAGTTTTTTTTTTTTTTTTTTTTTTTTTAGTTTTTTATATATCCTGAAGATTAATGTTCTACCTGAGGTGCATGTGGTAAAGTTTTTCTCCCATTCTGCATGCTCTTTCTTCACATTATTGTTTCCTTTGCTGAGAAGAAGCTTTTTAGTTTGAATACATCCCATTTACTGATTCTTGTTTTTACTTCTTGTGCTTTAGGAGCCTTGTTAATGAAGTCAGATCCTAAGCCAACATGATGAAGAGACCAACACAATCCTCAGTGAGAAAAGTAAATCAGAAGGCATCACAATACAGAGCTTAAATTATACTACAGAGCTATTGTAACAAAAAGACAATGGGATTAGCAACAAAATAGACATGAAGATCAATTGCACAAAATAGAAGACACAGAGACAAACTCACATAAATACAGTTATGTCATACTGGACAAAAGCACCAAAAAACACTCACTGGAGAAAAGATAGCCCACTCAACAAATGATGCTTGGAAAATTGGACATCCATATGTAACAAAATAAATTAAGCCCCTATCTCTCACCATTCATGAAACTCAACTCAAAGTGGATCAAAGACTTATGCACTAGAACAGAGGCCCTGTGCCTAATTAAAGAAAAGTAGGAACAAATCTTCACCTTGTGGGTAGGGTAGGCATGGTCTTAATTTTAATTTTTTTCTTCCCCTCTTATGAAAGTCTAACGTTAAAACAACAATATAGAATGAATTACACAAACAGGGGAATTAGTTCCTGTTCAAGTCCAGTGAAAGGCACTTTCTGTTTATCCCTCAGTATTGTCCTAGCTTGATAAAAGGTCCATAGTAATCAATAACAAAACTCAAATCAATATCAGCAAAGCCTCAGGAGAATCCTATGTCCATAGTCACTATATTACTAGTCTTAAATGTCTCGTTTGCAATGACAAAACTCAAAGCACACAAAGAAACAGGAAAGCGTGGACCACTTTTTGAAAATCAAGAAAAACAAAGACACTGTCCCAGAAAAAGAATAAATGGCAGATATACTAGACAAAGACTTAAAAACAAACAAACAAAAAACTATTTAAAGATGGTTAAAAAAAAGACACAGAAAATTTATAAAATTAAGTATTAATAAAAGGGAAATAAATATCAATGAAGAGATAGGACGTTTAAAAAATAAGAGATAGGAAGTTTAATTTTTTTTTAAATTGAAAATATAATATTTGAAACTTAAAATAATCACTAGAGGTGTTCCTAGGCAGATTTGACTCCAAAGAAAGAAATGGTGAATTTCAAAATGGGGAGATTCAAAGCCTAGGGAGCAGAAAGAGAAAAGATCAAAAATGAGTGAGCAGAGCCAAAAGGAACTGTGGATCTCATAAAATGGACATGCACAGGTGGAAGTCTCAGAAGAGAAGAGATAGAGACAAGGAAAGAATGACTATCTAAAGAAATAATAACAAAAACATTCTGAATTTGACGGAAACATAAATATAAATATATAAAAAAACAATAAATAACTAGTAGGATGACCTAAAAAATGCCCACCAAGGTACATGATATAAAGTCTTGAGAAAAAACAAGGCAAGGAAGTATAAAAGCTGCAATAAAGAAATGCTTCACTACCCAAGGGAGCCACAGTAATGTCAGCGTGACTCTGACCAGGATGCTGGAAGGCAGCAGTCTCCTAAACTCCCGATTGTGAACAACCAATCAATCCCACAAACCAAGAATTCAGCAAAATTTTTCTTTTAAAATGAGGGAGAAATTAATATATTACCTGATAAAAGCTAAAGAAATACTTTACCAAGACGTTGTCCTGTAAGAAATAATAACAGTTAGGAGTGTTTCAGGGTAAAAGGCAAAACACTAGGCAGAAAATTAAAGCCATGGGCAATTATAAAGTTAGTGTTATCACCATGATTTTTTTTTTTACTCTCTTTTCTGTTTTCTATATTATTTAAAAGATTAAAACATTAAAAATTTATTTTAAACACTGGTAGAATTTTAACTGTGGTTGGTAAGTCCACGATTTGTTTTCTACACTATTTAGTAGAATAATGAATTAAAATTATTAATTCATAGTTTTGGGTCCAGTGTAGAAAGGTGAAATTTTGTGATATCCATAACTGAAAACATGGAATAAGGCTGTAAATGATCAACTTTTTGTTTGTTTTGAAGTCAAACTGGTACAAACTCAAATTAGAGCACTCTAAATTTAGTATGTTGAATGTAATCCCCATGGTAACCACAAAGAAAATAGTTTTAGAACATATACATAAGGAAATGAGAAGGGAATTAAAAAATGAGAAATTTTAAAAAATCAATAAAATTTAAAAGAGACAGTATTTCAGGAAATGGGCAATAAAAAAAGAAGCATAAGTCTGTGGAAAACAAATAGTAAAATGACATAGGTAAGTCCTTACTTATCAGTAATTATTTAAATGTAAATAGGGTAAACTATCTAATAAAAATAAGATTACCAAATTGACTTTAAAATGCATGAAAGATCTATATATATTTTCCACTAGAGACACACTTTATACTCAAAACCACAAATAAGTTGAAAGTAAAAAATATCCCATACAAAAGAAAGTAGAAGTAGCTATACAACTGATAGATAAAAATAGAATTTAAATGAAAAGGTAATGATACAAAGAAGGATATTACATATCAATAAGGATTTCAACATAGCAAGAAGACATATTCATCAAAACATTTACACACCTAGTAGCAAGTCCTTAAAACATAGGAATAAAAAATTGACAGAATTGAAAGGAGACATAGACATTCTACAATAGTAGTTGGAGAGTTCAGTAAAGAAACACTAGAGATGATCAAATAAATTAAAATTAGTTCTTTGGAAAGTTTGAAATGATCACAAGCTTAATAAGTTTGTATTTAGGTTAATTAATGAACATGGAAGATTCATGTCTTCTGATCTTAAAACTTACTACAAAGATATCGTAATTTTGAAAAAAGCATTGATCTGAGGGCATATTGACTCTAGGGTTTGCTTCTAGCCTTCCAGTTTACTGGGTCTGGGGATTAGTTCAGTAACTGCCAATCTGAGTCTTAAGTTTATTTTTTTTTAATCAGGTGACTAGCATTTTCTACCTCAAAATGTTATTGTAAATCATAAAAAAGTAACATAAGCAATCTGATTATAAGAATTTCTGGTATACAGTTGGCTATTCGATATATATTAGATTATTAATTAAAACTTATTATTATGGTTTGGAAGTGGGGCATTCCCCAAAAGCTCACATGTTAGACAGTGCAACAGAGTTCAAAGGGGGAATGATTGGGTGGTGAAAGCCTTAACCCAATCAGAGAATTAATCTCTGATGTGATTAATCTAAGTGGTGGGGTGTGGCAGGATGAGGTGGGAATTGAGATGTGGTGTTGGGGTATATATTTGTATCTCTTGAGTGGAATCTCTCTCTTTCTCTGCCTTATGATAAAAAATGTGAGCAGCTTCCCTCTGCCACACTCTCCCGCCATGATGTTCAGCCTCACCCTGAGGACTGGCCTTCTGTGGACTAAGAACTCTAAAACCATGGCCCTCAAATAAACTGTTCCTCCTCTTCAGTTGTTCTGGTTGGGTTGTTTTAGTCCCAGCAGTGAAATAGCTGACTAAAACACCGATTTAGTAGATATAGAACAGTATGGTTTCAATTTTGTGCTTTTTTTTTTTTCCTTCAAGGAGTTTCATGCATAAGGTTCCTAGTTTCAACGACTTTATGATGTCATTCCACTGCTTTAAAATCTCCTTTTTGAACATATCTATAATAGAATTAGACATTATTAGTATTAAAGTGTTTCAAACACTCAAGGAAATGAATTGCAGAACACTGAATAATGTTCTCTCTCAATTTGAATTCTTTGTGTACCTTTCATATGCTATTTATATTCTTTCAGTTCTTTTTTAAATTGTGTTTTCTAATTTCCAGGCCATTTATATCATTGTGATGTATTTCAATGTGTCTAGCTTTTTCCAGATATTATATCTACCTTTGAGTGTTATGGGAAATTCATACATTTATTCTGAATTTTTTTCCTGCTTTTTCTGTGACTAGTTTCTATTGCTACAAGTGGCTTGACTGACACTGGCAGAAATAAAGCATCTTTTCTTAAACCTGGAATAAGTAGGGGGCTGGGAGGTGGTTGGACCTACCATCTCCTGCTGTAGTCTCTTATTTTCCAGGGTCTCTCTGTGTCCAGTTGAATTCCATCTCCAACAGGCTAGTAAGCTTTTGTAATGGCAGCCTGTTTCCAAGGACATAAAATTATGAACTGCCTGAGCCTGGAAACACTGCCATTTTGACTTTATTCCATTGTTCCAGAAAGTGCCAAGACCTCTCCAATCCTGGTTGATATAGATGAAGGCCACCTGGTGACAAGAGCAAGAACATATCTACACAGAGATGAAAAGAACTGTTATTCACTGTGGTTTATTCTCCAGGGTCTAATACAGTGAGAGCATATTGGAACTGACACATAGTTGTTAAATGGATGAATGTAGATCCCCTTAATCATTGTATATAATTTAAAAATATATTTTAGACAAATGGTCATTTACTAATATATATTAATATTATTATTATTTTACCAAAAATAATCTATCATTCTGATAGTCTTAGAATTCATTCTATACAATGTACAAAATGTACCTTATATCATTACTCTGAAATATCAGATTGGCTTTTAAATAATAACATGTACATTAGCATTCAAAACTGAGGCATGTAGCAAGAAACAGAGGAAATTTTCAGATTTATTTGTACTTGTGTATTTAGAAATGGATAAATATTTTATACAATTGAGTCCTGTTGATTATCAAAATGTTTAATTGGGCAAATCAAGGAGCTTGACTTTTACTCTATTTAGAGCACATTGAATCCTGAAGGTTTTTGCTAAATTTCTTCATCCTCTACTTTTAACTCACTCAAAAACATGGTCCTATATCATAAGTTGTGTAATGAGCTAAGTTTTCTCTTTGGAATTTGTTTCTTGACATTTTTTCTTTCCTCAAATGTGGCCAGACACCTAAGTGAATGCATCTGTTGCTTCTGTAGAAGAACTGTTGGCCCACTTGCTCTTTATTTACTTTACTTTAACTTCTTGTCTTTAGACTGTCCTTCTAATTATGCAATGGAATAGAAAGAAGGTGGAATGCATTTCTTACTCTTAATACTCCCTGGCAAAGGGGATGCCCCTACTAAGAGTCTTCAAGTCCTTCCAGCAGGGCCAATACTGCTACCACCTAGGTAGAGAACAAGAAGACTCTGCCAGTGGCAACTTGACATGGCATACATCCCACTGAGCTTCTGTATCCCCACTCCCCTAGGAGGCCAATGGGATCCCTTACTGCATAAGCAAAGAGGAAGCCAGGCTGGGACTTGTGGTCTGCAGAGACCTACACCACAGACAGCTGTCTGCACACGTGGAAAGAGAAAGGAGCTCTCTTTGGTGGAAGGGATCAGAACCAACTACAATGAGAGGTGATAATGTAATCACAGAATTATCATTAATGGTTTCTCACATGTTAAATAAATATAAAGTCTAAGAAAAAAGAACATTAAAGTTAATTTTCTCTAGAAATATTTTGTTACTTTTTCTTCATTGTTTCAAAATAATTGGTATTTACAAGATGTTCCAATAAAGCACTCTTGGAATTTTTGAGCATAATGGAACAATGTAATGGCAGAATCCTCATTATTTTACTTTGTATGATTTTCAAAATGAAACTTAGAACACATTGTTAGCTAATTTCCTGATGGTAGCCATCAATAAAAATTAGCATTAGGTCTCTATAAGCTGATCCTACTGATTTGGGGAATCAGTGTAAAGGGATTTGGGGAATTTTTAATATAAATTGATGGTGCCTCTTCTGTGCATCTCCTTAGAGTCATAAAGTGAGCTGAAACTTAAATCAAGGGTAAATAACACATTAAATCAGAATATGCAAAGTTTACTAATGCAGAAAGTTTAACAATTACTTAAAAGAATACACTATTTGGTATCTGAAAGAATAGCATTTTGTCACAATTTTAATTGTCAGAAAATAAAAATAGAAGGCTTTTATTTGCATATAGATAAAAAAAATTATTTTCAAGCTTGAACTGTATGCTGTACACTACTTTTAATATACACATGTATTGTATGAAGAATAACAGGTCTCTCTGGATAGATAATATCTCTGACAAAGACTGGATGAATGAATCACATTTTTTTTGAAGTATCAAAATATATTGCTTCAGCTAATTACAGTCCCCTTGTAGTTGTTACCGGCTGTGTGACTTGTTCCAAGGACTGTAGACAGGGAAGATTTTGCACACTCAGACTTGGCTGGTATGTATCCTTCACTCTCTATTATAGGTTATCTATGAAACTGTATTCAGAGGAGCCAATGGAGAATTATCAGCCCTCAGGGGTCATGGGACCGCAAGACATAGACAGCCTAAATACTTGAATTCTTCTTATAGGGGAATACCACTGAATATGCAGCCAAATAGTGCAAAATTACAATATACGTGAGAAATAAACTCATTGCTTTAATCCACAAAAAGTTTAGGGCTATTCTTTTATTTTTTATTTCAGTTTTAGACATACTGGATATTCATTGAAACTAGGGTCTCATGCAGGCTAGGAAAGCACTCTGTCAATAAACTACTCCTATCCATGTGATAGTTCTTAATACCAGCTCAGCATTAATTATCTTCATTAATAAAATATGCAGCCATATAGGAAGATTTTCTGTTTAGCTATGTTCAAAGTAACAACTCCAGATCCTTGATAATACTATTGATTTTAATCTGTTCCTTTTTGATTGATCACCTGATAGGAAAAGTAGTATTAATTTACCCGAGTTTTATCTTTTAGATTTATATGCTTAAAGCAGTGCCTAAAATATTAAAAATATTTTTTCTACCAGTTACAACTAAAATCAAACAGAAGTAGAATATATAATCAGTATATTTTCATTATTTTGATTTTAGTGTTATTACATTCTTGCCCTGCATTTGCCTGAACAAAATGAACTGTTAATAGCACAAAAATGTGACCATCATTAATACAATTTGAAAATCCATGCAGAGTGATTAAAGCAACCCATATTGCCCTTGATCATGTTTCTGACCACTTATCACAAGTGTCTTTATACTGTCATTAGCTGAGCATCTCCTTTATGGTTTTATATGTCCTTGTCAAGTAATTGCTTCAGAAACCAATCAATGAGAATCTATAAAAAGAATTAAGATCAAACTTAACTCAAATATCCTTTTCAACGTGGAACTGTCCTCTCTGACATTAGCATACAACAATTAATATACATAGTGTTCACCTCAGTACTCAAAATGAAATTCCCTCTACTGGAAAAAAAAATAGCAAGGATTCAGATTTCCTTACAGATTTCAACACATCTTTCAGACAAAGAAACATGCCATTAGGGCATCCAGAGTTTTACCAATGCATTTCCTCAGAGAGATTAAAAGTATTTTATGGTTGATGTACCTAAAGAAAATGTTCTGCATGGTGA
This sequence comes from Urocitellus parryii, assembly GCF_045843805.1. Taxonomy (NCBI): domain Eukaryota; kingdom Metazoa; phylum Chordata; class Mammalia; order Rodentia; family Sciuridae; genus Urocitellus; species Urocitellus parryii. Next base: position 11,231,424 of record NC_135540.1, on the reverse strand, counting down.
GAAAGAAGTAATTAAACCTAGTAACAAATCCTTTTGCAGGTTGTCAAGGTAAAAGGCTCGAACTTGCCTTTTGATCAGTGAACAAGAGCTGATCAAATCTCAACTGAAAATTATTCAGAATAGTCATCAATAGTCAACTGTATTTTTAATGTTAATTATTGGTTGAGAACACAATGTAAACAGGTCAACCATGGAGGTTGTGCTGTTGATATGCCAAGTGAGTTTATGTTCTATTACATACAGCCTATAATAGTCCACAAATAAGTAAAATGAATAATAAAAATTTTTAAAAAATTGTTCTGGTCTGCATTTTCCTTATGATCAGTAAAACTAGGAATTTTTTCATGTATTTTATGGAATTTTGATTTTTTTTTTTTTTTGCAAAATGGCTACTCATTGCTTTTGCCCATTTTTCATCAGGATATTTATTGTCTCTCAGATGAAATGAGTTAAATATTCCTAATGTTACTCCTTATAATATGTACAGTTTGCAGATATCTTTCCCATTCTGTGGGCCATCTTAGTTCTGCTGATTGTTTCCATTGCTGTACTTGTCGAAATTCTTTGGTCCTTTTATTTTGCTTCAATTGAACATGGCTTTAAGGTCATATTTAAATAGTATTTGTTCAAATTGTGTCATGAAGCTTCCTTGTATATTTTCTTCTAAGTAGCTTTACAGTTGGAGAACCTATGTTTAAATATTTAATCCAGTTTTAGTACATGTTTGTATTTGGACCAGATAAAGGTCAAAGTTCATTTATTTGAATGCAAGTATCTAGTAAAAATCATTTTACTTCTTATCATAGGTAGTTTATTTCCTCTTCTAGAGCTTCATTAATGCCATGTCTTATTCTACAGCTGCAACTTCCTATGATTCAACTTTTGAACAACATCAGATATGTCATACTTACTCTGTGAGGTCTTCTTGATGCTCCCCTTTCCCATGTAAAACATAATGTGCCATCCTTTTGTACAGTCCTCGATATTTAAAACTAAAATCATTGCTCTCATGTATTTTTCCCCACAAGACAATAAAATCCCTGGAGATGGGTGTGACTCAGCACATACAATACTGTTCCAGACTTCTAGAAGAAATCAATACAAATTTCATATAAATTCATAAATTATTAAACAAAATCCAATACCAATATATTATTCAATGTGACTTTGCATAGTTAAATAATTGATTGATTCATTAATTTAATAAATGTTTTTGAAATACCTGCTACATGAAAGAGACTGTTTTAGGAACCAATGATTAAAAAAAAAATAAGAAGAAAAACCCTGACTCATGGAAGGCTCATATTTAAGAAGAGATAGTGTATCCTCAGAGAATAAATGATCACATGTACACTATTTTGGATAAGTTCTAAGAGGAAAATAATGTAGAAAGGGTACTGAGTGGTGTTCTTCATGGATTAGAATAATTGATATGTTTCTAGCAAGGATAAACATGTAGATAACCAAGAGTTTTCTAAACATATGTTCTTGTCCATAACTGCATATTCCCATTAATTTCTGAAAACACTAAGGAACTTTTCTGAGCCTCATTCAGGATGGTGTCAGGTCACCCCTTTGATTATAACTGAATATTTATAATTTCTTTTTAGCATTGAGGGCTAAATAAAAAGAAGTAAGAGATAATCTAATGTAACATGATGCTTGTCACTACCTTAAGGACACATAAATAAACTCAATTTAAGGAAAATAATAGTAAGGCATCTCTAATTATTAATTCTGATCATACATAAAATATTAACAATAAGAATTATTTCTTTGAAGATTTATTTTAGCTTATATGGGTTAAGTTAGGATTATAAACTTTATTTCTATATATGAGTATCTACTTCTTTTGATCTTCTATTAACAGTTATTTTAAATTGCAAATATGTGTCTATCACTTTCATTAAACTGAGAGATACTTGAAGATAAAAACAATTTCATGTTTTATTCCGCCACAGAAATTTTCACATAATAAGTTCCAAGTAAGAATATAATGAATAAATTAATGTAACATTTTGTATTAAATTTAGTGAACTACAAATTCCTTGAAATTTCCCCTCGGAAACACTGAAAGAATTCATGAATTTGTCATCTTTGAGGATATTTCAATATTTACCAGATTTAAGTTATTCTTTAAAGCAGTCCAATGATTAGGCAATACATATCTGATTTTTTAAAAATGTCATTATAATCCAAGATGGTACTTTTGAGAACAAAGATAATCTTTGAAGATTTACTGGAACACCAATGTTTTATTATCTTGAATTTGAAATTCAGTTTCCAGGCAAATGCATATATTTAATCAATATTTCATTGCCATTGTATTTTTCAAGAATCTGTGAAATTTCATACCTAGTCACTTGATCCTAAAATCATTAACTTTACTCTGAAACCATGGAAACTACTTAGCTCTTATAATCTTGTCTTCTTGATCTGTTTTTATAAAACTCTGTTAAGCATAAAATGTGAAAATACATTGGTCTGATTTATAAATTTTGAAGTCTTTGTACTATGTAAGAATTAAGTAGCACAATGTTACTTTAAAATAGAGCCATTTCATATCTGTGTATTAATGTTATTATAAGTTTTCCCTATGATTTTTATACTATTGTTTGTATCTTGTGTCTAGAAGGCTTCTTTCCCTTCATTAATAGAAAGTTTATATTGACCATCTGAAATCATCACCCTAGAATCTAGACCAACCCAAGCATTCTTGCAAGTGGGGAAGACTGAGTAGACATTTTTCCATGTAGGTTAACTTTTATTCATAAAAAACTATGTATCTGTTGAAGTAATACTCAAGACTCAATATGGTAAAATATTTCTCAAGGAAAGTGATTGAGATTGAGAAAAATACTATCTGACTGACTATATTAAAATACAGCACTCTTATTGATTTGATTATCTCATTCTGTGAGCACAATAGAACTGTGTATTATACAACCACTCCTTCACCCTGTGCTCCATCAGGAGACTCACTAGAATGTCTCAGTCTCTGGGTTCTGATTGGCTCATGACATATCTTCTGGGTGCAATGTTTATCCTCATTTTTTTTAAGAGAGAGAGAGAATTTTTTAATATTTATTTTTTAGTTTTCGGTGGACACAACATCTTTATTTTTATGTGGTGCTGAGGGTTGAACCCAGCTCCCCGCGCATGCCAGGCGAGCACGCTAATGCTTGAGCCACATCCCCAGCCCCAACCCCTCATTTTTTAAGCTCACCAAACATTTTGTTATGATTAAGCCTGACAAGACAGCAGCCGAATATTTGGACAGTAGGCGAATGCTTGAGCTTAAGTCCAAGTTCTGCTACTAATTCTTTATGTGGTGTTGAGAAACATGCCCAATCTCTATGGCACAGTTTCCTCAGATATTGTATTGAGGTACACCAAGGTAACATAACCGATAGGGGAACATATACACAATTTATAATAAGGTATTGACTCATGAGATCTTGGAGACAGAGAAGTTGCACAATCTATCTACTTTCTGCAAAATGGAAATTCAGGAAAGCCCATGGTGCAATTCAAATTCCTGCGAGCTGAAAAGCTGGTATAGATTCTAGTTCAAGTCTGAAAGCCTGAATACCAAGGAGTATCAAGGGCCAAAGAAGATCAATGTCCCTACAGATATGGAATAAAGAGATAAAATCTTCCCTTTCTCTACCTTTTTGTTCTATCTAGATCTTCAGTGGAGAGCATGATGCCCACTCACAGAAGGAGAACTGTCCACTTTACTCAGTCTATAGATTCAAATTCTTTAATCCTCTGGAAATATCCTCACAGACACACCCAGGAATAATGTTAAACAAGTAACTGAGAACCCCATGATCTAGTCAAAGTACCATATAACTACCACAGATGTTAAAAGGTAAGATTAATACTCACTGTGAGGTGAAGATTAAATCTGACCTCTTATGTTGTCAGAATGAAACTAGTCAGCAAACACAAATTTCTTCAAACCACTATCTCATAAAGAGTAAGTGCCATGTAATGTAGCTACTATTATTGAACATTGGCCTTCTTTGTCCTTAACTTGCCATTTAAATACTAGTTCAAATAGTATATGTTTTACTATCATTTTATAATGTCCCCTAAAAATTATTAATTTGCTCATCTACTTTTTCACAGTACTTATTTTGCACTATGATACTCAATATGATGGATTAGAGAAAGCTTTATACAATTATCTTTTTCCTAATTTTCAGTAAACTGTGACTTTATTGAGAGCATGAAGTTATTTGTTCCTATTTCCTATGATTTTTATTGCAGGAATTTTAGATTGCCTGTAAATATCTCCATGTAAAGACACAAGAATCCCCATGGAGATAAACAATACATCATTCATTTGTTTTACCTTTAATAAAACTTCTAAGACAATTCAGACAAAAAGGTTTTTACATTGCTCTCAAGCTGAAAATTGTGCATATATATATATATATATATGTAAAATATATATAATATATATATTAAAATGTATATATATATATATATATATATATATATATATATATATATATATCTCTGAGGATGGTGAAGGGAAGCAGGTCACATCACAGTGATCAGAAAGCAGAGAGAGTAAAAGTCTCCACTTGCCAGATACAAATATACACCCCAAAGCCATACCCCCAATTCCTACCTCCTCCAGCCACACCTTACCACTTCAGTTATCACTCAGTTCATCCCTATTAGGGGATTAAATTACTGATTGGGTTAGGACTCTTACTCTTAGGACTTTCTTTACAGAAAGTCTGTTTGTTTAGAGTCTCCTCATTGCCCCTGTGTCTATAGACAGTCCTTTCTTGCAGATATAGTGTGAGCAGCTACCACAATAGGTTTCTGTGATCCACTTCAGGAGAAGATCAGAAAATCCTTTCCTAGGTCTTATGGCTGGTTTCTGGAGAGAAAGACATGAGTCAGTCAGTTAGAGGGAGACCTTCCTGTGTCAGTGGCTTTCTCAAATATCAATGTGCTATAATTTGGGGTAATGTGTCCTGAAGCCCATCATTTCTGATATGATTTTCTAAGTTCCTATTGGACACAACCTCCTGCAGATAATAATTGTGAGTTTTAGACAAACATATAAAAACAAAAAACACAAACACCTTAAAATCTTGGAGAGTGACCAAAAGCACAGATACTTAGAATAAGGAAGTGAGTTGGGGTGAGTCTTCATGCCTGCTAACGTGAGCGAAGGTCCTAGTCTGCAAAGCAGGGTGGACTAGATGCCTGATATACCAACTACCTTCATGCCATAAAGAACCATATTCCAAAAAAGTGCACCTATGGCCACTGCAATGTGTGGTGGGCCTCAAAGGGCAGATTTCAACAAGGAAATAGACTTCTGTGATCTACAAATAGCCACTTCTTAAATCTCTAAGTGACAAATTATGCATACATAGGTCATACTTCAACTTCAACCAGTGTAGCTAACAGTAAGAGTTGAGTTCAGGATTGACCTGCACTAAAAATATAATGATGTTTGAGCCAGACAAGTTAACTGTCTCATCAAACAACTCAGAAAAAAAATAGAAAAATAAATAGAAAACTAACATTCTTTATAAGACTCTAACAAAATATAAATTTTCTATGTATAGCATCCTAAGGTCCTAAATGCAATCCAGAATTATTAACATAGGAAGTGACAGGAACATGTAAACCATTTTTAAGAGAATAAATAAAGATGAGCAGGTATCAATATTAAGATGACATAGTATTTGGAATTACCAGATGAAAAGATTACGATTTTATAGTTATACTCAATGTTAAAAACAAATTTATTTGAATGACTATTTAGAGAAAATCAGTAGGGAAATAGAACTACAAAATAAAAAGAATCAATGGCATCAGAGGGTAATATTTACCTAAGCACCTTTTAGTAAAACAGAACTTGAAATAACAAACTGATGTTTACATGATTTTCGTACTTGATTAAGGAGTAGAGTATGAAAAGAAAATCTCCTTGGAAACAATGATCCCAAAAGATAAATGTCCCACTGCTTCCTAACATTGAGCTGAAAAAATAGAACCATAATTGTGTGCCCTAAGCATTTAAATAATAGACTAAGATCATTTGAATATTCAAATTTTTAAAGGCTTGTCATTGGAAATCATCACTACTTAAAAAAATAGGGTTCAAGATTGGCACCACTTCGTGCTCTTAAATCAAGTACAAATCCTTTCTAGATGATGGGTCAAGAATATTTCAAGGGATTAAGAAAGATAGGCACATCCTATCAAATAGTAAATATTATTTAAAGGTTATAATACATGATAGCTTTAGTATTTGCTGTGAAAAACAGAATAACAAAGGGAACCAGATAGTGATCCAAAGAAAGGATACTTTTCCTTTACCAACTCCTGATGTATTCTAGAAGTAATATTGCAAATCAATAGCTAAAGAATTGATTAACTTATAAATACTATGAAAGGTTTTATTATCCATGGAAAAATGTGAACTTCAATGCCATGTAAGAAATCAAGTACTAATAAAGAACTAAATATGAGAATTAAATCTTTCAAATTCTAAAGAAAATATAGGAGAATGTTATATCATTAAAATAGACTGAAAATGTTTGTGTTTTCCCACAGTGTCACAATTCACTGACTACAAATTCACAAGCTACATCAGTTTCTTTGATCATTTTTTGGGGGTGGGTAGGTACTGGGAATTGAACTCAAGAGCACTTTACTACTGAGCCAGATCCCCAGCCCTATTTTGTATTTTATTTAGAGACAGGGTCTCACTAAGTTGCTTAGCATCTCGATGTTGCTGAGGCTGGTTTTGAAGTAGGAATCCTCCTGCATCAGCCTTCCAAGCCAATGGGGTTACAGGCCTGAGCCACTGGGCCTGGCTCAGTGACACACTGAGCACTTGTGGGTCACCTGATAGCCCTAGACTGGGTAATTATAAGTTGTTAGTTCCATTGTGATCTTAAATTCTAATATCTATAGCACTCAACTTAGGTATCATATTTCACATAATGATATATACAGGCTACAGAAAAAACTAGGAAAGGGTTAAGGAAACCAAAGAGATACAGTATTCTGTGCCAAGAACTCTGGCAGAGAGCACACAGGAATGCAAAACGTCATGTAGGTGATCAGATAAGTGTTTTAGCTTCCTGTCCTACAGAGTTGTCAAGGGCAGGATTTGGCCACAGTAGTTTCACAGTCTCAGTTGGAATGTCACAGTGTCAGATTACAGTAGCCCAATGTCATCCTTACAGTCAGGAGAAACCATGCAGAGCACAAGCATGGGAATAGAGGATTGGAGCTTAGCTGCTCAGTGATTTTCCTGGGCAAGTTTCTTGACAAGTAACTGATATTGGGATCAGAGTGCTACCATGTTGAGGTGCAGGTGAGGGATTCTTCTTCTTTGGATCTTAGGTAAGGAGGCTGTATCTGGTGAGGTTGACAAGCTCTAGAGCCCTGTGTTTCTTGTATGATTAGGGATGGACACATATCCAGGTGTTGCTGATTTAATTTGGTAAGTTGGCATGAACCCATTTGTTTTTATCAATTTGTGCCATAGCTTTGTATTGGGCAGGTGGTTGTTTACTTGTACAAACAAGGTATAGAGTCATTATACCTTGTTATGTGGACTTAGAGTAGAGCAATGGCAAACTATTGCTTTATAAAATGGAATAACTTTAGGGTTAAGCACAGTCTGAAAACTACTCTTCAATATACCATAGAGTTACTCAGAGAACAGTACAGCCTGCAATCCACAGAGAAGAGTATTATGACCTGAGGTATAATATTTTTAACTTTTATGAAAATAGAGAACATAATTATCACTGCAGGATAGGTTAAACTTTAACAAGGCACAATTTATTAAAAAATTATAGATTGTTCTCTCATCACATGAAATATTAAAATACAAAGTTTCCATGAATTAAATTAGGCTGATGATACATAGAACATAAAAAGAAGTTAGTAGAAGATATTGACACAAACAACAGAGAATTAGTATATAAAACATCTATGAAAATATATGTTAAAATTAAAAGGCAATATGACATTTATCTGCAGCTTAATGATTTACTCAATTGTATGCACATTTCACAAAATAGAAAATATTTGAAAAGTCATATTATTTTATATAACATTATCAAAAGATGAACTAAAATTTTTCCAAATTATGCAATATTTTAAGATATATTTGATCCATGGCAGAGAAAAAAGAAACTATTTATTATCACTCTATAAAATATTACAAAATTGTCCCATTATCAAAATGTAAGAAAAAAGTAATCCAAGTATAGGAAAACAGTGTTATAAAGTCATAGTAAAAAAATAGCAAGATACATCATTTTCAGGATTTTATTTTGTTAGTTATTTTTTTCCAACATTCTACAATTTGAAATTCACCTGTAATAATTTTGATCATTACAAAAAAATATTTACCTTGTACTCAATTTTGGAATTCTAGGGATTTTTTTAATTCTATTTAAAACAAATAACAATTTTTTTCCCTAATTGTATAAGATTCAGGCTTCCTAAAATCTCATTGTTTATCCTGGGTAGTGGGATATTAGGGTTTCTAGTTTTTCACTATTATTTACATTTTATTCATTTTGAAGTGTGAAAGTATGTGTATTTGTGTTTATGTGTTTGTGTTTTTGTGTGTATGTGTGTGTGTGTTTTTAGGAGTGGTTTTGTAAGCAGAAATGCAGTGACAAATTATTTTCTTGGGATATGAGATTTCTCAACTAAGAAGAGTTTGAATTCTCATAAATACAGGAATAGTTGTTCTCAGATGTTACAAATGACAAAATGGTTATTTGTACTCTAAAGTTGAATTTATGATATTCATTTATTACATCTTTGAGAAATTGTACATTTTCTGGTTGAGTACTGCAGCATATCACCAGTGTTGGCATTTCTATGGCATAACAGCTCAGCAGTACATTAACTCTAATCTACCCATGAGAGGTAACAGGAAAATGTAACATGAGCTGCTATTTTTCTCTGTTAAAAACAAAATTTCACCCCAAACAAAACAAATTACAACAAATCTAGACCTCAAAGTTGTTACTCTGAGTTACATTTGGATCTCAAACTAGTTTTGATGCCAGAACATCATCAAAAGTTGAAAGCATTCTAGCTTCTTGACCAAAGTATCACCCTTTCACAATTAGAATTATGAAAATATATCTAATAAGGAGCCCTTTGAAATTTTTTGCTTGTTTCCCTAAGACATAATTTCAAGTTGTCAACTTATGATCATACTGAGGTAATACTATATTGAAGGCTTTGCAAATTGATTTTAGTAGAGACATTTAATCTTATAGTCTTATTTGTAGGTGTTAATGTCAATAATGATCACATTATAGGCAATCAAAATATTCTCTCTATCTGTCTCTTCCTCTCTCTCTCTCTCTCTCTCTCTCTCTCTCTCTCTCTCCTCATGGCCACTGAGCATTTAGCATAGATAAAAAGAACAGAATACAAATAATCTGTATGTTGTAAATTTCAACATAATTATTTCCTAACTTACTACCTAAATATTTTATTTTCTCCATTTTCTTCTTTTCTTAATGAATAAATAACAATTTAAGAGTATTCAGTTGGATGATTTTGAATGGGAGGTTATAAAAGAGAATAGCTTAAGTTATAAATAGGAAAATTGAATAGCTAGAAATAAGCTTTCATTACCAGATAATACTGTAATGCCTGCTACTTTAAGTTAAAAGAATATTGACATCCAAAGTTTTAATTATCAAAACTTAAAGGTGTTTGTGCTTGGGAAATAGGCATTTCTCTACAGCAGTACAATTAATGAGATTTTGAGCTGTGACTAATAAACATTTAATAATGATTATATTAGACTTTATTTTCCTTTGAGTGTTCTCTTGAAGTGTACAATATAAAACAGGTGCCATATTATTCTACAGATACCAGAGTTTAATAATTTTTACTGAGCTTGACATTATTCTTCTAGAATCAAGTCACTTGCATTTCTATTGCTTTGGAAAACTTAATTAGGAGTTAGGGAATTTAAAGCAAAAGTAATATCATTTGGTGCACACATGATGAGAAATTATTTAGATTCATTATATTGAAATATGAATATTATACCTTTAGTGTTTTGTGATTTAAAAATAATTTATTAGATAGAGGAGGGAGAGACAGATTGGAGAAAAACAAATACAAAAACAAACTCTAGGGACATATACCTTCAGCAATTTTACTACTTAACTCATTCTTCTTTTTTCTATTAAAATCATTATAATAGCAACTCTATGTGTTACACTATCAATAAAATACTCTCTAAAACCATAAAAGCTTGAGTTCTCATAGCATATTTTGCTTTTTTCCCTTTCTTGTCTTGAATAAATTATCCTTTCTCTAAAAATTCTCTTGTGAATATGAGAAATGCCCATAATATTTAGATTTTTTTTGTTGTAACTGGTAGAGTTTCTGATACTGAAATCGTGTTTTTGCCTGTTCCTCATCCAGGCTCCTTATCATTCCCAGAGCACACCTCTGGTTGATTATGAAGCAAGGAATTGTTCGCTGATGAAAAAAATCAATTCTGAATGAAGGTTAACTTTTACTTTGTGACTTAGGTGCTCTATTACTTCACTCTAATGTTTTACTTCCTTCCTGGAATTTGTGGTTGTGATAAGTATTGGTGATCTCTGCAAAACATTTCTCTGAGCCATTTCCAGGCTTGTGTCAGTTATATGCAAATTGAATTTTCTGAGACTCACTGGTCCATATGATGCCCCAGTCAGTTTACTTAAGTATTCTTGTTTTGCTTATTTGTTTTAGTTTTTAAAGTTTGTAATTATATCAATATGTGTTTTTTTCCAATAAAACAGTAGTAGATAACTTAATCCACTCAGCCACAGGTGGCCATCACTCTATTTTCTTTTCTAAGTTCTTACAGTATTCAGAGCAGTATCATCTGTACCATCAAATCCTCTGTCCCAGGATTAGTCCTCCCAATTCTTTTCCACCATTTGATATGTTCAACTTCATTCTTTGAAAATAAAGCAGAAGAAATCATTTTCTGTAAAAAGTGGTTGCAACTCTTGTTTTCGGAAGAAGGAATTTAAGTGTGTGTGTGTGTGTGTGTGTTTGTGTGTGTGATTTCTACTTACTTTCACATACTCTAATATTCAGGCTAAAAAGATCAGTGCTAAGTCTTTAAGATTCCCCAAATCATATCTAAAAGAATGGGTCATGAAATTGAAGAAGGCACAGCAGGTCCAGGAAGCAATCTTTGACCCCTCCACAGTCAAAGAAAAGCTGACCAGAGAGGTGGGTGGCAGAGTAAGCACTCTATAAAGCTCAATATTGGACAGCTTAAGACTTGGAAGTTTGGTTATCAGAGCAGATTGTAAGCAGAATTCTTTGACCTTGAACCCTGACTAGGGTGGGATCAGGGGAGCAGTACCAGTAAAAGAGGGAGAGAAAAAGCCTAAGAACTTAACTTTATATCCACTTAGCCATCTCAAAGAAGGAACTATATTAAAAAGAAGACAAACAAATAAAACCTAAATAACTCATCCTGAAACTTCTGTCCAACCAAACTCAATTGCACATGGAGAGGGTCTAGGGCACTGCATGGAATCTTGCTTGTAGATCTCATTACCTTCATATTGAGAAAGTTGATGAAGAAATTGAATCTGACAGAGGCAAAGTCATGGCCTTAAAGTTTGTCAGGCAAACAATATAGTTATGGCTCAAATGTCTGTTTGTCTGATTCTAACTTTTTGGCCTTTTCCAATTTGTACACAAAGTAGATTTTTTTAAAATTGTTTGAGATTTGACATCTTAGAACCAAACTTTCTTCTAATTTACTCAATTCAGAGTATTGAAATAGAGAGAATTTTAAATTCTTGAAATGTCTGGGCAAATATATTTGTAGTTTGATATAGAAAAAGACTTCTGGATTATGTAAAACTTGAGGCAAGATGCTAAGTCTATCGGTTTATGAAACATCAAGAAACTATTTAGAGATCAGATTGAGTGGGTTATGGTTAAAAATACCATATCTGTAAATCCAGAAATAGAATATATATATATAAATGTGTATGCATATTTCAAATTATGAAAAAATTGGGTTGTATGTGAATAAGAATTTGAACAAAAGATAGTACTCTTGCACAATTCTGAAACTAAAAATTATTTCAGAATGAATCTTTTTATGTGTACTTTGAATTATATAAGAAATACTTTTTTTACAAGAAGCAATAGTTAAATATTTGCATTAAATAAAATATTGATTACTTTGCTAGCATGTGGATTTATGGAAAGAAAATAAAGATGAGAATATGGGAGTTTCCAAGTTACTTTTTCTGCTCCAAAAGGTACCTAACCAGGGAAATACCTGTTTGAAACGTTTTACTGGACTCTACATATCTTATAGAAAGAGTTTGATAATTAAACAGGATCAGCCATTGTAAAATAACAGTTTCAACTTAAGTGCATTAGAGATTTAATTAGATTTAACTAAGTAAACTATTTCCTAAGTTTCCCTTGGTGAATATAATATATCTTGGACTACCAAAGAATTGTTGAAAAAATTTGAACATGAATTGAAGCAACACAAGTTGCCTGTTTACTAAAGGATAAATTCAACAAGAGTAGATTAGGGTTACAACACTAAAATATAGATGACATAAATAAAACGACCAGATTTATATGAATACATTTGTGTAAGTAAATTAAGAAATATATTGTTTCTTGTTACTAGCTCTAATTGCTTCAAAGATACATTAGCATCTCAAAGAATAATTTTTTAAAATTTTTTTCTCTTACTTTTTTATGAGAAAATATTCTAGAAATGAAAGAGTTTCTCTTATCAAAAAGGTTTTCTTGAAAAGGCAAAATTTATTTTCTTAATATTATTAGTGCCTGTGAGCTAAAGAAGACATTAAATCATGTTCATGAAAATGTACTTACTTATGTCTTCATTAAGTCATTGTATTCAATATATGGGATGCTTACCTGATACAAATATGTTTATTTGAATCATAGTTTTCAAACTATTTTAATAAGTCAACATAGGACAATTACATAACAAAATACCATGCTTCTTCTTTAATTTTTTATGCTTCAAGAGGTGATATGATTAATATTTCTATAAAATGAAAGAAGTAGTCACAGGACATTGATGAAATGTATCAATTTGAAAGACACATTTGAATTTCATCTTCTGAGTGACATTGAATTAGTGTCCAATTTTGAGTTTTAAATATCCAACAACACATATTTTTTATCTTTGTCTCTATAATTATTTTTGAACTTCAGATCATGCTAAAAATAATTGATTGAGTGCCATGGTAATCTAAAAGAAACAATGAGTCAAATGTTCAACAGACCAAACTATCATAATTAAGTCTGTTTTTTTTTTCCTGTTTGACTAAAGTGCTGATTTTGCTAAATAACTACTTTGAGAAAAAATTTGATGTTGTATTATTGAACATTTGCACTTTTCATAGAGTGCATTTGTTCAGTTAATAGAATTATTTTCAATGTATTATCATATAAGTTAGAGAAGATCAAAACCAGACATATTGTCAATCAATATAGGTACTAATTTGTATTTTACTTTTGAACAAATTTCCATTCTTATTGATTGAAAGGTATAATTTGCATAGTTCAGTACAAAGTCATAGAAAGCCAAATTGAAGTTTGCTTAAAAATATTTTATGTCTAAATCTGCTGACACATAAATAACCTTTACAGCAAAACTTGGTGGATTTTGATAACACTTGGCATTATTTCTGGTCTTTTAAAATAAGGTAATAGCAACAGAGGATTATGTGCAGATTAAATTGGTATATCAAGGATAACTGAAGACTAGTAATGTTTCTAAGGTGATTGTGACTTTAAAAGTTAACAGTATACTTCTTAAAGAGTGGACAATCTTGTGACAAGTCCCCCAAATTTGCTATTAGCAACTTGGGTCTTGAGTAATCTAGAGAAAGGAATATCCTATTTCCATGATTCTCTCAGGACATTGCAATGCTTCATAAAATTGGGTGACCAAACTATGTAGTAAATATAGCCACTGGTAAGCCAGAAGCAGCACCTTATTGGCTAGAGGATTTCTGTTTCTTATTGAGCTCTTGGTGCAATGTCATCCTACTGTGTTTTCTCAGTTTAAGCAGATACCTTGTGTTCCTTTTCATGTCAACTACAGACAAAAGAAAGATCTTGTTCAATTCAACAATGAGATGATAAACCAGAATTCCTAAATCAAGCAGCTACTCTGCCTTAGATTATGAACATAATTGGAAATTTGAGTGCACAGCGCCGCCATTTCAGGCTGAAGATAACAACTCAGAGGAGGTAAAACATAGTCAAATAAACAAACCAATGGAATAAACACAATCCAATATGTCACTTCCAGCAGGAGCTTATACAGTTCCATCAGTCGTTTGTTTGAAAAACATCTTTGTGTTTGTATGTGTTCTTTCTTTCACATTTTTACTGATGCATTGTAGGTATATGTAACATTTGGGTTCATGTTGACCTAATTATACAAGAATGAAATATAATTTGTTCTAATTTAGCCTCCAGTCCTTCTCCTTTCCTTCCCGTCCTCTCTCCTCCTGTTCCCTTTCTTGTACTGTATTGATCTTCCTTCTATTTCCAGCTACACATACAGGTGAAATTCACTGTGGTTTAGTCACATGTGTACATAGAATAGTTTGGTCAATTTCATTCCACTATTTCCCCCTTTTCCCAACCCTCGTCCTTCCCCTCAATCAAACTCCTTACTCTATTCCACTGATCTCTGCTCTCTTTTCATGGAATGCCCCCCCCCCCCCACACACACACATCTTTTCCTTTCTTTTCTTTTTTTATTTGGTTTAGGCTCCACATATGAGAGAAAATGCAAATATTCAACCCTTGACTTTCTCAATATGGCTTATTTCATTTATCATGATTGTCTCTATTTCTACTCATTTACCAGCAAATGCCATAATTACATTCTTCTTCATGACTGAGTAGAACTTCATTGTGTACATAGACCACATTTTGTTATCAATTCATCTGCTGATGGGCATCTGGGCAGGTTTCACAACTTGACTCCTGTGAATTGTAATGGACATTTTGGGTCCATACAATGTGCTGATTTAGATCTTTTCAACCATATTTTGAAGGGTAGTTTTGTTTTATAGATGATAGCCAATTAACCTTCTATGTGAATGCTGCTTTTTAAAAAGCTAATTATAATCGGAAGTTTGTCCATGTTGTCTTAGGTGTGGGGGTCTAGATCTGACACCTTTGAAGAGCCAAGATTTCATCCACGAGCATTATCTATTCATTTTTAAACAAAAACACTGTTTGTCTACTCAGTGTAAGACATTGGGGGTAATAACAAAAATTGAAAAGATCAATTTTGAAAGACATATTTGTAAGATTTTCACAAAACTTTGATTGGGTAAAGAAGGTAATAACAGTCACACATGTACTTGGCTAACATAGGCACCACAAATTAGATAAAAATCATCATTGAAAGCAAAAATACAATGTTTCTGAATCAAATTAAAACTAGAAAATGGAGATATATAACATTTGAAAATGATGAGAATCGTAACATTACATAATGGATCAAGAAATTGGAGATCCTTTAGCCTAATCGTCCAATTTCTCAGGAGATGGTAAGACTGTGGTTTCGGAGTGAATTATGCAAATTCAAATCACCTTTAGTGTTTAATGAACTGAAAATATTTTTCAAACTTTATTTTAATCACAACACACACCACACACACACACACACACACAACACACACACACACATATATATATAATTGGTTAATTACGTTTGATCTTCTCTAAAACTAATTTTGATGGCTGAAAAAGCAATATTCTCAATATTTGGTAAATATAAGAGGACTCCCTGCTTGATACATTCCCTGTCAATGGACTAGGACTATATCTGTATGGAATTGTAACATTAAAGTGTTACATATGTGTACAGCTGCTGAACTTGTCAGGTCAGATCCAATAGACAATAAAAACACCCTTATTATACGTAACACTGTTTATTTTAGTAATAGTATAGATGCAAGAGCAAAGGCAAAATTGATATATGAGAGAGAAAGAGAAAAAAAAATACAACACCAGATCACTAGAAACACCAACACCTGAAGTCATGGTGCTGGGGAGCCCTGGGGTAGCTCTTCAGGGTCCCTACTGGGAAGTCCCGGGAGAACATCCTCTCCACAGGTGAGACTCCAGTCTTCTTTCCAGTGGGGTTCCTAAAATTCAAGTTATAACAAAGAAAGCTCCATTTTAACAACCTGCATGACCCAGTGGTCCCCTCAAGGACACTTCATCCCACCAAGGACTGACCAGATTCCCACAGGAAGGGAGCGATGGCCTTGAGAGAAGTGGAAGAAGAGAAGTGGATGACTCAGTTCTGAGTGAGCCAAACCCTCGGAGGAGGAGTCAGCATTGTTCAGGTATCTCCTGGAGGGTGTGTGAAAGTCATGGCAGCCACATGGACAGGGAAGTCCTTTAATATTTTCCTTGGCCCTTTAGGAACTAATATGGGAAGCCTAGGCAATGGGACACAAAGTCCCACAGCAAATGAGCTTTGATTTCTGTGTCTGTTGGAAATGTCTTTACTCCAGGATGGGACTGTTGGAATTATGGCAGAATGTTTGTTCTGTTTTGCTTACTGAGACATTCCAAATTCTCAGAAGAGTTTCTGACACTTACTTGGCTTTTAATAAATAGGGAGTCACTGGATGAATCTCATAAGCAACAATTTTTCCCACCCATGAACAAGGCAAATATCTTCATTTACTTGGGAAAATTTTGCCTGTAATTATACTTATATAAATATATCTTAAAAAAAACCTTAGTATCTAGGTAACTTAAAATTGTTATTGCTACTATAATTGCATCTTTTCAAATTACATTATATATTACTGCTGGTGTATAAGGTCCTAACTGTTAAACTCTCTTCTTTGTGGCATTTATAGATATTCAATCATTTCCCATGAAGAAATTTTATTATGAGTAAAAAATGATGAACCTGTTTTGTTCTTTACAACTCTTAGTTCATTCATACTACTGTGAGAAAATACAGCACACTGGGTGATTCATAAGGAACACTTCCAGTTCTAGAGACTGAAAAGTTCAAGATCAAGTTCTTAGGCAATTCAGCATCTAGTGAGGGCCCAGTCTCTGATTCCAAGATGGGACCTTGTTAAAATATTCTTTGGAGGGGAGGAATGCTGTGTCCTATAAAGGAGAGGGAAAGCTTTTCAATGCAGTAGTTTCATATGTTTTTCTGTAGCTCACAAGGACTGCTTCAGCTAGAGGAACAGATTATTACCTATCTATGTAAAATTTGAGATGTAACTATGGATGAGATTGCTTAGGAACGGAATACAAAGTGAGGAAAGAGGAGAAGAAAACTGAATACCAAAATCCATGTTGCTCTAATGTGGAATATAGTAGGCATAAGGACAATGAGCCTCCAAAAACTTCATTAAAGAATCTGGCCTGAGACAGCAGTATGGAGTCTATTTTCTCAGGGTGAAAAGCATCCTCAATAAAGCAGAGAAGTGGGATCTGTTAAGTCTACTGAGATCTCAAGTTAGATGGAAACCAAAAATATGTACCTATGATTCAGCAACTAGAAAGTTGTGTCTGGCCTTAGCAAGGGCTGCTTTGGTAAGAGTGATTTGAGAAAAACTAGACCCAGCTGGAAAAGAGAGAGAAAACATGGAGACAGACTTGGAGACATTTTTCCCACAAGTCTTCATGTGAAAGAGGAGAAATAAAGGATTGTGAGCAGATAGCAGGAAAGTGATATTCAGTCAAGAAGGGTGTGTGTGTGTGTGTGTGTGTGTGTGTGTGTGTGTGTGTGTCTTTCCCCCTCCTCCCTTTCCTATTTCAGAAGGCGCAATTCCTTGTTATGTGTTTTCAAGGGTGCCTGGCTAATCAAATCATCTTAATCCATGTCCACATTAACACAGTCAGAACTTTTTGTGGAGTCTCATATATGTGCATTTTGAGGAGAGGTTTCCTATTGGAGGGGTATTAAAATATAAAAATATAAACCTGGCTGAATGCACACCATTGGTTGCAAAAAGGCACAAATGATTGGGTGATTAGGAGAATTAGGAGAATAAATTCAGCTTAATGTGCTTGCAAGGCCTGTGCCCTGACATAGACCTGCTTCCCCAGGAGAGAGGGGCAAGCATTTCAAATAGGTCATAACCCAGGTCAGATGGCTGGTTCTTTTTTTTTTTTTAGTGTATTATAGTTATACATAATAGAGAGGTTCATTCTGGCATTCACACATGTGCTGAATAGCATAATTATCTTCATTTCAATCCTTATTCTTCCCCTTTCCTTCAACCCTCCCTCTCCCAGATCCTGTTTCTCAACTCCCTTGGTCTTCCTTTTAGCTATGTATCTATTTATTCTTAACTGGTGTATTATAGTTATATATAAAATTGTAATGCACTGCATTACAATTACACTGCATTACTAGAATTTATTCCCAGTTCTTTCCCTTTCCCTCCCCTCCCTTGATCCCCTGCTTCTACTCTACTGATATCCTCTTATTTTTACATGGTCCCCCTTTTTATTTCCTCTTTACTCTGTCATTTCTGCATTTGAGAGAAAGAATTTGACCCTTGACATTCTGAGTCTGGCTTATTTAACTTACCATGATGTTCTCCAGTTCCATCTCTTTGCGACTCATTCTATTTTAAATGGAGTCTGCAGTGATAATTTTTACCCAAATGGATACATTTCCAATTTCATACAAAAATTCCATTTGGCTAGTCAAAGATGGGCTTTTATGGAGTTATCTCAGGCCATTTCTCTGAATTTATTGTATAGGGAAACATCTATAAAAGTTCATATTGTCTACACAGAGTGAGAAGAAAATAAGTGTGAGTGCACAGAAACAAGACATATGACAAGGGGTCTGGGCTTTCTGCCAAAAGGGAAGGGGATAAAAGGGTTGCATGCATGTGAGCACACACAGATGCACACTCACACACACACACACACACACACACACACACACACACTCACACCTATACACATTCTCCTATCTTGACTGACCAACATTCTCCACAGAAAGATAGAGAAGTCTGAACTTAAACTCTGTGTTTCTCTCAGTTGTGACACCCATACCACACACATCTAGACTTCCCATTGACAAAAATTAATTTGACTTCAAAATTTGCTCATGTTAGATCCTGAGTTGAATGTCCAGTGTGAGCTATGGTTTTTCCATTTTCAACTAAAATCTTCTGATTTATATAATATATATATATATATATTTAAATATATGTTTAAAATATCTACATATATATTAAAATTATTATATCCTCCTTAATATATGAAAATTCCTTCCTGAACAGTTTGAGATAAAATGTAGAATCAAATCAAAATCATCTTTTTGTTTATGTCACAACTGGAAACAAGATTCATAATTTCTGTAGTATTTTAAGTTTCTCGCATATAAAGTATATGTGTCTTCCTATATTCTCCGGGAGAAAGAAAGGCTTCTGTTATGTGTTTGCTATAGCCCCTTCTGATCTGTGTCCATAAACTATTGCATGACCCAGTTTCCTTCGATTCATAGTTTGAGTCAATTCACATACTCTTGTAAGTCATATCCTTCTCGGTCTCCGAGGTCAATCATGTCACTACTAACAGTGAAGTTTATGAACTTTTGGTCAAGAGCTGTGTCACTTAGGTGTTCTGAAACATAGATCTACTCTGGCTTGTATGCCAATCCTGTTGGCTCCGGTCTTTCTTCATTGTTTGGTATGGAAATCCTACCATTCCTGGGATTAAATGGACAAGATGCTCTAATTATGGGTTTTACTATTAAGATTCCCTACAAAAAAATCTAGCTTTTATCAGTGACATAGTAATGACCTAAACCCTTTTTCTGTCCATTGTCTCACTTTATACTGAACATATTCATATAAAAGAGTGCTATATGGGAGCATCCAAATAACTTCTTATTATATTGCCTAAGTCTAAACTTGACTCTCATGCTTATATTCTGCCCCTGCTTTGAAATTGTTAAGCACTTATTTTCCTACCCCTTGTCTGAGTCCTGGTACCATCCTAGCGTTTCTGAAGCTTTCACAAAGTCTACTCTTTGCAATTCTGCACATGCTTTGACACCATGCTTTACCTTTATAAAAATATTTGACTGTAAATTACTCTTTTTCTTAGAGGTTCTCCTGCCTCTCTGAACTGTTTTCCCTTGACCTATGTGACTCCATATTCCCTGATTCTTTAGGAAATCTTCCCCAGTCTCCTTGTCTCCTTGTCTAGATCATTTTCTTATCATCCAATTTCTCAATACTGGAGTTTCTTGTTACTCTTTTTCAATTTTTTCTCTTGACTCTCTGCATTCTCTTCTGAGATTATTTATTTAAGTATCTTTAAAAGATTAAATATTAGTGTGTTCTGCCAGAGTAGACTACTTTTTAAAGTTCTAGTCTCTTCTCATAAATCCATCTTTATAATTTACATCTAGAGTGGAATGTCTTTCAATAATTTTAAGCATGTTTCAAAACTAAACTTGAGATTTTACTCAAATGTCATTACTGTTCACCTGTGTCTGCTCAAAGACCATTACCAGTCACCTAAAAAGAAACTTTGGAGGTCATTTTTTGGCAATTCCTTCTCCTTGCTCTCCTAATTACATTCATCTCTCAATCTCACTATTTGTCTCATCTAATTTCTCATATTCGGTTACTTGTCGCCATTGTTACCACCACTGCCTTAGAGACCAGGGAATCCTTTTCTCACTGGAAGACTAAAATAACCTTCAAACTGGTTTGCACCTGTCAACATGTTTTTGAAACAACATTAAGAGTTTCTCATTACAATTATAATATTGAGACTTTTAAATGTGATCTTCAAGTTACTGCATAATGTCTCACCTCTAATTTTTATTTTGAAAAAAAAAAAAACTTCTACTCTCAGTATACTTATAACACATTGTTTTCCTTTCAGCTTTCAAAATAAATAAGTCAGGTTCTGAGTCAGGTCTTCATTATGTGTATTTCACTCTTCCTGGAAATATTTCCCTCAAATAGTTGCATACTGACTTCTTCTTATCTTCTGGTGTCATCTACAATAGCAACTCTCAAACACATTTTCCCATGCTATTTGTTTGAAAAAGATACCGCATAGCATAGTGTTTTGTCATGAGGACCTTTTTTTTTTTTTTTTTTGGTAATATTATCTTTACGATTTCTAATGACTTAGTTTTCCTTTTGTTTGTTCGTTTCTCTGTTCACTGGTTAGACATTCTTAAACAGCAATTTCACATTATTTCTGCCTTACTGATTTCGGTATATACAGGGACAGCAGAGTGTCTGACAGAAAGTAGGTTCTCAGAAGATTTTTTTTTCCATGAAATACAGAACAAATGTATTCAGGAATGAATATGTTTAAATATGTATGTCTATTTAAATAGACACACATTTAAATCACGAAATAAAATCCTAATTCCATATAAAAAAGAGAGGAAAAATTACCTGTTCTAAAAGGCAATTATATTCAACAGTTTCAAGAGGATTTTTTTTTGCCTTACAAAGAACCAGACATATTTTCATTTATTTAAATACATTTTATTTATATAAAATTTATATCTATTTATACAAAAATTGATACTGTTTGATAAAGATGTGTGTAGCTGTGAATAAATAAGACTGGACAAATGTATATAATATTATGGTAATAAATGGGAGGAACTGTGTCCCTGTCTTCAGAGAAAAGTATATTACTTAATTCCAGGGAGAAGAGGGTACCTCTCCCATAAGGGTTCAAGCCTTCTCAGGGGGAGAGGACAGGAAAGGACGGAGCATCCTTCCAACCTCTGTGGTTTTCTCAAATGCCAAGGTGCCATACCTAGGGGAGCTGTCCCTGCCCCTGTCAGGAGAAAAATAAAAATAGAGAAAGCACCGTGAAGTGAACTTGAGAAACCCAGGAGCACCTGGCTTCCCCTCCACCTCTGTCTGTGCTTTCTTGTCAGTTGCTGTGACTCCTTGTTTTATGATGACGCTGATATTTTTCTTCTGTATATGTATGAAGAGAAAGTTTATTGATTACAAAAAACATACTTATCATGATTACATTCCTAAAATACAGTCCCTTATTTATGAAAGTTTGATTTCCAAAAGTACCCTTAAAAGTGTTTTTATTTCTAATAATAGAATCAAAGGAAGACTTTTCTCAAAAATTAATTTAAATTTGTTTTTCAAGCTTCCTTTTAAATTAATGAGGAAAAACCCTTGTGATTTGAATGTTGAAATCCCTCATGATTTTTTTAATAAGGCCATTTGATTCAACAGGACTTCAAAGATAAGCGGGTAAAGATGCAAATTAATTTAATAGATAAGCCACCAAAGGGCTGATTAGGAGCCATTTATTGACTCTTTAGCTGATTGCAAGATACATCCAATAACCAGGGGTTAACTGGAAATGTTGAGACAACAGGTTTACTTTGCAAGACTCTTGAGAATGAAAAGACAGTGTAAATGGTCACATTTATCTTGATAGTCATTTGGAATAGTGCATTAATAATTAAACCTTTGTGTCCTAAATATACAAGCATAATACCAGTGCTAAGACACTATTAATCAAATATGCGTCCCAGAAACCAGCAGCAATTCTTTTGATTAGCTATTGCTGTTTTTTTTATAAGGGAAAAACATCCTCTTGACATTGTTGAATTTAATTGCCTTTTACAAAAGGTAATTGTTCTCTGTTCTTTTGCATAAAATTAGGACTTCATTTCATGATTTAAATTTATTAAATCTGTGGATTATATATTTATTAAGAAAAAAACACATAAAATGTACGCACACATTAAAACCATTTAAAAAATATATGAGATCTCTTAATAATTACAAAATGCTTAAGAGTCTTAAGTGTTTAGTCTCAAATACCTGTAAGCCAAACCAATCAATTAGCTATTTGATTAATATTGGAGAATTTAACAGCAATGTGTTCTTGAATTATTATGAATTATGATGAGCATCGTGTTAGTATGTTAATGCTAATACATTTGCATCTTTCTATTAATTATGAAGCAACTTTAAATAGAAAAAAATCATTTTTATGTTTGTAAGCCAGTCTCCTCAATCTTTAATCCAATTGTTTCAAAGTATTATTAAATTACTCTTCAGCTTTTAGCAATATGTCAGGAGCAGACGAATTTGTGAGCTTGTAGACATAGTTTTTCATGATGTTCCTTGAACCTGTTTATGTCTCTGTTTACCTTCCCTTACTGGGATGGCCAATATTTCTCATGTTTTTATGCTAATTTTACAAGGGTAGTAATCTTTTTAATGTTTATGTGGGTAATGAGAATAAAAATTACCCAGTGTGTCTTGCTGGGCATAGAAATGAATGAGTGGCCAGGGGAAATTTGAGTATGACAGTTTGGCCCTGCTGTTGACCTTGTCTTTCATTCCACCCCCTCCTATAGGGAGCAACGTGATTAAACACCCTTCTCATTATGTACTTCCTTGATTTACAGTTTTTAAAGCTAAGTAGATTAAAATTCACTCTTTTGGAAACAAATATAAATAGTATGTGTATATATAGTATACATAGTCTCTATGTAATATGCATATTGAACCAGAAAATCCTGTTTATACAGTTTAGAGAAACAAATAAAAAATAAGAATCAATAAAAATTTATACACTAACTTCTGCAATAAAACATCCCACAAAACTTCACCAATATCCAAGAATTCTCTGTGCTTCCTTCCCTTATGTCACTTGTACTTCCCCTAGAGTTAAAAACTGAACAAAGTGGTAAACAGTTCCTTGATACTCTTTTCCTATATCATCTATGTGTGATTTCTTAGAATACATCATTTGATTTTGCATGTTTTTATTTGCATGTTTTATTATATATACATTTAAATGTGAGGGGAATACTCTGTGTTTTGCTTCCTCACTCATCATTTTATAATACAACAGTGTCTGTGCATATAGATATGAGTAGTTTCTTTTCATTGGGGCTGTGTTTAATGATTGACCCCAATTCTTCAATGCTCCATGCACCCGCGCTCTTGCTAAGGACATGTATACTTTCTCATTTCATAAATTGGAGCTTGACTATGGTATTTCTGGCTTTGAATTTAATAGAAACTTAAATATGTGGCACTGGCTTGGTAGAACTATTTGAGGACTGTAAAGTGGTGATCTGTGCTAGGTCATGAGGGAACACTTGGTAAAACTATTTATTCATAAAGTAGAAGGCTCCTTCTTTCTTAGCTTGTAAAATTGGACAAAATTATGTTTAACCCATATTGTCCCAAGATTTCAATTCTGCAAATAGATCAATGAAATTGATTGAGGTGTATTAAGGTAGGTTGAAAATAATAATCTATAGCTTATATTTTATTTTAGTTAAGGTTAATATTAATTAACATTTTTACTTTATTATTTTATATTATAAAATATTTGTATTATGTGTCATTGTTATGTGCTATCTTTAATTTTTATAGGCATTCAACACTGGGGACGAAGAACAAAAATGGGTTAAATGGAATGTTTCAAGTTTGGGGTATATCTCTTTAGCTATATTTGACAAGGTAAATCAAGAAAATAATGAGTATAGAAATGAACAATAAAAAAACCAGATATGTTTAGGGAGAATAGAGTACGCTGGTTTGAAAAATAACATTTAAGCCTTTTAGTATAAGTCTCAAATTTTAGTTGAGCTGGCAAACAGAAGTCAAATGATTAACATGGGAATCTACTTGGAAGCAAAGACCAGTCATAGCTACAGACCTCACCACTCTGTTAAGAACTCAAAAATAATTAAGAGAGACCACCTCCTACCCCTTCAGCTGGACTAATGGACTCTCAGAAGGATTGAGAGCCTAGTTCCACAAACCCTAGGAATTCAAACAACTTCCAGTTGAGTCTGAATAGAAAAACACGTATTTTAAAATTGTGCATGTGACTTTGGGTAC
The DNA here is from genome assembly GCF_045843805.1 of Urocitellus parryii. Lineage (NCBI taxonomy): Eukaryota > Metazoa > Chordata > Mammalia > Rodentia > Sciuridae > Urocitellus > Urocitellus parryii. The sequence continues at coordinate 11,206,456 of NC_135540.1, read as the reverse complement.
ATTAGCTTAATTAGAATCTAATATTTAGAAAGCCTGTGAAGTTTGTAAGATAGAACCTATGGCCAAAAGCACTGACAGCCTGAATTAAAGGAGAACGAGCCTGCCATGGAAGACACTGAACCTCCAAACCTGTGCAAGTGTGCAGCTGGCTGCAATTCAGTTTGTACTCATATCCCCTTCTCAAATGAAAAAGGAGAAAAACAGAAAGGGGAAAAAACAGAAGACAGAAAATCTTCCAGAAAACAGAGATAACAGTATCAGAGAAAAATGGTGCAGGAAGACATCTGCAGAGAGAAGAACGGAAGCCTGGAGGGAGTGCTCTTCCTTCTGCTGTGTAAGGTACACACTAAGTACAGCACTTCCCAGGGGAGAATTTAGGTATCAAAGACGATGACCACGTGTCTCATGTCACATTCATCCTTTTGGATTTAGACTATTCACTGTGGTTTTACCGTCACTGTCACTACTTGCTAGAGTTTGCGCCTTAAGTGTGCTCCAAAGGTCCATGTGACAAAAACTTGGCACTCTCGGGGGTGGTGGAAACGTTCAAAGGAGGGGCAGATGGGAGGTCTTCAGGTCACAGGGAATGTCTTCAAAGGAGATGCTGGGATCCCATCCTCCTCTTCACTTTCCATTCTTGGCCAGAAGGTGAGCAGTTTTCCTCCATGGCATGATCCCCATCATGCTGTACTGCCTTGCCATGGGCCAGAAAGCACAGACCAGGAGGGTCAGGCAGGCAGTGACTGAAACCCACAGTCCTGGTTCCAAAATCATGAACCAAAATAAACATTTTTTAAGTTGGTTATGTCAGGTATTTCTCACGTGACAAAAAGCTAACACAATGTAAGTCTTTAGATCACAAGTGTGAGGACCAAGGTCAACTTCATTCAGACCACAGGAGCTATGCAGATAATGAGACCCTGATATCAGAATCAGTGCTCCTCCGAAATGGGGAATGTGGGAAGGACTTAGACAGCTAGCCTTCAACCTTGAAGAAGGACCATCATAGCTAAGCTCAACTTTGTTAAGTCAGGAACTGGTCCACAAGGATAAAGAACTGACCAGTGAAAAATAAATTTTTTTTTCCTTGTGTTCCACTAAGGAAAGATGTATTGTAGAACAGAGAATTGATTCAAAAGCATAATATATTACATAATTTATACAATGATGAACATTTCTAGTTTGAGCAATTAACAGGACACTGATTCTTGTCTTCACACCTATAATTTTGTTCCTGGCTTTGTAATTCTTAACAGAAATTCTGAAAACATTTTTTAAATGATTTTTTTTTTAGTTGTGGATGGACAAAATACCTTTATATTATTTATTTATTAATTTTTATGTGGTACTGAGGATAGAGGCCTGTGCCTCACACATACTAGGTAAGTGCTCTACCACTGAGCGACCACTCCCACCCCTGAAAACAACATTTCTACTTTACCAAATGATTCCAGACAGGTTGCATTAGAATGGGTGTTTTAGAAGACTTAAGGTTATAGGAGAAACAGACTTGCTTTTTCTCCTTTCTGTTGCTCCTGTGATCTTCCTTTGAGAATCATCCAGGCAAATACCTCTTCCTCAGAGAGATTTCTTCCAACAGCAGTAGTTGGGCCCACTAGGTAGTATTAGAAAAACTCTGAAAGCCCACCTTATTGTGTCTCCTCAAAAACACCAGCCCAGGATACCTGGTGGCTTTGCTCAGAGGTCTAGATCCAAGCCAAGCCTCTCCTTCTGCAGAGGTCTCAGCTAGACGCCAAGTGTGGGGGACCTCCATGTCTGCTTTCATTTCAGTATTTCAATCCCTTCCTTTCTTCCTCTCCTTAGTTCAACAGGTGTGAGCTGCTTAGTACAGGTTTTACTTTTGCGAATACTTCCTGACTTCTTTTTGCCTATTCTGATGCTTAGTTAACAAAACTATATCTACTCAACATGGTTTTATGTTGAATTTTCTCTGCTAAAATAACTGGAGTGATTTCCAATACCCTGATTGAACTCCCATGACCCTGATTGAATTAAATCACCATGACCCATGAGTTTTGTTAAAAATTGCTATCAGGAATTGAGATCATGAAATGGATATACTTTGGTTCAGATCCCTAAAATAAAGCTGAAGGGCCACTGAAGAAGTAGGGCCCATTCATGTCGTAGACGGAACATTTTGAACTGGGTCAAACCACAGCTTGCACCTCACTCACTCTTACTGCACCTGTAGCCACTAAACAACAACCCCCAAACACTTTGGACCCTGAAACTCACCATTGGTCTTCTCCAATCATAATTTGTGCAAAACAGCTTGCACAGGTGCAGTTTTTACATTCACAAACTTTTCTTTTCTTCCCTATGTCAGGACTCAGTTTAGTTGCCACTGGCCCTATATCTTCTCATTTTGTCCTTCATCAAATGACCCCAAATACATGGCCTTTGTTCAAACCTGATGATTGATTTTCTTTCAGATTTGTTGACACTAATAGCACTTTTGACTACCAAGGCACATACTTTAAGAGTTTCTGAGAGTGGAACCAGATCACAGACCACTCATGTGTTTAATTTCAGGGTAATGCCAATCATCTCTACATTGTTATTATGTAAATTTATATTTCCGACAATAGTAAATGAGAGTCTCACTATACAGATTTCCCCTAGCATTAACTTGTTTTTCTAGTAGCTATGTAATTGTATCTCAATATCCCTTTAATATGAGTTCTTTAGATTTTTTAATAAGTTTGACATATTTATATATGTGTAAATCATTTTATGCTTTAGTTGTAGCACCTGATAGTAAGTAATGGCACATCATTGCTCAAATAATCCTCTCCTTGAGTTTGACACTGCAGCTGAAGCACCATTATAGAGGATGAGTGATTTTCCTAGACTTTTACACAATGCAGCAAATGTTGTAGGTTGAAGGCTATTCTAAAAAGGGTTGGTAGGATAAGAGAGACAATTGTAGAAAAGAAGTCTCTAACATGGATCAAGTAAGAACTGAAAAAAAAAAATTCTACCACTCATTTTCCTTAAAGGTAAGAGTACAAGCAGACTTTTGAAAACCAGCAAACAGTCCTGGCTAATGACAATTTTAATGCACTTCACATTTTTAGTTGATGGTCAGTACCTCCAGAGTCCATGTTTACGGGACATAGAGCCAAGTTGCTTTTTTCTGGAGTAACTAGGCTTCTGCCCCTTATCTGATATTTCTGAGAGAAAATAATGTATGCTTCAGATGTCCATATGATCATTGCTAAGGGAAATTCATGAATGGGTTGGCAGTAAAACTAAATTCTATAAACATGGAATAATATAGACAGGATCGTGACATTAGTATTTTGCCATCCAGTTTACACAATTAGATTTTGTCTTAAATCCAAGAGTTTAGCATTTTATCACTATTCGAATCAGTGAAAAGTAAGCAGTAATTACATATAGTCATCATCAGTACTGGGAATATGGAAACCACCCACTAATAAAATCTCCAAATGTAGGTCCTTTATCCTAAAAAACCTTTGAGTTCACAGTACAACACATAATAAAATGTTCTATCTGAGCCTGAGATCAAGATCTTCCTGTGCATAAAAAATAATTTGTTACTTCTTTCATAATTTCTAAAAGAGCACTAGAAACAAACACAGAGACCCTTTGGGGATTTGCTACATGTTCAGACTCCAACATTTTAGAAACTATTCATAAATGTTTCTTTTAAAATGAAAGCTATGTTTTAGGAACTAAAAACAAAACTCAACCAAACTAAATAAAAAACATACACATTTATTTTGGGGCGGGTGATTAATCTACCTAACACAGATGTTAACCCTTCACAAGGACAAGAAAACTTATAATGAAAAAAAAACTATTTCCCAATCTGAGAAATATATATTTTATAGAGAAAGTAAAATTAAATTGGGCGATTATCATTTTGATAATTATGATGCCACTTCTCAGTTATCCAGGCTTACATTCTCCAAACAATGCTAATATTAAGGCAGTAACCATCTAACCCAAGAGTGATTTGAGCTCCAGGATGTATTGTCCTACCTGGCCGGGTGACCAGGTGTTTCCATCCACTCACTCAACCTTTCTCCAGCTCGCCCTCTGTCCTGCTACCCTGGGATTGACCATGGCTCCCCTTCCTTCTAACTGCCAAATATGAAGATAACTGCCTTGTTATCTTCTTTGGCAAATTATTTGACAAAAACTGTGCAGTTGGGCAGAAACTGTAGAGTAGTTTTTGCCAAGTTGTTTGTTTTTTTTGTTTCTTTTTTTTAAATACATTTATTTATTCTAATTAGCTATACATGACAGCACAATGCAGTTTAATTCATGCTACATATATAAAGTACAATTTTTTATGTCTCTGGTTGTACACAAAGTAGAGTCACACCATTTGTGACTTCATACATGTACCTAGGATAATGCTGACCATCTCAATTCACCATCTTTCCTACCCCCATGCCCCTCCCTTCCCCTCCCTCCCCTTTGCCCTATCTAAAGCTCCTCCATTCCTCCTAAGCTCCCCTCCCAATCCCCATTATGGATCAGCCTCCACATATCAGAGAAAACATTTGGCATTTGTTATTTGGGGATTGGTTTACATCACTTACATTATACTCTCCAACTCCATCTATTTACCTGCAAATGCCATGATTTTATTCTCTTTCAATGCTGAGTAGTATTCCATTGTGTATATATACCACATTTTCTTTATCTATTAATCTACTGAAGGGCATCTAGGTTGGTTCCACAATTTAGCTACTATGAATTGTGCTGCTATAAACATTGTTGTAGCTGCATCACTGTAGTATGCTGTTTTTAAGTCCTTTGGGTATAAACTGAGGAGTGGGATAGCTGGGTAAAAAGGTGGTTCCATTCCAAGTTTTCTGAGGAATCTCCATACTGCTTTCCATATTGGTTGCACCAATTTGCAGTCACACCAACAATTTATGAGTGTTCCTTTTTCCCCACATCCTCTTCAACATTTATTGTTTTCTTAATAGCTGCCATTCTGCCTGGAGTGATGAAACCTTAGAGTAGTTTTGATTTGGATTTCTCTAATTGCTAGAGAGTTTCTATAAATGATGTCAACTTATCTCTCTACTAGGAACTCCAGTGTTGAGTGACCTCAGGATTTCTCATTGTTTACTTGAGCCTGAGCTATAAGGCACTCTCCCTTGCAACTTTGGAATTTTGAACTCAATGAAAATCAATAAACAGAATTCAGAAATTTCTAATGATTATACTTAGATTTTTAAAACAACAAAATAAGAAGCCAAGGCTAAAGAGTATATTAGTTTGTTTATTTTCTTTTGGTTGGTTTAACATTATGATGACCACATTAATTTTTTTTTAATTTTCTTTTTGATAGCTAAAATGTGCCAAAGGTAGTTTCTCATCTTTTTCTGTTATATCTATAGGATCAAGTTTAGATATAATGGTGTCAGAGCTTTGATTGAAAAAAGAATAAAAAATTGAGATAGTATGTCATGAAATCAGCTGATAATTCTTCTATTGGGTTTATTTCAGATAAATGTGTAACATAAAAACAGAATTTTATTTATTTTTTTGTTTTCATGTTTGTTTTGTTACAAGGGATTAAACCTAGGGACATTGAATACTGATCCACATCCCCAGCCCCAATCCCCTGCCTTTTTTTGAGACTTGGTTTGCTACAGTGCTTAGGGCCTTGCTAAGTTGCTAAAACTAGTTATGAACTTGCAATCCTCCTGCCTCAGCATCCCAAGCCCCTGGGATTGCAGGCATGCACCACCACACCCAGCAAGACATAATTTTAATATGGGTATGACATAGCTTTATTATATGTGCATAGACACTGTGCAAAAAAATAAATCGATGAATCTATGATCTATGTCCCTAATATTTGTTTAATGTCTGTGATCCATATATACACGTATATATTGATATATATATAATGTGTGTATATAAGAATACTGTATGCATATTATCTAAAGGAATATATGCAGTGACCTTTTATTTTACAAATGTTTTATATTTTATAAAGTGCTATTGTACATTTAATGTAAGAAGTGTCCAAGTAGGTGTGGTGTTTCATAATATTCACTTTGTAAAAGATAAAATAGAGGTATAAATAATTGAAGTAACTTTTAAGAAATCTTTTAATGTGAAACTTCTAGCTTGTATATTTCTCTAAAATATTGTGACCTTTTAAGAGAGATATTAATTATCTACAGAAAGTTATTCCTTGACAGAAAAAAACAGAGAATATGCGAAGATTGTTACACTCTATACTGTTCATAATTCTGTGTGAAAGCTAAGGGCTAAAATTATTACTCATAGTTTGGTGAGAGAGATAGCATCTCTTTAAAAAGAGATTAGATGCTGTGATTATGATAACATTATGATAAAGGATTATGATAAAGGAATGCATTTTGAAGTAATTTCTCATCATATTCAGAAATATCTTCACATAAAACAAGAATGTATGTATTTTAATACTTTTATATTTTCATTAGCATTCAGATAAACATAGGCTTATATGTTAGAAGTTATCTTCAAGTATATCTTTATTAGATATAATTTTTACTAAAAATTTACTGGAATTACCTGTCAAAATCTAGGTTTATTATCTTTGAGATTAGATTTGTGAAATATAGAATATTGTCAAGTGTTTACTATGAACTGAAGAAATTCTTTTTAATAAAATATTATGACATTACATGATTCAATTATAATTATATGATTGCTTTAATAAAAACTCTGGCTCTCTATATGTCCAGTGAGTTTGGAGGAGAATGCACATTTACTATATGGCTAGAATAGTATTTGAATACACAGTAAAAATAACACTCATTGTCCATTCAGTCTGTAATTCCTACAATAAGAACACACAATTAGATGTAAACTAGTATTATTTGATAGATTAGGTAACAAAATAGGCTATTTTCTAGAAAATCATGTTTTTCTCTATTATAAATTATTTTGCATAAAAATCATAATTCTTTGAAACTCACTTAATACATGACAACCTAAATTCCTTATGTTCAAATAAAGTGCAGAAAAGTGGTCATTTCAATGCAAAGATGATATTACATATTACTGAATATCAAAATAAACCAAATCAATACATTTTCACTTTGTCTATTATGGTATTTATTTTGATTACTGATTTAATTTTAAAAAGCTTGAACTTAGAATTTCATGTAGCAATTGGTGAGGTGAAGGTGCAAATGATTTTAGCATTTTATATGAACTCAGTGTTACATAAATGATAAAACAGTGTCTATAGTCAGCCCTGCTTATCCACAGGTTCCATAGACACAAATTAAAATAATTGTGGACCAAAAATATAAAAAGTCTGCATCTCTACTGAACATATCTAGATTTTTTCATGTCTTTATTTCTTAAACAATACAATATATAATGTTAACATAGCATTCACAATTCATCAGGTACAAGTAATAAATATATGCAAGAAGATGTATGTCAGTTCTATCAAATGCTGTCATTTAATGTAAGGGATTTAATATCCATGGATTGTGGCATCCATAGAAGCCCTAAGACCAACTAATTGCCTGAAGATATCAAGGAATAACTGTTTTCTGTATATTGATTTTCTGCATATTTGAAGAATATGAGATTCAACTCTCTTCTAACCTAAAACTCCTCTGGTAGCCTGCTTGTGAGTGGTACATTAAGTTAGTGATGGTTATTGGTAAAATTGAGTGCAACATATTTAAACATCCTCAAAATTCTCTCTCAAATCGTTCTAAATTAAACAGAAAATTATTTTCAACATATATGCTCTTTAATTCAAATACAATGGTGGTATTTGAGATTCCACATATTCATTACACTTATTGTTCCATAAATTTTTTGTACGTAAAAGTGGCCCAGAAAAATTTGTGCTACAGACATGATGTGGTGTCCTTAATAACTCCACCTTCAAATTAAAGTAATAAAATTGCAAAGGCACAGAAGTCATGATTCAAACAAAAAACAACTGGTAGAACCAACATTAGGGATTCTGATACAATAAATATCAAAACAAATTCAACTATTTTATCATCAGAGGGGAAAAAAAGAGAAAAGGGAAAAACTAGGATTAAAAGGCATTATCCTTATTTTACCTTTCTTTTGAGGAAAATAATTATGACTTCAATGGAGAAATTCTCTGAAAACTTCATTTCAGCAAAGTGATACCCCTGGTGTGCACATGCTGCCAAAGTTTGTCACATGTGCTTGTTTACCAACAGCTACAAGAACACACACATGTACAAGGAACTCCACTGCCCACTTGGCAAGATCTGCCCTTGACTTCTCTTGATTCTCTAATTCTAACGTTCTACATTCTGTGTTGCATACTTACTTCAATTATATTAAAATAATCTCTAAATTTTGTATTTTTGTTGATTAAATATAAGCAAGATATTTTTCTTAATTTGTTATTATCATTAAATAAACTATTTTCTTACTTTGGGTTATATTTAAAAGTTTTTCTAACAATTTATAATTTTACCCAAGTTCCAGCAAGTATTAATTAGGAATTATTTTATATCAAATGACAGTAACAAAATCTGATTATGAATGAAGAAAAATAGAGAACAAAGAAAAATAGAGAACATTTTAGAGCAGCTGAAAGTTCACACAGTCATTATAATCAGGGATGGTGGAGGAAACATGACAACAAAATTAGATTATTTCAGTGTCAATTCTGGTGCAAAAATTTACTTTGTTTTCCCACTCTTGCTTTATTATATTCAAAATTTAAAACCCCTTGAAAAGGAGTCTAGCTGGCTGAATCTAACCTCCATATTTTCATCTTGACTCCTCTGGGTAGCCCATTATGCAAGACCTTTAAAACTTCTAGATGTTCCTTTCATAATGATCACAAAGACTAGCTATTTATCTATGTATATGAATGATTCTAATTGTTTCATCATAGTTTGTTGTGAATATGTATAATACAAATTGGATATACTATATATATCTTCAGTCTTCAGGTATACTTAAAATCAACATTTTACTAATATATAATTTCAGCTTTTTAATAATATATAATATTTTCTGCATTAAAATGAGAAACAGAAAATTGTGCAAAAAATATGGTGCTAATAAAAAGGGAGGACATATGGAAACCTTTAGTTTTTCAATTATCTTTTTTATTTTATTCATCACTAATATTCAAGTATTGCAGTGTATTATTGGATATTCTTATAAGCACAGTTTAACAATTATGTAATGGTACCACACAGGAGTATATGTAGCTCTGCATTATTGCTTTTTAGTTTGTCTACTGATTTTTAAAGTACCCTTCATCAGTATCAAAAACTCAAACATGAAACAGAAAATTGTGTATTTGTTTTCCTTTATCTTGAGTCAGAAGACGCCCGAGTTTATGTTATTATTGCAAATGGTATGTATCAAGTTGATGTGTACTTCTCTCCCGTTGAATTCTAGTTCCAATTATCTTATAATCAATGATATATTAGAAGTGATGAAATATAGTCTAAAACCAACGTACATTATGTATTTATGTAATTTCTGAATCAAAATAAACAGCTATCAGAGCTATTTTACTCTAAAGTAAGTTACTAATGTAAATGCCCAAAATCACACCCATTCAAAAAGTCAAAGAACAATAGATATACTTTCTTCTTTTCATGAATGTCTAAAAATATATTAAACCATGAATCAATACTGCTTTTTCTCATAAATGCTTATTTAAGTAACTTGATGATAGAAACTTTGCTATCAGGATCATGCTAAGCATGTGCTCCCCATCTCTTCCTCTAAATGGAACTAATGACTACAGGAATTATAGATGAATCAGACATAAGAATATTGCAGATAGAAGAAGGTATGCTTACTAGAGAACTTAGAGTCCAAGCAACGATATAGTGGTCCAGTCTCCAGTTTTCCTTTTTCATCATATATTTTGAATCTGGAATCTGCGAAGTTGTCAAGCCAGTAACACTAATCAGAACTGACCAAAAACTTCCTCAGATCTTGTTCTTGCTAGCCAAAATATTGTGAAAGGGCAATCTATCAATGCAAAGAAATTAACAAACTATTAGAAAATGACCACTCTACTTCAAACAAATAGCAAAGAAATGTGGGTCCAACTCGGCCCTCATTGTCATAGGCAGAATGGGCAGCCTAGGCTTCCATGCTGGTTAATCTGCAATAAAGCACCCTGACTCTTCCTTTAGGACCTTATCAGAGAGGACAGTGTAGGGAGCCTGGGCGTTCACTCTCACCAGGTATGAACAAGGCCTCATCACAATGCCAGTGGAGATCAGATGGAGAGTGTGGACTGTAGCCTACACCCTACAGTCTTGAGAATGTCTGAGTAGTCCCTGGGGAGTGTCAGATTAGTCCTACTAATTAACAAGGACTGCATAGGCCAATAATTAAGAGATGACTCAACACTCCCCCTGTAGTGCCAGATGAGGAGTAATATCAAGGTATTCCTTGATTTCCCAGTCAGAGAGGTGTATCACTGCAAACTTTGTGATAAACCAGAATTACAAATTCATCAACTTGGATGAGGACTGGTTATCACTTGTTGGGTGTTAAAGAAAGGTGAAGTGGGGAATCAAAATTCTATTGCAAAGAGTACTTCTCAGGATTCTACCTAAAGCAGAAGATTTCAATAAGATCCAGAGTCTTATAATATTTTGAAGACGGTAAACTCAATGTCACTCTTTGTATGAAAACTAGGAAAAGCTCAAATGGAATGAGAAAAGAGAATAAATAGATCGTGACAAATAGTGACAATAGAATCATGTTTTAGAGATTTCAAAGTAGTCATTATAAATATGCTACAATGAGCAATTACAAACCTGTTTGAAATAAGCTAAGAGCAGAAAGTCTCAGCCAAGGAGGAGCCAGTAATGAAATACAAAAAAAATATAAAAATTTGAAAACTGGAAAATATAATGACATGATTGAGATTTTAAAATTTTCAATTCACATGCTCAGCAGCAGAAAGATTAACAAAGACAGAAGAAAGATCAGTGAACTGGTGGTACATGGAACTGCAGAAACTACTCAATCTGCGCAGCAAAAAAAAAAAAAAAAATTAATAAAATAAAATAAAATAAAATAAAAACTAATAACAGATCCTTAGAGATCTGCAGGAATGAAATGAATGAATGATATTTGTGTAATCATATCCCCCCAAAAATAAGATAAGAAGAGACGAAGCTGAATCCCAGCTCAAAGAAATAATGACCAAACATTGGCAAGAGTTACCTAATGATTAAATAAACTAAGTACAGAAAAAGAAACACAATTTAAGGCACACCACAATAACATCTCTGACAGCTAAAAACACAGAAAAAAATCTCAAAAGCAGCAACAGAGAAACAGCACCATGGGTTTGGGGGTAAAACAATTTGAATGACAATAGAATGCTCATCAGAAACCATAAATGAAATGGCACAACATTTTTAAGAACAGGATTGTTGATCCAGAATTTTACATCCAGTGAAAAATAACCTTCAGGAATAAAAGGGAAAACAAAACATTCTAAAATGAAAGGAAATTAAAAGAATTTGTCAACCATATACCTAATTTAAAAGAATGGCTAAGTGAAGTTTAGTGTCCAACAAAATTGAGAGAAGACACACTCTTAGAACAGTAGGAGAGAAGATGATAAAGCAAAAATTTTATAGGCAAATGCTGTCAATTCCATCATCCTGAGTTTTCTGAACTATAATTGATGGTGAAAGCCAAGGTTGTACTGATGACGTCTTCCAAATATATGCAAAGGAAATAGTTAGGCTGATTATATTATATCAAGTGGAGGGAAAGACATGTCAAGAAGTAAATTTTATAAACTTTCTACATGAAGACACAGAAGAGAACAGTGAGAAGCAAAGAACTGGAGAACGAATAAAAATCAGAAGCAAGTAGCATCCTTAAGCCCTCATGTGTCCAAAATTTTATTACAGGTAAAGTTTAAATACAGTACTTAGAAGCAGAGATTCAGAATAGGTTAAAAAATCCCAAGCTACATGATATCTATAAAAAATTTAAAAAAAAACTGAAACATCAACTATAACAACATAGACAGATTGAAAGTTAACAAATGAAAATGTTTATCTTGCAAACATTAATCAAATGCAACCAGGATTAGCTATATTAATACCAAATTGAATAGATTTCACACAAATAAAACTGCTAGCAATGTGATGTGTAATAATACTAAAAGTGTCACTTCACTGAGAGGACTCAGCTGTTCTGGATGCATATATACCAACTTCAGCACTGAGAAATAGGTGTAAGGAATACCTGAAAAAATCAACAGTCTCACTAGAGAATTTCTACAATGTATTGAAAAGGTTAGACAGAACATCTGCAGGCATAGAGAAAAACCAATAATGGGATTTGTAGTTACATTGTCTACATGCACACAATGTAACAATATAATTTGGCCAATATCACTCCCCAGATCTTCCTCCACCCTCTCCTTCACCCCTTTTCTCTACTGATATCCTTTGATCTTCATGAGATCCCCTGACCTTTCTTTTGCTTTTTCCTCTCTAACTTCTACATATGAGAGAAAATATCCTGTCTTGGCCTTCTGAATTTGAATTCTTTCTCCTTAACATAAAGGTTTTTAGTTCCATCCATTTTCCTGCAAATGACATAATTCCATTTTTGTTTATGGCTGAATAAAACTCCATTGCATATGTATGCCACATTTTCTTTATCCTTTCATTTATTTTGATGGATATCTAGGCTGGTTCTATAGATCAGCAATTGGGAGTTGTATTTCTAAAAACATGGGTATGCATGTATCACTGTTGCAGGACAACTTTAATTCTTCAAGTTGAATAGTGAAGAGTGGTTTACCTGGGTCATTTGGTGTATTCATTCATAGTCTTTTGAGGAATTTCCATACTGATATCCATAGTGGTTTTACTACTTTACAATCCTACCAACAGTTTAAAAGTGTTTCTCTTTCTCCATATAATTGCCAGAATTTATTATTGTTTGTATTCCTGATGACTGCCATTCTGACTAGTACAAGATGAAATCTCAGTGTGATTTTTAACTCACATTTCCCGAATTGGCAATAATGTTGAACTTTTTTTTTTTCATTCATTTGTTAGCCATTTGTGTTTTTTGTTTTGAGAGGTTTTTGTTTAAATAATTTGCCCATTTACTTAATGGTTTATTTTTTTTCTAGTGTAAAGTTGTTTTGGGTTCTTTATATATTTTGGACATTAATCCTCTATCAGAACAGTAGCTAGCAAAGATTTTTCACCCATTCTTTAGATTCTTTCTTCAGATTTCTAATTTTCCCTTTGCTATGCAGAAGCTTTTTAATTTGATGCCATCCATGTATTAACTATTGGCACTATGTTCTGAGCTTTAGGAATCACATTGAGAAAATTGTTGCCTCTGCCTACATATATGTTGGAGTGCTGACTATTTTTCTTTAGGAGTCGCATAATTTATGTTCTAATTCCTGGGTTTTTGATTCGTTTTAAGTTGATTTTTGTGTGGGGTAAGAGATAAGGGTCTAGTTTCATTCCTCTACATAGGGATGGCAAGTTTTCCAGTATCATTTTTTTTAAAAGGACATCTTTTCTCCAATATCTGGTTTTGACACCTTTGTCAAGGAGCAGATGACTGTAAATGTGTAGGTTTTTCTTCGTGTATTCTATCCTGTGGGTTGGTCAATGTGTCTGTTTTTATGTCAGTACCATGTGGTTTTTGTTACTATAATCTGTAGTATAATTTGAAGTCAGGTATTGTGATGCCTTCAGCATCATTTTTTTTTTTTTTTTTTTTTTTTTTTTTTTGCTTAGAAGCTCTTTGGCTACTTTGGGTCTTTTATTCTTTCAAATGAATTTTAGGGCAGCTTTTTATTGTGAAGAATGTCTTTGGTATTTTGATGTGGATTGCACTGAATCTCTTTATTGTTTTTGGTAGTATGACCATTTTAACAATATTAATTCTGCCTATCCATGAACATGGGTGGTATTTCCATCTTCTGAGGCTTCTTTAATGTTTTCTCTTTAATTTTCTGTAGTTTTCATTGTAGAGATCTTTTATCTCCTTAATTAGATTTATTTCTAAGTATTTTATTTGTTTATTTTTGAGGATATTGTGAATGGAGTAGTTTTCCTGATTTCTTTCATAGTAGATTCAATATTGGTATAAAGGAAAGTTATTAATTTTATGTTTATTTTGCAACCTGTTACTTTGCTGAATTTGTTCATTAGCTCCAAATGTCTTCTGATGGGGCTTTTTGGATCTTCTAGGCATAATATCCTATCATCTACAAATAGTGATAATTCAACTTCTTCTTTTCCTATATTTTACCTTTTTCTTTTCTTCTCTCTTCTTGTTTAATTGCTCTGGCTAGAATTTCTAGCACTACTAGATAAGAGGGGTGAGAGTTGACATCCTTGTCTTTCATTGAACAAATGTTTTTAAACAAGAACTAACACTTAGACACAGTCTTTTCCAGAAAATAGGAGACATTCCTCAGTGGATTTCATAAAGTATTTCCCTGATATCGAATAAGACTATTTTAAATTAAAAAAATGAAATATAGGCCAATATCTAGTAGGTATAGAGATGCAAAAATCCTTAAAAAATTAGAAAATAAAAAATTCAAATATATATATAAGAATACATCGTGACCAAGTAGATTTATTTGAGTTGCAAGGTTATTTCAACATTTAAAAATCATTCAATATAATTTGTCACATTTGTATTATAAAAAATACTCCTATTATTAGATCAACTTATAAATAAAAAGTTTAATAGCTGCTGTCATAAAACTCATAAAAAGCAGGAATGCAAGAGAATTTCCTCAACATTATGAAATCTAAAAACCTTCATCATTAATAATATTTAAGGATGAAAAATTGCGTTCTTTATCCTGTAATCTGGAACAATGCAAGAATGGACTTTCTTGTAGCACTTACTTAATATAGCACTGGAAGATCTATCCTGCACATATGGTAAGGAAGGAAATGAAAGTTATAAAATAGGAATGGTAGAAATAAAATTTGCAGATGATATGATGGCCTATGCAGAAAGAATGCTTCAAAGAAAACTCTTAAAACTGATAAGAATTCAGTAAATTCTCAAGATGTGGAATAAACTTAAAGAAACCTCTCCATATTCCACATAAAGTCATGAACATCTGGCCTCCAATTTAAAAAAATACACCACTTACTTTCACTCAAATGATAAAATATTTGTATGAACCTAGCAAAACATAGGCAGTATTTGCATGTTGTAAATTATATATTATTGAAAGAAATAAAAGAGGTAGAAATAAATTAATAATATCTTAATTTCTTGAAGTGGAAGGCTTAATATAACAAAGATGTGAAATTTCCAAAAATCATATAAAGGTTTGACAATATTTCAATCAATATCTTGTCAAAATTTTAAAAATGCTTACACAAGATTATCCTAAGATTTATATAAGAAAGCAAAGGGACCAAAATGGCTAAAACAATCTCAGTGTGGGTCATGTGCAGAAAAGGAAAATCTTATGGAGAATATAGTCTGTATTCTATAATATATACAATAGAGAGTTCGCCATCCATTCAGCCAAGTTGCAAAACTGAGATTTCTGTTTACCCTTCTTAAGCATACTGCAGCCCACCTTGCAGAACAGACTTTGGACAATTGATAGTTACTTGCTCTCTCTTCCTCCCCTTCATTCACCCCCATGCTTGTCTCTATTCCGTTCTTTCCTTTTCGCCCTTCTCAGTATTTTCTCCCCTGGATTTTTTTTTTTCAGATGAGTTATTGAATCTGAAACATATTCTCCAGATAATTCTTTTGGCTGATTCTTTATTTAATTAAAGTAAATGATATTAATTTATAGGTTTGTAGTTTTAGAGGTTATGCATAATAAAACACTGTGGCATCATTTTTTGGATTCACCTTCCTGGGGGTTGCAGATATAGACTGAGTGCAGAAATTTAAAGGAAAAAAAAATCACTTCCAAAATAATATCAGAAACAAGTATTTATATCTGAGTTCTGGATTCCAAATCCTTTTATGCCCTTTCTCCCTCTATGAGACCCAAAATCAGGCCATGTAAACTAGATTAAAGACTTCTATTGGTGCCTCTTCAATTTTTCTCCAATTCTGTTCACTGAGTTGCTTTTATCCCCAGGTGATTTCCTATGGAGGCTGAAGAATAAAATTCATTATTCCAGCAACTCTCTTTTAAATGAACTTTAAGCATTTATTTTCCATCCTCTATGAAAATTAACAGATATAAAATAAAAATATGTAAATTTAACAGATATAAAATAAAAATATGTAATGAAGAACAAAAAGATTACTAAAGACAGTGTTTTTGATGTTTTCATACTTTCTAAATAGCAAAAGTCAAAATACAAACTTAGGGTCTGGTTCTGAGATAAAGATTACAGAGAAAAATTCATATTTTTATTAATTTTGCTGATTCATTTCCAATTTGAAGTTATTATGTAATTAGATAATTAACATTTTCAAAAATTTTTGAATGATAGTTTTGATCTCATATTGTTAGTAGTGAACTAAATTTCAGGGTTTTTGACTAAAAGATTTTAGGCCATTTATCCATTTGGGACTTGTAACTAAGCCTAGGTAACATAGTTTGTGCATGCCTTGCTGGTCACTCATTACTGTCTAATTGAGATTCTTCACCAAGAGAGAAGGAAAAGGGAACATGACACAGGTCCCCTTCCTACGCTGCAGAACTTCCTCCCTCTCTCAAGATATTTTACTTCATATACACCATTCTTGAACTCTGTAGATACAGAGTTCTCCCTATCTTGGACCCTGACAATACTCAGGGTTATGAGACACATTTAATGACAAGAAAAAGACGAAAACAGACTGTTGTCTTGATCGTGTGTTATATGTACTTATCAGATTATTATATCGATCAAGTTGTTTCTCATTTTTATTGAAAAACTCTTTGGCACAATCCCAGTTCTTCACAGAATATAAAGTCAAGGTCTCCTATTTTATATACATAGATGAGTTAGAGTCTGTGTCTTGGCCTGAGTCTTGGGCTGTCTTATGCCAGCTTCCAATCAGAACTCTGGTGTGTCTTAATTCATTCTTAGTTTCTGGTAGCTCCCTGAAAAAGGTGTTCCTCATTTCTCCTTTTGATTGGTTAGTTTGTTTTATTTCCCTTCATTTCTTTTCTCAACACCACACTGAATACATCTTACATGTCAGGTATTGTGTCTCTTTTACACCTTTACAACACACTAACAAATCACATTCAAAAGTGGGTATACAGAGCTAAAGGTGTAGCTCAATGGTAGAACCCTTGCTTAACATGTGGGCAGTACTAAGTTCAATTACTAATACTACAAATCAAACAAACAACAATGAATTTTGGATCAACTACAACTGCTTACTTATCATTTATTTACTTGTTAACACCATTGTGTCTTCACTATTCTGTAACCTACTTAAGTTATAATCACTCTTTTTTGTGCTTTTAATTTTAGTGACCTAGTGAATCACACAGTAGAAAAGGAATTAGCAGTAAAATATTACAATGTATATGAATATGTTATTTGCTACAGTATTGTTAAGTACTTCTGTTTCTGACTATTCAATTATTTTTTCATAACATTCAACAAAACATTGCATTGTGCTAACCACATTCTTTTCACATTTAAAGGAGGGATTCCTACCCTGAGGTCATAGCATGGCCAGACATATGATGTACAACACTGGACAGAGTGTTCTGTGACAGGATTAACAGCAGATTGCTAGTCACACATGTTCACAGCTTGGGGTAGGAAGGCAACACATCTCATGAACCTGGATGGGTTCCTCGGATCTGAGTGAACCAGGGCAGGTGGGAGGAGGCAGGCTTTGCTATATTAAAAACCTGACATGCCTTTGTCTCTAGTTGAAGGGAGTGATTGTACACTGGGGGAGAACTGAGAGGCAGGAGCTGTGTCTGGTCCCCTGGATAGGATATTTGTTTGATTGGGAACTTAATCCACAGGAGCAGAGCAGAGTAGGAGAGCTGAGATTAGCCAGTGAAACCTTCCTGATTTTGCCTGACATTAAGGCAGCACTAATATCAAGCCACTCTTCTAGTCCTGAGACCACACATATCTATATATGCAAACTGACTTTATTGTCACTAATATTATTTCCCTGCAGAGATAAGCAGCATATTAGGTCTTTTATTGGTTAGACTTCTCAGTGACCATTATCTAGAAATATTTTGTATAATTGTATTGACATTTTTCTCATGTAATATGAGTTTATTTCCACATGATAAAATTATTCACAAATAGTTCCTTACTCTTGATCTTCACAAATGTGAATCAAGCATTCTTCAGTATACCCACAACTGCAGTCTGACATCTGTTGAAAGCTGCCTATCAAGGGGAACAATATAGAGAAGTCAGAAAAACAAAAAACAAAAGCCTCAGATGCACATTAGTTATCCAAATGAATTCTGAACAAGCACTGAAGAAGTTCCCCATATTCACTAAAGTTCTCTAAATACCATTCAATGAATAAAAGTACCTGTGAAATTGTAGAATCTCTAGAGATATGTAATATAAATAAAATATTTATATTATTTTCAGTATACTACAGAAATAAAGTAGAAAGAAAAGTTTGCATAATTCAAATTTGGATGATATAATGAAGAGTCAGGAAAAAATAAGCAAGAAGCGTGTATACCTGTAAATTGATAAAACAATGTAATAACAATAAAATGGGTATTGGAAAAATGCTAATAAAATTCAGTAGGAATAGAAAGAAACATTTAGCTCATATTTATTTTTATCATACTCAGAAAGCAAGTATTATTCAAACTAAATTGACTGCTATTTTGATGGATTAAATCTTACAAAGTTAACTAATATGCAAAATGAACAACAAAAATACATTATATTTAATGTGGAAATTACTGCATGGATATAGAATAATATAATAAACTTTATTTTATACTTAAAAATACAAAATACATATGAAATCATTAACTCTGTATTTTAAATAGAGAAAGTTTATATACAAGAGCATATTCCAAATCAGACATTGAAAAACTTATCTTCCATAGAAATACTGGGTAAGTATTTACTTTTAAGTCTTTCATTTTGGTTTTTCATTTATTAGTCTTTCCTTTTACCACTAATTCATGAGTGGTCTACTATGCATATTCATTCCACTAAAAGAAAATATTCTATGAACATAACAGAGAAAGTTTCTCTTGGCATGACATGTACAATGTAATGTGGGGTTTTTGATTAAACTTCTTCACACACATATCCTGTGGTTGAAGACTGAGTTTGATTGCATGATCATATCTTAAATAGTATCAGTAAACTTTCTGTAATAATAGGTATATTTTATACCTATTTTGTCTACTAATATTGATTACATGATATATGACTAGTGAGACTGAAATTTAAATTTCATTAATTGCATTTAAACCTAAAAAACATATGGTTAATGAACCAAGGAGCAAAACTATTGTAAATATCAAATGTATGTAAAGCAGGAAATGTGAAGCACAATACAGTTAGTGATAAATACATAATACCAAGTACATATTACTAACATCTTTGAGAATGATAATGCATACTTTTGGGAAAGCGATCAAGCCATTTAATTTTTTTTTTCACACAACTAAGTATTACTAAATTTTAGAGGTGAACTAATTTCTGAGTAATTATGAGATAAACATCACTTTGATGCTTATAATCATGGTACTAATATTTAACATAGATACAATCAACATTTAAAAAAGACTCACTACTAAATATAATCCTCATATGGTTTCAATTTATCACAAAATTATTTCAGATAAATAATATTTGAAGTCAGGGGCCAATACTGATGACCACAGATGAGACACATGTAGATTTTTTTCTCTACTTGAAATCAAGATATTTACAGAAATATCTCCCAGGAAACCAATAGTTATTCTTTTTTTTTTCAGCTTTAGCAATAGAGACTCACGTGGTACATGGTGCTTTAAAATCTAATGTCATTTTAAGAAGATATTCAATAAATACTTAAAGTTTTTTACAGTGTGGAACAACTTTTGACGTGCTTGATTTGGAATGTTTGAAATTCGATCATGTATTAGCAATGAAATTCTTTATTGGAGTATTAATTTTCCAGAAGTAAACAAAAAGAGTATGATTGATGTCCACCTTGGCTAGTAGTCTAACTAGAGATCCTTCTTTGCAAGAAGGTACACAACTGGAAAGGATTAGCAATCCACTTCCATATATGTTTTCAAAAGTAAGATAGCAGGGGATTTAAATAGAACTGTGCTGAAAACCAACAAAATCCCTCCAGCCCATATACCTGCTCTTCTCCACCAAGCTCTGCACTCTAGACCTGTCCTGCTTGACTCCATCCAGGAATCTCTTACCTGCCCTCTGAATCATGTTTGTGTTCTGGAAAATGGGATACTCCAACAGACAGAGAGCATGGGAAAAATAAATCCCTATTCTATCTTTTCAGTTCAAAGGAAAGAAAAACTCCATTTATTTAGTGCTGAAATATCTTATTTGTAGCTTTCATGCTCAACTAGTAATTTTTTAAGGTTCCTTTTTTAACCTTGTGTCAATTAACTTTAAAAATACAATGTATTGGCTGCTAGGCCCCTCACTGATAGAAGAACTGATTTTAATAGGAAATTGTGATTCTAACTAATTGAGAAACCTGCATAAAATATTGAATTAATAAATACATGAGCAGGCTTTTGAAAAGCTCTTCCATGACAGTGCTATTGGGATTAAAAATTTTAACTGAAGAAGGATGGTATTTTTAGATGAAACAATTTGCCAGAGAGCTAGATCATAGAAAATAAAGAACAAAAATCTGGACAAAGAAAATGAAAACAAGACTAGGTCAGTCTGTTTTTCATTACTATTGATGAATAGATCAGCTTCTATGGATAAAAGGGTATTTTTTGGTTCATATTTTTAGGCACATGGATCCATGGTCAGTTGATCCCTTTGCTTCTGTGAGTCTGGTAAGACCGTAGGCAGGGAAAAGCTGTTCATCCCATGGCCAGAAAGTGAAAGAGAGAAAAGGGGAGGGGCTCAGGGACCCGCCATTAGGTCCCACCACTTTCTAATCATGTCATACAGAGAACCCAGTCTTTTAACAAATTGGCTCAGGAGCTCTGTTAGATTCAAATTATAGCAGAGACAGAAAAAAAATTCAAGTAGAGATGAATATTGTGGCAAAACCAATATCTCCATGGGTTTACAGCAGAAATACTATTAAGACACTGATAATGAAAAGTTTGTCTAAAGAAGATAAGTAATTGTATTATTAAATTTATAATTACCAACATAAATACAATGCAGATGAGAAAGAACAATAATGAAAACAAAGCTTGGTCCTTGATAATTGTGTATTTTGTCTATTATTATTTGTTCTTATGTACAGAGGTGGTGTGTACAGAAAGACAAGGAGTGTGGCATTCCATGCTCTTTGGAAGTTGTAGGAATAATGACACATTTTTTATGCCCATTGCCTTATCTCATAAACCACTAGAGTACATAGAAATTAATTTTAATTCCAAATTCAGCTTAAATACAAACTATATAATGACATACTTATTCAGTTTAACCTGTGAACTAGAACAATATTAATCTATCTCATAATTCTAACATGGTAACCCCTTTATCCAAAATCCTCACCTGTAACAGCTGCAAAAAGAAATCAGGCCAAGGTTAAGTGCCACAGATACCTCCAAGCATTATATTCCCAGAAGTTTTTCTTTCTTCTTACAAAAATTATAAAACATTTCAACAAAAATATAATATAATGCTGTGAGCATACATGTTGGAGCTAGAATTTTTGGTTTGTATCTCATCTCCTTAATTTCTATGTAACATTGATCCAATTACTAAGATCTGCATTTCCGTATTTTAAAATGGATACTGTAGTAGCTCTAAAGTTTACAGCTGTTATGGATGTAAGAAAAAGAATCTGATATAAAACCACAATAAACATTAGTTATTATGTTGACACTATCACAAAGGGCTGAATTTCCGGATTTAGATGATATATAACTCTTATTCAGCTCTGAGATTTACTAGTAATTAATCAAATACTCTGAAAAGGAGTCACGCCAATGACACACCAATAATTGTGGGGCCCTGAATTTTTTTATGGGCAACTTTCTAAAATCATTTTTTTCTGCAAAGAATATATTTTGAGTTTAAAAAACATGTTTTGGGTCTACAGTGCCCATTGTTGTGGGATAATTTATCATGTGGAGTCAATCAGTCCTGGAACTTATATTTTCACAAATGACACCATCGCTAGCAGTCAGAGAAATGCAAATCAAAACTACCCTAAGATACCATCTCACTCCAGTAAGATTGGCAGCCATTAGGAAGTCAAACAACAATAAGTGCTGGAGAGGATGTGGGGAAAAGGGCACTCTTGTTCATTGCTGGTGGGACTGCAAATTGGTGCAGCCAATTTGGAAAGCAGTATGGAGATTTCTTGGAAAGCTGGGAATGGAACCACCATTTGACCCAGCTATTCCCCTTCTCGGTCTATTCCCTAAAGACCTAATAAGAGCATGCTACAGGGACACTGCTACATCGATGTTCATAGCAGCACAATTCACGATAGCAAGATTGTGGAATCAGCCTAGATGCCCTTCAATAGATGAATGGATTAAAAAAATGTGGCATTTATACACAATGGAGTATTACTCTGCATTTAAAAATGACAAAATCATAGAATTTGGAGGGAAATGGATGGCATTAGAGCAGATTATGCTAAGTGAAGCTAGTCAATCTTTAAAAAACAAATACCAAATGACCCCTCTGATATAAGGGGAGGAAACAAGGACAGGGTAGGGACGAAGAGCTTGAGACGAAGATTTTCATTAACAGGGTTGAGAGGTGGGAGGGAAAGGAAACGAGAAGGGGAATCGCATGGAAATGGAAGGCGATCCTCAGGGTTATACAAAATGACATATAAGAGGAAAGGAGGGGTAAGACAAGATAATTCAAATGGAAGAAGTGATTTACAGTAGAAGGGGTAGAGAGAGAAAAGGGGAGGGGAGGGGAGGGGAGGGGGGATAGTAGAGAATAATATAGACAGCAGAATACATCAGACACTAGAAAGGCAATATGTCAATCAATGGAAGGGTAACTGATGTGATGCAGCAATCTGTATACGGGATAAAATTGGGAGTTCATAACTCACTTGAATCAAACTGTGAAATATGATGTATGAGGAACTATGTAATGTTTTGAACGACCAACAATAAAAAAAAAAAAAGAAAAAAAAAAACAAATGACATGTTTAATACACTGGCATTTCTATGTACCATGAATAAAAAACAAAAACAATCATTCGGAGTAATTAGTTAACATCTCTTGCAAGATGTGCTTCCCCCTTTCATTTATATATCCAACAGAAATCTTTGCACATTTTAACTGAAACATTAAAATATATGAAAAACAACATTATTCATAATATCTACAAACTGGCCATAATTGAAATACCCAATAATAATCAAATGGGCAAGTGAGATATGGTATGTTCTTTGAATGGAAAACTATGCGGCATGGAATATGGATTAACTGTGATGAGTCTTCTGTAGGTAAATCTCATAAACACATAAGTTAAAGAAGAAAGGGACTAAAGCAAACTTGATGTATTTAATTTGTAAACGATTTGTAAACCATGAAGCTCTAGAATGTGAAGATACAGAGTCTCCGGGTGTGTTTTTTGTTTTTATTTAAGAAAATGACAGAATTATGTTTGTTGGGAGGAAGTAGGTTGCTTATGGGGTTATGAAAATGTGAATTTCTTAGATGATGATGACATAGACAAGATTTTAGGGGAGTAAGGTCTTCTTCTTATTTTTTAAAAATAATTTGTTATGTTGCACTCCCATTTTACCTGATTTTCTCTATGTAGATTCTACTTCTCAATAAAAGTCACAGGAATAATAGACTAAATTGAGAAAAAAAAAAGGAACAAGACAGCAGAGTGTTCTTTGTTCTTCACAAAGCTTGATATGTACTCACATTCGACTAGATATACTTTTTGGTCAAATATCTGCTGTGGAGGTGGCTTTTGAATTAATATTGGACTAGATGGGGTGAATTTTTGTACTGGGGAGAATGCATCATTCATTTTATTTCTGCATTTGTGATATTTGTTCTTTTGGGTTATTTATTGTGTCTATAAAAAAATATTTCCAAAATTTAAATAATCTACAATGAAGTATTTCTAGGGGTCTTGACTGGTCATTATTACAGATTTTTTACAACATATAACATGTCCATATGAAGGAAATGCAACGACCATTGTTGCTGATGCTTCCTGCTCATCCCTTCTCACCTCACTGTTTTGCAGACTTGCAGTGTGCGGGGTTTCAGTTCCAGCTCAGCCTCCAAGAAAGGGTTGGTTGTTAGGGCCTTCTCTTGCAGGTTCTACTTCAAATCTGACCTGACATTTTTCTCAATAGAATCAAGCCTAGAATGTTGGGGAATGTTCCCAGGAAGTGGGTTTTTGTCTTCTTGACAGTGAGGGAAAGGAATGCAAACTATTAAACTGCATCATCGATTTTACTACTGAAGGAAAAGTCTGCCACTTCTGGGATGAAGTGACAGAACTCATCCCAGAACTCATCCTTGGATATGAGGCAAGAACCTAGTCTCCTTTGCTCATTTGAAAGTGTGAGTTCGTTCCTCTTGTTTGCAATTGATCACATTTCACGTGTTATAATGAAGACATGGATGGTGAACAAAGAAGTGCTTGTTGTGCTTTGTTCTGTTTTACTTTTTAGATGTGTGAATCTTTAAATGGTTTGGAGGATAATGAAATTTTCAATAAACAAACATTAGCTTTTATTCACGTCTGAACAAAACCACAAAGGTGCCGAATAAAAAAAAAATAAGTAAACAAATGCTAATCTGAAAACTGCTGCAAGGGAAATTCAATTCCATAACCGGCAGATTTTGACTTATTTTGTCTTTAAGCTACATCACAATTTTGAAAAGAGAAAATATCTCTCAAAAGTAAATACAAAATCCCTGAGATTCCAAATGATTATAAACAGTTTTCTATGTAACTCAATAATTTTTGACATGTGCACAGTTGTTTATCACAGTTTTATAAAGTGGCATTTGTATTATGTGGAGCAGAAATGCAGTTATTTACTTTTACCAGCCCTGGCATCTCAGCTACTACCATTTAAAAAATGTAACTGTGTATTTTAGCCCCCAGTTCCGTTCCCTCATTCACTCATAATTTCACCATCACTCTTGATTTAACAGGAGACTACTTTGAGCTCACAATGATATTCCTGCAATGAATCTGACTGTTCAGCAAAGATCTGACATTATCTTCAGACAGAGCTTAAGGGATGTTTTGTAATTCTGGTCATTAACGCCTTGTTCTTAAAACTGGACATTGAAGAAAGAAAGTATGCAACAAAGTAACTATAAGCATAACCTTGATCCAAAATGTAGGTAAATATTGGAACTGAAGCTGCTTAAAATATACTAATACATTATAGCAGAAATACATGCCTCAATCTGAACTGAAAAATTAATCCTAGGATTTGTTAGATGTGTTAATTGGTTCAAATCAAAATTAACATATGAAAAGGGAAGGAAAGATGCTGAAAATAGACTGTGAATTAAAGCAGCATAGAAGTAATAGAAATAAACCTTACATGTGACAGCTTGTCACCTCAATAAAATAGGGTTGTATGGCAAAAAGTCAACCACTGCAAAGAACCGTGACAATGATATTCAGGAGCAGCACGAGCCTTGGTCACATAGACATTTTCTTTACAAATACTCATGTCACTAAGCTTTCAAAAATTGCTGAGGTATAAGAATAAGCCAGATTTGCATTAACAAAGAATACACACACAAAAAAATGTCAGTGTCCTATACTCTCTGTTGCTTGTGTTGTCTGTTTACACATAACAAGCCATAGGAGACAGAAGCCAGATGTTCCAATTGCTTGGTTTACTTGCTAAATGAGTAGAGCTCAGGATGTGTCTTAAGAAATTTAGGAAGTCAAGTTTTCTGAATGTATTATATCTTTCCTTTTGCAAAGTCTTTCCTCGAATGAGGATAAAACGAAATTTACATGATAGTAATCCTTTTTATATATCTATAGTTGCTGTTTAAGAAAGTGAACATTGCTTATGTAAACACATATAATATTTATGTATAGAATTTCTTTATATATGTTTTTAGAATCATAGCATATGATAGAACATGCAATAAATACCCACTCTATATATCCAAAGGACTGTGGAGAGTAAAAAAGGAAAATACATCTGCAGAGAGATATATCCCAACAAAGAGCAGCAATGAAATTCAATCTTACATTGCTCTTGTTAAGGATAAGAAGACCATTATGTAGGTGAGGAGACAGGAATCTCTCTTAAGGAAAGGTAAATTCTCTGTGGAAATTCTGGGAGAAGGAAGTTGAGTACAGTCCAGGAGGGAAGGAGCAGTATATGAAATAGATCACTTGTGCAGGCCACTGCAAGCAGCTTACTCTGGCTATGGTTTGATTTGCTTAAGCAAAATGTGGTAAAATGATTTTCAGTAGAATTTCTGGACTCCATCACGGGTTTTTATGTCACTTGCAAAGTCTGAAAGATCAAAGCAGAGTGAGCCGAGACTGAAAGTGCTCACTAACTTTCACTCTATGAGCAAGGCTGGCAGATAAAGGACGTGGTGCAAGAGGTGATAGGGAAGCCACTAGGATATCAAGGATATGAAGGCTGTTGTAAGTGAAATTTGGTGGGACGTTCAATAAACCAGTGGTAGAGGGAATGAAATAGACAGAAACATTTGGAAATGGTGTTTAGAGCTTAGTCCTCACAGGATTTCAATGAATTACTTTCTGGAGTAAAGGCCACTTGGGATTATCAAAGATCTCAATGCAGGGCCGTGGGATATGGTAAGAAACAGGGTTAGATGTACTTTTGGGGAATAATTCAAAAGATGTTCAACTTTGGGTATGATTGTTACAAGTCAGGTGATTGTTTCCAGTTTGTAGTTAATTAGTAACTAATAATGTCTAACACTTGAGGAACAAATTTGGGTATAATATAAAACTATTGATGTTTTAGCTATATAAAAAAGGAAGACTTTGTCAAATGAAATAAAAATTAAGAGCTATAAATGATGAAAATTTTTATGATTATAAAATTAAATTTGGAGTGCATATAAAAATAGAGAACCAATTATATTATATTGACATCTCTTAGAAATAAACAGTATCCAACCAAAGAAGGGGAGAATGATACAGGTCATGAGTTAAATAAATACAGTATCATTTCATACTTTCATTACTACTAGGTGACATTTGGTGAGGTAGTCAACATTGTCTTATTCTCATTTTTAGAGATAACAACTTTTCTTAGCATGTTAATATCCAAATCTGCCTTCCGTTTTTTGTTTTAGTAAGTACTTCCACAAGCTAACAGCATTGAGAAGCCATGTACCAACACTGGGAAGACCTTGTCCTAGACATCATGAAGAGCAGTTCTTAGGGGGACACTTGCCCTAAGGTGTGTGCCTGCAATCCTCCCTTTCAGGAGGTTAAATCAGGAAAATCACAAGTTCAAAGCCAGCCTCAGCAACTTAGCAAGGACCTATGAAACTTCAAAAGACCCTGTCACTAAATAAAATATAAAACAACAACCGGGGATGTCATTTAGTGTCTAAACGCTCAAGGGTTTGATCCCCAGAACCCCTTGCCCCCCAAACAATGTATTAGAATGTAAACATTTTATCCTTATGTCAAATACCAAATAGTCTATTGGACGTTTTTTTATGAATTTAGTGGTTATTGCTTCAAGAATTTTTAAAATTAAATTTATTTTTAATGGATACATGAAAACATTAAAATTATACATATTAGTAGAGTACCAGTCTTTATTTATCATGCCAAATTCTGCATTTGAGATGTTGCAACACAATGAAATATACACAGGTACTTTATATATTGTATCATATTATTGTCAGATTAACCCATTGAAATGAAGATTACATGTTATTTTCTCTATTTGAAAGGATAATTAATGCAGAATTAAAGAAATGAGGCATGGGTGCTTGAAAATTAAGATCAGGTCAATGTTAAGACCAACTATTTTAATCTCCACGATTAGATTCCTGACAACCCAACGTGTTGCTTATATAACACTCTAAACATACAAGTAACCTTGTTTTTACTCTTAAATAAGGAAACTATATGATGAAAAAAAAAACATTTCAGAGAGGGAATGTAATTATTTACTTCTCTTGAAATTATTTTAAGTGATAGGCACCATTTATATTCTTACATAAACTAAAATGTTACTACTCTACTCCTTTTTTTAGAGAGAGAGAGAATTTTTTTAATATTTATTTTTTTTTTAGTTATCAGCGGACACAACATCTTTGTTTGTATGTGGTGCTGAGGATCGAACCCGGGCCGCACGCATGTCAGGTGAGCGTGCTACTGCTTGAGCCACATTCCCAGCCCTCCACTCCTTTAAAAAAAAAAAATCAGAAATTATATTGAACAAATAACAATGATAGTTTAATTACCATAATAGTTGATAAGAAACAAGACATTGAGAGTGTGGTTGAAAATTCTTTTGCAAACTTCTCCAACACCATCATCCTCTCTTCCAAAAAGTAACGTGAATTCCAAAAATTGCTATTTATACAGGTTTTGCATATTACTCCAGTAATAGCTGTAGTGTTTGCTTTCTTTACAATAAAAATCTTATTAGTGGGGCTGGGGTTGTGGCTCAGCAGTAGAGCACTTGCCTAGTATGTGCAAGACACTAGGTTCAATCCTCAGCACCACATATAAATAAATACATAAAATAAAGGTATTGTGTCCAACATACAACTAAAAAATAAAAATCTTATTAGATATGAAATAAATATCAATATACTATACATAAGAGCATAAAATTTTATGAGTTATCAAATGATGAATTGAGTATATATATATAAAAGCTGTTGGAATTTTTAAAAATTCTTTTAAAATATATGAAAGAAGATCATGAATAAATGGATAGATTTGTCATGTAGTTAATATGCTATACCTGAATCATGATGACCAGTGCTTTTCAGTTTGGTTTAGATTCAAAAAAATTATACAGAGGTATGCATGTCTGTGTTTGTGGTTGTCTGAAATTTGGAAATTTAATTTTGAAATTTATAAGAAAGTATAAAGAAAAAAATCAACCCAAAATAAAAGAAAAATAATAAGAAAAAATATACTGAGTAAATTTCTCCAAGAAATAGATAAAGTGCAATTTACATAGCATAATATCATGAGGACTAAAGTAAACCAAAGGAATATATGTGTAGAAACAGATGTCAATAACAATAACATTAAATTTAAGCAACTATTTTCTTATAAAGAAAATTAAATAGAGATATATACTTTCTTACTTTACATCTAAATATACATTATGTGGATTATTGCTATAAACATGAAAGTTAAAACTGTAAAACATGGCAAAAACTACTTTTCTTATAAAACAGGGACAAAAATATTCTATAGTTCAAACACAGGCACATTATAAAGAAATACCAATTTGAACCTAGATTGTACTTTTCATAGTCTACTGAAGTTACATGACTATGTGACTAAATTTTCCTCAGTAAATTATAAACAAAAAGTATGCTTTCAAATTCCAGGGTAACACATTTAAGCCATCTGTTTGTATTTTTATTCCCCCTTTTATTGGCCAGAGAGACATGACAGAGAGGCAGAGGGGAAGGTGGATCACAGTAGACGGAATCGGATACTGAGTAACTTTATAGGTGACACCACCTCTCTGATTTGGACCACTGCTACATGAATGAGAAACAAATTCATATTATTTGTGTCCATTATAAACATTTATGCTTGTGTTATATGAGCTGAGCCTGCCTCTGTTAACATATACAGTTAATAAAAGAAAATGGAGACCCTGTTGGTTATTGTAGGATAAGAGAGAAATACTTAAAGCATATTTAAAATATAAACCTTAACGAACATATTGGAGAATGTTATAAAAGTTGTGAAAAATTCATGTTCAGTATTCTGTAAAACTATTGAAAGACATTTTTAAAGACAAAATCTGGGCACTGTTTAATGGTTTTAGGTGGAAGATCTTCTTATCACAAGGAAATCAATGTCTCCCCTTATTTTATGATTGAGTCAATACAATCAAAATCAAAAGCTCATTTTGGCTTTTATGGGCACTTATGAAGATAATTCCTCCTCAGGAGCTATTATAATTGTGCAAGAGCCCTGAGACTATGGATTGTGGGTGGTATCATGATTCCAAACTGAATCTTTACATGTCTTACAGGACCTTCATGGCCATAGTTTTAGTTCAGTAGCAATCATGAAGGATATATGTTCTGTTACATCTGCCCCCAAAATGGATACTTTCAGTGTATCTAAGATATTACATAAGAGAGCTGTATTGAAAAAGTTATCAGTCTCAAGATTTATATGAGAAAGAATGTTTCATCCTTCATTGTAGCAAGTCACCAAAACACAGAGAGCTTGCTAATACACCATAACCTAATTCAATAAGGCTTGCCAAGTTGATCCTAAAATTATTCGAAAGAACAAAAAGCTAGGGAAATTTTTGTTTTGATGAGCTAGATTAAGGAGGGGTTACTTGCTTATTTGTTACTGAAATTTATTATGAAACCATGGTCACTTATATTGTGTAGTGTTGGCATGGCTATAGAAAAGCAGACCAATGGACAGAATGGGGAAAACACACGAAGTAGAAAATGAAAAGACATTGCATGAGAATTCATATAACACGATCTCATACTATACTATATGCTAACAAATCAAAAATAAAAATGTAGTAAACAAAATTTTGAAATTTATCAAAATACTTTAAGTGACATAGAGTAGAAAAAGAGATTCCACATTTCAAATGTAAAAAATACAGAAAAATCAAAGAAACTTGAAAATGAAACAAACAACGGCTAACAAAATACCCAAGCATAATATTGAGGAGAAAGTATCCACATGCATAATCACCATGGTTATAAATAAATATTGATACTGTTTAAAAAAATGGAAATTAGTAATGAATTACTACTGCAGAGTATCCTGGTTAAGATCTGCACATGGTAAGCATTCCTTAGATTTCTTACATTTCCCAATCCCCAGTAAGCTCCCAAACATGTTTTTCTTCATTTGTGTGTGTGTGTGTGTGTGTGTGTTTGTGTGTGTTGTGTGTGTGGGGGGGGGGTTTCTTTTTAAAAACAAGATTTGCAAGAACAGGATAATGAAAGATAAATGAGTTTCTGAGAGAGATAACTTTAACCTTGAAAGTGGGAATCTAGGAAACAAATTTACATTCCTTGAAAATCCTTAGAAGACGCAAGAAAATAGCTCAATAGCTTCAACCGGGGGTCAAAGGATAAAAGATACCAGAACACTGGAATGAGAACTCTCAAGTAAAACATGTATGAATCCCCCTCACTTTCATGCTTCTGCCAGTCCCCACCCTTGTGTAAATGCAAAGTCATGCCCTGAAAAATGACTAGCTTTCTGGATTCAAAGATTCAGGAAATGGTAGAGGGTCTGAGTGCAATTCTCAAAGCAAGAGTTAGATGTTCTGATACTGTGAAGACCTGAGCTGTCTGTCTCCTTCAAAACTTGACTTTCAGAAACCTGAGAGCTATAATTTTAGATTCAAATCAGATTTACTGAACTATTTTCTGGGGTAGTTGGCCAAGCCAATAGGAAAGATCGGAATAAGCTGAACTTCCTCTTCAATGGCACAGTGATCTAAGGGCTTCACCTCCCAAAGGCCCATAATATTTCCCAGTAGCTCCACCCTGGGGATCACTGCTTCTGGGGATTCTCAATCATACCACCATCTGACACTCTGTGTCCCACTGCAAAGTGGAAAGTCCTTCAAACTTTGTTACAAAGTAATAAAAAAGAAATGTGAAATGTGGAACCATATGCTTAATGTGCCTCTATTTGGGTAAATATTGAAACAATCCAGATTTGTTTGTGTACACAATAAGTTATTTTAATATAATTTTCCAAGAGCTAATTGTATTGTCTTCCTTCTGGGGAGAAGTAGGAGCCTGAAGGAAATAGCTATAACAAGGACTTAAACTTTTAAAATGTTTTAAATATCCACTGTTATCAACATCTATAAAAGAAGTATTCAGTGGGGTAGGAAAGAGATGGAAGGCAATAAAACCAGACTTCAGAAAGACAATTGAAAGTATATATTCTACATTTAGCAATGCCTTTCAGTGTATATATACCTTTGAGAAAAATAGTCACAGGTCTCTAATGAAAAAAGCAGGAAGATGAGCTATAAAGAATATATATTGCAGAATGTTCTGCATGTAGAGAGAAAACAATACTAGATTCACATTCAGAAAAAAAAGGTAGGTCTTTAAAACATGTCATGATAAAAGAGACAGGATGGCATTTATACTACAGTGACTTTTTTTATAAATCAAAAACATGTACAGAAAGCAACACTGTATACCTTTTAAGGTTATTTGCTTCCCCCCAAAAAAATAGATGCCAGATACTATTTTCTTTGCTATGACATAACTCCTGACATTGTTTTCTTTATAAGAAAATAGGTTCATCTAGTTCACAGTGTTTTTTTTTTTTTTTCCAGAGGTTGAAAGTCAAAGATCAGCAGTACCATGTGTTCAGCCTCTGGTGAGAACGCCCCTGACTGCATTCTCAACACTGCACAAGAAAAAATAAAATAAAATAAAATAAAGGAGGATGGGGAGGAAGGGATTAGCACTATGCAGAAAGCCTACATGTATGAGGGAGGCCTTGCTTTATTTAGTCATTTAAAAAAATATTTTTGTAATTGTTGATAGACATTTATTTTGTATTTATTCATACGTGGTGCTAAGAATCAAATCCAGTACCTCACACATGTCAGGCAAGTGTGCTACTGCTGAGCTACAGCCCCAGCCCCGTCATCTCTCTAGACGAACATTAATCCCTTCAAAGTTCTCCTGATACTGTGACCTGATACCTTCCACTAGGTACCACCTGTTAAAGGTTCCACCATATGAACATTGCCATCATGGCATTCATACTCCCAGGACAAGAGAGAGTATTCACAAACCATGCATAAATATTATTATTTTACAAAACAAAAGATCACATGTGCAAAGGCTTTAGTGAAATGAATAAGTAAAATATATATATATATATATATATATATATATATATATATATATATATATACATATATATGAAATAGATATATGGATAAGTGGAAATGCCAATGGATAAGTGGAAATGCCAACTTTGTGCCCATATCTTCAAGTATCAGTTATTGCTACTAAATTAACTGGGGTTGAATTTTTTACTTGTGTGGCCATTGATGTGTGTGCAAGTTTACTATCTTTATTAAATTATGGTATGTCACAATTCTCATTTTTTGGTAAATGTGATGGCTATGAAATAAAATATTGTCATTTCAAAATAGTTATTACCTAATTATTAATGATTATTAAGCAACAGTTCACATTAATTTTTGTCATCCTATATTTCCCTTCTCCGAATGGACTTTTGAAGGCTTTTCCTATTAGTTTATTGTGACTATGCATCCTTTAGGGATTCGTTTTGTAAGCTAATTGCAAATCATTGATTTGCCTTACAAATTATGTCCTGACTATGGCATATTGTTTGGCACATTTTGCTGTTTAGGGTATGTTTTGACAGATATAAATTTTTACTGGTTTTTCTTTATGACTTGTAATTTTGGCATTTTTTAATGCATTCTACCTAACCTGAGATTATAAAAGTTTTTCTCTTTCTTTATTTTATTTATTTATTTATTTTGGTACCAGAGATTGAACCCAAGGATGCTTAACCACTGAACTGCATGTCCAGACTTTTTATTTTTATTTTTTTTAATTCTGAAATAAGATATCTCCCTAAGTTGCTTAGGGTCCTTCTAAGTTGCTGCAGCTGACTTTAAACTTGTTATCCTCTTGCCTCAGCCTCCAAAATTGCTGGGATTATAGGTGTGTGCCACTGTGCATAGCTTCTACTCTGCAATTTTAATGCAAGATTTATAATATATTTTAAATCTGGTCTTTAATGTGTCTGAAATTTAACTATCTTGTTATTTTTTTTTAACCAATGAGTTACATCCCCAGCCTCATCAAACATTGAATTTAATTGGTTTTTCTTTTGAGACAGGATCTCACTAAATTGCCCAGTTTGCTGAGACTGACCTCAAACTGGTGATCCTCCTGCCTGTGCCTCCAGAGTAGGTGCAATTACAGATGAGCAGCACTACACCTTGCTAGTAGGTTGTTATAGTAGTTGCTATAGTTTATATCTGGACTGTTCCCCAAGGTTCATGTGTGAGTCTCCAGCTAGGAATTATTAGGAGATAGTGGAGATTTAAAGAGGTGGAGCCCTAGTAGGAGGTCTCTGGAGAGTGCACTTGAAGGGATGATGGGCTCCTAATTTCTTCATGACCATAAGGTGAATGGCATATTCCCTGCCACCAGCTCCTGCCATGATTTGTTGCCCCAACCCACCACAGGACTTAAAATAATGTTTCTGTCCCTTCATGGACTGAAACTTCCAACACTGTGAGCCAAAATAAATCTTTATAAATATATATATTTTTAAGAGAGAGAGAGAGACAGAGAATTTTTTTTTAATATTTATTTTTCAACGGACACAACATCTCTGTTTGTATGTGGTGCTGAGGATCAAACCCGGGCCGCACGCATACCAGGCGAGCTTACAACCGCTTGAGCCACATCCCCAGCCCTAAATAATTTTTTTTTTTTTTTTAAATTGAGATCCCTGTAATTTAGAGATTCCAGGAAAGTAGAAGGAACAAAGATGCAGGTAGCCTGCAAGGCCTGCCCAAGAGAGAAGTCGTGTGGTCAGCAACCAGCGAAACCACTGGGGTTTTGGGCTGCCCAAATTCTTGGGAGCTCACATCCTGCCTCCATGTGCCCTAATGCTGCCCCAGGGAGCAGCTGGGTTTAATATTTGCCCCACTTTGCCTCAGTCTTGCTTTGGCCTGATTGCTTCTTTCTCTTCGCCTGTACTTCCCTTTTGGAATGGGAATGTTTGTCCTGTCATTGTATCTTGGAAGTATGTAACTTTATTTTTGATGTTTACAGGGCCTCACAGCCAAGTTTACCTTGATCATCAGAAGATTTTTTGGACTTGGACTTTTCAGCAATAGTGGAAGAGTTTAGACCTTGGGAACTGTTTGGATGGAATCAATGCTTTTTGCATTGTGAGATGAGACTTATCACTTTGTAGGTCGATTTATCTCAGGTGTTCATTGCAATAAAGGAAATCTGAGGAGTATAATTCAATACAATTGTAATTTACTTTCTACAGTGATAGTCAATCGGCTTACAATGGTTCTGCAGTTTCCCTACTGTTAAACATGGTATCTTACATGTTAAGTTTCAATATATACATATTTCCTTCTCAGCTGTCTATATTCTTTTGGTATATTTGTCTATAAAATTATATTGGTAGCTGATTGTCCAATTCCTGACTTTGTTATTACTCTTTATAACTTGTTTCACCTTACATTTTGATATTATTTTTATTTTTCTGATTACCCTGCTATTTTCTCTTTTATCAACTTATTGAGTTCAAATTGTAATTTTTATTTTTAACTAAAATTTCTCTAAATTATAAGCTTTAGGGTAGCATCTATAAAATACAGAGGACTTTGGTTTATGGAACGGGTAGGTGTTCTGGTTTGTTAGGTATTTTTCTACTTCAGTAATTTTTTTTATAAATGTCTTAAGCATCTTTTATTAAGTTTACTACTGGGTAACTTACAATTCTTGCTGTTATTGCAGAATAGTATATTTTTATTATTACATTTTAGAATTGGTTGTTGCTTGTGTATAGAACAGTATTGATTTCTGGATCTTGTGCTTGTATTTCATAACCTGGCTGAAATTTCTGATTAATTCTTATTGCTTCTAGATTTCATTAGATTATATATGTTGGCAATCATATCATCTTTAAATGAGTAACAGTACAATTTCTATATTTCATTATTTTTATTGGTTTCTTATATTCTCTAAGACAAGTAATATATTCAGTAATGAGGTAAAGCAGGACATACTTTCCCTGCTCCTAATCTCAGTATGCTTCTGAGTTTTACTTGAAGAATGAAGTGTGCCATGTACCACGATGATAAGGCAGTTTTCTTGGTTTCTACTGCTCAGTTTCTTTCTGGTTTTCAAAGGTTTGATAGCATGAGTAAATATTAATACACATTTTTTTTCTGAATCCATTTAAGTGTTTACGTTTATTTTCCTATACTAATGATATGTTTTCTGATGACAAATATATTTATAATGTATATTAGAAAATTATCCATTTTTATATAATTTGAATTAGAGATATTTATGTAAACTTTTGTAAATGAACTTTATATGTAAGCTTTTAATATGTTTTAGTTCTATGATGTACATTATTTTGGAAATACTTTCAGTGTTAGTCAATATTAATTAGATATATGTCCCTCTTCTTGTTATCAAAAATTCACTAGGTCCCTCTTCTTGTTTCTAAAAATATAAAATGTGAATGAAAAACTACATAAAATTTTAGTGAAATGTGTTTTTTAAAGTGTGTTAAACCGATGCTGTCAAAAAGGAATTTTTTTAATATCATTGTATCTGAAATGGACATTTTATCAATGTATCAAATTGTACTGACATATATAGTTTTCTTTCAAAAGGTAGTTTACAATTTTTATATCTATTATTAATAACTGTGTTGGATTATTTTAATATTTTACCTTACAAATTAATTTTATTTTTAATTATTTCATATCTTCTACTTTTCTTAAGTTTGTTTTTCTAATTTCTTGTAGTGGAATAACTATGTCATTAATTTTCTCATATTTTTATTGAAAAGTTATGATATAGAAGATATTTCCGAATGCAGTATAATCTCTGATTGTATACTCACATACTGAAAAATGAAAAATAGACCCTTATTCCTTGTACTGATACTCCTCTCTATAAAACGCAGTTAAATCTCCATTGTGTATATGTGTGTATGTGTATCTATATACATATATTTGTTTATACATATATATATATATATGTATATTTATACTTTATTTTTATATATGTGTGTAGAATTTAAAATATCCACTAATAAAGCTAAAGAGAGGAAACAACATAAACATTTTGGGTAAGTTTTAATGTCAAAATAGTCCAGCTGCTTTCACACTAATTTTTTGAAAAAATGGCCCTAAACTGTGGATGTCAAATAACTTCTCTTTTATTCAAATTCATTCATGTTTTTTTTTAACCTCATCATTGGCTTGCAGAGTGCATGAGAAATAGCTTGCAAATGATAATCAGGTGAAAGAAAGAAAAGGGTAATGGATATCACAGTAGCAGTTTAGCAAACTACATTTCCTGTGTATTTAGCTGTAGCTTTCCAGGATGTTCTATGTGGTCAGTGTGTAGCACATCTGTTTTTTACGGGACCTAATTATTTCTTAGAGAGAATTCAAAGATCTATTGGAAACTCAAAACCTATACTTTCATTTATAGTTTAAATTGTCATTTGGATAGCAGCCCTTGAAGCTGCCTCCTCCACCTTTTCACTAAAGTAGTTAGGAAGAGACTTAAAAAGATGAAATTGCACAACACTGAGAACTGGGACTCACTGTCAACTTATTGTCAGAATATGAGAGGAATTTCCATTAACTACAAGGCCAAGGGTAGTGGATTAAATATACAATCAGCACGATGCTGCTGGTGTGCCTGCCTGCCAGAAAGTAGATAGAACGACCTTTATTTCTTCCTCCTTTCTCTAATCCCTGGATCAGAAACAAAATCTGAACCAAGCAGAAAATTGAATAGCCCTCCTGCTCCTGACTGCATGCTGAATGTACGACAGCGCCGCTGTCTCCTTCGCCTCCCTGGGCCCTGACCTCTGGCACTCTTGCATTCTTTGTGCATTCATGTATTATGATTTTGAAAAATGGAGCATGGTGAAGAAAGGATTATTGGAAATGACTTGAATGCTGGGAATATGATTTCTACCACTAGAGCAATAATTGAGGAAGAGAAAATAAGATAAGCATTAATAGGTCTCTTTTCTGTGTAAAATTTGTTTAATGCTCTCCCTCTGTTAAGAGTATTTAACACATTTACTGTATGTGGGAGAGGACCAGCATCAACAAATGAAAACCGTGGATAAATGGCCGACAGATATTGGATGGTTATTTATAACTTTACATAATAGAACGTCCATGTTCACTTGGTTTGGATATTCTCCTTTTAATGACAGATAAGCACAAACAACAATATTGATGGTGACCTCTGTGTGAAATGCTCCCCTCCACACACATGCACACAGAGTCACTCCGTTTCCTATTTTCC
The DNA here is from genome assembly GCF_045843805.1 of Urocitellus parryii. Lineage (NCBI taxonomy): Eukaryota > Metazoa > Chordata > Mammalia > Rodentia > Sciuridae > Urocitellus > Urocitellus parryii. The sequence goes on along the minus strand of NC_135540.1, from coordinate 11,168,072 downwards.
TTCTGTAATTTCTTCATAAGGACATCACAGTTCAGCAGTAACAGGCACTATGTGTTCGGTGGACACTGGGTCCTTCTCTGTTTTGTTCCCTCTTAAACTCTCCACGTGCAGAAGAGCACTGAAGACATGATAAGGCCTTGACAAATATCTAATAAGTGAAATAGGGAAAAATAATGAAGCCATGAAATCTGATAAATCAGAGCAGAATCTCAGTGGAACTATCTGCTCTAAGACAAGAAGATACAATTTTATATAGCTCAGCAACGGTGGAAAAGTACAAAAAGGAGTGACATCTTATAGGGCGAACAGGAAGCTATAAACACCTGGATAAAAACCAAAACATAGAAAGAAAGACCAAGAGGGAAAAGTTGAAAGGAAGACAACAAAATTCACATAGACTTGGGTGAGTGTCTCTTCTCAAGCATTAATCATGAAGTCAACTTATTTCTATCAACCTTTGCTGAAATTTTTAGAGTCCTTCATAGATACGTTTACCTGAGTTAGTGTAGCACTACCTAACACACAGGTTCAAAACAGAAGGCTACTCATAAAAATTATCACAATATGAAAAAAAATGTATAAGGAGCTCTTCCACAAACCTTGATTCTAATCGACTTTTCCATGCCAATACACATCTAAAGGCCGATGATTGACTCTGTGCCTCTGGGTCAGAGACAGCTGTTATGCTGCTTCTGATATGTGTCCAGAGAGAATGTAAAGTTTTGCCAGAGCCTGGTGTGTGTGTATATGTATATATATATATATATATATATATATATATATATATATATATATACATATTTAATTTCTTTCTTTTCTCCCTCCTCTCCCCATAGGAGAAGCAGATCTTCAAAGAACACCTAGTAAAATTGTTTAGGGTATTTATCTTGGCACTGAAACTTATACTCTGGATGATTTTCTCTTCACTATATTTATCTTAGATGAGACTTATAAGAAATTATTTTGGCTCAGACATACCATAGCACTTGTACACTATATTGATATGAAACATATGCTTGGAACCAAGATAGCTTATGTCAGTTATATATAAGATATAATAAGAACATATCGGTAGTGGGGCTTGTCTGGATATGTAAGAATTGTTGAAAATATTATATCCTACATCAACTATTAGCATAATATTCATATTGGTTTTATTTATAAGATATTATGATGTGAAAAGCATGTCAATGATACTGATGACAAATTGGAGTTCTGCATTAGAATGAAGAGAAAAGATATGTTAATGAAAAAAAAATGAATCGAAAGGGCTATGCTTAATTGAAGACAGAAAATAGAAACCTAGTATAAGAATTAAAACTGTTCTTAAAGGAAAATTGTTCTCAGAAACATGGCTTTGAATTCACTAGTTAGAAAATAAGTTTTTAAGTATTTCTGTTGAAAGCTGCACTGCAATCAATAGAAAAATTAATAAAAAAATTACAAATGATGAGAAATACTTCCTGTCAAATTTTTTGTTGTTTCATATCTTTGTCAATCGGGAACAAAAAATTATCCAGAAACATGATTATTTTGCAATCTATATGTATATCAAATTAAGCTGTATACCTACATATATACAGTTTTTCATTGCTAATTATACTTCAATAGAATTGTGGATAGAATTGCCCAGAGAGAACAGAAATTAGTAAGGCTTGAAACTTCTCTTGAACTACTATCTTTGTTACAGATTCTATGAAAAATTACCAAATATTGTGTAGTTTATAAGTAAAAAAAAAGTGTATTTCTCATAGTTTAAATCAAGTTGTGGAAGATTTGGTGTCTACTAAAAGCCCATACACAATAGAATGTTGTCTTTTCCTTATAACTTCACATGGTCAATGTTAAAAAAGATTCTCTCTCTCTCTCTCTCTCTCTCTCTCTCTCTCCCTTTCCCTCCCTCCCTCCTTCCCTCTCTCCTTCCTTCCCTCTTTCTCTCTCATCTCTTTTATAGGAGCACAAATCCCACTCGTGAGAACTCTTCCTTAATGACCTAATCAAATCTCTAAGACTCCCAAACTCATAATATCATCACCTTGGAAGTTATAATTTCAGCATAAATTTTAGAGAGACACAAACCTTTAGACCACAAAATATGTGAATGCAAGAAGAAAAGTAAGCAATATTTACCAAATTTTGAAGACGGTATGTTTCCTAAATTTTATATCTGGAAATATTATTTTCATGATAATTGTCAGTCCTATATATCCTATACAACAATATTTTACTCAAATTCTCTTATTCTTCAAAGGAGCATATAGACACAAATGTTACTTGGGGTTTATGGGGAAAAAAAATCAAAGTCCACAAATGAAATCTGGATGATTTAATAAGTTGATTGATTTCTTAGGTAGGTTTCAGAACTGTGGGAAGTTTATGAGAAATTCTACTTCAGTGTCCCTGTGACTGCTGCTGGCACTGACCTTGTTCCCAACCCAATCAACCACTTCTGGGAACCAGGCTCACTCCCCTTAGGAACTGATGGCACTACAGTTAACTACACCTCCACTGGGGATTCTGCTCCCTATCATGCCAGCAGAAAATGAAAATTCTAGACAGAATCTGCATCATCACATTGCTCACTCCTGAATTATTATGCGGGTGTTCTAATTGAAAAGTAAGGTATGCATTCATTACTTAATTGTAAGGAGATGAATATTTGATCTGGACTTTTCTTTGTAAGGACCATGTGGGATTTAACATACAAGGAATGAGTCAAATATTAAGAAGGTTATTTAAAAAAAGAAAGGCAGTCATAAATACAGAAAGCACCCATGATGAGAACAATAAATAGCACATGGAAGGAAATTGACCAATGATGACCAATAACTAAGAGCTAATTGGACAAGATTTATTCCTGTTGATGGGGCTGTTAAGCAACTCAACAATGTGCAAGCCTCGGGTATATCAAAGCCCATTTTGTGGTTTGAACTATAAACTAGGCTTGCTCTGCAAACTCAGTCCCTCCTTTTCTGGTCCAATATTTACTGAGAGTTGAGAAATATATGCCTTGCATCACTTCATTCAATCCATAATTTAAAATGAATTTATTCTCATGATTAATAACATCTGAAAACAATGATGACTCCTCCATATCTTGCTAAAAATGATTAAACTATTGACCTGTTTGTGAAAAGAGCGCAAGAGGAATTACTGAACAGAGGTTCAGGGGCCAGGAGAATTACTGTATGAAGATTTTTTCATCTCCAGAAATGCAGTGGTGCATACAGCATCATAATTGCTTCCCCTTTTGTGTTTCCAAGAAACTTGAGTAATTATTTCCTCACCTTTAAATCTTGTATTGAGTATGAAATTATTGTATTAAAAATATGTGAATAGGCAGCTGAATAGTAGGAGGTATTATCGAAATCAAAAGTTTTGTTATAGTAAATCCTACCACTCATCTGCCACTTTGAAGGATAGCATTTATTTCAGTGTTCATATTTTAAATAAAATGCACTACAATTTTAATATATTTTTAAAAGATAAATGAATTATAAAAATAATATAGAAAAATTTAACATCTTAAAATATCACATATTTCATAAAAATTCAAATATACCTTGTCGTTGAAAATGATTGTGGTGTTTTAGTTGTTATTTAAATGTGTGGCCTTAACATAATTTAAACTGCACACATATAAAGTTCACAGAAGAAGAAACAAAATTGTTATAATAGTTATTTCAATGTAGGATTTTTACTTTTTATGTACATATGCTATATATATGTGTATACACCAGTACCCACATGTATACACACATATAGTCACTATGTTTAATTTCAGTTCACCATAGTAACAGAAAAATCATGAAAAAGAACAATAACTGCTAAGATTATTCTATTATTTTCATATATGTAATATTAAACAGATATTGATACCAAAGATTTCTCTCTCTCTCTCTCTCTCTCTCTCTCTCTCTCTCTCTCTCTCTCTCTCATACAGATATTGACATACAAATAATAAGGAATACATTAATTTAGATCCTCTTGGAATCTAAATGAAATTTATTCAACTAAGAAGTTATTTCTAGAAGGTAACTGATGGTGAATAGCTTACATTATGATTGTGACAGATTATTAGGATGAAACAAAATATGATATGAAAAAGAATGATGGATAAGAGTCCCATCTTCCAAATATGAGAATTAGTTGTGATTTAATATAAAATTTATTATATATTGGGAATCTGGAAAGGATAATATTATTTTTAGAAAATAATTTTGTAAATATTTTATATTCTTTTTGAAAAAAAATGTTAGCATTTTAAAGTTCAAATTGAATTGTATTTAAATTAATAAGTTAAATTAATGTTGTTTAACATTTTACAATTGAAATACCAAGAAAGAAAACTTTCTACAAAGGAGCAAATCTAAAAAATGTAGGAACCAGTTACAACCTTATCTGTAAATTTATTTATGTTATTTGTTATATCCCGAATTCCATTTCTAGGCAATCCAAAACATTTAAGAAAAAACAAGCCCATAACATAATCTTTAATTTAAGTAATACTTAATAATTTACCAGAAAAAAAATTTGTTTTTAGTATGAATGTTAAAATGTAAAGTCCAAAAGTGTAGGGATTTTTGTTTCTTTTATTGTAAATAATGCCGCTAAAGTTGTGCCTGTCTCCAAATAACAACCCAAGAAATGGATTATTTTATTCATTATGACAAATTAAATTTTATGACTTTTTCTCTATTTTGTTTAAAATTGATAATTTTTGTGGAAATTTTATGAATGTTGAATTGCCATTCTTTTACACATCGCAATGCATTTCATTTATTTTTAACATATCATTTTATATCAGGCCTATTTTATGTTAAAATATCCTTCTTAAAGGACTTCAAATTGTGTCTTACAAATAGGATCCTCAGGAGCCAAGAGCTCTCTCTGTAGGAAGGACAGTATTTCCACATGAGTGTTTTCACCTGTCTTTCTGTGAATGTGACTGTGCTCACTTATTTCTTCATCCTGATTCAGCAAGGATAAAATATATGATAGATTATGTAATGTGCGTGAAATAGCATATGATAGGATATATGGGGAAAAGTATAGCTGCAATGTGCACAGTATAATATAAAATTAGACTGGTGGTACTTAATATACAGGATATAATTTTAAGTTAAATCCAACATCATTATTCCCTTTTATGGAAGGAAATATTTAATGTGAGGAAAGAACTGTTAAATATTCTGGTTAGCTCATGTATATAATATTAAATACATATATTGACGCCAATTGGCATACAAATACTAGTAATTAATTCCTTTAATTCCCAGTTTCTCCATCTGTAGAAATATATTAATAGTACTTGAATATCATAAAACTAATTGGAATCTGTAGCATCCAATAACTGTTAGATCAATAATATTTCACTGTCATTATTATTATTGTTGTTGCTAATAATTACAACTTCACTGTAGACTAAAGTAATGAAGATGAGTGACTATCCTATGGGTGAAAACCTAGGGCTATTATATCTTCACTATTTGTTAAGTGATTACAGAATAAACCAAAAAGTAACTTTTGGGACCACCTGATATGGATACACGTGGCTCTGGGTGCAATGACACATATTTCTGTTTAAAACCTGAAATGATTTTCAAAACACGGCTCCTATTGATTCACCAGGGCTTGATGCAAACAGATTTTATAGATAAAGAGTGTAGGCCTGACTTATGTGACATTCATAATGCAAAGCAAGCTTTACCTCTTAAATAGAACAAAGCTCCTCTCAGTAATAAGTGTAACAAGGCAGGGAAGTTGTTTTGTAAAATATTATATGAATTTGAATTCTAAAAGGTTGTAATTTAGAGCGCATTTTAGGAAATATGTACATAGAGCCACAGTAAATAGTATGTTATTTCAATATTAAGTGCAAGTTTAATCTTGGTAAAAGTAGCTGCCATAATAATTGGAACAAGGAAGCACCACGGGCTTTGCCTATAGCTCAATGCTCATAATGAGGGTCTGAGGAGGTGTTTCTTGGATAAGTAAAGAAACTGATACTCAGGAGGCTGACTTAGTATAGTCCACTGTGAGGCATCAAACACATTCAACTTTGGCTCCAAATACTGTCTTAACTTCTCTGCCATTCTGTATGCATTCAACAGTATCGTCAACATTTTCCTCATCCGTCATTTTGAAATGACAATTCTTCAACTTAAATGCCATGCTTTAATTGATGAAGCAAATATCTAAAGTTTCTAAACTCCAAGATTGTTCAACAAATTTATAGGTAAATCCATGAACCATGGTGAGGATTCAAGTTGCCTTGTATAATTCCAAGCTTTGCAACTTCTAACCCTATAATCTTAGCTGTATGCCTTCATTTCTTTATCCTTAAAATACAAATTAATAATCCCCAGAAAGTATGAAGGTTAAATATTTTAATACACACAAATATTGAAAAACTACCTGGTATATGACAATGACTCAGTGAAAGTCTGATTCATTTATTAATATCATTGATAGTATAGAAATAGTTTTATTGCTTACAATACTCTTTATCTATGATCCTTATGTGTGGAATTGCTAAATTATACCAAATCAAGCAAGAGCATTGAGTTGTATCAGGGAACATAACCTATCATATAACTTTCAATAGAAAAAATATATATCAGCGCAATATTTCTGCTTTGTAATATTCCCCCAAATTGTTAGTGTATCAGTTAAAATGTTCCACTGCTATAATATTCCTTTACAAAATATCACGTAAAAAGCTTATTTTCTTAATATCCATAAAACTGAAGAGTATGGGTATGCAAATTTACCCAGTTAACACAGATAGTATAGTGCAGAATATTTATTTCACATTTTATATCACACAAAGTTTATGGTACCATCCACCATGTTATGGGTGGTTGGTATGTATTTGTGATATTATAGTGAGATATTATACTTATAATATCAGAGTTTAAATTCAATAACAATGGATTATTAAAATGTATGTTTTAAACTCATGTGTGTTACCACACTTAGAACCTGAACACTGAGTTTCTGTATTTTCAGAAAACATTACCCAGCTGCTCTACATACTGCAATCTACCCAGTGAGGATGCATTTGGATCTCCCACTCCTGCTCCCAAAGGACTTTGCCAGAATTTGCAGCACAGATTTTTATTAATCTCTATCGCCTGTAGGGAATGGGCCTTTTCTTAGAAAACATTTCTTTACATTCTATTATTGTGACTGTGCTTCAAGGAATATCATAAATTAAATAATGAGATTGAGACTTTCTAGCTCCTGGTTCTGCCAAATGTTTTTCATATTCATAACTCAGATTGTATAAAGAAACATTTTTTTCCTGTCTGACCTCCTTTGAGTGTGTCAGTGGGAACTAATGCAAGTGGAGAAGACCTGGACTGAAATGATGATGTCCATTGATAAGTATATTTTTAGACACCGGTTTATTTTTAGACATCAGCTGTCATTTTTCTGATTTTTACTATTACCTATATCACCCTTTATGTTAACTTTGTTCCATTATAAAAAGTAGAGTTGATCTTTTTTGGTAAAGGGGCATTTTATATTTTTAATCAGACATTCCTACATATTATATTCATTGATAGCACAATCAAAAAAATTAATTTCTCCAAGGTTTGATTTCAGGACAAGTAAATAAATTTTAAGTCAAACTGATATGTCCCATATTGCATAAAATCAGAAATTATGAAAGCTGTAAGATTAGAGAATACAGTGAAGTGGGATATAAGAACTTTCTTTATTATATCCTATGAAAAGCAAAGGCTAATCTGAATGAAGGTGAAAGTTGCTATGCATAAAATTAAACAGGTGATATGTTTGACATTAGTTATAAATTTGAAAATAAATAATTTTCTTGACAGAAATATATTGCTTCATTAAAAATTCTAAAATTCAGAAAAGCTATACATCATTTTCTAATTCTCCAGCTCAAATGTGAACACTTCGATAAATGTGAGTTTAAAAAATCTATACTTTGTTATTTTTTAAAAATATTTTTATGTTAGCAATGGACATTTATTTTAGTTATATGCAGTGCTTAGAATTTAACCCAGTGCCTCTCACATGCTAGGCAAGCCCAGTACCACTGAGCTACAACCTCAGCCCCTTTTTGTCATTATTTTTGAGGCAAAAATATTTCATAAATAATTTAAATGGCCAATTATTTGATTTAAAAGTTTGGGATATCTACTAACCAAAAGTACATATAATAAAAAATAAACATCCTACTACATATTGTCAACCGTTATTGAAATATGTAGCTATACTAACACCAGCATTACATTATACTAACATTGTTAACCAATCAGATTTAATATCCTTACTTAACAATTTAGAAAAATAGTTTCATTAACACAATTGAAGAACTGTAGATTTTTTGTTATTTATTCAGAAATAATCTAAAAAATGTCTCTATTGTTTTAAGCTGTACTAGGGTAAAGTACTTCTTTGCTTTTGTCTTTCTCTCTTGCTCGCTCTTTTTTTTTTTTTTTTTTTGATAAATGCTTTGACGTAGGCCTCAGCAAAAAGATACCAAATTTTAAAATTTATTATTGTCAATAGTCTGCATGACCTTTACTTTAACTGCATCTTGACTGTCAGTAATAATCCAAGGCTGCACTTTCAATGATAAAATGAAAGACTTTGCATATTGAACCTCTGGGTCTCCTTGAAAGTGTTCAGCTATCACGGTCATTTATTCCCATTGTCAGAGCAAGGTCCATTATGAAAGCCCATCCGTCTTTACTTGAAGATGAAGAGTGGAGAAACTCCACTTCTGCCTTGAATCAAGTGCTAACTACTTCAGGGCCCTCAGATACATCAATACACTGAATTGCTGTAGGTCTAAGATTCTCTCTCCTACCCGCTTCCTCCCCCCATCTTTTGCTCTGGGCACTGGTTCTTTAAGAGTTTACTTCACCTTCATAATACACAATCTCTGGACCAGGTAAAATAACACTTTATCATACACCTAGGAAGCTCATTTAAACAGGGCTTTTTGTCTTTTTTTTTTCTTTTTTCTCAATTTAAACTGACAGGCTAGATTACTAGTAGAATTTTGAAAACTGCTTGCTTTACCTATGTAGAGTAATAATGCCTACATAAACCATTATTTTTCATTAAAAATATTCTAATATATTTTATTTTAAAATATAAACATTTGCAATTCTTACATATTACATATAAAATAAAAATACTTATTGTATTCTTATTTAGTAATTTCCCAAGAGATTTATCAATGTCTGAATGATGCATTGGACTTATCCCCAGAACATATAGATAATGTAGGAAATATATACAAAGTAGAGATAGATAGTAAATGGCACTATGCAAACATTATTAACTGATGCTTTTACCCTGAATTCCAATTCATATAAATATGTTAATATTTATTTAAATATTTAAATATTCTGACATGCAAAATACTATTTTCTAAAAATTATCATGCCTGCTTAACATTAGATTAAGAAATTTGTTTACTCCTTCTTTAACAGAAAATTTTGAATTTCACATTTTAATCTCACTTTTTTTGAGGTAGGAAAAAATAAAAGAATGAAAGAACTTGTCCATATACTTAATCTCACCCATCAGGGCACGTGACACTCAGTGAGCTTCAGAGAGGAGATAGAGGACAGCCAGGCCTGTGCCAGAGTAAAATAACTGTGGGATGTTTCCTCAGGTTGTTGTAATGAATTACCAAAACCTTGATGTCTTCAAGCACAGAATTAATTCTCTCACAGTTCAGAGGACAGAACTCCAAAATCAGTGTTGAAGTGCCCTGTTCTTCCTGGCAACTGAGAGGTAGAATTCACTCCTTGCATTTTCTGGTTTCCGGGGGCCATCAGCATTGCTTGGCACATGGGGATCCCGTGCAGGTCTCAGCTCCTGGCCTTGTACCCCAAGCAGCACCTCTGTCTTCATATCCCCTTCTCCTCTGGGTGAACATCTAATCTCCCTCCAGTTCTGTTTACTAACACAGCGGCATTTAGAACCCATCATGATAATCTAGCAGGTCTTCTCAAGAAACTCAATCACATTTGTAAATAATATATACACTTTTTTTAAAAAAAATAATGTTTACAGATTCCAGTAATTAGAATAGAGAACTATTTTAAGAACCACATGACATTTTTTATTACGCTATAAGCTGACTACCTTTATGGGGATGATGCTAAAGAAAAAAATTTACCTGCAAATGGTTGTCTTTTTTACATGGCAGCAATTATGGTAATATGCGTATCCTCAAATAGGATCAATTGTTGAGAGGGACAAAAAAAAGTTTTGGAGAAAACACCTCACAAACAATTTTTTTGTTTGTTTCCATGAAATAATAATTGAGCTATACCCAAAGAACCAAATAATTAAGGATTATATAGTTTTGGTGTAACAACTTGCAGGTTCCTTGGAAAAATATGCATTTTGAATTGGTTCTGGCCAATGTAATATAACAGCTAAGAAAACTGCTATTTTTACTTTACCTAACATTTTGTACAGAAACACTATAAAATAAACAGTGGGGTCTATTACATCTAATACAATTGACTGACACTGTATGGAAATGTCAGGAGTAGGTAAGAGGCAGATGCTTTCGCATCATTTTGATTGATTCTTGACAAAGAACACTTACATTCATTTTCTATAAGTGATGTCAAACCTCTTAAAATGTAGATTAATTTAATTGGCAGGCAGTCCTTGGTTGTCCCTTTTCAAAAAGTGTTTTCTGTAATGCTTTTGTATTTCTTTAAAGAGCTGAACTAACTGACTTTGATGCAAAAATCAGCAAGGAGAGCTCATCTGCTAAAATGCAAACTAGGGATGCTTTTCTATAGCTATTCTTGGGCACACTCAAATCAAGCTTTTTAGTCCTAGATTGGCTGCTTCGAACACTCCCTTATTTACATAAACTCTGGGCTTTTGCAGTCCTCTCCATTGTGCAGTGGAGTTTTTCTTTATGCATTCTGATTAGACTTGTGCAAAAATGCATAAATTTCTCATCCAATCAAAGGCTGACCTGGGGGAAACTGGCAGGGAGTTGGTAGAGTAGGAGATTACTAAATTGGCAATTCCTTTTTAACTCCAGTAGTCATTTGGATGAAATGAACCAGATCTTAAAGAGGGCAGCAGTATTGGTCTAAATAGAAATAGAATCGAATGCTTTTGACTTGGAGACAGAAACTGCAACAAGAAATGTGCAAAGAACCATTGTGAACTGAAGATAGAAGATCAACCTGGGAGTTTTTCCAGAATATAAAGCATATTAAAAAGTTTAAAGAATGTGTATACTATGACATAATGTTAAGAATTCCTAAAATTTTGTGAACATATTTATTATAAAATAACATACCAATGTAAATAACAGATTCATTAATATTTATTTGCTTCTTTAATTTCTATCAAAATATTTTGTAGAACTTTGACAGTGAAGGTAAATATCTTGGATCATTTACAGTCTTAGTTACCATGCTAGATAGATATCTTTAAAGCACCTGGTTAGAAAGTTCACCCAAGAGAAAGTTATACATAACCATGCATTTCTATAAATTACATTTCAAAAATCATGAATATTTAAGGCATTTCAAACTAGGGAATGTAAAGTGTTTATATTATATAAAAGGTCTTGAAAAGAATGGTAACTCCATGATTTTTTTTTAAAGAGAGAGAGAGAGAGAGAGAAGAGAGAGAGAGAGAGAGAAGAGAGAGAGAGAATTTTTTAAAAAATTTACTTTTCAGTTTTTGGTGGACACGACGTCTTTATTTTATTTTTATGTGGTGCTGAGGATCGAACCCAGCACCCCGCGATGTCAGGCAAGCGCGCTACCGCTTGAGCCACATCCCCAGCCCATAACTCTATGATTTTAATGATCATTTTATTTACAATGCCAGAGAAGATCTGAACTAGCAAAGTTCATCAGCATGCCAACCACAGGAAGAGATATCCAAATATTCTGCTCTTTACATCCTGACATCAGAGTTATGATAGAATAAACATCATTGTCACTGGTTGGAATGATATTTTTCTCAAAGACAAAAGACAGACAGCTCCAATAGTATGTTTCCATCCCCAGGCTGTGGGGCTCCCATCCCTACACCCTCGCGCCCTGTCTACAAAGGACAGTCAGACTATGAACAACCTTCTTGTGCTGCACTACAAGGAAGCAGTCCTTCCCTGTGAAAGGCTCAAAGCTGGGACATGCCTGAGGGTCACTTAGTTTCAACCTTAAGCAAAACACAGACTGTTCATGTTATGATTTTGATAAGAGATGTTTCCCCAAATCTCATGTTTTAAGCAATATAGGAATGATCAGAGATTAGAGAGCTGTAACCCCAGCAGTAGATTAATGCATTTGGTGAATTAATAATTTGAAAACATACTGTCTGGATGGTAACTATTATGGTTTGGATATTTTATGTCCCCCCAAAGCTCCTATATTAATGTTGGAGTTCTTATGTGGCTGATAGGAAGTCAAAAGACTGGTCACAAGACTGTTTTTCCCAGCATATGATAATAAGGGAAAAGAAAACTCAATATAGAGCTGGGCTCTGTTTCAAATACAAGGAAAAGCCAGGATGCATAACTGCAAAAGGGTTGAGGGGACCTGAGGAAATAAAATTACTAATAGGAGAAATGAAAGGTCTTCAGGGATTGTTGCTAGACTAACCAAACAGGATTCCTGCTGAAGGCAGGCCAAGGTGATCAGATGAGAAATGTGATAAGAGTGAACAGTTATCCCTGGCAGAGATTCTGGTTAAACCGGCTTGGCAAGAACTCTTGCTACACTAAACCAGTTCTGCAGGTCCAGTAGGAATACTGGCTAATGAAGAAGAGAAGTTAATGGGGCCTGACTAAATAAACAGCAGTCAAGGAGGATGTCTTCTGTACTCACCAGGCTTTAGCTATTCTCTGTGTATGAAGATTTATTTACACAATTAATATTTATTACCTAATATATATATGATTCAAAACTTCTTAGTTTTTTAGTAGAATCAGTCACAAGTACTACGAAAATTCTCTAAAAAAAACGGAAGCTCCATTCCAATTAGAAACACTGCAGAGAAAACAAAGGAACAATGAAACTGACTTCTCTGAAGGACTAATTGGGCCATTAGATGCTCATACGTAACCTGAAGCTATAATTACCTATGCTTTATATAGAAAATCTTGCCTGCAAAGACTTTAGTGGATTCCTTATGTAAAAGTATTATTACAAAATATTTAGCTATATGAAGAAAATTGCTTCACTTTTCCAGAAAAAAAAAGGATGTAGCTCCTATAATACATTATAACTTCCATCACCATCCTTGGCAGTGATTTCATTTTTTAACACTTTTCCTTTTAACTTAATGTTGTTCTCCTCTTCTCTTTCTCTCCACTCATGCAAATATGTCAAGTTGAGGGAAGAAACTAGAAAAGGATAAAAAGTGACTTTGATTAATACCATCTTCCATGAGAAAATGTTAATTTTAGAATTCCCCTTCCAAACTATATCCACCTACTCGACTTCAGTCCTGGGACCTCTGATCCTCTTCCTGTTAGTCTGTTATCACATTAACATCACTCCCAAACATATACATGGTCAAGGGAATAAAAGTAAAACCCTGCATCTCTCTTCCTATGCAGGTTGCTTCTTCTTTTCCTTCTCCATTTTTTCTTGGTGATTGTCCCTCATTAATCATCTTCCACTGTTCCTTCAGTCCAAGAGCTATCAGTTTCTATTCTGAGCATTCACTGTCAATGACTTCTAAATATTAACTTCAGTTACCTGTCGATGAACCATTTAGCCTGTTGTCTAGTCTCTCCTCTTAAAACTTATTTTTATATTTTGTCAAAAACTATTCTTCTATTGCTTTGTAAACTGATTCTTCTCCTTCTGTTTCATAGCCTACTATGTTTTTCACAGATTTAACTATGACTCTCTTTAGTAGTCTGGATTGTTTCTTCTTCCTAATTTACACTTCGACCCAGGTGATGGATGCCATTGCTGCAGCTGTAAAAACTACTCACCCTTCACCACAGCGACATCTGGAGAGTGAGAACCCAAATCCTTGCTGAGGCTCCAAAACACATGCATCCAGCTGTGTGGATGAAGTCTCCATGAAGGTTTCTCAGCTCACTCTCTGTAAAGGACATTGTCGTTTTATTTATTATTTTAGTTTTGACCTGACTATAATGTGAAAATACTTCTTATTTGGGCAGATGTTATCCTGGATGCTAGGGCAGGAATTTGGGAGCAAAAAAAGACATAAACACTTCTTCCTGATACCTAGAAATCCTCAACTCAGGCCTGAGTCTTGAATGTATAGAGAAGAGTGGAGAAATTCAGGTAAAACAAACAACAACAAAAACCAGAAAACCATTATGCATCTGGACTAGGACAGTACTAAAAGGCTGGCAGTAGGCCAGCCACAGAGGTGCCCTATTCTCACAGTTCCTGGGTAAGGTGACATTGTGAATTCTGTTTGGCTTTCTGTGGGAGGCCACTCCTGAGCTACTTCACTTGGCCTAGAGCCAGGCAGATTGTGGTCTGGCATTGCACATTATTTTATAGCTCTTCCCACTTAACAGATTACGCAATGATGTGACTTCATTCTTCAGTGGGCTAGGAAGACTGATCTCATAGCTCCAGAGTTGGGCATGACTCCCTGGGAACTAGAAAGCCCACCTCCTACATTAATTGGCTAAGAACATTCTATAGAAAGCTTTTGAAGTTCTCCCACGAAAATAAAGCAAATGCTGGCTCTCTTGCTCTCTTTCCAGTGTGGAAACTGGACCCTTAATGTCAAAGAGCCTTCCTGCCCCCGCTCTTTAAAACCATTTTCTGTGTCTGTGATTTTTTGCCATATTTCTCAGCCAGCCCACTTAATGCAGGGGAACCCAGATTCCATCACCTGTATGGGTAGTGGGTGAGTCTGTCCAAGGCATCTGTCAAATATCAGAAGCTAGTACTCTAGACTTCATTGATTTTGTAAGCTACTCAGTAACTTTCCAATAATCTCAGTTCCTTCATTCTGCATAAAAATGCCAATCTCTATTGGTTAAAGGAAACAAGAACAAAAACAAAATCCCTGATGGATTGTATGCCTCAGTCTTCTCTCAGGCTCACCCCACACTGAATAACCTACTTGCTCAGTGTGCAAGCAGTCCTCTTCCTACTTATGTTCACCATTTTACTGGGTGTTGTAGCCAAGGAAGTGAGTCAAGGAAAAGAAATAACCAGCATCCATATTGGAACAGAAGAAAGAAATACACTTCTATTTGCAGATGACTCAAACTTGTATCTATAAAATTAAAACAGACTCACTAAAAACTATTAGAAAAGTTTACAGGATGTAAGAGACATCAAAATAAAATCAATAAAAGATTCCTGTAGTGCTTCATGAAAAAAAAATCAATACCTATCAATAAATTTTAAAACGTAGGTGTAAGATTTGCATAAAGAAGTCTATAAAACACAGTTGAGATTTAAAGTTCTAAAAGAATAGGAAACATCTAATATAGACAATGTCATTAAGATGGCAATACTATTCCAGTAAACTTATGTATTCAACACAATCTGTATTAAAATCTTAGCTGCCTTCAGAAATGAAATTGATAACATGATTCTATAAGGCACCAAGTTGACAAACAATCTTGAAAAAGAAAGGTCAGATTGGGAGATTGGTACTTTCCTGTACAAAAGGTATCAAAAAGCTACACAAATCAAGATAGTGTAGCACTTCTATAAGAATAGACATGTACATCAAAGGATGAGAATGGGAGTCCAGAAATAAAGTCATATGCCTGGACTCTGACTTTTCCCAGAGTGCCAGGACAATTTAATGGAGAGAACAGTGTTCAGTAAATGATGCTGGGATAACTGTGGATCACAGGGGCCAAACAATGATCCTGGACCCCCATCTCACACATGCACAAAGATTAAATCACAATGAACAACAGAGCTAAAAGCAAGGACTGAAATTTTTAAATTTTCAGAAGAAAATAGAGTAGATCATTGTGATGTTGTGTAAAGGAAGGGTTTCTTAGAAGTGACATGAAAAGCACAAATAATGAGAGAAAGATAAATGGGAGTGTACCTTAATTAAAAAACCTTGTGTGTTGCAAATGAAGCTATCAAGGGAGTCAAAGGACAGAGAGGAGAATGAGAGAAACCTTTGTGAGTTATTCAGCCAGTGAGGACTTAGTGTATATAGAACTTATAAAGTCATACTACTCAATAATAAATAACCAAGTTAATAAAAAGACAAAGAATTTGAATAGATAACACCCCAAAAAATCTAAAAATGGACAATGAATGTATGAAAAGATGCCTCACAGTTAAGCATGGAGAAAAGCAAATAAGAAACAATGAGTCACCACTCACACCCATAGATTGTCACAGTTAAGAAGGACATGTGAGGGGTAGTGGCCATGTGGACAAATGGGAATCCACATGCATGGCTGTTAGGAAGGTAAAATCATGCAGTCACTTTGAAGAGCAATTTGATATTTCCTCAAAATGTTAACACATGAAACCAAAATCCCCTTCCTGGTTAGAAATCCAAGAAAGAGAAAATCTAGATTCAGATAGAATCTTACAAATGAATGGTCACAGTAGAACTACTCATAATTGTAAAAAAAGTAGAAATAAATCAAATATTCATCTACTGTTAAATTGATAAATAAAACATGGCATATTCATAGAATAAAATATTATTTTGATTTTAGGACAGAAAGATCTGATATATACCATTACACTGGTGAACCTTCAAGACTTCAAGCACAATGAAAGAACCCAGAAACAAATGCTTCTTGTATGGCTACATTTATAAGAAATGTCTCTGCCAGGAGACTCTATTGAGACAGAACACAGGTGGTGGCTTATCAGGGTAGGGAGTGATAATAATCACTAATGGGTGTGGGATTTCTTTTGGGGTATGATACAAAAATATCCTTACATTAGATTTTGTTAAGTGTTGCACATTACTCTGTGAATATCCAATAAAAATTAAATTGGGCATTATAAATGTGAAATTAATTCATGAAATGTGGTTAAATCTAAACAAAGCAGTTAAACATAAAAAGCTGAAATTTTCGGCCATTTAAGTAAAAATCAGCTTCTACTTTTGCTCTGTGAGCAACCTACAGTGCATTGCCATTACACAATTCTTTCTTTTTCCCTTTTTTGTTCCACTGGTGCTTTTTACTATGTTAGCATTTTCAGATTTTTTTTTTTTATCTGGCAAGAAATGAGTAAATACATTATTCTCCACGTTAAGCTCAAATCCTTAGAATAATTTTGCATTCTAAAGATGAATTTTATTTTCCACTTCTTAGTAAAAAGTATGAATTTATGTATAATTTCTTTTGTTAGAAGTTTAAAATGCATTTTTGAAACCTCTATCTACCCTGTGCACTTTGATCTCAAATTTTCCATCCATTATATTATTATTATTATTATAATTTTTTGAAATGCTGGTAATGAGAACATTTGCTCTGGTAACATTTTGCTCACTCTATTATGATGGGCTTTAGGTAGTTAGATACTTTCCCATTCTATGCTTATTAGAGTTGGAAGTTCAGATCAGATGATTTCCTTTACTGGGTCTTCATTTTGCTTGTTTAACTCTGTGTTAAGAATTTGTCTTCCCATCCTTTTCATGGTGGCCACAGCCACAAACATGAAAAACTCAGATGTGACACATGAGGAAAAAAAAGAAAGTAGCTCCAAAAGCAAACATAAGTTCTTAAGTTCTTTTATGTTTTTACTCCTCCAAGTTAGCATAAAAATAACACTTTAGACTGCTAAAAGGTTTAAACTAAAATAAATAAATAACAAATAGATAAATAAAATGAAAGGGAAGCAGAGTAAATGATAGGTAATTGCAGTGGAGAATTCAGTAGGGTTTAATGAGAAAATTGCTATATTCAAATTCTCTTCACTTGCGAGAGTTAAACCACAAACATGAATACAATATTACCAGGTAGACATGCTAATTTAGTACTTACTTTCACTGTTACAGGGTTCCTGTAAAGGAAAAATCTTTTATAAGAAATATCATTGCTCTTATTGTAAGAGAAAATAATCTTTGAACATAATTGATTGATTCGCTTGACAAATATTTATTGATTACCATTTACATATCAAGGATACTTTGAAATACTTGGGACACATCAGGTGTACAAAGAAGGAAAGAGATCTCTACCCTTGTGGAGCTCACTTATTAGCTGTGTGGTATAGACAATAAAAGTAAATTTAGTAAATAATTTATGTGCAAACTAAAAGAAGCAGTGAGAGTGGTTGAGGGTAAATGAGATGGAGCTTGAAAGGAGAATATAAATAGGGTGGCCACACAGCATTCGAACAAAGACTGAAAGGAAGGCAGAGGTGGCCCCTCCAGGAAAGGGAATAGCCAGGGTACAGGTGGCAGGTCAGGTATGCACCTCTAGTACTCAAGGCAGAGCCAGGGGGCCAGTGCTCTGGAGCCACTCAAAGAAATAGGCAAAGTAGCAAGAGGAGTGGTCAGAGAAGGGAAAGGTGAATGGGCAGCCTCAGCCTGCAAAAGGAATATGGCTTGCTGTCAGTGAAATGGGAAGATTTGAGCAGGCGAGTGACATGATGGGACCTAAGTTTCAAGTCTTTTTCTGGCTACATTGTTAGAAAGACAGTAGGGAGATAGAGTGAGGGGAAAGAAAAGTCTGGAGGCCAGTGGAATAATCCAGGCTAGAAACTGGTGATGTTTGTGATTGCAGGTGGTGAAGAAGGTCCTGCCGGTTGGTAGGTATAAGTTCTGTATTGTGTGTGTGTGTGTATGTGTGTGTGTGTGCATGTGTGTTTATGTATGTGTGTCTGTGTGTGTTTATGTATGTGTGTAAAAATGTTTTTTAATACAGTTATAATGTATCCATTTATATCTTGAATAGGCATTTAAAATAATATAGATTTAAACTATTTTAAATATAATATACTTTGGTATGCAAATGACAATATTGCCCAAGGACATGGCGGATAGACATGCTTTTTTCATAAATTGCCTTTAAAATATTCAAAGCATGCAAAATGATAATCATAATACTCATATAGTACAACAAGCTGAGCTACCCGGGAGAGTAGCCTAAGAATCAGCAGTACCTCAGTCACTTATACTGTCCTGCACAGGCCCCTGAGGTACTCCTGCTCCTCACCAACACTACATGTGTGACATAGCATTATCCAGACATATCTAGTATTGGACAGTCTCCAGAGTCTTCAAACAAGACCCTCAAAATTACTGGCTCAGAAGGTCAGGATTTCCTACTCCACTCCTTTATCAGAAAGGTGCTACTGCGTGTAGGTATGTATCTTGGAGAAAAGATGACCCAGGTTTGGCCAATGTGCCT
This sequence comes from Urocitellus parryii, assembly GCF_045843805.1. NCBI lineage: Eukaryota > Metazoa > Chordata > Mammalia > Rodentia > Sciuridae > Urocitellus > Urocitellus parryii. Next base: position 11,148,733 of record NC_135540.1, on the reverse strand, counting down.
TAAAACCATATTGCCCATCCTAAGCCAACAGATTTTCTCTAAAATTTTAATTCAGAGTCATATATAGTGGCAGTCAAATAATCTAAAAAATTCATGACTAGTCAAAATCAGAACGGGGCTGGTGATGAACAAAGCGCTTTGCTCCTGGGAGGAACTAAACACTTAAATCCTTAAGGAAAGAATAACACAGAGAGAGAGAGAAGAAGAGAAAGAAAGTCTAATAGAGGAAATAGACCTCAGGAGACATAAACGTAAGGCATGTTCTTTTATTTTTTCCTTCACCATCTCAAAACATTTTAGATATGTTTTATTTTCTATTTTTTTTCCTTTTCTGCCACTATTCAAGATTTATTTCAATACCAAAGTTGACTCCAAATCTAAACACATATATCTTCTCATGTATGTGGTTAATACTATTTAAGCATTTTATCCAAACTGTATATATGCGTTGATTATTTTAAATGAGAAGAATTCTATTTTTCTAGTATTCTCTCAGAATGCAGTTTTAGTAAGACTTTTCTCAACTTGCTGCTCTCATAATATTTTTTTTCGCTTCTACCTTGACCCTTTTGAAATAACATAGTCATGTTTGCTGCTTTCAAATCCTCCAGAATCTCTCCCAAGTCTAGTGAACTTTTAAAAATGTCAGTTAAAGGTTCACTGGTTTTCTTCTTCACTTCCTTTAAAATTCATGGATAGCCGCCATTGAGATTGCTGCTGTCTGCTTGAAGGGTAGCGCCTTTAGCAGTTTTGCTTTTAATCTGTATCTATCTATCGCTCTTTCTTCCAATCTTCTGAGATCTATTCTTGTTTGGACAATATTCCCTTACTTATGTTTTCTGGATACAAATTTAAATTAATATTTTTGTCACTTAATATGACCAAGCTGATGTTATAATTATGTTACTGAGGAAAATATTTCTGACGTACTAAAGTTAAACTGATAGTAATTAAATGTACTGTGAAAACAATGGTCATTTAAGTATTTTCTTTTTTAAGTACCTTATGAAAGATCATGCTGAGAAGGAAAGATTCAATGACATTAAGGATAAAACAACAATCCTCTGATTTCTTAGAAATCATGTAAAAACCTTACTCAAAAGTTTATTTCATATATATATATGTTTATAAATATGACTCTTTAATCAGTCAGTGTACATATACATGTCATATATGTGTGTGTGTGTGTGTATACATGTATACATCATGCATTTCACAGTCTACTTATTGGGGCCAAACTTCAGAATCAGAATGGAATGAAAGATTCCTCAATATTTTGTATGTGTGTATGAAGACCGTTTTGATTGTGGGAATTGTTTTCCTGTGTTTTATTTTTGGTTTTGCCTATTTATATGTAAATGAATATATATCTAAAAGGAGAGTGTATTTAAAAATGAATTTTTCAATATGCTATGCATGATATAAGGTAGAGCTAATCCTAAGTTCCATGGGTATATATAGAGAATTATCTTGAGATGTTATGTCAATAAAGGATATACAGGTATACATGGGCAAAACAAGAGAAGAGTAATATTCTAAATAAAAATTTAATAGACATTATCTGGAATACTAATTTTATGTCATTTAAATTTAGGTATATATTCAAGTGACATCTAGATAACCAGATCATTTGTTTGAACAGTGGGAAATTAAATACTAGGCAGTATAAATAAATACTTTATTCTACACGTTGTTGTAATTATTTTATTTTATTTCTTGCTACAATGAATTGAAACCAAGGGTTCTTAACTACTGAGCCACATTCTCAGCCATTTATATATATATTTTTTATATATATATAAAATATATATATATATATATATATATATATATATATATATATATATATAATTGTGATCCTCCTGCCTCATCAGCCTTAGCTGCTAGAATTACAGGGGTGTGCCACCAGCCACTGTACCTGGCAGAAATATTGTTTTTTTTTAGCATATTTCTTTATAGCATATTTATATGCAATAAAAACATGTTATATCCCCAACGTTTTGTAACTCTTTAATGAGTCAACATAGCTCACATAGGCAGACCTGCATTTTATTTTAATATTCTTTATTTAAAATATTTTTTAGTTGTAGATGGACACAATATCTTTATTTTATTTTATTTATTTATTTTTATGTGGTGCTGAGGATCAAACTCAGTGCCTCATGCATGTGAGACAAATGCTCTACCACTGATCCCAAACCCCAGCCCATAATATTCTTAATAAATAAATCAAAAAGGTTTGCTCTTTCATTTTCTGTAACAATTAAGTTTAAAAACTCCTCTATGCTTTTGTGAAGATCTTTCTCTGTGTTTGCACATTGTATACAAATATCTAAAATGAGAGCTAATGAGAGATGCACTGCTGATTTGTCTGCCTAGAAATAAACTGTCATTAGAAAATGTCTATTGGGTAAACCTAGAGTAGAATCATGTATCATAAAAACTTAATATAACTCCTGCTGCAAGAAAATATATTTTTATTTCTTATTTTATCATTGATTTTTAATTTCAGTCCATTATGATCTGATAGAATGCAGGATAGTATCTCTACCTTTTTATATTTGCTAAAAGTTACTTTGTGGCATAATATATGGTTTATTTTAGAGAAGGATCCATGTGCTGCTTAGAAGAAACTATATTCTCTCATTGAAGGATGAAATATTCTATATATCTCAGTTAATTCTAAGTTATTGATTGTATTCTTGAGTTCTCTAGCTCTTTGTTCATCTTTTGTTTGGAAGATCTATCTAGTGACCCTGCATCTAATGGAAAAAAAGTGGACCCTAATCTACATCATGTGGGATTAGGCCTCAACTTCCTTAATAAGACACCTTTGGTGCAAGAATTAAAATCAAGTATCAATAAATGGGATAGATTCAAACTAAAATGTTTCTTCTAAAAAAATAAACAATCTTTGAGGTGAATAGAGAGCCGACATCTTGGGAACAAATCTTTACCCCTCACACATCACATACAGCACTAATCTCTAGGGTATATAAAGAACTCAAAAAGCTAAGCACCAAAATAAATAAATAAATAACCCAGTCAATAAATGGGCCAAGGACACTTCTCAGATGATGATATACAATCAATCAACAAATATATAAAAATATGTTCATCATCGCTAGCAATTAGAGAAATGCAAATCAAAACTACACTAAGATTTTATCTCACTCTAGTCATAATGGTAGCTATTATGAAGACAAACAACAATAAGTTTTGGCAAGGATGTGGGGAAAATGGTACACTCATACATTGCTAGTGGGACTACAAATTGGTGCAGCCAGTATGGAAAGCAGTATGGAGATTTCTTGGAAAATTGGGAATGGAACCACCATTTGACCCAGCTATCCCTCTCCTTGTTAAATACCTAAATGATATTAAAACAGCATACTACAGGGACACGGCCACATCAATGTTTACAGCAACACAATTCACAATTGCTAAACTATGGAACCAACCTAGATGCCCGTCAACAGATGAAAGGATAAGAAAATATGTGGCATATATACACAATGGAATATTACTCAGCAATGAAAGAGAATAAAATCATGGCATTTGCAGGTAAATGGATGGAGTTAGAGAAGATAATGCTAAGTGAAGTTAGCCAATCCCCCCAAAAAAACAAATGCCGAATGTTTTCTCTGATATAAGGAGGATGATTCATCGTGGGGTAGGGAGGGGGAGCATGGGAGGAATATACAACCTCCAGATAGGGCAGAAGGGTGGGAGGGGAAGGGATAGGGCATGGGGTTAGAAATCATGGTGGAATGTGATGGACACTATTACCCAAAGTACATGTATGAAGACACAAATTAGTGTGAGTAGACTTTGTATACAACCAGAGATGTGAAAAAATGTGCTCTATATGTGTAATAAGAATTGTAATGCATTCTGCTGTCATGTATGAATAAAAAAATTAATCAAAAAAGAAAATATATTTTATCCAAACAGCAGTAAATTAATTATAATGTACATACTGCAAGAAAAGTGTGCACAAAAGCACACTTCTATGACATAAGAAGTTCAACCTTCTTCAATTAAGTATAAAAAACTTCTAAAGATCTTTTTCTATGTAAGAATAATATTCAGATATTTTTATTAACCTCTTACAAGTCTTTCATATTAAAGTTTTCTTATATTTGAGGAAAGATAAACAAAAAATTGAGTCACTAATCATTTCAGTTTTAAGTTAAATCTTTCTTTTTTCATATATAGATTTATTTCAGAATGCAAATAGACATCAAAGGGAGAATGTAGGCCATCTCCAGAAGGAAAGACAGGTAAATTAAATAATATTTGAGGAAGAAATTCCTAATACTTGGGGATTGATGTAGGGGTGAAAAAAAAAAAAACAAAGAGTTTTTTGGGGGAAAACAAGGGAAGACAAGGCTGTTTTCCTGATAATAAATGGGCAGCAAAACTTAAAAAAAAAAAAAAAAAAAAACAGATTTCAAAGGGTCTGGAGCACTTGCAGGACCTGGAGCCTGGTGATTCCACAAAGGAGGAGAACTGACAGAAGTGAACCAAGGGTCTATCTGTGGCTTCATAACTCATAGGAGTGGGGGTCAAGCCATTTCCACACTGTCCAGGGCTGCCCTCTGTGGGCCACACTTATGCCCAGGAACTGAGAACAACACTCTCTCTTCCTGTTTTCAACATCAGCTTTCTCAGCCTCTGCAGCAGCTGCTCAGGAGTGACTCCTCCAAGACACAGATGCTTCAAGTCACGTTCTGCTTAGCTCCACCCAGGACACCATCATCACCATGCATCACCATGGGTCATTTTGGAATGTACACTAATGGGTTCAATTTTCCTCGTTTTACATTTTCATCCATGTGCATGAGACTGGCCTATATTTTCCTTCCATTTTTTATCCTTATTTTATTTTGGAATTAGGGTTGTAATCATGGTAATAATTATATAAAATATTACCTTTATGTGCATCTCTCTGGAAACTGTGTGTGTGTGTGTGTGTGTATGTATGTATGTGTATGTGTGTATGTATGTGTGTGGGTGGGTGTGAAAGAGAGAAGAGAGAGAGAGAAATTTAAGTAATCTATTCCTTAAGAAGTTATATAAAAAATTTTCCCCTTTTTAAAACTCGAAAATTTTAAACTTAATTGAATGTTTTTGGTTACTATAGTAGAATATTAGTTATTAAATTATCTCTTTACTATGTTTTCACAAGTTGTATATTATAGAAATTTTCTTCCTCTCAAATAATATTGTTTATTTGTGCTTCTTCTCATCTTTTTTCTTTTTTGAATGATTTCAAATAAAAATGTGTTGGTTTTGTTGCTATCCCCACTATATGTTAAGATTTAAATTAATTTCTACTTTCTTGTTTATTAGTTCATTTATCTTATTTTTTTATTTTTTAAAATACCATAAACAGTAGTTTTAATTATCATATCCTTCTCCTTTCAATGCTAACAATTTTTATATAAAACTTGTTTTCTACTTCCCAATTAAATTTTTAGTATTGTATAATTTTTCAGACATTAAAACTTCAATGTTTCCTTACGATTTTTGCTATATAACTTGAAAATATTTTTTTTTATTTCTGAATAAATACGGCTTTTTAAAAATCACAATTTTACCTGGGCCTGGTGAAACACGCCTGTAATCCCAGTGGTTTGGGAGGCTAAAACAGGAGGATTGTGATTTTATAGCCAGCTTCAGCAACTTAGCGAGACTCTAAGCAACTCAGTGAGGCCCGAAGCAACCCAGCAAGACCCTGTCTCTCAATAAATCTAAAAAGTGACTAGAGATGTGATTCACTGGTTAAGTGCTCCTGGGTTCAATCCCCAATACCAAAACAAACAAAAAAAAATCACTTTTTTAACTTACATGCAAGTGTTTCTTGGCTCCCTGCTTATCTTCTTCTCTCTGTGGCCTCATTTTATTTGTGTATTATTTTAGTTCACTTTTATTATGTACTCATTTTACAATTATTCATTGTATTACTGTTTATAAACAACTAAAACAATATGTGATTTATTTTATAATATTTTCATTTAGTTTTTTATCCGTTTGTCTCATTCATCTCAGCCTTTATATAATTAATTTATTATCTTTGACAGTAATGTAAAATCAGATACATTTTAGTGTTTTCTGGAAAATAATTTCATGATATTATTTATTATTTCTTTGACTCTTTAAAGAAAATGAACATCCTTTGATGAAGCAAAATGATTTTTGACCCTACAATTTATTATGTGTGTGTTTATTCACCTTCAAACTTGGAAAGAATTTTACAGGCTTTTTTGCCTATATGTTGTTGATGCTATCTCTTCAAAGTTCTCACCTTATACTCTGGTACTGATAAGATTTAGACACCAAACAAATTGTGCTGCAGGGTGAAAAACTTGAGTGAATACTGACATGTATCAGACATTTATCTGGGTGATCCGATTCACTAACCTGAAAACACTCTTTTCTAACTGCTGGCATTTCTTCTAACTATACGGAGAAAGTTTCCTTTGGCTTAATTTTGTTAGTCTCTATTTTTACATTTACTAGAAGTGATGCATTGAAAATTACACAATTCATAATCCACTGCATTTCTACTGTCTCACGTTGCCCTATGATGATGAACTACTTCTGGTTACAATGGACCACTGAAATACATCTTCAAACCACAGTGTACAGCATGAATTTTAAAAGTAGGGGTAAAATTGAAGGTGTTCAGCAATGGAAGGGTGTCGAGGAAAGACCCTGGTTTCACCACAAAGCTTGTCTTTCCCTTGTAGAAAGTAGCTGCCTGATTTGCTGGTTGAGATAGATTCAGTGTTTCTGAGCATTGCAGAGAATTAAAGTCTCATCCAAACCACTCTGTTTATTATTTTGTTATTTGTTTCAGCCATCAGAATCTGTATAGTTTCAAATGTTGATTCTGTCATTGTTCTTCAGCAACCCAATATTAGCTGTCTAGTATTTACAAAAAAAAAAAAAAGTCTTCCAGTTTATAGACGGAGATTATTATGGCATAAATTCCAAAATTTAAAGACTTTCTTCAATTACTACTTTGAGAACATTTTTGAGTGCACCCCCAATTCTTGCATACACAATGTTGAAGTGCATTCAGACACGTAAGCAACACACATTTGCCCATCATGATTCATTCTTAGACTCACTCCTATTCTATTCTCATTCTGCACTTGGCCCACAAGCAGTGTTATCTAAGCACCTGGCATTAGTTGCCATCGACACCAAAGAAGATTGACTTGTTGGAATTGCCAGGCTACAGGCAGAAGTTTGTATTCACCACCAGTCTTCCCATAGCCACTGTGGCTCTCAAAGCCCTCAACTCTGGTGCAGAGCTGGACATGGTGCATGTCCAAGACTTTACACTTGTCTAGGAAGGAACAAAAATCCACAAAATGAACCAGAAACTGTACCAGTGGTTCCACCTCATTCTATCAACCTTCTGACTTTCCTAACCTCAATTTATTCCCTGACTTCTTTCATTCTTTTAATGACTAATGTCATCTCCTGACACCAGACAATTTTTCAGTTCTCTCTTTTCCTTGGCCTATATCTCCATCCTGTTTAATTAGAACACATTTTTTATTTCTTATGGGTCTTTGCTTTACCATCATCTCCTAATTGACCTATTCTTTGTTCTCCCAGTTTTTGCATACAACATCTGTTTAAAGCTTGCAACACTTTGAGAAGCCCTTAGCTTTATTACAGATTTCATTTGTCTAATTACTTCATTAATGTACTATGCTAAACTCAAAGGATATTTGTTGAATGTGTTCTGTGTTTCATCCATAACATCTATCAAAGTGAGTGATTTCTAGTTATCCTTACATATTATGAATGCATTAATCAAATGTCACCAACTGGATTAGGCTTTCAGATATATTGTCTCCTATTATATCTGATATCCCTTTATAATACCTTTCATGTTTTATTTATTTATTCAGAACTAGTTTTCTTAAGTTTTGTTTCAGAAATTTTTCTGCCTAATAAAAGATTGAGTTTTCACTACAATTTGAAATACAGGTGCTCAATAACTATGTTGAGTGAAAGCAGAATTAATGACTGTGTATACCATGGATAGTTATGCTGAAGCAATACCAATCCTGAAGTCCTGGTTTCCAACTTTAGACTTCATTCTCATTATTTATCTTTAGAGCTCACAGCATTAATAATCTTAAAAATAAGTTGTTCATTTCTTTCCAGTTACCAAATGTTAAACTCAAGGTGCAGACTAGCAGAGGTATAAACAGACCATATATCAATACCAACGATATAGTCAGCAGCAGAACCCATAGAGGTAGAGGATTTAGAGTACAAAGGGACTCACCCACAATCAGGCTCGGACACAGTTCTCAATGGTCCAGACTCTCACCCCCAAACTAGAGAGTGCTAACTATTCTCCTTCCCATACAGGCCAACATTTGCTGGGGTCACAGTCATCTGGGCATAAATTTCTAAAGGGGCTAAGAAGTGAAGTTTTCTTTTACCTTGCCACTGAATTCTCACCTGGTCACAGACCCTCTGGTCCTTTCTGAGGACATAGGAACATGGGGTCAGCTCCTAGTCTAGATCATTTGGGAGAGTTGAAAAGTCTATACAAAGACTGTCAGAGTACTCTGACCCATGCAAAGGCTCACATGGAGACATGGAAGAAATGGGACTCTTGTCAATCATAGGCTCTGTCCATCAGGATTTTGACACAAGCATGCTAGGATGGTAGGGAGCAGGTGGAGAGTTGGGAGAGACATTTGGCAGGATTAAACATCTGTTTCCAACCAGGAGTTTAGGGGGCTGAGCTGGCAAGCTTGCGACAGCTACTGCTATTGCTATTTGTGTTCTGTCATCTTGGCAGAAGCAGCTGTCAGAGCGCTAGGAGGGATGTGTTTGTATGCGCTTCTCACTGTACAGTGCTGCCTCATCAGTTTTACCAAGATTACCTTTGGAGGCTATCTAACCAAATCTCCATGCTTACTTTAGAGGCAAACCTGAAAGCTCTCAGTTGTCCCCCACCCATTATCCTGAAATTTCAACAATTTGTTGTAATGCAGAGTTTTTGTCAGTATCAGGAACCTGCTTAGAGTTACTCAAATCCCAGGGGTTTCTATTTCATGTCTAGTTTGCTTATTGGAAGCCTCCAAGCAGAGACTATAGAAAACTTCTTTTGCTTTATTCAAACCCCATCCATTTGATCTGAAATCTGACCCAAAAGGGAAGTTTAGCCGAAAGACAGGGAGAATAAGAACCAAATAGCTATATAAGCAGTGTGCTAGCATCTTCTGAGAGTGCTACACTCCTTCTGGAAGCCCTTCCCAAAATCAATTGTCATGGCTGAAAAAGTGACCTGCAGACTCATTGGTGAAGTGCTCTATGAGACCTTCAGATTCTTAAAAAACTCCATGTGCACATCTTTAAAAGGCCCAGAAGATTCAGCTAGCACATTTCAAAAGTGGCCTGCAGCCTCTTCCAGCATTTTGCTCTTCACGATGGCGTTGTGCTTAACTGATTACACTGTTCTTTCAGCCAACTTGTCAGGAGCTCAGCTGAACCAGACAGATATCTAAGTTGCCAGTGTTGGAGGAGCCAACGAATGCAACAATTTAAGTGGAACCGTCAATCCTTGAATCACTCACTGTGATCCTATAAGCCAGAAGCTGCACTAGTGAATGCAGGAAGCACCCCCCATTCCATATCCGCCATGGAACTGTGCATCAGACTGAATCAAGCAAGCAAACACACACCAGAAGGTCATTTCCCTGCCAAGGCATTCCTGAACAAGAGGCCCCAAGGGTCACAGGGAAGACATGGGAAAGGACAAGAAGTAGAAAAACACTGCATATTGATCAGAGTGGCAAAGAATGTCTTCAAAGATTCCTTCTGCCCCCATAAAGTGACCTTAGCCCAGGTTCTGAGAGACAATGTGGCCGGAAGCTTCATATAAAGCATATGAGTAAGGTAGCCTCCTGGGGTAGGAGTGCGAAATATCTAACAGCACAGTTGGCCAAAGGTGCAGAGTCCTTGACTGCCAGTCTCCTCAAACATGGCGCCGCACCTGTGCCACAAGTCTGGTGTGGGAAAGCAAGTTTCCCTCAGGAAGCCTGCCAGATAAAGTCTCTGTAGTTAATTGACTAAGGTCCTTCCTTTAAAAATTGTCTGTATTTTTGGCCAGGGACCAGACTCCTCAAATGGTAGAGACAATATATGACATATGCAGCCTGACTTCAGGCTCATATTCTTTACCATTGCATTATCCATCATAATGGTGGGTGGTAGCTGCTACTAGGGAGAGAAAAGTGCCTTCAAGATTTTCTCTCGATCCTTTATTCTGAGAAGTTTTATTTAGTTTGGGTCCTAGGAATAATTGACATCAGTCCATTTATGTTTTACTGAGATTCTTGGATTTATAAATACTTATCTTTCACTATTTGATGCTAATTTTTTTTTTTTACTATCTTTTTCTCCTTCAACTTCTTAATCTATCCTTTCTGTATTTTGACTTATGCCATATCAGGCCTTCTATATTTTCCCCCAGATAGAAGGGATGCAGTTAATTTTTGTCCATTTTTTTTCCTTTCATATCAAAGTTAGATGATTTTTGTCAATCTATTTTCAGGTTCACTGACTCTTTGTTTAAATCCCTTTCTACCACCTAATCCATCCTAATCCAACCAATTGATATTGGTTTTCAAAGGCTTCCTATCTTTTTTATTTCAGTAAATTCTTTTGCCTTATTGATCATCTTTATGATGGCTGCTTTAAAGTTTTGACCGTAGTTTCAATATCTGAATCATCCCAAGGTCAACTCTATTGATCATCCTTTCTTGTGAGGATATTTTATACTTCTTTGTATGCTAAGTAATTTTGAACTCTATCCTGGACATTAGAAACGTGTTGTCATTTATATTGCTAATCCTACTATATTCCTGCTATATTTTTGCATCTCCAGGCAATTAACTCTATTAGAATCAAGTTGCAAACTTTCTTTTGCCCATCATGAGTGACAGCCCAACTCTCACTTCAGACTGACCTCCATTTATCCTTGAAATGCATGGTTCAGAAATCAACCTGAGACTTGTGCACAGTTTATACATAGATTTTGTAGTTACATTTCTTAGTTCACTTCCTCAGAGAGCCTCTGCTTCATTGCCTTGAATTCTTCCTCTGATAGAATAAACCAGATTCCAGAAATTTCTTCTGTGCCAGCTGCTTTACCAAGTTTTTCTCTCTCCTGTGAACTCTGTCTTTTTCACTCATTCCCCAGAGCCCTGTGATAGTTTGTTTGGGTCCAGTAATTGTTCGAATTTGTCCGGTAACTGTAGTTGTGATCTGTAGGAGAGTCTTTCTGTTCAATGCTTACTCCTCCATAAAGGAGGTAATACTTCAGAGTACAATTCCAGAAATGTTAAACTTGTTGCCACATAAAGAAGAGACAGTAATATACAGTTATGGCGATGGCCTAGTTAAAAGTGGTGGTAGAACAGTTTAAATATGTTGAGTTTGTGAAATATATCTAAGGTGAAGCTGAAAGGTTTTGCTAAGCAACCAAACCCTGATGTGAAAAAAAAATGAATCAAGAAACTTTTTTAATGTGAAAAAGTAAACATTGACTTGCTACCAAATCTTATAGAAAAATCAGAGAAATTAAGCCATTTTAGAGAATGAAAGTTAAGTTTGGATTTAAGTGTATTAATTTTACACAGCACACTTTGCATTTTAAAAATTATTCAAGCATGTAACTTAGTCAAAATGGTGGAATTGGCGATAGAAGTGTTGGTGTTATTAGTGTACAGACGTTATTAAAGGTGTTATTAGTGTACATATTACTAAAAAGTGTGACAGCAGATGGTGTCATTTAGCAGGGAGAAAAGATGAAAAGAAGACCCTTGAATAAAGACTAGTTATGGTCACATTTAGAATTTAGGAATAAAAATAATTCAAATCAGTGAGGTAGGAAAGATTGAACGATTATGCTATCAGAGAAGATAAGTGAATATAGTACTTCAAGAACACAATAATTGAGCCCAAACTTGTTAATAATTGTTAAATATGTAGAATTAGAGTTTATCTTTGGAATGTACAGAAATAGCTGGAAGCTTTGATAAGACTAGTAGTATAAAAGTAATGGATATGAGGCACCAATGATACAGAGTGATATACCCATTTTTGTGTACTTTATCAAAATTGCTTCATCTCTCATTTTCTATTTTCTCCACATTCACATATCTCTGATGTTCCTGGTCTACTGTCTTATCCTGAGGTCTCACCAGGAGAGTTTTAAAGCTTCTACAAGACATTGGTTAAAGGGAATTCTATTTCCTCCATGAAATATACCACAATTTTTCCCATCCAATGAATGTTCCCCTTTTTAAAAATGTGAATGGCTCACCAAAATCCTATTCTAAGACTGTTGTTTTGTCTTCATATTGACTGTTCCTGGAAACTGAGGATCATAGCTGTATCATTTTCTCTCAAATTCCAGCCTCCACTAGGGTTAAAAATGCCAGTCTTTGTTAAATGGAATAAAAATACCATTCAATGAGAGTATAATCCGCAGAGAACCTGAGTCGAATCAGAATTTATGTTAATTCTAAGCTTTTTGTTAACTCTAAGCTTTTAACTTATGTGGAAAATCTCTTTTTGACACAAAATTTGTTCAAAAATGTTAAAACTGATGAAAAACTTATAAAGATAACTAAAATATTTTCCCCCAATTAATCACATTTCAGTTAAGAGAAAGAGTACTTGGACAAAGTTATCATAGGCTTATTTCTCCATGCATTTTTCTCTGTACTCAATTGGCAAATACAGATGTATAGACAAAAAAAAAATGGATAACTTTATCAAAAGTTTCCAGTCTGTTAGATTGTGGTAATGCCTTATATCACCTCTGTATAATTTCTGTGGATGTGGACTTCAATACTAAATTTCTACGTTTTTTGAGCCAGAAGATTTTTTTAAAAATAACATTCATTTAATACTAGTCAGAGATTAATCAATATAGAGATCACATTGTTTAACAGAGAGGCCCTCCCAGCATTTGCTGAGGAATAAAGGAAAATAAAAGCTCTGGGAAAACACAATCTTCTATTTATGGGCAAATGCACTAAGTATTTTGAACTCTTCTTCTATGTAAATTGAGTATCATTTATTTGCAGATTAATGATGACTGGCCAAATTGATTATGAAGAAAAAGAAATAAAATTTGTGTATGGAATTCTTTTTATTTGAAAATGTAATTTCATCCCAGTCTTTTGACTGAATTGGGATAAATAAATTTAGGATCTTATTTAATTTGCCACTATGAATGCTATATCATGATAGCCAGGGTCAAAATTTGCTTTCATCTATGTTATTTTTGAGGCCATGTGGGCTGACCTTATCAAATACGTCTAATAATAATTTTCAGTCACATCTAATAAGAGTACTCTATTAGCTAATCATAGAAGATTTAAACTCAAATGGAAATAGTTGACCAAATTTTGAGATGAGGGACTTATTTACATTTGTTTATTTATTGTAAATAACCCTGGATTTTTGCTCCACATACATAGATTAAATTACTTATCAAGTACACTCCATGAATCTATTCATATTTCTTTACTGGGAGAGTGAGTCTATTGAAAATTCACAATCATAAAAGATACAGGAGCCATATAGAATCCTGACTCTGCCACATACTCATTTTTTCCTCATTGTTAAAAGAGGAGCTACAATACTAATATCCACATAACCCCACGTTAGTGAGAGTAGAGGGCTTAGAAGGCTGTCTCTAGATGGGTAATGGTCTGGCCTGTGGATCTTTAATAATGAATGTTATTAAAGATTTGGAAAAGAAAAAGACTGGAAAATGAAAGACAAAGAATTCTGGGTCAGAGGGCTATAGAAAGTGTGAAGAGAGGGTTAAGGTTTTGATATTTCACGTTCACGCCGATCAGAAAGTAGCAACCATGAAAAAGACACAAAATCCCATGTGGACCAATGACTCACTGTGTGAAGCCACCCTTTCTCCAATAGTCCCCAAACTGCCCAGAGAGCACATCAATAGCACAGCTTCAGTGGCAGAGATGGAGGCCATGGCTTGGTACCAAAGTAAGATGTACAGCAATCTTGTACCTATTGTTGACGCTGTCCAACGGCCAGCAAGAGACCAGTGCTGAGCACCTGGCAAGGTGCCATTATGAGGAGGCACAAGTCGACGGCTCTGTCCCTTCCACCCTGAAATGGCAGTGACCTATTTCTCATAGATGCTGACAGATTCTGGGAGTACTTTGGGCTGCCTTGTCTGCAGGCCTTCAGCATGGCCACAGTAGAGGGAGGCTATGGAGTGTCCGAGTCACAGCTTTGGGACTCTACACCATAGCACGTTCAGCCAGAGGACCCATTTCATAGCCAGGGAGATGCAGGAGTGGAGCTGTGATTATGGGATCCACTGACGATACCCCATGCAGTAGTTCGCTAAAGCTCTGGCAGGAGAGTGCACAAGCAAAGCCAGCCAATGACACAAAGTAGTGCCATCTCAAAGACAATGACGTGTAAGATAGTTTCAACTCTGAGTTGAATTAATGTACAGAACCAGAGACCTCTATTTTGTTCTGGGTTTCCAATAGGAAGAATATGTGGGTCTGGGAACAAGGACATGGAAGCAAGAGTGGCCCCCTAGTGACTCCCCTAATGCCCAATGGCCCAGTGGAGGACGGTAGGCCTCCCATGACTGTAACTCTTGTCTCTGGAGGGACAAGTCTTGATTGCCAAGGAGGTTGCACTCCTGCCAGGAGATACATGGAGCATTTCATTGTTTCAAAGCTTTCTGGGCACATTGGACTTCAGAATGCCAGGAGTAGCCGTCAATAAGAAGACTGACCATCTTGGTAGAATAACTGAATGTTATCAACAGGAGGGAGCAAGGCTGCTTTTACACATGAGGAAAGACGGTAACGCGTAGAAAATGAGTGATCCATTTTAAGCCATTTCCTCAATTGAGACTTTGATTCAATACATGCAACAACAAGCCACAAAAAAGGTATTTGTTACTATGCTCTCAAACATTTCAAGAATGAAGTTTTGTATCCCTCTGGTCTTTAGACAAGCTCCTAAAGACAAGCAGAGGGCATAACTACATGAGGGTAGTAGAGAATGGGTAACAACAACAGCAAAAATGACTAACCCAAGTTGTGATTCCAGGACTAAACACATTAACAGGAGACAAAATGCACTTTTTGGTCACTTCTTTCAGAATTCTCCTCAGGATGAGAGACCTCTTGGGTCCGTAAAGGGCCTGTTACCTGCAAATTTACAGAGAAGTGTTTACATATGGTGTAAGGCATAGAATGGCAGCCATGGAGGTCAGACAGTTAGATCGCCCTGTCAAGGAGAATTTGCTGTTCAAGTGAAAGGAGAGCAGCTGAGAGTTTCCAACTATTACTGAAAGCCCAGTTCTTGTTCCCAATGCCAATCCATGCCAGTTTAATAATGAGGACACAGTTTTTAGAAAGAGGAAAAAGAAGGTTTATCGCTTTGCAAACAAAGGTGAAGCACAGGGAACTCCAGTCCCTGAGGCTGAGGTTCTGCCCATCAGGGACAACTGAGAGCTCTAAAGAAGGTCTTCCAAGCTGCATTCCTGGTGCGCCCTGAGGTGTGCTGAAATTCACTTCCCCATTTGGGAAATAGTAATCTTGCCCCCGGGTATTCCTTGTCCCCAGGTTAGGGAGAGGGAGAGGAAAAAGAGGAAAAGAAAAAAAAAATGTCCCTTTTAAAATAAGCAGCAAGGGGCTGAGGTTGCCGCTCATGGGTAGAGAGCTTGCCCAGCACATGTGAGGTCCTGGATTTGATGCTCAGCACCACATAAAGACAAATAAATAAAATAAAGGTATTGTATCCATCTACAGTATGTGTGTGTGTGTGTGTGTGTGTGTGTGTGTGTGTGTGTGTGAAATAAAAAGAAAGCCATGAGGGCTACCTTTAAAAGGTGAAGTGCATCCTGTTAGACAGATAGTGTTTGAACCTTTAGGCTCCTACTCAAAATTTGAGATGAGAGCACATTCCTTCCAGTCAGTCCTGAGCCAAGGAATGATCATAATAGAGGTATTACAATCTCATCATTTCTATCAAACTCAGGAATTCCTCATGGGCAGTCTTGGATTTGAAGTTCCCTGCTGGTTGGCTGAGACTTCTGATTTACGCATATCATGGACAGAACCCGCCCTGTCCACAAATGCTCCCTCACTTTGATTTTTCATACATCCATAGCAAATTTGCCACCCTCTTTGTCTCAGTGTCTACCTCCCCAAGAAACCAAGTAATATACCCTAAAAGAAAAAAATCTCTTTCTGTGCTGCCAGGTAGGAAACTAGACATTCATTAACCCTTGCAGGTTCTTACACCATAAATTCTTATCTATCAGGAAGAAGCTGAAACTTAGACTGAATTTTGGATCCCAAGTACTCTTTTCATCATAGAAAACTCTCTCCAAATATTAACCTCTCAGTATTATGCACTGCAACACCATCACTCCATCCCATCAATTTAATCTACATGTACACAGTAATTTCAACATCATACCCACCATTGCCCCTCATCAATTTTTCAATTCTCTTTAGGTTCACTTATTTTTAGGCTACATTTTCTCATCCATCTGTCATTCCTTAGAACAATATAAGCTGGGTATTGTGTCAACATTCTCTCTGAAAAAGTTCTTATTAATCTCATCTAAGAGCTCTGTTCTGCAAAGAATTATGACTTATTCTTAGAATGTTGAGACTGAAGAATTCAGCTGCCTGCATGAAATCTTCTTTTTCAGATTTCAAAAGTATCTCAAATTCAATATACTTAGAGATTAACTCTTATGATCCTCTTTTGCAAATCCATTTCATTGTTGATATGTTGCCTCTCTTGGTAAATAGCATCTCCCTCCATTCCTTGAAGCTTTACTGTGTTTTTTTGTTCTAATGTCTAATACTTAAATCTTTTAAACTTTATTTTTATTATCTTTTTAGTTATACATAATGATAGGATTCACTTTGACATAATTTTAAAACCAGGGGATACAATTTGTGCTAATTCCTCTCCTCCTTCCTCCTCCTGTTCTGTTCCTTCTATTCTACTGATCCTTCTATTATTCTAGTTAGTGTCTTGTCATGTACATGAAGGTGAAAATCAATGTGGTATAGTCACATATGTACATTATAAAATCAGGTCAGATTTATTCAACTCTTACCTTATCCCATCCCTCCTCTCTTACCTTCATTCCCCTTTCTCTACTCCACTGATCTTTCTTATACTCTTTTTTTGTTTTTAATTGCCCTACCCCTTATTTTGGGTTAGTTTCTGAGTATCAAAGGAAACATTGACCTTTCACTTTGGGCAACTGGTTTATTTTACTTAGCATGATAGTCTCCAGTTCCATCCATTTACCAGCAAATGCCATTAAGCCATTCATCTTCACGGCTAAGTAATATTCCATTGTGTATACATACTATGTTTTCTTTATCCATTTACCTGTAGATGGGCATCTAGGTTGGCTCTATACCTTGGCTACTGTGAATTGTGCTGCTATTAACATTGATGTGGCTGCATCACTGTAGTATGCTAATTTTTAATCTTTTGAATATATACCAAAGAGTGGGATAGCTGTGTCAAATGGCTGTTCCATTTCTAATTTTTCATATGATTCCATACTGCTTTCCAGAGTGGTTACACCAATTTGCAGTCCCATCAGCAATGTATGAGTGTACCCTTTTCCCCATATCCTTGCTAAAATTTTATTGTTTCTTGTGTTTTTGACAACTGTCATTCTGACTGGTGAGAGATGAAATCTCAATGTAGGTTTTAATTGCCATTTCTCTAATTGTTAAAGATGTTAAACTTTTTTTTTCATATACTTGGTGACCATTTGTATTTCTTTTTTTGAGAAGTGTCTGTTTAGTTCCTTTGACCATTTATTTTTTGATTATTTATTTATTGGTGTTCATTTTCTTGAGTTCTTTGTGTATCCTGGATATTAATGTTCTATCTGAGGAGAAGGTGGCAAAGAGTTTCTCCCATTCTGTTGGCTCTCTCTTCACTCTCTTGTTTCATTTTCTGTAAAGAAGCTTTTGAGTTTGTTGTTATCCCACTTATTGATTTTTAAAATTTCACTTCTTGTGCTTTAGGAGTCTTGTTAAGGAATTCAGTTCCTGTGCTGACATATTGGAGTGTTGTGCCTACATTTTCTTCTAGTGGTTGCAGAGTTTCTGATCTAAGTCTTAGGCTTTTGATCCACTCTGAGATGAGTTTTGTGCATCATGAGAGAGAGAGAGGGGATAAATTTCACTTTATCATATATGGATTTCCAGTTCTCTAGCACCATTTTAAAAAAAGGCTATCTTTTCGCTAATGCATGTTTTTGGCACTATTGTCTAGTATCAGATAACTGTATTTATGTGGGTTTTTCTCTGTGTCTTCTACTCTGTTCCATTGGTCTTTATGCCTGTTTTTGTACTGATACCATGCTGTTTTTGTTACTGCAACTCTGAAGTATAATTTAAGGTCTCCTATTGTAATGCCTCCTGCTTTGCTTTTCTCACTAAGAATTGCTTTGACTATTGTAGATCTCTTATTTTTCCAAGTGAATTTCATAACTGCTTTTTTATTATTCTTTGAAGAAGATTACTGAATTTAATGGGAATTAAATTAAATCTCTATAGTACTTACTTTTGGTAGTATGGCAATATTAATTCTGCCTATGCAAGAGCATGGGGGGTTTTACCATCTTCTAAGGTGTTTTTCAATTTATTTCTTGAGTGTTCTGCAGTTTTCATTGTAGAGGTTTTTCACATCCTTTGCTGGATTGATTCCCACGTATTTAAGCACCTGCTGTGTTGATGCTGATTAATCTTCATCTGCTCAGAGTCCTCATTGCACTCTCTCCAAAATCATCTGCAGATTTTGACAAGTTGTCTCCTGAGTTAATTTCTTGCATCCACCTACTCTAGCTTTCTTCAAATCTATAATATTGCATCAAATATGATTTTATCAAAATACAAATGTGATAATGTCACTCTCTTCCTTTCTGGTGACTTCAATATATCCACATTTCTCTTTGAACAGAAGAACAATATCATTGGAGCAGCCTACAAGATTGTAGGATTGCTCCTACCTGACTCCCCTTCCTGATGCCAAGCAATGCTGCTCCCTGCTGTTTGCATCCACATCCTCTGACTTCCCCTTAATTCCTCAGCAGGCCACGTATTGTTTACACATGGCTCTGCACAGCATTTGCACTCCTTATTGTAGCTCAAGAGATTAGCACATTTTCTTTTTCTTTTTTTTTCTTATCAAAATACACCTGTGGAATAAATGAGCAGGTTAAGTGAACTAGAATATAGCTCAGTGGGAAATGAATCCATATTCAGATGTCATGTCAGATTTGTTAGTCATACACCAAAAACAGAGAGAGAGAGAGAGAGAGAGAGAGAGAGAGAGAGAGAGAGAGAGAGAGAGGAATAATTACATAATGTATACAGTCAGTATTTAAGAAGAGGAAGAAAAACACTTGAAGAACAGCACTGAGATATGTGCAGAGATGGTAGATGTTGTCAAGAATCAAGAACATGGGACACCTTAGACCAATACGCAATGGTTGTGTAAGATGCATGATTCTGCATGGACTTCCTGGGCTTCACTGAGTGATCCCTAGAAATGTTTCTTCATTGTTCCTTCAGTCTTGCTTACACACATGAAACACATGTTATTTTATGACATGTGTGTGATATTCCCAACTCTATAGCCTCTATTATTTCATCCTGTGTGATTGATTAGGTAATCTCTGATCATTCCATTCTAGTAGAGGTTGAGCTAATTTCATGACATAGTTGTTGGAATCTCATTTTTAATTAACTTTTTGCTGAGGAAAATTCTATATAGAGTAACATGTGTAATTATTGCTTATAGAGTTCGATTCATTCTTACAAAGAATATACCTGTGAAGCAGCCACTTAGATCTAGATATAAAAGATTTTAAAATCTCAAAAACCTCCCTGTTGCCCCTTCTAGTGAATAAAACCTCAAGACTTATCAATATTCTGACTTCTCCCAATGAATAGAAGTTTTGTCTGTTTTTACACTTTATTTAAAAGGGAAAATATAGAATGCATTTCTTGATGTTTAACTCTTCCTGCTTAAAAGTTTTTCTGTTAATATCATCCATGTTATAGCTTATTTTAACAGTTCACCCTTTCTACCACAATATGGTATTATGCTTTAGAAATATAACTTAGATTATTTATTCTATTTGGTTGTATTATTGGGTTGCTTCCAGTTTTTTATTATGAATAAATTTATATAAATACTCTCATGTCATATTGCAAGTAGGCACTAATTTATCTTGGGCATATAGGAGACTAGAATTGCTGGAACATAGGGTTTATGACTTTTACCTTCAGTAAATTTTACCAATTTAGTTTTAAAAATACAAATAGGAATTTGTAATTTTTTAGATACATATAAGAATTCTAGTTGCTCTATTGATTTACTAACCTTTATCTTTACCTACTTTTTAGACACTTTATTGTACCTGTATTATTATCTCCATATGATTTTCTATTTGCATTTTCTAAGACTAATAATTGAATATCACTTCTTGTGTTAATTATTATTTACATATTTACAATTGTGTGGTGTTCATTGAGAGTTTTTGACTACTTTGTAAAAAAATTAATTAATTTAATTATTTGTTCGAATGTCATATATGACAGCAGAATGCATTTCAGTTCATAGTACACAAAAGGAGCACGATTTTTCATTTCTCTGATTCTACTCAAAGTAGAGACACAAATTATGTGACATCATTTGTGTCTCTATACATGTACTTAGGGTAATGATGTCCATCTCACTCCACCATTTTTTCTACCCCCATGCCCCCTCCTTTCCCCTCCCTCCACTTTGTTCTATCCAAAGTTCCTCCACTACTGCCATGCTCCCCACCACCCCCATTATGGATCAGCATCCACTTATCAGATAAAACATTCATCATTTGTTTTTTTTCAGATTGGCTTACTTCACTTAGCTTGATATTCTCTAACTCCATACATTTACCTGCAAAATGCCATGATTTTATTCTCTTTTAATGCCAAGTAATATTCCATTGTGTATATACACCACAGTTTATTTATCCATTCATCCATTGAAGAACATATTTGGCTTCACAATTTAGCTATTGTTAGTTGTGCTACTATAAACACTGATGTGGCTGTGTCACTGAAGTATTCTGTTTTTAAGTGCTTTCAGTATAAACTGAGGAGTGGGATAGCTGAGCCAAAGGGTGGTTCCATTCCAAGTTTTCCAAGGAATCTCCATACTGCTTTCCAGATTGGGTGCACTAATTTGCAGTCCCACCAACAATGTATCCCCACATCCTTGCCAACACTTATTATTGCTTGTATTCTTAATAACTGCCATTTTGACTGGAAAGAGATGAAATCTTAGAGTGGTTTTAATTTGCATTTATCTAATTGCTAGAGTTGTTGAACATTTTTTCATAGGTTTGTTGATCAATTGAATATCTTCTTCAGAGAAGTGTCTGTTCAGTTCCTTATCACATTTGTTGATTGGGTAATAATTTTTTAGTGTTAAGTTTTTGAGTTTTTCATATGTCTGGAGATCAGTGCTCTATCTGATATAAAAATTTGCTCCAAGTCTGTAGGCTCTGCATTCATCTCATTGATTTTTTTCTTTTACTGAGAAGAAGCTTTTCAGTTTGAAACTATCCCATTTATTGATTCTTGATTTTATTTCTTGTGCTTTAGGAGTCTTGTTAAGAATAGGGGTCTAATCCAACATGATAAAGGCTTGGGCCTACTTTTTCTTCTATTAGGCACAGGGTCTCTAGTCCAATTCTAGGATTCTTGATCCACTTGTTGATGATATATATATATATATATATATATATATATATATATATGCTTTTTAAATTTATATTTCATTTTATTAATTTTTTCATTTATTCTAATTTGTTATATATGACAGCAGAATGCATTAAAATTCATATTACACAAATATAGCACTTTTTTATATTTCAGGTTGTACATAACGTAGAGTCACACCATTCATGTCTTCTTACATATACTTAGAGAATGATGTTCATCTCATTCCACTACCTCTCCTATCCCCATGCCCCCTCCCTTCCCCTTCATTCCCTTTGCCCTATCTAGAGTTCCTCTATTCTTCCCATGCTCCACTCCCCATTTGTATTATGAATCATCATCCTTATATCAGAAAAAAATATTCTACCTTTGGGTTTTGGGGATTGGTTACTTCACTTAGCATTATATTCTCCAACTCCAACCATTTGCAGGCAAATGCCATGATTTTATTGTGTTTTAATGCTGAGTAATATTTGATTGTGTATACATACCACATTTTCTTTATCCATTCATCTACTGAAGGGCATCTAAGTTGGATATACAGTTTAACTATTGTGACTCTTGCTGCTCTAAACATTGATATGGCTGCATCCCTGTATTTGTTTTTAAGTCCTTTGTGTATGGACACAGGAGTGGGAAAGCTGGGTCAAATTGTGGTTCCATTCTCAGTTTTCCAAGGAATCTCCATACTGCTTTCCAGATTGGTTGCACCAATTTGCAGTCCCACCAGCAATGTATGAGTGTGCCTTTTCCCCCACATCCTTGCCAACACTTATTGTTATTTGTATTCTTAATAGCTGCCATTCTGACAGAAGTGAGATGAAATCATAGAGTAGTTTTGATTTCTTTAATTGCTAGAGATATTGAACATTTTTTCATATATTTGTTGATGGATTGCATGTCATCTTCTGAGAAGTGTCCATTTAGTTTCTTGGCCCATTTATTCATTGGGTTATTTGGTGTAATTGTTTTGTTTTGTTTTTGTTTTGTTTTGTTTTGTTTTGATGTTAAGATTTTTGAGTTCTTTACATTATCCTAGACATTAGTGCTCTATTTGATGTGCATATGGTAGAAACTTGGTCCCATTCTGTAGGCTGTCTATTATCCTCACTAATTATTTCTTTTGCTGATAAGAAGCTTTTTAGTTTGAATCCATCCTGTTTATTGATTCTTGATTTTAATTCTTGTGCTATAGGACTCTTATTAAGGAAGTCAGGGCCTAATCCAACATGATGGAGATTTGGGTCCACTTTTTCTTCTATTAGGCACAGAGTCTTAATATGCCTTTGTATTTGTTTTGCCAGAATTTTATTGAGAATTTTTGCTCTATGTTCATTAGAGATATTGGTCTGAAGTTTTCTTTCTTTGATGTATCTTTGCCTGGTTTTGGAATCAGGGTGATATTGGCCTCATAGAATGAGTTTGGAATTGATCCCTCTTTTTTGTTTCACAAAATAATTTGAACAGTATTAGTATTAGTTCTTCTTTAAAGATCTTGTAGCACTCAGCTATGCATCCATCCTCCCCTGAGGTTTTCTCAGTTGGTAAGCTTCTGATGGCATCTTCAATTTCATTGCTTGAAATTGTCTGTTTAAATTGTGCACATCATCCTGATTCAGTTTGGCCACATCATAGACTCTAGAAATTTGTTGATACCATCAATATTTTCTATTTTATTGGAGTACAAATTTTCAAAATATGTCTTAATTATCTTCTGTATTTCTGTAGTGTCTGTTGTGATATTTCCTTTTTATCATGGTTGTTAGTAATTTGAGTTTTTTCTCTCCTATTCTTCATTAGCATAGCTAAGAGTTTATCAATTTTAATTATTTTTTTCAAATAATCAATTTTTGTTTTGTCATTTTTTTCAATTGTTTCTTTTTCATTTCATTGATTTCAGCTCTTATTTTAATTCCTGTATTTTACTGCTTTTGGTGTTGATTTGTTCTTCTTTTTCTAGGGCTTTCTAAGACATAAGGTTAGGTCATTTATTTGATGACTTTTTCTTCTTTTCAGGACTAAACTCCATGCAATGAACTTTCCTCTTAGTACTAGCTTCACAGTGTACCAGAGATTTCAATATGTTGTATCAGTGTTCTGATTTTCCTCTCAGAATTTTTTAATCTTCTCTAATGTCTTTTGAAACCCATTCTTCATTCAATAGCATATTCTTTAGTCCCCAGGTGTTGTGGTAGCTTTTATTTTTTATTTTATTATTGATTTTTATTTTTTTCCATTATGATATGATAGAATGCAGCATAATATCTCTACTTTTTCCATATTTGTGAAGAGTTGCTTAGTGGCATAATATATGGTCTATTTTAGAGAAGGATCATGTACTGCTGAGAAAAAAAGTTTATTCCCTCATTGATGGGTGACGTATTCTATATATGTCAGCTAAGTCTAAGTTAATGATTATATTATTGAGTTCTATAGTTTCTTTGTTCAGCTTCTGTTTGGAACATCTATTCAGTGGTGAAAGAGGTGTTTTAAAGTCACCCAGAATTATTGAGTTATAGTCAATTTGACTCTGGAACTTGAGAAGAGTTTGTTTGATGAATATAGATGCTTCATTGTTTGGGGCATATATATTTATAATTGTTATGTCAAGTTGGTGCATTTTTCCCTTGAGCAGTATGAAATGTTCTTATTTATCCCTTTTGATTAACTTTGGCTTGAAGTCTACTTTACTTGATATGAGGATGTAAACCCCTGCTTATTTCCATAGACCATGTGAGTGGAATGATTTTTCCCAACATTTCACTGTTAGTCTGTGTATATCTTTTCCTATGAGATGAGTCTCTTGGAGGCAGCATATTATTGGGCCTTTTTAAAAATCCAATCTGCCAGTCTATGTATTTTGATTGGTGAATTTAGGTCTTTAACATTCAGGGTTATTACTGAGACATGACTCGTATTCCCATCCATTTTTGTTTATTTTTGGTATTTAACTTGACATGATTTCTCCTTTGATTAGTTTTTCCTTTAGTGTAGTACCTCCCTCTGCTGATTTTCATCGTTGTTTTTCATTTCCTCCTCATGGAATATTTTGCTAAGGATGTTCTGTAGTGTACACTTTCTATTTGTAAATTCTCTTAACTTTTATTTGTCATGGAAAGTTTTTATTTCATCATCAAATCTAAAGCTTAGTCTTGCTGCATATAAGATTCTTCATTGGCATGCAGTTTTGTCACAATATACAGAAATGGTGAGTTCACTTATTATCTGCAATTTAAATAGGAGATTTGCAAAAGGGTCTACAGTTTCTGATGGTGGACAAAGAGAGAACCAGAGGTGGAATGTGGGATGAGACATTAAGGAGGAAGCATGTGAGGCTATAGAGTTATTAGATCTTAGCAGTTTGAAAGAGGAATCAAAGAAGTTGGCTAGTAGCAGTAGAAAAGACAGAAAGTGATTTGGGGGTAGACAAGTAACTGGGAAGACAATAGAGAGAGTACAAAAAAAAAGAGAAAAATTAAAAATGTAAAAAATAGGAGATAAAAGACTCTACAAGAGAACTGTAATATACTATTCAGACATCCCAGTCCTCAGTAGCCTAATCCATGAAAAGTATTTGGTTTTGCCAAAGTTGAGGATGTGAAGGAGGGAGCAGAGAGAGGGAAAATAAAGAAAAAAAATACTGAAGGAAAATAAAAGAATTTTTTTCTGTTAGAGTTCAGTATCTTTCCTGCTTCCCTTTTCATCCAATACGTGGGGTGGTCTGTTGTTTTGCAGTGTCTCCACCCACAATGTGGAGATATGTTATAGAGGTAGGAGGGTTAGTTTGGGTGGTGAGTGAAACTCCTGGAGGTGGGGTATAGTAGTTGCCAGTCTCTATTGGGAGATTGCACCCCAGTGATCTCCTTTGGGGCTTCCTCTTGTGATGTGTCTGGTATTATCTCCTTATATCACCTGTAGACCTCACAATTCCTAAACTCTATCTTAGCCTCTAAACTGTATCTCACTCATCCCCTTCTTTTCTACTTTCCGATCAGGAGCCTCTCTCTCCCAAGGTCTTGTGAGCTGCACTCTAGGGGCTGATCCCTGTCATGGAGAGCTGTTTTGCATTGGGCAGTTTGGGACTAGGCTTTGCAAGTTACACACCAGCCACATAGCTGCAAGCACTGTGCTGGGTTAGTGGCTGTAGTAGAGGGGGTAGTTTGGGAAATATAGGTACCTTAATGTTGCTTCTAGGCCCCAGCCAGTGTCCCAAGCTGGGAGTCGTGCCAACTAAAGATGGCCAAAGGTGTCCCAAGATGGAAGCAGCTGCTTTCAGAGATGGGGTATCAGGTTGGGCTGGGCGGTGGCCTTGGA
Organism: Urocitellus parryii; assembly: GCF_045843805.1. Lineage (NCBI taxonomy): Eukaryota > Metazoa > Chordata > Mammalia > Rodentia > Sciuridae > Urocitellus > Urocitellus parryii. Next base: position 11,122,535 of record NC_135540.1, on the reverse strand, counting down.
CTGTGTGTTTGAGATGCAGCTCTCTGATATGCAGTGCTGTGGCTGGTACCTGTCTCCAGATCTTGTCCAGTGTCCCCTGTTGCAGGCCAACTATAGCAGTGGTTGCAGTGTTCCAAGAAAGAGGCAAATAGTGGAGCCCCACGCTGGTAGACATGGTTCCACACAAGAATGGTGGCCAAGGGTCCTGTGCAGATGGGAATGGGGTCCTATGCCTGTGCTGATGTGGAGGGGAGGATCTTTCTCAGCAAGGCAGTCCGTATTTCTGCATGGGAGCAGCTGTCTGGGGTCCTCTAATAACTTCCTGAGAAACAGCATTCCCACTGCTGGAATCCAAGGTCACCGAGTGACAAGAAATGCAGCCTCCCTCTCGCCCACCATCTTGGATTCCTTTTGATTATTTTTAACAATTATATTATGTATGTTTTGCTTATTAATTTATAGAAAATCTTTATATTGTTATATATAAGTTGTTAAATGAGTCCTTTTCTAATTAATTTATTTATTTTAATTAGGTATATATGACAGCAGAAGGCATTTTGATTCATTGTCCACAGTTGCAGCACAACTTTTCATTTCACTGGTTGTACATGATGTAGCATCACACCACATGTGCAGTCACACATGTACTTAGTGTAATGATGTTCATCTCTTTCCATCATCTTTTAAATGAGTCCTTTTATGGGTATGCTTCCATCACACTCTTTTCCCCTTTCTTCTCTTCTGTTGTTCTTTCAATCTGTTCCTTTCTCCTCAATCTTTTAAACCATTAATGATATCCAAGTTACCCATCATTTTGTGATTAGACTGTGTCATATTAAGAAACTTTTCCTTAAACTTATTATAAAAAATATCCCCTTATGCTACCTCCTACAAGATTTATCTTTTATTTTTCATGTGAGTCTTAGTTAAATTAAAATTCTCACTCTTTTATAGTAGCACTAATCTCATCCTTGAAGAGAGCGACCTCATGGCCTCACCACTTCTCTGGGATCTCATCTCTTCAAAGTAGGCTTTTTCCTTGTGGAAGTCCAGTTGGTTTCTCAAAGAGCCATTCTTTCTCCAGTCACTGCACTCTAGTGTCACCTACATTATTAAACAATATGTGGGTTGTGTTTCCAGACGCTCTCATCACCAAACTGTTGTTGCTTTTTTAAAATTTTCTTTTAAATTTTCTTTTAAATTTGCTTACTGTATGCTTATGCTAGCCTTTAGAATTCTATGAGAACATATTATTTTAGTGTATTATTATTATTTTACTTTTGCCATTTTCTTTAGAAATGGGGTGGGGGGGGGTCTGTGATCTTTCCACCGCCCCAACCACACAAGTAATGTAAAACCCATCCTCCAACCTTGAAGCATAGGACTTCCCTCCAAAGGTTTGTTTTGGTTTTCCCAATTACATTGATGATAAAAAAATTCTAGCATTTTTCTATAATGAATAAAATAAAATATCTAGATCAAAACATATTGATAGATGCCACCGGGCAGGCTTTGTATTCTCTTATCCTTCTGGTTTATTTTTAGTTTTCTTACTGTTTTAATCTTTCATATTTTTCTAACACTCTTTACCCATTAGTTCAACAATACATTTAAAACATGCTATTTTATACTTTATCTCTCCTGTGTAGGAGGTTTCTTCCAAGGTGGTTTTTCCAGATATCTTATCAGCTATATGGAGCAAAACTATGACAAGTATTTGATAGAGATGATACCAATAAATCCTCAGGTAGCATCAGACAAAACATCTGCAAGCCACATTTTATATCTACCTTGCAAATGACTTAGCCAAATTGCCTGAGACTGTGATGAGATGATATCTTTATTCTACATATATACAATCACACAATTCAGAGCTTTGCATATGACACACAGAATTTTCTTAACACATTCATAATTTAAAATACTCACCTGTTTCACATTGAATGTAGCTATGTTCACATATTATATTATGAGTTCAGAAGGGAAAAATATATTAAATGTTTTGTCAGCTTTGGATTTTCTAAAATATTTATAAAATTTAGATGATCATGAAATAATGTTTCTACAATATGTAGCTATTTGACTGGAGCTGACATTTGTTATACTTGTCAGTGAAAAAAGAAAAAAATGAGATCAAAAAATTTATGTTTATTTTTAATTTAATATGGAACTTAGTAAATTCCATTCTCATATATCTTAATTAATCTACCATGTTTGGAAAATTTAGATCCTCATCTTATTATAATGAAAAGTACAGTTAAACTACCCTAAATCACAGCTAATGAATCCAATGATCAATATTTTCTCATTACATTTTTTAAAATTAATATTTGTAGAAGAATTGACAATTTTGAATACTCAACTGTCAATTAATACCATAGAAATATTATATACTCTAACATATTAATATGTTGACATAATACAGAAGTCTAACTTTTCATGTACAGAGAAATTGTCAAAATTAGCAAGTCAACACATTTATCTAGGTGAACTGCTGTCTGATCTATGTTTGAGATATTTAAAAAAAATCCAGTCTAATTTCTAAACAGGTTAAATTAGACAATCATTGATATTGCATACTCTTGTTATATAACTAAATCTCTTATTTGTACTTAAATCCTAATAAACCAGGAAATTTCTACCTGCAAACCCAATATACAAGATGGTGAAATAAAATGCCTGTGCAATTGATATACATAAATGTGTCTTCAAAATTTTATAAGAGGGAAAAAGATGAGAATATAAAGTAGTAAAGATTAGAAACTGATATATGTTTTAAAATAATGTTGTGATATACAAATTTGAATTTACTCAGTAGCATATACATATAAATTTGGGTCAAAATATTTCAAATATCTACAAATACCTTTTAATTATTTATAAAGTATAGAGCTAAAAAGCAGTTCTTAGAATCATGTAACTAATATTCAATTACATGGGTTTTTCTAGTGATGTCAGCATTTCAGCATTTCAGAATCTCATTTCTCTATGAGATTCTCTAAGACTCTTAAGAATTTTAAGTTACCCAGATTGGAAAAGGATTACTTTTCCAGGCAGAAAAAAGATCATAGAAGTTATAATTTAACACTTGTCATAGTCACTGATTATTATAAACTCTAAACAAGAAATAAATATTCAGAAGGTATGAACACTGGTAATTTGTTTTTCATTATTTTGAGAATCCAAATGTTTCCAAAATACAATCAACTAGCACATTAAAAAATATTACCTAGATTTAAATAAATTTTAACTCACTTGTGTCCAAAATATTACTATTTTACACTAGTAATCATTATAATAGTAACAATATCATTTGAAGTCACAAGAAAGAAACCTATTTAAATATAAATAAAGCATTTTTCATCATACTTTGAAAATTTTTTATGTATTAATTGTACATCTTTAGAACATGAATGGATTTAGACCAATTAGCTTCTCAACAGATTTTATGGTCAATTTCTGTCACACATATTAATCACAAGTACTTGTTAAAATACTAAGCAGCAGAATTTATTATAAAATAACAAGAAAAGAAAGTCATTTTTTAATTATAGGAAATATATGTAGTACAAATGGAACTTTGCATTTATTTGCACTACACTATACCTTACAGATGCAACTTCACTGGTTGAAATGTATATCCCTTGTCTTCAAAAGTCCTGTGTTATTCAGAGAGAATAATTTACAAGGTCAGGAAGAAAAATTAAATGGAAGAGCATATAAGCACTGACTTTTCAAAGAATTTGCAGATCCTGTGCCTATACTAGCCAGATAAAATGTTTAAAAAATAGATAAAAACGGGAGAGTTGCTTTATTCATTGATTGAATTGCCATAAAATGATCTAAATTCTACTGATTTTTTATTCTCCTGCACAGACTACCTGTTGGGATTTCCTATTTGCTGTAGACTAGAGCTGATGAACAGAAGCTTTCAGAAAGATTACAGCTGACCAGACCTTGGAGAGGGTCACGTCAGGGGTCCACATTGAACTTGGGTCACCCATTTATACCTGGCACAATAGCCTCCAGAAGTTTTTCTATGCCATTGCAGAAGCAATTGCAGCAACAGCATTAACAGCATTGCCTCAGTGGGTAGTAATGCGTCAGCTAACCATGTCTAGAGATAGGGTGAAAAAGGAGCCTCAGAATGCAAGAACAATGGCTGCAGTTATTCTCTTTTACTTTGAGGAGCAAAATATCATAGTTACCCTTGGTTTTAGAACTGTCCATCTTTGCAAGCTTATTCATTGACATTGCTATCCAATTATTTTTCAGCAAATATAATATATAAATATCCATATATATGCATGCTTTCAGAAATTGGTAATTTAAAAGAATTGAAAAGCTTCATTATTTTTTCAAATGCAAAGTTGTTTTTTTTTTTTTGCTTTGCTTTTTGCCTTAAGTAATATTAATGTATATTAATGTATTTGTGTTAAAATTAAATTGTGTGTAGATAACTTGAATATCCTTAACTTTCTAATAAATTCTTTGTTAAATACTACAACTAGACAGAAATTACCCATATCCTTGAATCTTTACCAACTTTTGGTATTTATCCGACAAGTCAAAAATTTACAACTTTTAAAGTGAAATTTTCATAGGCTTTATTTGTTTAGTCTTACTTAAACACTTAACAGCTGACAATATGCAGTTTATGAAAGTAAAAGACGTGTTTCAGTATTATGCATTAAGAGTACTCATGGTTTCAAATAATAGCTAAATATTCCAATTACTCCAAAGAGAGTTAGAAAACAGTCTGAAACCTTCTTCAGTGTGTTGTAATGTTTTATGAAGAATTTTATGTCCCATGTGTTGTGTTGTGATATCTTTCTGATATCAATTTGCATGAGAAATAGTCCATGAATTTAGAATGTGTCACAATATACTACCTACATAACATCTCATAAAATTCCCTCTTTTGTTAGAAGTGCAAGTCAGTTTTCTTTTATTACTCTTTTACAAGAAATACCAAAATATATTGCAAGATGCATATTCTTTATCCAATAGTTTTTAGAACTTCATTATTTAAAATTTAGCAATATATCATATACTATTTATAAATTATTTTGTGATTACTTTACTAAATGTACAATTACTAACTAGAAACTCAGGAATTTTTTTCCCGTTAATGTAACTGTATCAAAATATTGCTGAACGTATAGCAGATGCTTAAATATTTGTTTTGCTTTTAAATAAGCTGAAGAATAATACTTCATAGCTTAAAAACGAAACCAGATCATTCATTAAATGGAAGTAAAGGATATATAGTTACAAATAGTTGTTTTTTGAGTGGTTTTACATATAATAAAACTCTATTACAATGTAAAAATATATTCAAACTAAACTTTTTTGGCAATGATATGTAAGAAAAAAGAGTGAAATGAATCCTCAATTTATGTAATTAAGAGTGTGAAATACAGAGAATGCAAATTGATGTTTTATAAATTAAAGTATTGCAGGATTTAATACTTTATGTATTATACAATCATTCCTATCAGAATTTATGCAGCTATCTATTATTATTTCCTAGTAAAATATATAAATGTTCATTCCAATAGGAGTAATGTTACCTGTGCAGTGAAAGGTGAGTCTTCCACAGGTTTACTCAAAGATTCTTTACAAGGCATGTCTGAAGAGTAACATTTTCCTATTTTTTTTTCCATTAAAAATCCATGAAAATAAATCAAATTTGTTCCATTAAAATAGAATGGACTCAAAAAAACATGTTCTGTTTTTTCATAGTGTACCAGACCTAAAAATAATTCGCTATTTCTCTTCTACTTGTAAATATTACACTTTTGAAATTAATCTATATTCCTTTCTAAAAGAAAGAATAAGGCATTGCTAATTTCAGAAACACAATTCATAATCTGGTGACAGCAAGACTCCCTGTCTTATTGAATCATATAATTTCTCTCTGTGGAGCATTTCACAGATGATACACTCATCACTACAAGCATATTGGACAAAGATTTGTGTAATAAATAGGTAAACAAGCATGTTATGACATTACCTTGTCTGATGCAGTAGTTCATAGATTTTCTCTTAAGAACTAATCTTGAGGGTGCTAAATTTTACATTTATTGAAGACCAAAATACTTCTGGAGTGAAAGTAAATGAATGCTTGTCAAAGACACAAAAGAATAGCACTGGTCTGAGCTGACAGTAAAATGTACTACTAGTCTATCCAGCATATAATGTAAAGGCACAAACTCTTCCATGGTTAAGTATAATAGATAATTATACTTAGAAGCATCTGGAATATCTGTAATATATTTGATATGGCAAAACAGGCTACAAAGACAAAAATGCTAATCTTTAGATAAGAATGGGATGATAGATGTTTTATAAGAACAGTTCATTATAACAAAAGATTAATTAGATGGTTTATTAGGATAAACACAAATATGAATCCAAACAGTTCAGATTAACTGGCACAATTGATTTTGATAATGTTTAAAGACTATGAGGTCAAATTCAGTGTTAGAAGGATTTTTTTTCAAATGTTACCTATTTCTGAATGTCATTTTTAATGCTATTTTTTTTTACTATTCATCAAAATTTCATAGGAAGAGTTAAGAGTCAGAGTGATGTGACATATCCATTGTCACCACACTAAAAGTAATAGAGATAAACTCTAAACTGTTCTTCCAGCTCAAGTTATTACTATTCTGTTAAAACAACATGAATCAGCATAAAACTCAAATACCTGTGTTTTCTTTGGAAAGAAACCAAATTATCATTGCTTATTACAGTATGGAGATTGAATAAAAAATATAATAGTAAACTACTTACTGATGTTCACAGACCTCATTCTTCCAAACTCTCAGATCCGCTGGAGAGTTCTTTACTTTGTAGAGTCATGTTAAAAAAAAAAAAAAGAGCTATACCTATTAAAAGAGTATTTAACAAAGATACTTTTGCGTCAATATTATCAACTACCAGCTAATCAGCTAATTATAATATTATGATGTTTTTATATCTTCAATATAAAAAATGAGTCACATAAAAGATAATTCTAAACAAGGAATAGAAGAATCATGATCCAAAATGAAGCTTATTGGGCTGCAAAACCAGAGTTTTTGTTATTATTCTACATTGTCAATAACTATTAATTTCATTATATTCACTTAGTAAATATAACATTAATCTTTGATGGCCTGTAAAAACTAATTACATTGTGTCCTCCCCTGTAGAATTTTGGAACTTCTGAATTTTTCCAGGGGTTTTATGCAAACATTAAAATATAAATGTGAATTGTGATATAACATGCTAATTTGGTATTATAATAAAATTAGCAGGGGATGAGCATAGGTATGCTTCTACTCCCATTGAGAAACAAAGGAAAAAGAGAAGGTCTGACCTTGGGCTCACTGGCCATGCGCTGTAACCGCTCCATTCTCTGTACTTGATTGGTTACTATTGTCTTCTCTAAATTAACACTGGGATTTGAAATGGCCTTTAGTATACTAAATGGCTGTTATGTTTTCCCATTCTTAAAATAACCATTTCTAAGTCACTTCTCTGGTAACTTTTATGAAGTACTACATTGCCTTGAGATTTTCAGTTTTAAGGACTATTTATACAAAGTCAAGTAGCTATTCATTCAAATTCAACAAAGAATTGTCTACTGATTCCTAAGTGTCAACTAGCATATTGTGATGAATATACTATTGTTTCTCATAACATTTATTACAGTTTACCCTTAAACTTAGGATACTGAATCTGTGATTTAGCTATGCCAAAAAGCACAAAGGTATCAATCCAATATCTAAGTACTCCAATGTAATGCTATTTGTAAATTGAACTATGTACAATTTGACAAATAAATCTTTCATTACTGTGTAAGTCAAGAGGTTCAATAGCTACTGGTAAGGGTAGATGTGCACCAATTTATTGTTCTTTAAGGTCAGACCTATCCCCTCATCTATTTAAAGTATTTGCAATGCTGAAACCTATTGCTGAAGAAGTACAATCACACTCATTCCTTAAATTTCATATGAATTCAGGTTTCACATTCCAGTTGAGTAAACACTATACTATGTTGCACCATTTCCATTGAAATGTTATGCATTATAATACCCCGCTGAAATATCTCATCTGATTGATTACACTTTATTAATATATATTAAGGATAAAAAATTATTTATTTTTTGACGTATCTATTGAAGTATGCCTGTAGAGATAATTTCTTAGGAAATTCTTATTATTAATTTTTACTACCCTAAAATATGTCTACCAAAAGGTTCATGGAAGCAATAGATGAAGGGAAAAACCATTAATCAATGGTTTAATAAGTGAATAAAAGGATAAACTGTAGGACAACACAGTTTCCTGCCAAACAACCTCAATGAACTCTGCTTCCACATATCTTTCATTAGAGCATTACTGAGCATTGTGAGCATGATCTGAAATATTTCTTGCCTTAAAATGATTAGATAACAAATTTCAGATTTACAAATACAAATTTTTACTACACTAAAGGAATCTGATAGTTATCCTGTAATACTTCATAATAATAAAAAATTGAGGAGAAAAAATGAGCTAAAGCTGGTTGTTTAAGTCAAACAGCATGGCAATGTTTTATATGGTTTAAAATTGATAAACATGTAATGAATTCTAATGGTATTTTTATCTCTACATAGTGTTTAGTTGGAAGGAAACAATTTGAAGTTCTGTTTATTCCAACTTCATAGAAATAGTCACCCCTGATTTTTACCAGATTCATGACCTTGGATAACTTGCTTCACTTTTCTAACCCTTCTCCTTTTTCATATATAATTGGACATAATACCTTAGAAAATAAGAATTAAAGTTAATACATGTGTAAAGCACCTAGCATACAGCGTGGGCTCTCATTAAGTGTTAATAGCTATGGAAATGGACTAAAATGTTCTTCTGAATAATTGGGGTCATAGGCCTTCTATCATCAAAAATACATTGCAGCCAGTTTTCTACATGTTGACCAACATAAATAAAAATGTTCAAAGTGATTTATCTACAAGAGAATCATTAAAATTATCTTTATGAGAATCACATTTTGTTGGTTTTTGTGGATAAAAGCTGTTGATGGTTCATGTAAAGTACAAAATGGAGGGAATGCCAATTTTAATTTAGCCAAAAATGCTGAACTAAAATCATCTTCTACCTCTAGTCCTATAATGGAATGTCTTTATAATATATTCTTGTATTGCATATGGTATGATTGTGGGCTTACTGGGTAATGGAGTAATATGCTCTCATACTTGGGTCTGTTGACATGTGGGTAAGTGGGTTTTCTGCTGAAGCTGGCTATCTCCTAGGAATCATCCATCACCTAGAAAACAAAAGATTTTTTTTTCTGCTTTATGCAGAAAACTAGATCTAAGAAAGCAGAGCCTTAAGTTTCTGGTCCAACAATTTCACAATCACTTAAAGGCAGTAGAACAGGAGAATTTATAAATCTCGGATACATGTTACTTCTTTGTTGCTTGATATTCTTCTTTTCTTCTACTAAAAGTTTTGTCCAAAAATCTAACTTTTCATCAGTTATACTATCATGCAACTGGGGAAAAAAATCCCAGATTTGGGGAAATATATTGTAGAATGGCTACCATTATGATGAAAAAAAAATAACAAACATAGAGAACAGATTTAGAATGGAATGAGAGTGACAGCAATTTATCAGAGATATAACTGAGTAAATCAACATATAATTCTACATTTATTAATATGTTTTAGGAACTTGATATTTATAATTATTGGGATAACTATTCCTAAAACAAACAAAACAAAAAAACCCTTTCATTTAATACAATTATGATGATTAAATGCAAAAAGCATTGCACTTTCCAGGGAGAAATACATACAAAAAAGTATAAGAGACCCTTCTTAGAAATTCTGCTAGATTTATGAACCTCTCTTGGATATGATGGGACTTCAAGTTATTTTGCAGAAACGGTAATATCTTCAAATTATGGTCAAAGCAAGTTTTACAAAACAAAATAGTTCACACTAGATCTATCTCTCCCTTTCAAGTTTTTAATTTTACGATCAAAGTTAAACATAAGAATAAAATATCTTTTTTATTGCACCTAAGATAATATAGTTACTTTCCCTTAAAAATATTAATTTAAAATATTTTTTAAATAGTTGAGTTTCTGGCAAAATTATACTTTTCATTTAAATGTGATTTCTTTATGAATACAAATTAACTAATAAAGCATAAAGGAAAAATTAAAACTTACAAGCAACATCTGTTTAAAAAATCAAATAATAAATTATACCCACTACACTCTAGATATGGTTGGTAAGACAAATTATAAAAACAAGTTTCTTGCAAGACCAACACATTATATATAATCAATTGTCTTATTTGTTTAATAAAAGTCAGTAGAATTTTTTGTCTATTTGTTTTGTTTCATATCTATGTAAATTAAGCTTTGTGAATCATTCAAATGGATCCATAATAAATACTCACTCTATAAAACTATGTAAATTTTGCTTTGTCAATCACTGAAATAGATGAGTAATAAAAAGAGATATCTTTGGTAAATATCATAATTTATGTTCACTGAAATAATCAGAAGATACATAGATACAAATACATGTTTGGTTAGTAACACCCCACAAGTCTGAGAGTTCTATAAACTGCTTAGTGAATAAAGTACCATCTGGAGAAAAATTGCTCAAATATTCCTCAAATTAAGCAAGAGGGAAAAAATGGGAATAAGCTTCAGCATCTAGAAATACAAAGTCTGACCTGAGCTTTTTAGCAGCAGTTACACACATAGCCCCAATTTTCCTAATGTCTTACAGTAAATGAGTGGATGGAACTTCAAGAAGTAAACACAGAAGTCAGTCCTTGCTCAAGAAGGGTAATATATGAAAGCACTGCATGATTCAGGAAAATACAAAATGTATAAAATAAGCTAAAAATAATAAAAAGTATGTAATTAACTTAAAAAGTCTATAAAAGTCATGACATGTCAAATAACAAAGCCAGGAGTGTTCTATTGAGCAATGGGAGGATATGAATACATAATTGACAGAGGTCAATAAAACAAAGAAAACTCAGAAAGGAAGTCTAAATTGGAATAACTAGCAGAAAAAATAAATACCACAGAAATGATGGTAAGGGAACTACATAAAAGAAATGATAAATATATAATTTAGTATAAATAGATATATAATTATACATAAACATAAGTAAAGGATAATATATAATTAAACATATGTATGTTAATTAAACAGAAAAAAAATGGATTTGATGGAAAAAGATCAACATAGAAAACAGGTGCAGATGGGGCAAACCTGTTACCCAAAGGTAACCAGAGCAACAAAATAAATAGATAATAGATGGGTAAGTGAATAGGCAAATGTACAGATAAATAGACAAATTAATTTTAAAAAAATAATAGTTTTAGGGATGGGGATGTGCTCAAGCAGTAGCGTGCTTGCCTAGTATGTGTGGGGCACTGGGTTTGATCCTCAGCACCACATAAAAATAAAAAAAATAAAGATGTTGTATCCACCGAAAACTAAAAAATAAATATTAAAAAATTCTCTCTTTTTTAAAAAAATAAAAATTTAGTATAATAAAAAGACAATAATGAAATTGATGTATTAAATCATAACCATATTGAGATTGTACATGGTATGTCTGAGACTTACTGAAAAAATGAAAATGGAGACAAATTTTAATTAAAGTAATAATGAATAATAAATTATGAAAAAGTAAATTACGTTGCATCCCAAGAAAAAAATGATAAGTCACTAGGAGAAAAAAAAAATAGTTTTTGTTATCAAAATTTTCAACTGCAATATTTTATAATAGAAAGCAATGTAGAGACATATTTAAGTCATGTAAGAAATACAATTGTGAATCAAAATTTTATATGAAACTTGATTTTTATATAAAACTTCAAGTATAAAGTATACAAATAATAAGGAATATTAGTATAAATAATAATATTAGGACAAAAACATAAACACATTAAAATACCAATCATTTCAATATAATTTATTGCATTTTTTGTTTGCTTTTGTTTTAGATACTGGGGATCGAGTATCTCCATCCCTTTTTATTTTTTAATGTGAGACTGGGTCTCGGTAAATTGCTGAGGTTGGCCTCAAATTTGGGATCCTCCTGCCTCAGCCTCCCAAGTCATTGGAACTATAAGAATATGCACCACCATTCCTAATCCCCTCAATGTTTGATGAACCTATTATATAGTACAAGACATACAAGCAAGGAAGCATTGGAGAAAATACAATGTAATATCTCATGATAAATAATACATATATACAATTATATATATTGAGAATCTTTATGAGAGTAAGGGTTAATTACCATAACTAGTAATAGTAACACATTTCTTCAGCTTTTGGTTCATCAGTACCAGGAGCCAAAAGTGACTAGATAATGATTACAGCTTCAAGTTTAATGGACACAGTACTGTGCTCAGGGTCTCCATCAAAACAAAACAAAATAAAACAAAACAAAATATAATCTCTAAGTTAACAAAACTTGAACTCATGGGGAGAGCAAACCCACATTTTAAAATTGGATATGAGTAATATGACAAGAAGTAGTTACTCCTATCCAAACTTACTATTTCTCAGATTAATTCTAGCCAGTAAGAACACAGTACTAAAATACAAGTCCAAGTTCGCTGTTCAAATTTCTGTTCAGTAGGTAAGCTTTGTCTCACCCATGTCTATCAGACTCCCCTGATTAGAACTATTGCACAATGCCTATTGGTCTTTAGCTATTCTAACACATTAAGTAAACTCAGAGGTACATCTAGCTCTGCTCTGTTTTATTCCTTCATCTGATCATGGAGAATCAATAACTCATGGGGTACTATGTGCAAACTGCAGCATTAACCCAAAAGAAATAAAGACCTAAGCAACACTATATGTTTATTTAACCCAGTTATTCTCTCTGAATTTCTTTTTTCTGAAAACAAAATTACATAGAGTGGAGAAAAAAAATACTTTTTCCTCATTCATCCTAAGTTCTTTAGCTGGATCTCTGTCAATGAGATTAACAAGAAGTACATTAACAGAACAGGTTGTTAGCATCTGCACTATGGATCACCTTATGATGAAGGAATTCCAGCAATGAAAACATGAAAACTGATTCAATCATTAATTCTAACTCAAAATGCCTGAAACTTGGCATTATTAATACAAAATCTATAAAGCTATCTTAAAATTACAGGTTGGTATGTGCTTTTTGAACTTTTTTAGTAAATGATAATAATGTGATTTTAAATATGACTAACTTTATTTTTGCTTTATTAAATTTACATCACTTATGACACTGGGATGTAGCTCACATGTGCAAAGCTCTGGGTTAAAAAGGATACAATTATATCACTTAGGAAAACTAAAATATTTCATTTTCTCAATCATATCCCCCAAGTCTTGCTGTTAAAATTAACCTGTCAATTTCTCTAAGTTATTATTGAAAGGTGAAAAGAAAAAATAATGAAAAAATTTTGGACCTATCCATCCAATGAAAATCTAGTTCCCACATTTAGAATAATTCATTATTCATAGAACGGAAAACTGAAAACTACTTAAAATTGCTGGGAATTACTTGAAATGGGCTTGTTTGATTGGATTTTAAAAATAAGTATCCAACGCCTTTTCCCTTAATGGGTAAATATTTTAAAAGATAAAATGAGAAAAATAAATACTCCCAGAAACAATGATCTGCCAACTGCAGACCATGAAAGTGCACTGTACTAATTCATTCTAGTTTTATCTGCCCAATTAGTCAAACAAGAGTTAAAAATTAGACAGGCTGGAAATATTGAGATTTCAGTGTCTGGGTAATCTATAAACAAAGCAGGTAGGATCAAGCTGTAACTATAAAATATGTCTTCATTACCAATTCTCATAAATCAGAATTTTAGAGCTAGCGCATTATAGATATCATTTAATTCAATTGTCTTATTATAAACATTAAAATATGACATTCTGAAAGGTTAAATAAGTGTCCAGGGCCTTCTACTATTAGGAACAATGCTTTATTTGCATTTCCTGACTTATTTTTTTAGAGTTATTTTCCATGATTTCACTTTCATGCATTAATCTATCAATTTTAAATTATTTTTAATCAAATTCTGGAAGCAGCTGTTATTTTTTTCAGATTTCCGTTAAAATACCATAAAATGATAAATTCACCTAAAAGTACATTTTTCAAGTTGTTTGTTCAATGTTTCCTGTTAGGAAAAATTTTAAAACAAAATTAAAAATATTAATGTTAAGAATGAAGAATGAGTGCAAACATCTGAGAAATACATTTGTCAGTGTTCACTTTAACACCAAGGGCAAGTTGTGGTCTAGAGCCAGATTAAAAGATGTGCATGATGGGCTCAGAAGATGGTTCCCCTGAAATAGGACACCTTGGCCTATGGTCAATACTGAGCATTGCAAACTGGAGGAAGGAGAGAAAAACAGAGAAGCAGAAAGGTCACTCTCTGGACTTCTCCCTCCCTTCTCTCCAGAAGCTTCTACTGTAACTGAGTAAGGCTAGTGTAACAGTTTTCCACACTCAAGGAGAAAGAAACCCACCACCTATGGAGGCCAAGAAGAATCTGGACAGACTTTGCTAAGTTCTTCCCAGTTTCTTACCATTAGATCATCCAATCACTTCGGCATGAGCTTCCACATAAAGCAGTTTTCCCATGGTCCTTGTGCACTCACTTCGGAAGGCTTCCATGACACATAGAACTTTGGTTAAATGAACTTCGTCTCTTTTTTGTTGTTGTTGTTGTTGTTTTTCACATTGCTTTGTTTTAGGGGTCTCAGGCATGAATCTGAGAGAGGAAGAGAGAAAAATACTGCTTTCACTTCCTTCCAATCCTAGTCACATCAATTTTAAAAATTCAAAATGTGAAGGTGTGCTTTTCTGGAAAACACACAGTAGGCTGTCACGACCTTGCTACCTTTAGGTCATGTAATCATGTTGCACAAATTAAAAAAAAAAAAAATAGTGGCTGGCAAGAATGCTCATTCAAGATGGAAGTCTTATAAACATAGAAGAGAAAGAAAGGAAATTTCTTGTAGTAGTCAAAAAACATGGGTTTTGAAAACAAATGATTCTTCAAAGAAAGTCTATCAATATATACTTATAGTTGTCTGTTTAAATATAAAAGACATGCTTACACATTTCAAAAGTTTTGCATATGCAAAATTTTTATTAGTTATGATACTGATAGAATTAATTTAGAATTTAAATTTCAGGCTTTTACATTTGCATAAAACAACTGATGTTGCCACAATTTTTAAAATCCCAGAGTATTTTTCCATACATTCTTATTTTATGACTTTAACAGGTATTGAGATTTTGACCTTTGATTTAAAAACATAAGACATGAAATATGACTTCTACAGTAAAAAAAAATATATAGTATATTCTATGTGTTCTGAAGGTGTTGTCTTCACATTGCTAAAGGACAATGATATTTTCTAAATGGTATAGTAAGTGCATAGATTGCATACCTAATATGTCTTATTAAAGATAAAAAATGTATCTTTAGATGTTAAAAGGATTAAGTAAAAATACCATAAGATGAATATTTCTTTCTTGTTTGTATATATGTGGTTCTATTTTTCATTGTTATATATTATACATCATAGTAAAATTTGAAAAAAAGATTTATTATGAACTTTGTCAGAATGCTTTGAGCAGCACATTTATAATGCAAAATTCTCATCTAAAATTCGGGACATTATTTCATGAAGTAGGTATATTATATCTGTAAGTCAAACAATATTTTCATGATGAGTTAGTATCTTGGTACTGAAAAAAATAAGCAAATGCTGTTACATTTCAACGTATAAATCACCCTTAGATATGCAGTAAACCCATATATTAATTATCAAATTGTTTTTCCTGCTTTTGCTTTTCAGTAAGATCTTTAATAGTTTCTCAGGGTAGCTGTTATCTCCTCAGTAAACATAAAGTTTTTAAATGATCTTTGAAATACTTCAACCACATCCATATTTCACATAAAAAGATTCAGAATTTCTTGTCTTCTATTATTTACAGTTTTTGAGTACTTTTATTAAACTTGAAAAGGGAATCATAAAAGCATGTGTATGGACTTCAAAACAAAGATATTTATCCTTATAAATGCTGTTGCATTGGTTAACAGCATACTTTTTTCCTCCCATTATTTAAAGGCTTTTCTAAAGAAAAACAATAAAACAGAATCTTCAGTATTATGACAAGTGTTAAGTGCTAGTAGTGTTTAGAAAAATCCTAAGTAATCAAAGAATATAGCAGCAGTTTAGGAGGCCTGGTAAACAAAACTGTCTCATTTGCCAAACTTCTGCATTTTGTTATGATAGGAAATTTAAACATAGAAAGTTATATAGGTACACGTGATGCTTGAGTAAATTAGATGCACAGATGATCAAAACTTTCAATAATTCAGACATGCTTTTCTTTGTTTTGACATGTACATTTTTAAATAAATAACAGAACATGAATGCAGCACACTCTAGTACAGTAAAGGTGCATAGATCTTTTTCTATAGCTGAATAATTTCACCCAGAGAGAAATGAAAAATGATTGCGCAACTTTTTCTTTTACAATTCCTTTTTATTTTTTTTCCTATCTTCAGTATATTCAGAAAACGGATTCAAAATTAAAATGTAAAAATATTAGCACAAATGAGAGGCAGATGGTAGATGAGAAGAAGAGTGTGGTCCTCCAGAGTTCCCTAGCTCGAGACTGAAACAGCAAGAAGACTGCTCTTCAGTGAGGGATGTGACTATAGGAGCAAACTGAGATTCAACACTGGGCCCGAAAAGAATCACAGGGACAAAGAAATTCAGGAACTTTGAACATAAAATAAGAAATAATACATTAGAGCGGTACCAGCCTGGCTGACAGTGGTGACAACATCATGAGCCCCCTGCAAAGGACAGGAAAACACAGGCAGAGAGAGAGAGAAACAAAAGCACATCAAATAAAATTGGCTTGAACAAACATGTGGAATGAGAGGGAAGCTGACCATAACTGACCCAAAGAGAGGGGGAGAAGTTGCTTAGAGTAAAATGTCATAAATAGCTCTGCCAACAGGTAGACGCTGGTGAGAACCAGAGAGTTTATGCAGAGGGAACATTTTTAAGTGGCCACAGGGTAGCTAGCGGAGGCTGGAGATCAAGGACTCATAAAGGAAGTTGCCAGAATGACCCTGTTGGCTATTGTGGGGCTCAGAGTGTGCCTGGAGCAGGACTCTGCCTAGGGCCATGCAGACTATAGACACCTAGGAGAGAAAACCACCACTTTGACGCTGGTATCCCATCTGGGCGACTGGGAAGACACCAGTAAAGGCCCATCAGGTGCTTGTGCACTACACACCTGACTCCACGTAATTCACATCCTTGGTGATGGTGGAATCTGTGGAAACTACAAGGGTTTAGACTCTTCACACTAAAAGTGCAATTTTACAGAGCCACCTGAGACCCAGATATCCAGCTGAGGTAGCTTCTGCCAATAAATACCCACTGACAGAGATCCAAACTTCAGTCAAGACTGAAAACCAGCTGCTGGAGCTTCCAACTTAGAACCCTTCACCAGCCCTGCTTTGAGAGTCCCAGACCTGCCAGCACTCCTTGTTCTACCCCACCCCGTCCCCACAGGAGAAGGGAAACAGAGCTGCTACAACCAACCCAGGCTCCTGGACACAACGGCTGATGACTTGGTGAGGAACACAAAGCAGTGGCACTAACAACCCCAAGTCCTTGACCCAAAGGTCACAGAGCACCAAATGCAAAGAACCACACAATAGCATAAGCAATGAACAGGCCATGCTAAGTTTTGACCACCTTAGGAGAGACAAGCCCTTGTTTTCTCTTCAAGAATGTTCCCTTAAACTAGTAATTTGTTGATTTCTCTTCATAAAAAAATAGCATTTTTCTTAGTCCCTTTCCTTTTTTATATCATGTTATTGTTTAACTTTAATTTCATTAAATGTCTTTATTTTACCTTTTCCTTTCACCATGATTGTTAGTGATTGTGATTATGTGTTCTCTCTGTGTCAACAAGTTCAAATAAAAAATATATATTTCACATAAAAAGATTATATATACATATGTGTGTGTGTGTGTGTGCATGTTTCTTTCATTGATGAGGTAAAATTTTACATCATTTGATCAGTTTTGAGCTTATATTTGCTTGCTTATCTGTGTCTTGCCTTTTGTTCCTCTTATTACCTGCTCTCCACTCTCTTCCTCCACTAACAGCCAATTTTTCCCATTTCATCTTCTTCCCTTTTGCTATTTTGCTCTTTTGTGTTATAGTTTATTCCTGTTTCTTTACAGCCACCATCAGCTACTCTCTCCTGCTTTTCCTCTGTTCACTTTTCAACGTCATATCCCCTCTTCTCTTCACTTAAGGAACTATTTTTCTATTGTCTGATAGAATAATATATTTTATAATTCCTACCCCATTCATGTTATTTTGGTTATAAATAAAATGGATGATATAGTAGACACCTGGTGGTTGATGTGTTATCTAGTTAACACATGTTATAGGTGATGCTGACCCCACATTCTTTTCCATTCTTTTAGTAATTAGTGTCAAAGATGTGAAAGCAGACATTGTGCATTTATTTTAAGTCTCCACATTGTTTGCTAACAATATTTCTATTCCTTGCTTCTCTTTTCTCTAACAGCGGTAGGTCATTGATTGGGGCAATTCAGTCTCACAAATAGATATCTTACTGATTATCAACAATAACAACTCATCCACCTAATGACAAACATACTCCAAACACAAACCAGGCCCACTGGAGCCTCAACAATACTTCAATGAATAAAATTGGGAGTTAAAAATCCCATATTAGTGACCAGGCCCCAAGTAAGCAAAACTAGAGTGGGATGTCAGAGTGGGCATCTACTCACAGAGCAAAAAAAATGAAGAAGTCCATATGAAAACAAAGATAACTATGCACCAAAGGATGCACATATAGAAGGGGAAAGGAATCCATCTCAACTGAGATGCTAGTCCAAGACCTCTGAAAACATGAGGATACAGGCAACAAATCTCCTCTAAAAAATTCACAATACCCCAACAAATAAATCTACAGATTCAAAAGTGGAGGAAATTTCAGAGACACTATAAAATGCTGATTATTAAACTTTTCAAAGAATTAAAAGAAGATTTAAAGAAAAAATTAAGAAAGCAAATATGGGGATAAAAAATCATTTCAGTAAATAAATAAAGATACTGAAAAGAAACCAAGAAGAACACCTGGAAATGAAAGACCCAATGAATAAATTAAAAATTAACTTGTTCCACCAACAAATTAGATTGCATAGAAAATAAATGTCAGATCTTAAAAGACAGGGCATATGAACTTAAAAGCTCATTATACAGTAAAGAAAAAAAGACAAAACAACATGATCGTAAAGAATTCTGGGACATCAATGGACCATACTTGAAGTCATTGGAATAGAAGAGAACATGGAGATAAAGACTAAAATAATTAATTTTTTAAATAAAATAATAACAGAAAAATTTCTAACATACAGGATGCATATGGAAACCCAAACAGACAAGTTCAAAACAGAACCTCCCCCAAGACACATCATAATCAAAACATCTAACAGAAAATAAGGATATGAAAAGTGGCAAGAGAAAAAAAAAAATCAGGTCACATTTAGAGGCAAACCAGTGAGACCCATTTCTGACTTCTCAGAGCCTGAAACAAAGAAGGACGTGAAACAGGATACTCCAAGTTTTAAAAGAAAGTAATTGCCATCAAAGATAGCTGTGTCCAGTAAGGCTATCGTTCAGAACTGATAGGAAACAAATCTTTCACGAGAAGAAAATAAAAGAATCCATGATCACTAAGCCAGCACATCAAAAAATACTTAAAAGTTATGCTGTACACAGAAGAACTCAAAACAAACCCCAAAGCTCCCAAAGAGATGAAACTCCTTAGAAGTAAAACTAAATAAATAAAAGTCAATACTGAATGAAATTTAGCAAACAAACCAAAATAGCAGGAAATAATAAATAATTTGTCCATAAAAACACTGAATCTAAGGATCACAGTGAAAATTAATGGAATTGAAAATAAAACATCAGTACATAGGATCAATGAAACAAAGAGTTGGTTCTTCCAAAAGATAAACAGAATTTCTAAACTGTTAGCCAATTAAACAAGAAGAAAGAGAGGAAAAAACAAATTAACACAAAGAATAAAAAGGAAATAGTGCCAAAGACAATTCTGAATTATCAAATGAGTTCTATCAGAACATTAAAGAACTACATTAATCTTGCTCAAATTATTTCATGAAATTGAAAAAGAAGGAATCCTCCCAATACATTCTATGCAGCCAGTATAGCTCCAATACCAAAAATCACACAGCCACAAGAAGAAAGCTACAGACTGATATTTCCAATGAGTATAGATGAAAAAACATCATAATAAAATATTAGTGAACCACATTCAAAAGCATATAAAAAAGTTAATACACCATGTTAGTTCAAGAATCATATAATCATCTCTATATTCAGAAAAGACCTTTAATAAAAGCAGCAACTCTTCATGCTCAAGTGCTAGATAAACTACAGATGGAAGAAAATTAGCCCAACATTATGAAAGCTATATATGATAAATCCAAAGCCATCATCCTACTGTACCGAGAAAAACTAAAAGCATTTCTTCTAAAATCAGAAACAAGACAAAGATGTCCACTCTCACCACTCCTATTCAATATAGTTCTGGAAGCTCTCTTAAGAGCAATTAGGAAAGAGAAGAAAATTGAAGCGATACAAATCCGAAAAGAAGTTAAATTTAGCTCTTTTCTCTGTTCATGGCTGGGTCTTCTATCTAGAAGATACCAAGAAAAACACCACCAGAAGTCCTATAGAACTGACAAATTTACCAAAAGAGCAGGATACAACCTTAACACTAATAAATCAATAACTCTCCCATGCACCAATATGATTCTACTCAGAAAGAAATCAGGAAAACCATCCCTGTCACAATAATCTCGAAAAAATGTACTTAGGAATTATTCTAATCAAACAGGCAAAAGACTTGTACATTGAAAATAATGAAGACTGAAGAAAGAAATTGAAGACCTTCAAATGTGAAAAGACCTTCTATGTTTTTAGATATGGAGAGTTAATATTGTCAAAATGGCCATATTATCAAAAGTGTTATACAGATTCTGTGCAATCCTCATAAAAACACCAAAATACATTATTAATAGAACCAGAAAAAACAGTGCTTGAATTTATTCAGTAGAACACATAATCTAGAATAGCCAAAGAAATCTTAAGCAAAAAGAGTGATGCTAGAGGCACCCCAGTACCTGAACTCAAGTTACATAAAGAGCTACAGTAACAAAATAGCATGGTATTGGCATGAAAATAGACAAAAGAAACCAATGGAATAGAATAGAAGAAAGAGAGACAAACCCGTATCTGTTATTTGACAAAGTGCCAAAAATATATGATGAAAAATATAGCCTTTTATACAATATTTCAGGGAAAACTGGATATTCATATGTAGATGAAACAAGATCCCTATCTTTCACCCCACACAAAAGTGGAACCAAAGAAAACTGCTAGAAGGAAACATAATAAGCTCAACACTCCTATATATTGGCACAAGCACTGACTTCCTTAACAAGATCCTAAAGCTCAAGAAATAAAAACAGGAATTAACAAGTGAGATGGCATCAAATTAAAAAGCTTCTGCAGAACAAAGGAAACTATTAAAGCATGAAGAGAGAACCTACAGAATGTGAGAAATTCTTTGCCAGCTATTTCCCTGACAGGAAATTCATATCCAGAATATAAAAAGAATTCAATAAGCTTAACCCCAAGAAAACAAGCAAACAAATAAGTGAATAAAATAAAAATGCAATTGGTATTGGGTCAAGAGAACCAAACAGGCATTTCTTAAAAGGACAAAAAATGTAGGAAAAAGGTTCAATCACTAGCAATCAGAGAATTATGAATCAAAACTATATTGAGATTTCATCTCACTCCAGTCATAAAGGCATTTATCAAAAATGCAAATAATAATAAATGCTGATGAGCATGTGGGGAAAAAGTACACTCATATATAATTGATACAAGTGTGTATTAGTATGACCACTCTGGAAAACAATATATAGAGATTCTTCTAAAAATAGGAATGCAGCCACCATATGATGCAACTACCCCACTTCTTGGTATGTATTTGAAAGAACTTAAATCACCATACTGTAATGACATAGGTACATCTATGTTTAATATGGAACAACTCAGAATAGTCAAGTTGTGGAACCAATCCAGATAACTATCAATAGAAGAATGGATTAAGAAAATGTAGCATATATACACCATAATGTTTCCTCAGCCATAAAGAAGAATGACTTTTTGACATTTGCCAATATATTGGAAAATTTGGACACTATCATTGTAGTGAAATAAGCTAATCTAAATAACAAACCCAAAGGTTGAATGGTCTCTGACTACAGATGCTAACACACAACAAGTGAGTGCAGGAGAATAGCAGTTCAGTGGGTTAGACAGAGGGCAATGGAGGGTGAGATAGAATAGGAAAGACAAAGACAGGGGAATGATTCTGTCACAACTTTTCCTTTGTACATATGTGACTACACCACAGTGAATGTCATCATTTTGTATATCCACAAGACTGGACTCCTCATTAGAAGAAGATATACTCCATGTTTGTACAAATATGTCGAAATAGATGCCACCATGATGTATATGTAAAAATAACAAATAAAAAGAAGAAGAAAAAAAAGAAAATCAAGGGTAGATTGTTTTCTCTTATATGACAAAATTAAAGCAAAATACTCGGAAAAAAGTATCTGGGTCAAACCTTGTAATGATAACAGATCAGTGGAGTAGAAGAAATCATGATGGAAAGAAGAAAGGAATGGAAGAGGGAAAGACAAGAGGAGAAAATACATAACACATTTGACAACATTATGCTATGTCCTCTCTACTTTTATATGTATATTTATAAAGCACCAATTAAAAATACGTTAACTGCTCTGCTCTCTTCCTCTCCTTTCTAAAGCTTTCTTCCTCTCCTTTTCTGCTCTCTTCTTCTTCTTTTCTTCCCCTTCCTGCTGCCCCCCTATAAAATCTCTTGGTTGAAAAATAAATAAATAAATAAATAAATAAGAAAATAAAAATAAAATAGATTGATTAATTAATTCATTAATAGAAATTCAGTGGAGTAGATAAAGAAAATCAGGAGGAGGGAGAAGAAGAGTGAATAAGGAGATACCTAGGACTGAAAAGAAGCAATTAATTTCCATGCATATATGATTGTGTAAAAATATTATGTATAACTATAATGCACTAATAAAAGCATTTAAAATTCTTAGCAAGGTGTGGTGATGCAGGCCTTGGGAGGCTTGGGAGACTGAGAGTAGCTTGGGAGGCTGAGGTAGGAGGATCACAAGTTGGAAGGAAGCCTGAGCTCAGCAATTTAGTGAATCCAAAAAGAAGCAGAAGTAGCTCTTCTCATATTTGGCAGAGAAGCAACTTCGTGAGACCCTGTCTCAAAAACAAACAAACCAATAAGCAACAAAAAACAGTCTGGGGATGTGACTTCATGGTTAAGTGCCCCTGGGTTCTATCTCTGGTACCAAATAATAATAATAAGTTTAGCAAACCTTAGCTTTCTTGACCAATTCTAAAATACTACATTAAGGGTGGGAGTGGTTTTTAAAATTATTTAACATATTTTCCTTTATTGCTCATCTTTTGATTTCAGTGTGGTAAAATGAGAGAACAGTGAGCCATGTGGTAAGACAACAGGTGTCATGGCACTAAAACTCACAATGAGATTGGATGTGCAGACCAGATTTAGCCTCCATCCCACAGCAAGTCCTGAATTCTGCTCCAGTTCCTCTCCAATCCAGTTTAAGAATAATTACAATCACACAGGGCCCAAGGGAGAAGCCTCTGTTGGTAGGCCTGAGACAGGGCCATGGACCTGTGTCCCATGCAAATCTTAAAGTGATGCCATCAGTTGATTGGAGCTCTCTCCAGTTCTGTCTGGGAAATAATACTGCTCCTATATCTAGAACACATGATCTTTAGGAGACATAACTACTTTTCACCCCACAGCAAATTCTACAGAAATTATAATTATTTATTGTAGCCCTTGATTTGGTTCCAACTCCCTCAGTTATTATCCAAGATCAGTGCTGACTACTGATATATACACAGAAATCCATTAAGAGCTATCCCATGGACACAGAAGTAGTAGCGTAGTATTAGCTGTGCCAACTATGTTCTCTGAAGTGGATTCTCCTGCCCATGCTAACTATAATGACCAATACCCCCAGAGTCATCCAGCCCACCCAGAGACCAGACAGGATCTACACCTCTGAAAGCTCCTCATAACAGGTTCAATCATCACAAATCTCTGCGTGGACCCAGCTTCCATGTGGCTTGACTGCAATCCCACCCATGCATGGTCTTGGATACAATTCCCTCTGCCCAGAGATCTAACAGGTAAAGGATATTTCAAGTGAATATAAACAGAAGAGATTAGGAATGGCTAAACTTATATTAAACAAAATAGTATTTTAATCAACATCTTTCAGAACTGACCAAAGAGTCATTTTACATTGATAAAGTGATCAATTAATTAAAAGGATATAAAGTTTACAAGTATCTATGCACCCAATATTGTAGCACCTAAATACATAAAGTAAACATTAAGAGCACTAAAACTGAGAAATTGCAATATAAAGATGAAAGGGAACTTCAATAACATAGTTTCCAAGAGAGTTTCTATGGAAAGAAAACCAGAAAGGAAACACTGGACTTGAATAAAACTGTAAAGCAAATGAACTCAGCAGACATTTATAGAACATTCCATTCCATAACAAGGGAAGACTTTCTTCTCAAGCACAATGGAATGTACAGAAGAGATCATATGTTGGATGACAAAGCAAGTCTTAACATACTTAAGAAGACTTAAATCTCTTTTCTGACCAAAATTTTGGGGAATTAGAAATCAAAACTAGGAATGGTTTTTGGAAAATTAAAAAATACGTGTACAGGAACAATATAGTCCTGAATAATCAAAGGATCAAGACAGAAATTTTCAAAAAGGGAATTAAAAAAGTGTCTTGAGAAAAACAAAAGTGAACCCAATATATAGAAACCCATAGAGTACAGCAAAAGATTGCTAAGAGTCTGCAGTAATAAATAATTGTAACAAGAAATAGGAAAAAAAAAACTCAAATGACCTAACTTCAAACAAAAAACTACAAAAATAAGAAAGGATAAAATCAATTCAATGAAAGAAATGAATAAAATTGAATCTAGAAAGAAAATAGAAAATGTCAATAAAACTAATAATTTTTAAAATAAAACTTTATTGCCTTTAACTAGCCTAAAAAAGAAAGAAACACTTAAATGAATAAAATTACAAATGAAAAGGAAAGATTACAATTGATATAGCAGAAATTCAGAGTTCATAATATACTAACATTGTATGTCACAAATTTGGAAGAAATGGAATCCTAAAACTACCGAGACCCAAGCCTGAGGAACTGGAGAATCTAAACAGGACAATAACAAGCAAAGAAATTAAATCAGTAATCAAAAATTCCCCAACAAAGAAAAGCCCCGAAAGAAATGGTTTCATGGGTGAATTCCAAAAACCATGTGAACAAGAATCAACACCCATCCTTCTCAAATTATTCCAAAATAAGAAAGGTAGTTCTAAACTCATTTTATAAAGCCAGCTTTACCCTTAAGCCAAAATGATATAAGGGTAGAACAGCCAAAATGATATAAGGGTAGAACAAGATTATCAGAGGTAAATATCCTTAAACACAGATGATAAAATTCCCAACCAAATACTAGTTAACCAAATCCAACAGCATATTTAAAGGATCATACACTATAATATAATGGGATTTAGCCATGTAATACAAGCATGTTTTAATATGCACAAATCAATAGCTATAACATAACCCCTGAGAAGAATAAGTGAAAAAAGTCACAACATTTATTTCTAGTTGGAGAATAAGCATTGGACAAACTTGAACAGCATTTCATGATGAAAACTCAATACTTTAGGTATATAAGAAATAGTCCTCAACGTAAGAAATGTGATAGATGGCACACTCACAGCTAACATCATACTAAATGGTAAAGAGCTGACAGATTTTCTCGAAGACTGGAAATAAAATGAAGGTTCTCTCTCTCACAACTGAATTTGAACATAGTACTGGATGTTCTAGATGGAACAAGTAGATTTAAAAGAGAAATAAGTCATCCAAGGTGGGAAATAATTTGTGAAATTGTCTCTTTTGCAAATAAAATGATCTTATGTAGAGAAATCCTAAAAAAATTGACAGAATAAATGAATTCAGAAAAGTTGCAGGATACACAATTAACACACAAAACTCAGTTGTGCTTCTATACACTAATAATGAATAATCCAAACATTTTTTTAAAAAACCTATCTCATTGACAAAGGTATCAAAAAGATTAATCTACTTAGCAAGATCCTGTCTCAAAGTAAAATGTAAAACATCATGATGTGGTTTATTATTTGAGTGCTGCTGGGTTGAATCCCCAGTACAAAAAAAAAAGCAAAAAGAAAGAAAGAAAGGAAAAAACAAACAAAACCAAATATGTATTTATTTATTGAAGTAAATAAAGGAACAATTGCATTTGCATTTAAAGTTATCCTGTGTTCATAGATTGCAGAATTAATACTATTGAAATGTGTACACTATCCAAAGCAATTGACAGACTCAGTGCAGTTCCCATGAAAATTCGAGTGTCATTTTTCACAGAGAAAAAAAAAATTCTCAAATTTTATACCATTGAAAACCTCAAAGAGCCAAAGCATTCTTGAGAATGAAGAACAAAGCTGGAAGATTCATACTTCCTGATTCAAACTATATTATAAAACTATAGTAATCCAAAGAGTATGGTTGGGCTGGGTATGTATCTCAGGGGCCACGTATTTGCCAAGTATACAAGAAGCCCAAGGTTTAATCCCTAGCACACACACACACACACATGCACACACACACACACACACACACACACACACACACGCTTGTGCACACACACAAACACATTAGTACTGGAATAAAAATTGGTACATAAATCAATGGAGCTGAATAGATCCCTCAAATATATACCTGTGCATATATGATCAATTTGCCTTTGAAAGTGTTACAAAATGAGGAAAAGAGAATATCCTCAGTAAGTATTGCTGGGAATCCTGGGTATCTACATGCAAAAGAATGAAACTGAACCCTTAGATTATACCATGTATAAAAGTTAATGCAAGATGGATTAAAGAACCTAAATGTGACATTTGACACAATAACCTCCTTGAAGAAAATTTAGAGAATAAACAACAATATAGGACAAATGCAAGTAGAAAAAATATAATGGAAATTAGAATAAAATCATTAACATAAGCAATGTTATTGATTACAAAATCTCATTTTTGTAAATGTACAACTGATAAATCTCTCATAAATCTAGCCAGGAAACAACAGAGAAGATGTAAACTATGAATAGCAATGGTTAAGGAGTTGGGACATCAGTATGGAGCCCGAGGACATAGAAAGCATAATAACAGCCTGCAATGAATAAATTCATACCTACAGATTTGAAAGCTCAGATAAAATGAAATGATTCCTTGAAACACAAATTAATAAAGCTCACAAATACAGAAATAAATAGTCATAATAGGTTTATATCATTTTAAGAATTAAAAATAGTAATTAAATTCTTTCAAAATAGATAGTACCAAGCAACGATGGTCTTAGTAGTGAATTGCACAAGACATTCAGCAAACACATGATGCAGTGTCTTCTTGTAAACAGTTGCAGAAAGAAGACTTCCTAACAGTTGATAATGTCAGCCTTATTTTAGTACAAAAGCCGAACAAAAACATTTTAAAAAAGGAAACTATCTCTCATAAACATAGATGCAATAATCTCTATCAAAATATAGCAAACTGAAAACAAAGTATAAGAAGTCAGATACAGGACTGGGATCATGGCTCAGTGGCAGAGCGCTTGCCTTGCACGTATGAGGCACTGGGTTCAATCCTCAGCACCACATAAAAATAAACCAATAAAATAAAAGTATTGTGTCCATCTACAACTAAAAAAAAATAAAAAGAGCTTCTAGAAATTAGAAATTTAAAAAGCAAGTGTTATACAACTTGATAAAGTGGGATTTATTTCAGATATATAATACTGGCTACACTCTCAATAACTTATCAATAAAAAGTACCATATCAATAGGAAAAAATAATAAAACTATATACTTATCAATTGTTACAAAATAAAAACATTTGATAAATTCAAACAAACCTATATGAGTAACATTCTTGGCAAGCTGGGAGTCAATGCCTGCCCTCACCTTGGTAAAGAATATCTACCAAGACTGCTAGGTAGTACAGTGCTTGCTCACAACCCTGGGTTCAATCTCCAGTACAGAAGGAAAAAAAAAAAAGTTAAATAATGTCTATGAAAACCGACAGTTAACAACATACTTAATGGTATAAAACTGGATGCAGTTTAATCATATGAAACTGGGTAACAGCTCTGCAGTTTTGTATAATAGTGGACAATTTTGCTCCTAAGTATGTATTCATCTAGTTTAAAAACCTATCCCCACAAAACTGCACATAAATGTTGATAGCAGCACCTTTGCTAAAATCTGAAAGGAATAAGTCTTGAAAAGGTGGTGAGTGGATGAATGAACCAACTGTGATACATGCAAGCAGTGACATATTATCCAACCATAAAAATGAGATAACACGCAATGAGAGATTATGGATGAATCTTAAATGCTTATTGCTAAGTGAAGGACAACAGTCTGAAAGGGCTTCATACTGTGACTACATTGTGTTACATTCCAGGACAGCCTGATGCACAGCAGGGTGACTCTAGTTTACAATACTGCATATCCGAAATTTTCTAAGAGTATATTTGAACTCTTCTCACCTCCCATCACTCAAAAAGAATGGTAACTGTGTGAGGTCATGCATATGTTAATGAACTGGACTATGGTAATCATTTCACAATGTTTGCCTACATCAGTACATCAAACTGTGTGTCTTAAGCATACAAAAGTTTACTTAATAAGCTAGAGGGAAAAATTGGATTATAAAATTTTGTTATCGTCGGTGTTTGGGGGAAACATGGAATGATGAATAAATGAAGCACAGGGATATTTTCATGTGATGAATCTATTTTGTATGATATTATGTTATTATACTACATGATAAAATTTGTCAAAACCCATTTAATGGGTTTAACAACATGAAGAGTGCTAGGGTTTGGATGTGGTCTCATGTTCCCTACAAGCTCATGTGCTGGAAGTTCATGACAAGAAGGGAGGGCTTACTTATTTATGCATTGTGCCTACTATGTATTAGATTTCCTATTAATTAACCAAAATTTTATTTTAAACTGAATCACAGAATAAAGAGTAAATAAGACCAATTTTAAAAATACACAATTTAACATGGATGCACATTTCTTTGAAAATTTAGAGAATAATCCTTATCTTAGGTCTGGTTTCCCTGAAGTAGATCCTGACATGAGTATTTATTAGAAAGTTTGCCAAGAAAGTGAGTCCAAGAGTTAAGAACATTGAAGAAGAAGAAGGAAAAAAGAAGATGAAAGAAGGAGGTACTTTTGAAGAAACAACTAGCTAATACTTTTTCTTTCAGTGATGCTATGGAATAGAAATTATGGCTCAGAGTACATTGAAAACTCTGGACAAGGCAGCAAGATTCTTGCTCATCCCAACATGACTTAGAGGTTAAGTCTTAGCAGTCTTTCTTTCCCAAGTGATGCAAACTCCAAGACCATTCTCTCTGAAAGTCACTTTGAATATTTGGGACAGCCATCCAAAGAGAATCCCACATACAGCTCCAGTAAAGCAAACAGAGAACAAGAGAAATACAAAAGGGATTTGTGGGTATCTGAAAGAACACCAATAATGTCCTGTACAATTCTACAATTCTATATAACAAAGTATCTTTACTTAAAAAGAACTATCACTTACTTTTTTTTTTTTTTTAGAAAAAGCAGGCTATTTAATGGAAAAAGAAATGGTAGGGATGGCAGCTAAGAAAAATGTATGTAAAATTTTCGTAAGGTTTATAAATTGTCACAATAGTTGCTATCACACATGATCTAATCAGTTGAGTACAGGAAAAGATCAAAGATCTTCCTCTATTTAAAAATCAGACAGAGATAGGATTTATCAGAGAGATGATATATTGAAATATGACCTTTGACTACAGGATTACAGTGAGCATTTGTATGTCTAAAAACCATGAAATATTTTTCATAAAAAAATTAAAACAGTATTTCTCTACCCATGTATTCAAAAGATAAGAGTCAAGAAATGAAATTTAAAAGTAACAATTACTTCCAAAGAAAACTTGGCAACCACTGTGAACACCATCTATTTCTACCTTTCACTCTTTCAATCTCCCTCTCATTTTACATTCTCTTACACACACAAAACCTGAACACCACATTGAAAAATACCAAGTAGAAATTTTAAAATGCTAGATCCAATATTGCCAGCACTTAAATAAATTCAGACTAATTCAAGTAATGATACTCAAAACCATGTGTCTCTAATATTACTGGACATTCTGGTGAAATGTAACACAGAAAATGTTTCATGATAAGTTAATGTATTAGTATTTATTAAAAGCTTTGATAGAAATTATCAATCTATTGGGGATGAAATGAAGGCATCAAAACAAACTGTGACTGTTAATAAACCATTCTCTATATTTGGAATTTATGACTCTGCAGGGTACAATGGCACAGGCCTGTAATCTTAGCAACTCAGAATGCTGAGGCAGGAACATGATGAGTTCAAGGTCAGCCTGGGCAACTAAGTGAGACCCTGTCTCAAAATAAAAACTATAAAGGACTGGGAAGATAGCTCAGTGGTAGAGTGGCTCTGGGATCAATTCCCAGTACCACCAAAAAACATAAAGTTCACTTCCCTCACATTTTAAGTTAAATTGATACACAGCTAAAACTAATAATTATAAATTTTAAGAAAGAACAAAGCCTAGAAATTTCTATTTAAGCTCTAGATTGAGAATACACTGTTAACTTAAAGTAAATTTAAAATCCAATTCAAGAAATATAATGCTTAGAACATCCCATTTGATCACATTTTTAGATATATGGTAATAAACATCATGCATTCAATAACAATGTTATAAGACTGTGTTTTCCAATGTAAGTTAACAAATTAAGTCATTGTAGAAGAATAGAAGAAAAAAGAATGGGCCAAACCATTTAAGTTGCAGCTCTGTCACTATCTGTGGGACTCTGGGCAAGTTGTTTAACCACAAATGTCACAGCTCACGTGTTTCTTTGACTCCTTTGGATGTACTCTGAGCTTAACATATGTCCCGAAGTAATGACTGTTTCAGGCCCTCATAAGACAGGGTCTCTTTGTTCATAAATATAACCCTTTCATTCTTTCATAGTTTTGTTTGCTAATCTATCTAAAGTTGACTTTTTGAATCACAAAATACCCTGCATTGGGAATTTTTCCTACAGAAACATTTGAAAATTGTTTGGAGATTCTCTCTCTCTCTCTCTCTCTCTCTCTCTCTCTCTCTCTCTCTTTCTCTCTAACACAATTTCAAATCTCCTTTTCATTTCTCTAATGCCTTAATAACATTGAAGACTACCTTGATATCAATCACTCAATAACACCTTTCCTGACTACCTGCTTACTTATACTGAGCCACTAACCACCAAATATTATTATTAATTTTATTTTCATGTATTAGTGTTTTTTTCCTTAACTCCTGGTTAAACTGCATGGATTTAGCTATTTATGTAACTTGTCGTTGTTCTTCAATTTTCCAAAGTGCCAAATATGGTAAACATTCAACCAAATCACAATTCATTAATTCTCATCCAGGCACTGTGAAATTTTAAAGGGATGTATCTGGCAGTTGTGGTGGGAATCACATAAAAGACAGCCATAATGATTTCAGTATATCACATTGTGTTGTTTAAATTTATATTCCAAAACCACAGATCTCTTCATATTATATTTAAAGCAACATACCCTGACCAATAAAATGACAAAACCTACACCAAAGAGTATCAAAAGGGTTCCTTCAAACCTGAATTATAAAGATTGATATGATTAATTCAAAAAATCTTAACTGGTATTAAATATGATAATTTGTGTGTATTTTAAAATAGAGGATCTATCACACAGTAATCATTCAAAAATATTTTCAGGTAACCATTATTGATATATCCACCTATTAGAAATATCAGAAACAGAATGAATGTGAAGCATTTCAACCTAACACTAAATTAATTTCTTCTTCGCATCAGTTAAGTATGTGCGTTTTTTTACTTAAATAATTTTATGCAGACATATCTCCTAGAGAAAGAAAAATTAAGTCCTTCAGTATATGTTTCTTCCTATTAAGTAGTATATTTTCAGTATTTTTACATCTTGATTAATAAGGACATGATGTTATAAAATATCATGTTCTATAATATCCCTCCATTGAAGTAATGTTCATGTGAAATGCCACCACATGAAACGGAAAGTGGGATGTGGATTTAAAATTGTGATGTAAGTTCATCATTTTAAATATAAGATAGTGAGGCATATCTGTAGTTCTCTAATTCTATATTTTATTCTCTAGAGGGTACATTCCCAGCATCCTCTTCTAACAGACACAAAATCTTAGAATTATATTTTCCATCTTTTTTACTGTGAACATAACTTTTTTTTTTTCATTTAGATTTCACCTGATGCCCTATTTTTTTTTTTTGGTCAAACATGATCTGTAATTTTATATTTTTAGAAATTTCTTCAATCAGTATTGTTTCTAATGTCTGGTCTTTATAATACATCATTAATGTGGGTAATTTCACCTGTGTTTCTTCACAAAATTTCACAAGCAGCCCTTCTTAGGTTTTTCTATTTCTCAATTTTATTAGTCACATTACTCAGTTATTTTAATTAAATGCTGCTTTTTTATATAAACATATTTATACTTTCCATACTTCCTTCCAAGCTACTAGTTCTCAAATAAATTTATGTGACTGACCAAAGCGTTTATTTAAATCAGACAGAATGGCTTCCTAGTTATGTAAAAAGAATGAGGTACACAGTTTTCAAAACAGGATTCATGTGAGATCGCCTGGCCTAGACTAATTACGAAAGGAAACTTAAGTTTTAATATTCTGGTCAGAGTTTATGCTGTGCATCTATATAACCCTGGAAAAAAAATAAGTGTTAAGCTGCCATGCA
This sequence comes from Urocitellus parryii, assembly GCF_045843805.1. Taxonomy (NCBI): domain Eukaryota; kingdom Metazoa; phylum Chordata; class Mammalia; order Rodentia; family Sciuridae; genus Urocitellus; species Urocitellus parryii. Next base: position 11,089,228 of record NC_135540.1, on the reverse strand, counting down.
CTATGAAATATGAAATATTGCTTACCTGGTGGGAGGGCAAAAATGCTTTTTAAAAAAATACATATGACTATTTGAGCCCTCAAATATTTAAATGGCTAACATCAAAATAGATCCTAACAATTAAAGTCATATGAAGTTTAGAAGAATATGTTCATTCATTAGTAGATACAACAGTATTTCAGTGTTCAAATGTTTTTAGTTAAATATGATATGGAGCATGTGTATTCTGTTGCCTAATTAGTAAAAAATTTCCTTGAGGAAAATTGTTTAATAGTAATGAATCCTATGTGTGATAAATTGATCTCATTAATGCTCAGGTGGTATTTATTATACCACAATACTTCCTAAAGATTTTAATCTGATTATTTTTGTTCGTTAATTAACAATGGAAAAAGTCATAGTCACAATATTCCATGTGGTGCGTTTCCATAAAATATCAAAATATGTTGCTATATTACAGGATTTTTCAAATGTCTAAGACTTTTCCTTAAAAGTCAGTGGGTAGGGGATAATTCTTAATGAATGCATATGTTTGTGTAACCGGATCCAAATCAAGATAGAGAAAACTTCCTCTTGCTTAGAAAATTTAATTATGGTCTTTTCTATAATTCAAGCCCCACAATTACCTAATGTCCAAGCCAGGCAAAACTGATTTGATTAGTTTCGCCTATTCTAAAATTTCTTAAAAAATAGACTCCTGAAATATGGGTATAGCTTTTTTTTAATTCAAAATTATGCCTACTTATTTCATCTCTGTGGATGAATGTACCATTAGTTTTTTCTACTTATTTATTGTATGATTATATCACAACTTTATTTTTTCATATACCACCTGATGAGTATTTGGGTTCTTTTTGATTTAAGATTATTATGAATAAATCTGTATGAATATTTGTACAAAAGTCTTCTCTATGGAAATGTGCTTTTATTTCTCTTGGGTAAATATGCAAGGGCATAATTCTTGATGTTTGTGAGTGTAAACTAACTTTATTAAAGACTTCTGTGCTCTTTTTCAAAGTAGCTGAAGCATTTCATATTCCCACCAATAATATACAAATGTATAAGAATGTAATTCTTCTATCATTGCAATAGTACAGTCAGTTTATTGTCTTTGTAAACATTTAATGTACAAAGAATAGATATATAAACATAGAAATAAAAAAATGAAATCATTAAGAGCAGGTTGTAGCTTTTACAATTTTGATTAGTCATATATTGTGAAAGCTGCAATCTGGTCTGATTTACAGTCAATGGGTGATAAGTGTCTTGGGGTGGTTGTTATACCTGAGTTCTGAAAGACAGTCCATCTCTTTCCATGCTCCCTGCCTTCTAAGGACACAGGATGATGACTCCGTGCTGGTCCCTGAGGTGAGCTTTAACTGGGTGCCGTTGTACCCTTGTCTCTGTCATGGAGTGGAATGACACCTGCACTGTGACACTCTAAAGGATTTTTTGAATGAGGTTATATTTAGCTCTTCAAGTTGTATGGCCCAAAATTTCTCATCATGTTGTAATAATTACAGAATCAAATTTATTATAAAGTTTTTTTTAAAGCTTAAAGAGAAGCTACATTTATATTCATGATAACAAGTCGTAACAACAGTTCAGATTTTGCCATATTGATAATGAAGACCCTTGATTTTTGACCCTTCCTCAACAATATTCCTTACTTTTTCACATATTGCTATTTTTTATTTTTTTCTAAATCAAGGTTTATTTTGTATTTGAAATAATCGGATTATTTCAGTTTGTATTCACAAAAGCATTACAATATTATTTTTTTCTATATTATTTCTCTCTGGTGTTTTCATCATCCCTTTTCTGTGAGACTCATTGTTTCATGACAACCTAAAATTTCACGGAAAATAGCTCTTACTGATCCTCACTAAGTCCTGTGTGTGATGGCAACCTCTGTTTGCAGACATTTCTCTACTTTGCTGTATTTTGGGAAGTAAGCTCTTTTTGGTGTTTTATTTGAAAATGTTTTGATATTTGTTTTTTTTTTGGCAAGTTGATATGATTACCTTCAGTTATAGGATATAAATTATATATAATCTCACATGTTCATATTAACCTAGTATGTTGAATATGTAACATACTTTATGTACTTAAATTTGGTATTATATACAATATGTATAGGTTATTGTGTTGTTGAGAAAAGATTCTAAAATTCATGTTTCGCATCTTTATGTTAGGAGTGAGAAAGAAGAAATTAAATTGCAACTGAATTAGTTGAATTAGGAAAAGTTAGCTTTTCCTCACTGTAGCAAAACACCTGAGATAAATCAACTTAAAAGTACCAAGAGTTTATTTTGGCTTGAAGTTTCAGGCTACACTTGCCCACTCATGTTGCTTTTGAGTCTGTGGTAAGGCAGACCATCATGGTTGGGATGGAAACAAATTACTTCCTGGAAGCCAAGAAACATAAAGAAAGAGGAAGGGGCTGAGTCCCAACATGCCCATCAAGAGCATCCTCCAAATCACCTCAATTTCTTCCACTCTACCCACCCGCTAAAGGTTCCATACTTGCCAAGAGCACCACAAATTGCTGATAAAACCTTTAGCATATGGGCCTTGGGGAACCCAAAAATCCAAAACACAGTCATGCCATGTAGGAATATCTTTTCAACTATGCAAAATATTATTACATCTCATGATATAAATTATTAATAACACTATGCACAATTTGAATATGAAGATTTCTCAGTTTTCCTGAACTTGGATCATAATGAGATTAATTTTCTATTTAGAATGAAATAATCATATATGCAAGTGAAGATTTAAGCATGCTTTTGAAAATCTGAAACATTTAAGTATTAATTTGGATGACATTATTGTATTTGCTACAAAGTGGCAGCTATTTCAATTAAACATAAGTTTAATGCATCGTTTGTAATGTCACTTCTGAAAGAAGAGAACTTGAGATCACTGTGTCTAATTGTTTCATGTATGGAGAGAAGATTGAGATTTTAGTTGATGTATCAAGGTGTTCCAAAAACTGTGGATTTGAAAGTTATTCCAATGAAAGATACAGAGACATACAAATTCCAAAATATGTAGTAAATATATCTGTATATACACACACACACGTTTCACCACTTTATATTTTATTTTCCTCAGCTTTTTAGTGCAAAATAATTTCACATCAATGAGAAAAAAAAGTCTGACAAAATACTATTTTAGTAATTTTATAGAGTGTAAACATTACATATATTTTTAAGTTACAAATAAACTACAAGTTTTTGTTTCATTTTTATATTATAAAACAATTTAGATAAAGATTAAATTAGATGTTTATTTATCTGGGTCCTTAGCATGTTCTTTCTATGTTTTTTATTAATGACTTTACTCTAAAAACACCAAATAAAAATACTTAATTATCATGTTTATCTTCTTAATGACTGTAACAATGGTTCCAACAAAGAATTATAGAATGGAGTTATTACTGTATTTTATAATTTTTAAAAGTCAAAGCATTTGTGTACAATTAGCCTCAAGATATTTACCATCAACTTACTTGGACTGAAGGTGGTTGAACACAGCAGATGGATAGTTTGTGAAACCGATATTTTTCATCGTATAGACATGGCTTGAGAAGTTGAGAATGGATTTGATTTTCACCATCTGCACATAGATTTTTTTGTCTTGCATATTTAGCACAGTGAGACATCTAATTTGGTTGCCACAATTGCTCTTCATATTTCTAAATTCAAAGAAGTATAATACACTTAAAATACTCTATATCATGTAAAACTATTCACTCTGCACAAAATGGCCTTGAGTTTGTAAAATTTAAATTGTTTTTCACTTTCAAATGTAACTATTCATGATTTCCATTTGTAAAAATATCATTAAGATGAAAGTAAAAAATAAACAAAAAGTCCCTACAAAATAATATCAATGACAAAATATTTGCCTGTATCTTAAAAAAAAACAATGTTTCATTAAAGGGGAATATTCTTTTACCTATGCTTTCTATATCGTGTAGAAATATGTTTGAAAATTAAACTTAATTCAGAGTCTAGCTTTTTAATTCCAATCGGACTTTTCTTAAAGAAAAAAATAAAGCAGATGCATGGGCCTAAGTGTCCATATTGCATTTTTTTGTGGTATGATTGACATTATTAAATAAATAATGTGAGGTATAATTGGAGCCAACAGAAGAATAAATTGACCCATGCAGGAGAATCTCCCAAATTCTCTCAACTTGCAAACACTTCCCCAATTCCCCTTTTATTTGTGTCAGTGTGGAAGAAAATGATATGAAATGTACATTTGGGAAAAGCTTTATCTTTACTTAGGCTGTGTATTTGTGCTATCCAAGTAGCTTCCAGTACAGCAAAATATTCCAGTTCTTTCTGGAATAGTCTTGTGTACTCATTGTTGCTATCATATTGTAAAATTAATGGCAGAAGCAAATATTCCATGACAGAGCAAAATATTTTTATTTCATGAGAATACTAGGAAAATATTTTACATAACCAGACATATAAAATATGTTATGTCTTACGTCATACCTTATTTTTCATTATCACAATTTAAATACAACCAAGATATGGCACAATGAGTTACCAAAAGGCCTTGTTCTATCTGAACAAGGCTTAGAGTTACACAGAGTCAGCTAAAAGGCTGAGGTATGTTCTTTATTATTTATATATCCTTGTAAGAATTACTAAAAATTGGCAGACTGAATTTTCTAAATCAAAATATCTGAAAAACAACAGAGAGTCTATCACAGCATTATTTTATGCAGTGAATTATTTAATACAATAGCCCCATACCTAGGACATGAAGAAGGATATTAAAGTTAGACATTAGTGTCATGTCAAGTTTATTGTGACCATGTTTTATGTGTACCTCAAATCTAAAAGACACAGCATATTTAGTTGTATTAACATTTTTAAGCATATTAGAGGAATTATATTTAATTTTAAAAGAGAGTGTATGTTCTGTGATGAGTCAATTGCGGCCTCTCAAAATGCATATGTGAAGTTCTAAACCCTAGGACCCCCGAGTGCACAGTGTTTGGAGATTGGGCTTTTCCAGAGATAATTAAAATTAAATGAGGTCATGAGGCTGAGATATTGATCTAGCATGACCCAAGGACTGTCCTCATCAGGAGGAATGATCAGTTCAGAGACCTGCAGAGGGCAGACCCTGTTTGGACAAAGGCAGAAGGGAGAAATCTGCAAAGAAAGGGGAGACCCTCAGAAGGAGCAGCCCTGGGGAGGCCCCCCCACATGGCCTTCTGGTCTGCAGAAACATGAGAGCATCCCCTGCTGTTGTTTGAGCTCTTACCCTTAAGGCCCTGAAAACTGAGACCCTGTTTGATTATTTTTTGGTTTTATGATTCTGTTCTTCCTCTTGCTAATTATGCTTCTGTTTTAGTGTTAATGGTAAATTGTTCTTTAGTGGAAATTTTATTTTTTTTTACATTTTTTTTTTCCTAATTTTATATACTATTTTGAAACAGGAAGATGGGTTAAGTACATGATGGGGTACATGTGAGTGCACTAGTGGGGATATACTGCCCTTATAATTTAGAGTTACTCACCCTCATTAGCTGTGCAAATTTGAGATAGACTTTCAACCTCTGTGGTTTTCAGCAAAGTGTTAAAATCCTGTGCTGCTGCTATTGCTAAGGACTACCAAACCATCTGCTTCATCATGGAGAATAAATGGATTTCTGTAGTCTCAGAAAATAAAAGCAATAGTAATATAATAATTGACTCAGAACAGGTTTTTATTGTAAGGGGTTTCATTTTTTTGTACTCTGCTATTTTAAATTTGAAATCATTACTGTTTATATTTAGAGTCTTGTAGGTGATGTTTAAAGTTTTAATTACTTTTATGAAAGTATCAAATGTTTATTAGAGTAATATTGACTCATTCTATGTAGAATTTCTTTTCTTAATTCCTAACTGATTTCTAATCCCTAACTAAAGAATCTAGATAAATTTCTTCTATCATGTAAGTAGGTAATATGTTTTGTACTGTGTATAATTTTCTCAGTAATGCTAAAATATCAAGTATAATGAAAGCTGTGAGCATCCTTACCTGGGAAAGTAATAACACATCATGAGAGTCAACAGCCCCAACAAATATTTTATGGAAATATTTAAAAGTTATAGTTATGGGATTCTCAAATTGATGGAGAATTTTGCCAGCTGGACTTGAGATGTATTAGGATTATTTAGTTGATTTTATGATTGATATCGTCTTCATTTGATTCAAGCTTCTTGAGAGATTAGAGCCTATTTACCTTATTTACTATTTTTATCTTTAGGACTTTAGGTAACATTTAGCACATAATAGATATTCAGAGTAAAAAAATTATTGAGTTGAAAAACATGTACATACACTCGTGTCAAATTTCCACATGATATGAATAGGATTTTGCATTTTTTAAATATCTTGTTTGGCACGTGGCAGTTTTTATTTAGAATATGTAACTAAATATATTTTTAGAACAATATATATTTCCATGAAATTAAAATAAATTTTGTATTTGAATTTTTTTGTTGGTGAATTTAGTAAGTCTATGAGAAAATGAAAGGAAGACAATTACTCTTGATATGAATCCAGGAATTACAAAAACAGAATTTTTGATAAAACTTCCTACTGATTTATAATATTAGTAAAATAAGAATTATTATTTTTTGCTTCTCACACTATTCATATTTTCAAGAAATCTTTCAATATTTGAAGAATATAACTCCAATCTAACTAAGCAATGATACAGGGATAATGGAAAGAGGATTTTGGATTAACGATCCCCAATATATATGCCTTTTGATTAAGCCAAATAGTTGGACACAGGCCATGCTAAGTCCAGCTTCTAGTGACCTCTTCTTGGCTAAAATCCAGGTAACCTGGTGCAAATGTCCAAAAGCCTTCTCCCTGTTAGTCACGTGTTTTCTACTTCAGCCTGTCCTTTTGGACCCTGGCCAATCTAGCCTGAGACTTCATTGAGATGAGCAAGCAGCACCGATTTTCCTTTTAAACTAGTCTTGCCTGTGTCTGCTTCTGCAGGTCTTGCTATGAACGGGGGACCCCGGAAGAAACCAGCTGCAGCACTTGTGAGGTAGAATAGCTTCTTCGGTCTGGACTGGATGGAATTCCAAACATTAAAAATAAAAGGAGAAAATGGTGATGCAGACAGGCTACTCTTTCAAGGCTGATAAACCTTCACCATTCTATAGAAGAATGCTTTAGGAAACAGGCAATTGGCTGGTTAGAATAAGTGAAGGAGATTCTTATTAAAAGACCTTGTACAGTTGTCAGCCAGGAGAATGATTCATTATACCAAAGCATCCTTGACAAAACCAGGCTGTAATGTCATTTTATGTTAAAATTATACAATGGGCAGCATTTTATATATAATATATAGGCATAGATATGCATACACGTAAATGTCATATAATATATACATGAAGACTTCCATTGCTGTATTTAATATAAATTTTAAATCAGCCATGGCATAAAAATATCCTAGTTTCTTCAAGCAAATAAATTAATGTTAATTATATCTATTAATTTCTATGTTGATGCTAGCATTGTATGGAGGAGTGCCATCTGTTAGATGAGGATGGGTGGTACTGAGTGGTACTGTGAAGATTTAGTATATAAAATCTATTCAAGTATGTAAATCTATAATATTGTTATATTTTTACTATTTATATCTCTTGGCTTTACTTACTTTAACAAAAAAGGAAAGGATGAAAAAGAATACAATTCTACAGTGAGATCAGTCTGAATATAACATATTCTTTGGGAAGTTACTAGGATAAAAATGGAATTAAAATCCTTGTCATATCGTTTAATATCTAATATATTGAGATAATTTATTTGACCTCTCTTCTTCTTCGTTTTTATTCAAAACTAAAATCAAAAGGCTTTCTTATATTATGTTCACCAATAGTTGAATACTTCCCCTTCATGAAGAACTTCCATTAAGTAGTTTGAGTAATGCAATAACTTTGATTTCCTCCTTATTACACCCTTCCTATATTTTTCTCTATTATTCCACCTCTCCCTTCTTTTACTTTTACTTTTACTTCTTAGAAAGGCTACAGGTGTATCTCCACATAGGAGCACTTTAAATAAATAATTAATAAGTGTGATGAGTTGGATTTGAACATATGATTGATTCATAATTTTTACATTTATACATTAAGTTAGAGACTTGTAATAATGGTTCCTAATAAATATATATCAACAAGTAAGCTCTGACTACATAGGAAAAATGCTGAAATATAGTTTGAAATTCAGTTTGAGCAAATTGTAGAACTAAGGAATTAACTTTTTGATATCTGACATGGGCTGGGTTAAAGGTAACTGTAATTATGTTATTAGTATACAATACTGTCTCACCAAAGAATTGATTTTAGTCAAAATGCACAGCTGCAGGTCTACACCAGATCAAAAGCCTTGGGTACTGGAGAATGACTTATTGGAAGAAAGTAAAGAAATTGTTATGGTTTAAATATAGTGTTTGAATAAACAATGTGTTTTGATACATCTGAATGAAATACTAAATATCTCATTTAGTATTTCATAGGTCATAGTGAAATCAGGTAGGATACACTTAGTGATGAATAACAGAAAACTTACCTTCAGCAGATATTTATGGTTTACGCATTGAGAAACCCTTAAGATTGGTTTACTATTCAATACCATAGATTTTCCACTACTTTGAAGCCTAATCTTCCACTGCCAGATGGACTGGCAATAGCACTCTTGGAGTTTATGAAGAGGTCATTATATTCTCAAATATTACATTGTCACACTTCAGCATTGTCATTAAAGGATATAAAGGATGGGGGAGGGTGGGAAAGGGACTAAAGACACAAAACTTTTTCAGGGTCTTGAAGTTAATGTAAGATCTATGCAAAGTTAGCCTAAAAGATTACATTAAACTATTAAAATATTTGGAGGTTTTTAAAAATACCAATGCTGACTTCAATCCCATAACAATTAGTGCATAATCTCTCAGGATTTAGGCTGAAATAAACATTCCTCAGGTAAAAAAAAAATATATATATATATATATATATATATATATGCATGTGGGTGTCACATTACTCTAGTACAGATGACATAATTCATTCCCTTTGTCAGAGAGTACATACAATAGAGGTTTTTACGAAGAAAAAAAAAGAAAGGATAATGAATTCAGATAACAATACTATGCAGAATATTAACACAAAGTTAATGTACAATGTCTTTCTTGAGTCAACTGCCCTGGCAGGACACAGAACTCTAAGCAGGGCTATAGCCCAAGGATAACATATATAAGCCCTTTCAAAAACATCCAAGGAAAGAAGCTTAAAATAGACTAAACTGAGGGTATGTTTGTGCCAGGAGTGCTACTAAGTACAAAGACTGTGTGCTTGCTTATAAGTGTGGGTGTTTTTCGTAATACTAAGAAGACGGATGGCATACCTAAATGGAGATGATTCATTTTAGTGTACTTTGTCCTCTAGACTCACAACTTAAAGCAAAACTAAATTACTGTTATATTCTTTTAACAGGGTTAAGTGAAACACTGTACTCAAAATCTTAATTCATGATTCAAATTCTAGTTTGCAGTATCAGCCAGTTTTACTCTATTTTCATAAATAATTGGTAATTTACCCATAAACTAAAAACAAATAATAAAAGTTATGCAGAATTTACACAGTATGTGACATCCAATGATGCTTGAAGTTTCCATATTCATTATTCTTTAAAAAATGACTTGCATTTCTACATAATTTTTATGTGATTTGGTAATAACTGCAGCAAATACATGGCTCCGTTTTTGAAAAATATACTGTGACTTGCTCACCATGAAAAAAATAAGGAAGAAATATCAAATGACCTTTGCGGCTTGTTACTCAGTTAAGATGTAGGGTAGTGGAAAAGGGGTAGGGGGACAAAGCAGAGGGATTCTGGAAGGTGAAGTCAAGAAAAAAGCAAAACAAAATAGAAAAAAAAAAAGTAAGGAAGAAAAACTTAAAATGTTGCTGGCCCTGGCTGCACTTATGCAAATGAAGAAGCTGATGAGTTCCATGGTGTGCAAACATATCCCAGGTGGGTTGAAATAGCGCTTAGTTCTAGACACAGATTAAATGGAAAGAATAATAAATCAAAGAGGAAAAATGAAAGTCTCACTAACAATGTGCTAGTCTTGGAATATTGTGCAAATAAAATGTTTCAAGTTATAAATTTAATATGTGAAAAAATACACAGAAGTATTAGAAATAATCTCAAATGACAAACCATTTCTATTTTTTTTTTGTTAAATACAGCCTGTAAACATACTTTCTAAAAATGCACACACGTATTTTATGTATCAGTCACAGGTGCGGTGTTTTTCTTTTAATAGAGTAAAAGTTTTCTTATTAGAGGTTGTCATGTATTTCCAGCTGACAAACGTGCTCAAGAAACATGTCTCAGGGCAGCATCTTCTGTAAGCTTCTCTGGGCACATTTTCATTTTAATCAGTTCTTAAGCCAAGCGTCTCTGGGAAATATTCACCTGAAAAATTAATGAAATCTCACCCAGAAGACAATGGCTTTCAAAGAGTCCTTCAGCTACTTCTTGAAAACAAGTGGGAAAGCATTAAAATAATCAAAATGCAAAATAGCTGTTGTTTTTATAAACGTTAGGGCTCATATTAATGTGGTTCATCTGTTCTCGAAATATTCCAATCTAAAGTGGTCACTATTGCTTGACACATTTATTTGTTCTTTTAAAATATTTTAATGCCGCTAATGATGTCAACACTAAATAGAAAGCATGAAATCATCTTTTAAAAATTAAAAATTATATATTATTTAAAACAGAACATTGAATATGCAAATTATATAAGTAAAAGTTTCTTATAAAAAGAGGTATAAAAGAAAAGTGAATTTATATTAATGATCAATCAATAAATAGAAATTTCTTTAGTAGGATATTTAAAAGTGTTTTCTAAGATTTTATAAAGAAGAATGACAGTACAAATGGCAGGAAGTTGACTAATGCTTTTCTTTTTACTGAAATATAGAGAAACTTCATTCAGAAATAGTAACTCCATGTATTTACTAAGAATGCAGACATCTTTTTGGTAATCTTGCATCTATTATTAAACATGAATATATGTAAGAAATGTTTAAAGAAATATTGATTAATAACAAATGAATAAAATCAAAGTTTATTTGTACTTGAAAACCTTTCTGAAATTAATCATCACAAAAATGTGAGAAGACACAGTAACTGGCATTCGAATGACATGTTCCATGCTATAAGGTGCTTTAAGCAAATTTTTAAAAAACCGCTTCAATATTCTTTTGTTCATTTATTTATTTATTTATTTGGATTTGAGTTCTGACAATTAATCTGTTTTAATTAGTGATGATTCTGTAAATTATTTTGCTTTCTATATATAATTTTGTGATTAATTGAAAAGATAGGAGTGGGGCTGGGGTTGTGGCTCAGCGGTAGAGAGCTCGCCTAGCACATGCGAGTCCCTGGGTTTGATCCTCAGCACCACACAAAAATAAGTAAATAAAATAAAGGTATTGTATCCAACTACAAGTAAAAAATAAATATTAAAAAAGAAAAGAAAAGGTAGGAATGGCAATGCCATAACCTGACACCATTTTCAATGAGAAACCCTGATCAGGGAGTAGTAAGAGGGGAGACACTGAACAGCCTCTCATCACAAACACTCTGCCACACGTGAAATGTAAATAATGAATATTCATTCATTAAGTTCAAGAGATAGAACAATTTTAAAAAGGGGAAGAGTTCTAAAAGTAGTGTGAAACGAGGAAAAAATATTAATACATCTCATGGCAAAGTTCATGATTAAATGAAGAAAAATGACATGTAATGGAATATCACAAATGAAAATAAAAGGCACTTATGAAATATTTACTATAAATATGATTAAGAAAGGTAATGTTAAGTGACTAAATCTTTATAAGAATTTAGAAAATGCCTAAAACTGAAATATGACAAAGTATTCAAATCCATAGTGGTTAAATATTTGGGAATTGGTTTAGTCACAAAAGTACTAAAATGTGATTTAAATCAGTATCCTCTTGTAATTTTGCTTAATTGAGCTACAAGGCTGCTTTACTCCTAAGTTGCATTGTCTTACTTTATTCAAACTTGTACTCATCTTGAAATCGAGTGTATGTCCTCGATTTTGTTCTTTTTATCCCCCAAATTGAATTATCTAGCAATTTAAATAGCTGTCAGGTATCATTCTCCATTAGCCAAAGAACCCTCTCTAACATTTCTTGTGACATCTGCCTGCTCACACAAACATGTCTTAAATTCTATTTATCTGCATATCTTTGTGGTAGCTTAATTCTGAGGGATATTTTGATGCATTCAACCTTTTTTTTCTCTGTAGCATTTTCAAGATATTTTTTCCAAAATTATTATTCTGATGACAAAGTTCCCATGATTCAACAAATTTTCTTTATGTATAATATATCATTTTATATTGATTTTTAGATGTAATCTTTTGTTTTTATTTCCAGATGTACCTAATCATGTTGTTCATTATATTCAGCTTTACTTAAAATTATCAAGTTCTTCAGTCTATTAAATTATGTCTTCTAACAACTTGGGAAATATTTCTATCTCTTTAAATAATTTTTTTAATGCTTCATGTTCTCTCTTCTCTTATTATGGGACTCCAATTATATGTATGTTAGAATTAACATGTATGTCATAAAATTGTTAAACCATTTTTCCCTATGATTTTAACCTTCTTCAGTTAACTCTTTAACTTATCTTCTGGTCTCATTCCTCTAACAACTGCACTCTGCTATTACATACACATACCCATAAAATTTATTTAAAAAAATAGATACTGCCTTTTCTCCATCAACATTATCACATTGCCTTGACTTTTCTGCCTAGATTCCCTCTATCTTTTTTTCATTATTAGCATATTTTCCTATAGCTAATAATTATCAGGAAAATAACTATTTACTGTCATGGTCTTCTAATTTCAACTCATTTGGTGATCTGTGACATTTCATTTTTGGTGTCTTTACTCTTGAAATTTGGTTATATTTTTCTGTTTCCTTGTATGTCAGATATTTTTGGTGAAGTCCTTGATATTATGATTGTTATTTCTGTGGACTCAGGATATTTTTTTATATTACTCCTTATATTTAATATTTTTATTTGATCAGGCATTAACTTTGCTAAACTCATTGGTCAAACACTGCTTCTGGAGTAGCAGTTCAAATCTCTCATTTCTTTGTATTTAGGACATATGGAGACTGTCCCAAATCTGTCAAATTCAATGCTCAGCCTGAGGTATTTACAGGATTTGGACAACTCTTCTCATTTTCTCGATTTTTTTGAACAGCCCTCTATTTATTGCATCTTCTTTTGTTGAATGGTACTGATTTTCTCCAGTTTGCAGTGTGTCAAATAATTGACATGCTAAAGCACTTTATATCTCTGTTTCATTTTGGCTTCTCTTAGCTTTGACATTGATTTTTTTTTTTAACAACTGGGCTAGTACCACATAGGCTTTTTGTTTTCCAGAGAGCACTGTGCCAGAATAAGTGTTCCTTATTTATGGTGTTCAATGAATTAATTTCATTTTTAATTTCAAAAATTACATATTTTGTTCTTCATGTATTTTAAAAGTCTGCTTCTATTTATAGATTATAGGTTCTTACTGAAAATTCATTTATTTAATTTTTTCTATGAATATTTTGCTGTTCTTTGAGCTATATCTGGTAATTTCGACATCTGCAATCCTACAGAGATTTAAATGTGCTTTTTCTTATTTCAGATAAATTTATTCTTATTTCTATTGACACCCACTATTATGGCTTGCTTTTCTTTGTGTGTATGTATCATTGTTACATATGTGTTTATTTTCCAGGTAAATCTATTGGATAGCTCTCCTTTAAATGAAATTTGCTCCCCCTGTAGGTGGGACATTTTGAGCACGTCAATCACAGAACCACTGGAGATTCATTCTTTATTTTAGTTTAAATGATCAGTAAATTGTAGCATAAAGTTCTTCTCTTTGAAGTTGCCAAAGGCGTTTTGTTCTCTGGTCTCCATCAGAGAGCGGCCTTCCCTGCCATCTGCTGAATTTGCTGTCGTCCTGGCTCGAAGGTGTTCTGCACTCTCACAGTCTATCATGTGTTTCTTGCTTCTGAGGCCATGTGCCTTGTCTTCTTTTTCTGAGATTTGGGTTCAGACAACCCCAGCTACATTTCACATATTCTTTCCACTTGTGCTGGCTTTGACTCCTGATCTTGGTCATGGTCAGCCTACTCCCTGGCCCAGTCCTCTTCTAACTCAACACTCTTCTACTATATATTTGTTAATTTAGATTCTGGTGAAAATTCTTCTGTGTCTTCTAGGACATCTTATCCGGAGTCTGTCAGCTGTCAGCTGGGTTCCTTAAAGAGCTCCTGGTCACACAGTCATGCTAGAACTTCTCCTAGCTCCGAAGACACAACTATTCAAGGATACGTGTGTGTTTAATTAGAACAATCTTTATATTCAGTGAATGGTCTACAAGTCTCATGTTGTTTAGAACAGTACAATATAAAAATATTTTTTAATTAGTAACAGTGTTTGAGGGGGCAGAATAAAGATGTACAATATGGGATTAGAGAAGTTGTGCCTTTTTTAAAATTTTAGAATCACATAGGCAGGGATAAATGACAAAGGAACTAGAACTAACCATAAAACTATGGCTATGGTTTAGATATGAGGTGTCCCTAACATCTCCCATTAATGCAGAAATGTTCTTAGTTAGAATGATGAGATTCAAAGAACTATAACTTAATCACTGGATCCCAGCTTGAATGGACTGATGCGGAAGTAACCATAGACATATGGGCCTGGTTGGAGGAGGTAAGTCTCTGGGGTTGTGCCCTGAAAGAGTTCTTCTTCGCTCTGGCCCCTCCCCACTCTGCTTCCTTATCCTACCATGAGTTGAGCAGCTTTCTCTTGCTGGGTTCTTCCCCCATGAGGTGATGTGCTGCCTCATCTTGGGTCCAAAGCAATGATTTTGGCCATCTATGGCCTGAGACCTTTGAAACCATGAGCCCCCAGTAAACTTCCTCCTATGAGTTATTCTAGGCAGGTATTTTGATCACAACAACAAAATGCTGAGTAAAACACCTATCATTTATTGGGTGTGGAAAACCGGAGCCACCATTAATCTAAATTTTGTATTCTCATTAAAACCTGTACTTAAATACTTGGATTTATTAAAATTAAAAGAAAATGTTTATAGAAGTCTCATGAAGCTTAATGTTCAAAGCTGATAATTATTATTTGTTGAAGTCTTCAGAATGAGGTACCACAAAAGCTAAGAATTTAAGCTGGATCTTGAAGCATTGCTCTAATATTTGGCAGATGTTCATCTAATTGTGTTTGCAGAGATATTTGCAAAAAAGGAAAAGGAGCTAATTGTGTGCAATTTGAGGACCCAAGAATCCCATTATGCCTGAAAAAGGAAAATGGGAAATTATAACTGGAGAGTTAAGTTTAGGCTTTTAGCCAGTGTCATGGTTTGGATATGAGTTGTCCCCCAAAAGCTCATGAGTAAAACAATGGAAAAAAGTTTACAAGTGAAATGATTGGCTTCTGAGAGAATCAATCTAATCAGTGCATTGATTCAGTTAAGTTGATCAACTGGATGGTAACTTGAGGCGGATAGGGTATGATTGCAGGAGGCAGGTCATTGGAGGGGATGCCTTGGGGTATATATTTTGTGCATGGTGAGCAGAGTGTCTCTCTGCTTCCTCATTGACTGTCCTGAGCTGCCTTTCTCCTCCACACCTTTCCAACATGAGGGTGGACTCCCCTTGGGCTCAGAGCAGTGGAGCGAGCTGTCTGTGGACTGAGCTCTGAAACACTGCTTGCCAAATAAACATTTCCTCCTCTAAATTGGTTCTTGCCAGGTCTTTTTTGGTCACAACAATGAGATAGCTGATAAAAATGACTGGTTTCTCATATGTTGTTCTCATCAGCCTTTTGTGAGTTTTTTTTTAGAAATTTATTGTTTTGTATTTTTAATATTTCTTTACCATGGAGATATTCAATTCTATAAAAGTAACTCAATGAATAATTAGAAGAAATGAGAAGCTGAAAATCTTAAAAATTAACCTAAGGTGTTAGATTTGACAGACAAAGTGGTGATAAATAAAAGTTCTGGGATTTTTTGTTTGTTTTTTGTTTTTTTAATTGTAGAATTGGGACTATGCCTCAGTGTCAAAGCACATGTGTGACATGTGAAGGTTCAGGGTCCAATCCTGAGCAACAGAAACAGAGGATATTTTTGTTATACAAGTTGTGCTTAACAAAGATAAAAATGTGTAACTATAATTTCTCTATTACTTTACATAATACACCATGTTCTCTCAGTTTATTAGAACAATGTGGAATTTTAAAATGTAATTATGCTTCTTATATTGTTTTTTTACTAGGTTCAAATGGATTATTACTTTAAAAATTTGCTTTTGAGAAGGGTTTCACAATATTCTCAGGCTGGTCTCAGACTCATGGGTTCAAATTCATGATTCTCCCACATCAGCCTCTGAAGTTTCTGAGAGAATAGGAGCATGCCATCATATATGACTGTTATGAAAACATTGTATAGGGATTATTATTTTGACAGAAATTAAAAGATATAACAAATTATAAGAATTCTAATATATTAAACATACCATCTTGGAAAGCCAATATAGTTATAGAATCTTTGGAAATCAATAAAATGTAATTAAACATTCATTTACCCTGTTTCTTCTGGTAATCCTTAATGGTATCTTACATCCAAGTGTAGATTGTATTATAATGTAAAATGTATTTTAAACATGTAAATAACCATGGTAACAAGCAGTTTTCAAAATGTTGGTCCTAGGTCATGTGACCAATTCGTTTTCTCTACATTATACATTGTAAACATAAATTTGACTCCTCTTTTCTGAATTATTACTTTACTTTAACATATGTCCTCTCTTTCTTAGATCCTAATTTATGACAACAAAAGATCAGCATACTTAAACTCACTAAACATTTAATCAGTGATAGTTTAGTAAATCCAAATTGACACACTTCATATAAATATGAAGACATATATGTGTACACACACACACACACACGATTGTTGCTGTTGTTGTGATCGGTAATTGACCCAGGGCGGTTAACCACTGAGTCACATCCTCCAGCTCCCCCCTTTTTAAATTTTTTTTTTTTATTTTCAAGCAGGTTCTCTCTAAGTTGCTGAGGCTGACCTGAGCTGTTGGGAAAAGAAAAGAAAAAGTAGAAGGAAAAAGATTTAGGGGAAGAAGAAACACACAAAACTAAATTTGCTCTTCATATTGGATTTAAAGAAATTATCATTTTAATGAATCAAAGATTTATATTTTTCTAAAGTTATAAAACATACATTTTTCTCTCCTCACATATATCGTCCCACAAACTGTTCCCTTTAATGTTTTTTATTTGTCACTAAGGGGAAAACATGGGTGGACTTATTCTCCATTTAATTATTTTCTGAAATAAAAAAAAAAACTCATACAGCTTAACTTACAAAATAATAAAACCATACAGGTATGACTAGTGTCCAAAAGCAAATGAACACACACACACACACACACACACACACACACACACACACAAGTACTTTGAACAAACCAAAAGAAGCTGCTGAATAAGCAATGAGTAGGGATTCAGAGGAAAGCACAATGCCCCCCTCTATCAACAAAAATACATTTTGCTTCCTGTGAAGCTAAAGCAAGCAGACATATCCCATACAGACCTAAGAGTTCTAAATACTGTTTAGATGAAAATTTTATTAGATTAAATGTCAGCAGAACAAAAATATTGAATAGCTCCCACTTAGGTGGTGTTCAGTGCTAGCATAATATATCTATTAAGCATATGAAAAGTCCTGAATTTAGTCATAAAATGTGGTCATTTCGATTTCATAACCAATATTTGTGTTCTAAAATATTAATATTTTGAATAAATTTTTGAATAGGATTCTCACATGGAGCTTGACATTAAATCAGTCCTTTTCCTTTTATTAACACACATAGCAGATTGCATCTTTGGCTTATGGTTCATAAAAAGTCGTGAAGCTCCTGGATCGTGGCTCACCCAGCAAACTGATTACTTCCTGTCTGGCCTCACCGCTTTTCCCAGACGCCTTCTCCATCAGTTTATCTCACTGAAATAAAAATGATCTTTCAAATGCAAACATGATCATTTACCTCCTCCACACTCCACTGCTTCCTCAGTTTTTCACATAGCATTGGCTTTGAAATATTATACACACCTCAGTCAAAGAATTCTACACAAACCAGCATTTTCTTTTTCTAGCTCTAAATCTGGTCACTCCAGCAATAACCTTCCTCCCTCTTCCTGATTTTTACTCCAGGTACACCAAGTTGTTCTGTGGTCTGTAATTTCCTGTCTGGGGTGATTGTATGCCTCCTGAAGATGCAATGCTTTTTAATGTTTTCCTTTCACTTTCTTTTCCTTTTCTTATACTTTCCTTAAACATTTCCTTGAATTTTCTTTCTACCTAAAAATCTCTTATTCATATTTTATTTCCTAATTTATATATGTCTTCATCTATTGAGCTTTTTTCATTTTCTATTTCCTATTCCTTTTTTTCACCAGACCATTTAAGCTACCATTTCTGTGTATCTATTTGTATTCCCTTTGTGTGTGTGTTTTAGATGTTTTTCAAAAGAATACCTGTTACAGGTAAAATTATATATCCACCAGATAGCACAGTAACTTACATAGGATGAAAGTCCTTAACACATGCAAAGTCAATTCAGTAGAGCTTAGGAAAGTATCGCACTGCATTCTAAAGGTCATTTGTACATGATCGTAAAACATGTTTGCACAATACAAGCACACACCCACGTAGACGTTGCTAATCATTTATTCATTTACTCAAAATATTCTATTTTGAGGTAGTTATTTTGCATTTAAATGTACCTATATTCACGTAAAATCATATGCCTCCTTGTAATACTTCTTGCATTTTGCTCTTATTTGACCTGTGCTCTCTTGTGGACATGTCCATATAGACACGAGAACATGGATATGCTATGGGTTTAAATTACATTTTTAAACAATTATACCATTTTATTATTTTATTAATGACTTTAATTGAGGACAATCTTTTAACTTTGAATTTTATTTTGTATACTATTGGCTGTAGGTATCATGCACAGATCTGTTTATTTGGACTAACCAGTTTGGCTATGGAAACAACCATCGTATCATCTGTAAAGTAAAACTGTCCTCTTTCATAAAGGACTGATCCAGCTGACGTTCTTATCAATGGATGAACTTTTCAATACGTGTTGAAGTCTACTTCACAATGAAGGTCCCAGGTTTCATAATGAAAAGCTAATACAAAATAACTAGAAAGTGTTATTACCGTGAACACTTTGCCACCACATTCCAGTTATCTCTGCAGTGACTTTCTGACACCTCCTACTTAATACCCCAAGAGTCAGCAGGATCAAGAGGTCACCTTCACAGACTGTTTCTGTACTGAAGACTCAAGATCGGGCCTATGTTATCCCTTCTGTCTCCACGATGATTCTGCCCTCTCTGAGCAGCTTCAGGATTCTTCTGTTAATGTGTGATACATACCATTCCTGTCACCTAGGCCATGTGACACTAGCCCAAGAAGGCTTAGCCCCATGTGGCAGAATCTTGACATGGAAAAAAATAGGCCACCCAGACTTGTTCCTTTAGGAATTTTACTTAGGAAATCCTATATAACTGAGCTTGTCTTCAGGATTTACAGATTGTTAAATGTCAATGAATGTGACATACAAAAAAAAAAAAATCAGAGAAACCATGATAACAAGCCCATCAATAAGGAAAAGTATAATTGGCAAAAACAAAAGGATAGATACAACGTGGAGAGACATAAAGGTAGATATCAAATAAAAATGGAAACAGACTATGCCTATGAAGATAGTAGAGAATTCTATCTCTATAGACATGTCATTTTCATGTTACAGAAACAAACTACTGCTGAAAAAAAAATTGAACATAATGCATTGACATATACCAAAAGTTGCAAAAGATATTGAAACATAATTAAAGTGCAGAAAAGAACATTTTAATTTTTTAAAATCTAACATATAGTTCTTCTAAATAACATAAATTAGACTGACAGTGAATTTAATGGTCAAAAAATCAGAATAGTTTTTTTTTGTGTTTCTTTGATTGCTAGATATGTTGAACATTTTTCATATATTTGTTGGTCAATTGTATATCTTCTGTGAAGTGTCAATTCAGTTCCTTAGCCCATTTATTGATTGGGTTATTTGTTATTCTTGATGTTGAGTTTTTTTTGAGTTCTTTACATATCCTGGAGATTAATGCTGTATCTGAGGTGTGTGTGGTAAAGGTTTTCTCCTATTCTGTAGGCTCTCTCTTCACTTTATTGGTTGTTTCCTTTGCTGAGAAGAAGCTTTTTAGTTTTAATCCATCCCATTTATTGATTCTTGATTTTACTTCTTGCACTGTAGGAGTCTTATTAAGGAAGTCAGTTCCTAAGCTAACATGGTTAATATTTGGGCTTCCTTTTTCTTCTATTAGGAGCAGGGTCTCTATTCTAGTGCCTAAATTTCTGATTCACTTTGAGTTGAGATTTGTGCAGGGTGGACATAGGGGTTTAATTTCAGTTTGTTACATTTGGATTTCAAAACTACTCTTAAGATTTTATCTCACACCAGTCACAATAGCAATTTTATCAAGAATACAATATTAACAATAAATATTGGCAAGGACTTGGAGAAAGAGGTTCACTCAAACATTGCTGGTAGAACTACAAATCTGTGGAACCATTATGGAAAATAGTATGGAGATACTTCAGAAAAGTTGGAATGGAACCAGCATTTGACTCAGCTACCCCACTCCTTGGTTTATACCCGAAGGACTTAAAATCAGCATACTACAGTGACACAGCTGCATCAATATTAATATCATCTCAATTCACAACAGCCAAACTATGGAACCAACTTAACTGTCCTTCAGTAGATGAATGAATAAAGAAAATGTGGTATGCACACACAATGGAATATCACTCAGCCTTAAAGAAGAATGAAATTATGGCATTTGCTGGTAAATGGGTGGAGCTGGAGAATATCATGCTAACTGAAATGAGATGTGGGGGAGGGGAGTAGGGGAAAATAGAGAGATACTTTGGATTAGGCAGAGGGGAGTGAAGGGAAGGGAGGGGTATGGAGGTAGGAAGGAGAGTAGAATGAATCAGACATTATTACCTTATGTACATATATGATAACACAGTCTGCATGATTCTATATCATGTAAAACCAGAAGAATGATAAAGAAAAAGAAAGTGAAACAAAGAAAAGATTGCAGATGTAAGGATAAGGACTGAGATTGTTCTTCTGGCTAATATGGAATTACTTTTTCTAGTTTCTAAGAAACTCAAGTTTCAATCTCCTGAAAGTCGGGACAACAGGTGCTGGGTGGCTCAGTGTCTAAGCTACCACAGGGAACGAGCCACCTAACACCTTTTCTTTCTGTCTTTCTTTTTTCTTTTTCTTTTTTTTTTTTTTTGAGCTAGCACTTACAGAGTCCCTAAAAGTAGTTTTATTCTGTGTCACCTAAAATATTGAATTACCAAATAACATATATAAGCATCTATAAGGATAAATTTAAATCTTGATATAGCAAAGTAAGCTGTAGCACTAGAGGTATGATTTTTACACCAGAGAAGAGGTAAATCACCTGCAAAGGTGTGAATTCAAGGTACACTTCCTCAGTAGCAAATGCACCCATGTCAGAAAAGCATGTAGTAATGGTTGCAAAGTGCAAAGAAAAAACTTCATTGTAGGATTTTTAATCTGAATTGTTCACCATTTGAAAATCAAGTCAAATATGTCTAATGATGAATATAAAAAATAGAGAATTTAACATTTGCAGAACCTTGTTAAAAGAAATATCAAAAGAAATCCTCTGCAGAGGGTGGGGGGTAAATAGACTGAAAGGGACAAAAATGCTTCCAGTTATGGAACCCATCATGGAGTAGGTAACAAATTAGGAACAGAGGTTAGTTGCAAAGCAGCCCACTTGTTTTGCCAAATGGCAAGGTTGAAGAATGCATGCATTCCTCCTTTGCCTTACAGATACTATAAGCAATATTTCATGCTACGCCCATTCAGCTTCTGAGAACTTGAGAATCCTGAAAAACTAGAAGCAAAACAAAGATTACTGATTATAGATCTTACTTCTTTTTCTTATACCATACTGCTATTTGTTAAGAAACGATTTTTATCTTATTACTCACTAAACAGAGGTTATCCTATGATGGATACAATTATTTTAAAGTATTTAAAGTTATATTATTTCAAATAGATGTCTGCCAAAATGAAAGCAAATAGCTTATTTTCTGTGAGCAAAAAAAAAAAAAAAAAAATCAGTTGTTTTTCAGCTGTTATTTTTCAACTGATGCGATTCAAAATTGTTTGCCTAAACGGGCACAGCGCTCATGCAGTGCTGCTTATGGAACTTGAACAAGAAGGTATTTCTTCATCACCAAAAGAAAAAATTATTAATTCTGAATCAAAATGATTTCAGTCAAAACCAGATGTCTTTTGAACAGGTCTTTCTGTAGAAATTGAAGCACACTGAAAGTCTTTTCTTGATGGTTAGTATCAGTAGTTTAATTTTCCTGAGCACTTAGCCACAGACTGGAGTAGAATACACACCTGTGAAGACCCTAGCAGGAAACCAGAAATGACAATAGAAAGCTATTCATTTCACTGTTTTATTATTATGTAATAAATTGTAGTAAAGGGTATACAGCTATGGCAGACACTTGTTTCCTGATGGCAATTCTTATGAATACAGAAAGATGGCACTTACATGGAAACATACATTAGTTGTAAAAGCCAATCTTCAATTTCACTTATAGTAGTTAATTTCAACTTGATCATATCAGTAACATTAATGAACAAGAAAGATCAAATTATGTTTAGTACATTATCAAATATTAGAGACTTGCCAAGGGAAATAGAAACACTTCAGAAAACTATACATTTTTATGGAAATACATATTTTCCAGCTGACATAGTTAATATTGCTCAACTACATAGACATATGATCAGAAACAGTAAAATAGAAGAATTTCAAAATTGGTAATATAACCACCTCTTAATTCTATTGATAACTCTTAAGTCAAAAGTTTGATTTTGTGATATCTTTTAAATAATTGCTTTAGTTTCAGACCCTTGAAAAAGCCGCATAAAATGTAATTTCCTGAAGTACTTTCAAAAAGTCTCATACAGAGTTGTAAATCATGGAGTATGAGATTGGTCCATTTTCCATTGGAGTATTCATGAAGTTAATTCATTTTTATTTTCTAAAGGTGACTATTTTGAACTAGAAAATCCTGCTTGCTTGGTTAAAATGCACTTCAGTATTTGAATTAAATGTGCCAGAGTTTCCTCATAATCATCCCTATAATCAAATTTGTGTGTGTGGTGTGTATACATATTTTTTAAGTGATTAGATCATATTTCCACAATTATTTCATTGAAAAAGGAGTCATCATATAATAACTTTGAACTGCTTGTTATCTGAGAAATCCTTGCATCTTTGGAAAAATTTTCTTCCGTTATTGCCTGCAAATGTTTCTTCAGTCTTTTCATTAGGGTTCTTCCCCCCACCCCCTTTTACTTACTTTTTAGTCCATTTTCAAAATGCCTTTCCTATGAGACGATGGGGTTTCTGCGTGCTCTCATCTGGGGTAGGCCATACCATGGTGCCTTCAGCAAATCTTCCAGAGGCCTTTGAAAAGCAGCAGACATGGTAACAAGAACGTCATTGTTTAGCCTTTCTTTTCTGCCACTTAAGATTTGAAGAAAACATCATGCATAAAACATTTTTTTCTGACCACCTTCACTGTGCCTCTTGGTATATTTTAGGGACTTATTCTCAAAGCCTCCATATGGCCTGAAGTTTTACTAACATATTGAAATAAAGGCTCAGGAGCTCTTTGCTTCCTGCCCCTGGTCTCCAAAACAAAATTCATGTATTGCTTTTAAAAGTCAAATTTAAAACTTTAGCCCTTGGTAAAGATGAAATTAAACACAGCTCAAGAAGGGTTGAACGTGAAAAAATAATATTTCAAGGAGATTTAGAGATACTGTCAGAAGTTATGGTGAAGTTAGAAGAAACAATTTAAAGGTTATTCCAAGGAACCTGCAGTTCTCATTTTAATGCTAATGAACCAAGAAATATTAGGCAGAGGAAGTGAATTTGTATTCAGAGCATTCTAATAAATTAAATGAAAAGAGGTGGGGCCCCGATGCAACTTGCAAGTGCTGGATTCAATAACTATAACATCAGCTGAGGATTTATCTAATTGGCGCTGCTAAATTTACCTTTCTCACAAATACTGATTTTCTTTTTATTATATCTTTAATTTATTCCAGCTGAGTATTTCCCACAATCACTAGTGCAAAAAAAAAAAACCTACAGAATTCTTATTAATACAGGAATTTGCTAAGTGGGAGATACTATTATGGGGACATTTCAAAATGCATTTATGCTTCTCTTCCCAGGAACCCTCCCTATAAAATGTTTGCAAGTGTTAGTCCTCCTATTTCTTCTCCATTCTGAAATTAACTTTTAAAATCCACAAAGACTTCACTCATGTCCCACAACATGAATTCTATTCTGTTGTACTTAATGAACACGATTTCTTCAGTGTAGTCTTTGTGCACTTCAATTCGAGCTCCCTACCGTTTTTTCATACATCCTATCTTCTTTGCTTTTAACACTACCAATCTTGTTTTTCTCTAATTTACAAAATGATGAAAATGATATATTCAAATATTGAAACGTGGAATAATGCCTCTCAAACATTTTTCAAATGTTTTACTAAAAAACAAATCTGTTTAACATATGAGTAAGAGTATGTTATTTTTTCCTGATGTGAAGCACCAAACCAAAGGCTCTAGTGAACTCAGGTGACTCACAACAAAAGTATTCAGAGATTGGCACAAATGTAACCGATAAGTCACTCTATGTGTTCTCTCTCTCTCTCTCTCTCTCTCTCTCTCTCTCTCTCTCTATATATATATATATATATATATATATATATATATATATATGCATATATTTTAGCTGCATATATATATTTATATATAAATATAATGCTTATTTTTTCATATATATGTGTGTAAAAAATAAGCATTCAGAATCCTTCTGTCATGGTTAACCTTTTTATTTCAACTTAAAGTTTCTGAAGCCACATTTGGAAAATAAATCTTGAGTTTGTTATGGTTGATCCATTTATAGTACTCACAATGTGTTAGTTAAAGACATAATATTAATTTTTGTCTTTGTTAGATGTTTCAATAAAGGCCACCTAAAAAACATTCTTAATGAAAAGAAATTTAACTGAGAATATTGGGAATAATAAATGTGAGAGAAGAAGACATTTTAGGATTAGGGATGAATGTGAAAGATAGACAGAGCCCACTTACATTAGCAGAAAATAATTTTCAATTTGGAGGTTATAATGAACTATCAGTTTTTTATAAAAATGACCTTTTTAAAAAATGAAGAGGCGTGCCTTCTCCTTTAGCAAGAATATTGCATTAATAATTGTCAACCTGCAATTAGAAGAAGAACAGGCTTTCAATTCTTATAACTTTTATCTAAAACGTTGGCACATGAAAAGAAGTGCCCTGGACAGATGGGAAATTAGCATGTCATAAAAATCTATAATAGATTGGCTGTTGCTGTCAATCTCAAGCAAATAATTGCATCATAATGACTTTTCCTGAAAATTACCATGTACTTACAAGAGAAAAAATTTGTATGTGTAATACAAACAATAGAAACAAATACAATTTTTCTTTCAGGTTAATTTTTAATCTCTTTCTAATTGTTTGCTGGTATGGATAATTTATTATGATAGGATGCTGCAAAAAGTATTTTTTAAAAGAAGAACACATTCGTGAGCATATAGAGCATACTACTCAGGGGGCAATCTTTAGTTAATGCTTTCTGACCCCATTAGGGTCAAGTGGATAGGCTTTCCCCTCCAAAATACACTTCCCTGAAGTAGTAGGTCACCGAAACAAGAAGGTCTTAGGGAGGATGCACTTGATAAAGCAACAAATCATGGGGTCAAAAAGAGGCATGGAAACTCTTGGGACATTAGTGGGCAACAGCCTTGCTGTCCTGGATGGGAACTACTAATTAGCTTGCTAGGAGAAGACCACTATGTGTCTTGTTAGCGCTCACCAGGATGAGACTTATGTTCTCTGCAAGCAGACTCAGGTCCTGCTCCAGCCCAGGAAGGGGGAGCCTTTCTGGATGGAACTAGGTGATTCCTTGCTTTTGCCTCTTCTCTTGAGAAAATCCTCTCTCTGCCTTGCCATACCCAGCATT
This sequence comes from Urocitellus parryii, assembly GCF_045843805.1. Classification (NCBI taxonomy): domain Eukaryota; kingdom Metazoa; phylum Chordata; class Mammalia; order Rodentia; family Sciuridae; genus Urocitellus; species Urocitellus parryii. The sequence goes on along the minus strand of NC_135540.1, from coordinate 11,062,783 downwards.
TGCAAGCCGTGGTACTGATGAAATTTCAGTTCAGTGATTCTGAACCATGAGGGCACCTTGTGCCTTTTAGGATGTTTAGCAGCCAATATGTTCTCTGCACAGTAGACACCAATAGCATTCCCTAACTGCTGTGGGAACCCAAAGTGACTCAAGACCCTGCCAAATGTTCCCTGATGTGAAATTTTTGCCACTGTTATTCACTCTTTATCTTATAGATTTTTTTCTATCTGCATTAAATGAAAAAAAAATCATCTCTAATATCTACACTGTAAGTGGCTCCATAGAAACAAAGACCCTCTTGAGAAAATGACTGACTCAGAGTTAGCTGGCTGAATCCGGGTGGATGATAGACCCGTAGGGATTCAAGTGACAAGAGTGATAAAAAAAAAAAGAATGAGTTAATACTTTGAAGGTTTCTTCCCCCACTCCTGCATGTTTGCATATGTAAAAGAATATGTTCATTATCATTTCATATGTATGAGCCCATCAATGGAAATACAAAAATAGATTTGTTATAGAAAATTTCGTGTGATATAACAGAATTTGAGCACCATGACCTTTTTAGTAATTAAAACTTTTCATATAGTTCAAAAGTGAAATGACACAAATCATGGCGTTTTTCAGCCTAGTTCAAAGTAGTCAATCAGCAACCTCTCCAAGATATTATTTTGATAATGACAAAAAATAGAAATCTCTGTGTTTATATGGATTATCTGTATGCATATGTGCATATATAATATTTACATATTACTTATATAATATTCAAATATTCTACTGTATTGCACATTGATGACTCTAATAATGTCACTAATTGAGATGTCCTCTGTTTTTTATGTAAAACCATTTAAAATATCTGAAACCACATCCACAGCTTACCTAGCAAAACTAATATCATTCTCTTCTCCAGTATTATTAATTTTAATAGCATCCATCTATACCAAAGAAAATCTCACTACCCACCTAAATCCTCTTTGGGTATCTATGTGAGCCACATGCTTTCAAATTTTTAATGTAGGTAATTTAGTTGAATGTTACCCACTGATGATTAAGAATTAAATATGAAAGAGTGTCTATTAAGTAAGACATCCCAGGATGCTGATGGGATCTTCAAAATTTAAATATATAATTAAATATATATTTATATATATACATATATATGTGTATGTATGTGTGTATGTATAATATGCATACACATATACATACACACACAACCATATATATGGGAAGTAAATGGATTTACATAAAATATTTTTAATGAAGAATTTGCTACTTATTTAAAATTGAGGCTAAATTAAATAGAAAAGGTGAATTCTATTTAGTATGCAATACTTTTGATTAAAAGTAGATACTTATGCTTATGTATATATGCTATGGGCATAATGTTCTACTTGAAAGAAAACATTTCAAACAGCTTAGACAAATATGACATCTTTTGATATCTTTAACACACGCTGTCTCCTCAGAAGTAAAAGAAATGTTATAAAATCATTATGATCACTGCAAGGAAATTCCCACTTCTAGTTCAGCTTGAGCTTCCATATGTCCCTTTTACAGCATCTCACGGAGTGTTGATGGAGTGAAGGGCTCTGTTCCTCACTCATTTTCACGTTTCACATTTTCATATTATCCCCCTGCCATTTGAAACACTCTATCTTGGGCTCTCAGGACCTCCTTTTCTCTCCGCGTTTCCAGAGGCACATTTAAAGGCTTTAGCTTCTTTCTTTCTTTTCCTTTACTACTGAACATATGCAAAAGTTTTTGGCTTAATTTTTTTTTTCTGTTCAATCAATATTAACTTCTGGAACTTTAGCTTTCTGATGTTTGCCTGAATAACTTACTTACTTCTTTTTTTATTTTTAATCACAAATTTAATATAAAAATATTAACATCTGATATCTGACAATTATTTTTGAAAAATTTTTCCTATTATACGAGAAGTATATCATATATGCATATATATATATAATATACACATATATAGAATAAATGCTAGAAAAATAAATTTATATATGTATATGTATAAACATGTATATATACAAAAAACAAAAACATTATATATTTATTTATGATGTGATCATAGATGTGTTCCTGGGTCTCACTCTCATTCAACTTCCCCAGTGTACCAGACTTCATAGTAGATTTGTGAGCAAAACTTCTGAAGTTTTTGAGCGACACTTAGAAGTGGAAGAAAGATTGAAAACGAGACAGAAAGTAACTTTTAAAAATGCTTTATGTGCTGACTTAGGTACTTTTTTAAGGTCTCCTAAAATATACATACTCTTAAAGGTGCATGAAATGACCCTGTCTCTGACCATATGATTAGTTGTTCAAAATGGCGTCCCTGATTCCTTAGGGACGAGGTGGAATAAATTTTAGAAAGACATTTTTTAAAATTAAAAGGATTACAGTTATCTCATTGCACAGTGAGGATTAACTTGAATATTAAAGATAAAACTCATAAGTATATAAATTCAAAAGACTACATAAATTTTATGTATATGTTTAAACATTATGCTTATTGTATTGATATGTACAGGCATGCAAATATTGTTGTTTGAAGAATAAAAACTTGTCTTGATTTCATTGCTTCATTCATTTACTACCTAAGTATAATTCTAGTTAAACCCCAATTTTATACAAAAACCTAATTTGCACACTGTTTGATTTCCTCTGAACTCTTAAATTAATAGAGTAGGCCAAGCTAAGGGCATATTTGCAATTTCCCTTTGAAGAAAATGGTGTTAAACTATGAACATATTTAAGGAATGTTGTAAGCCAGGGTAACTGCCTTCATTACATAAGACACAGCTAATTAAGGCAATTGTGAAGGTCACCGACACAGATGCCAAGCTGATGTGAAAATACAGATATGTCTTGCTGACAGTGCTCACAATCTCTTTAGAAATATGAAATGCAAACCTATAAATCCTACAGATAGACAATAAGTACTTTAAGAAAACCAGCTTTCCATAATACTCTTACTCATTATTGCTGACTACATGAAGCTCTTTCTTTAGACCTCGTCTCCAGATGAGAGAAGATAATCATATTGGCTAAAAGTCATATTTAAGCATAGAATATGGCTATATTCTAATTTCAAAATGTCAAACTACTGAAGATAACAATACTCCCTTGTTTAATTGTTACTAAAATCCATTGCCTTGGTACTTTTGAAGATAAAATGATAATTATGGTTTTGGATTACCTCAGAAAATAGTAATTGTGAACTAGTTATAGTCATGATACATATATTAGTTATGTGGAATTTTCTTTCTTTTTAAGTTAAAAATTTGATCCTTGTGATTCTCAGTGAGATTCATCTGGGAGAAAATATTCCATGACACACACTAGCCCCTAAGTAGTTCACAAGCTCGGATACCAGTCCCAGGGTCGGTTTTCCTTAGGCAACCCTCATGGCTTTCTTGGGTTCACACAACTCACACTCTAGGTGACTTGAGGGAGGTGAAGCCAAACCAGCTCTGATTAATATCTGTCAGACCTGGTGTTCCCAGCTCTTCCAGGAGCAAGAAACAGGTTCAAGAACACAGGGATGATCCATGTGATGCAGGCGTCCAACTGTTGGCATTGCGTGACAGAAAGTCTACAGGAACGGAAGAAAAATCAACTCCTTGTGGGGATTGTCACTCTTTCTCCCTGTAGGTGAATAAGCACCTGTCATTTCTCAGTTCTATTGGCTTCATAGTCAGACCTATGAGGGACATTTTCCTGGAGTTGAAGCTCATATGGAGGCAGGGAGGGAGGAGAAAACCACATATAAATGACTCTGGGGTTTTGTTCTGCAATTCAGCTTCTGAGTACAATAACAGATTCTAGCATCCTTGTTGTCAACCTGAGGGGAACTGGTAGCTGGTAAGGAGGGTGTGGGTAACAAGCTGCTTCAGTGCTTTATCATAGTGACTAAAAACCAGTGCCCACAGCTTCATGGGACACTTATTGGAAAAACTCAGAGAACTCGAGATTAGATGTAGATGTGTTTGTTCTTCCTTTCTTCCTGCCTTAATTTTGTCCACTTTGAGCAGATGTCTGGATATTAGTGAAATTCTCTTCTGGTAACCCTATTTCCATTCTATTTTGTTTTTCTTTTTTTTTAAAGAGAAAGGAGAGAGAGAGAGAGAGAGAGAGAGAGAGAGAGAGAGAGAGAGAGAGAGAAGAGAGAGAGAGAGAGAGAATTTTTAATATTTATTTTTTAGTTTTCTGCAGACACAACATCTTTGTTTGTATGTGGTGCTGAGGATCGAACCCAGGCCGCATGCATGCCAGGCAAGCGCGCTACCTCTTGAGCCACATCCCCAGCCCTCCATTTTGTTTTTCTTAGTCTATTATTTCACTGTGCAAGATGAATTTTTGAGAATACAAACTTTCTCTAGTCATCTTAGGCTCAATACTCTCATTTGAGTGAATTTAAAACCCTGTTTCCTTTCTTTTTTATCCATATTTTTATTAGTACATTACAGTTGTGCATGATGATGGATTTGTTGTTACATATTTATACATGTACACAACACACAGTATAGCAATATAATTTAGCCAATATCACTCCCCAGCACTTCCCCCCACTCCTTGGCCCTTTCCCCTATTGATCATCCTTTGATTTTCATGAGATCAATCCCCACTTTTCTTTGTGTTCTTCCTCTCCAGCTTTCACATCTGAGAGAAACATTAAGACCCTTGACCTATAATATATATATATATATATATATATATATATATATATATATATAACATATATATAAATATATACATATGTGTGTGTTAAGTGAATAATCTGATAGTTATTTTTACATATATATATTAATTTGTTTGATAATAGTATGACCTATACTATATATATATATATATATATATATATATATATATATAAAATGAAGAATCTGATAATTATTTTTTAAAGGACGATGATGTCAAAATCCAGCATTAGGTCTTGAACACTGCACAGATCTTAATGTTTGGTTAATGTACAGTTATCAAATACCTTCTCATGACTGCACCTCCACCACTGAGACACTGGCCCTTCTCAGGCATCCAACTGTTGGCATTGTGTGTTAGGTTGGGTTCATTGACTCACTACTGCCAGGCTAGAGCAAGAGAATAAGTGGAGTCTCCTCACAATCCTCCCTCTGCTAAAGACTTTACTGGAGACTTATTTTGTTGTCTGTCCACATTCTTGACATTCTTTTTGTACTTGTTTCACTTGCTTCTGTGACAAATTGAATTTAGTGGGTTAAAACAACCCAAGTTTCATATCTTACAGTGAGCAGAAGTCCAAAATTGTGTTCAGTGGACTTAATCAAGGTGGGATAAGGTGGCACTTCTTTCTGGAGGATCCAGGGAGAGTTCATTCCTGCCTCTTTCAGTTTCTCAGGCCACCCACGTTCTCTGGCCCAGGGACGTCTTCCATCTTCCAGATCACCATGGCAAACTCTGCCCTTCCACTTTCACTATTAAGAACCCTTCCAAATACATGGGGCCCAACTGAACAGTCCAAGATAATCACCGTGCACATCTCAAGATCCTTAACCTCATTCACAAATGCCTGTTGCCGTGTAAAGTAGACTCATTCAAAGTTTCTGGGTATTGGAAGGGACAACACGACATCCTGCATAGCGTATCTTTGCACTTGGTACCACAAGGATTCTATCTTTACAAACTTCCCCTGGCTTGTGAAGGAGTTGCTGAAACTAGCCCTGAAGATATTTTCTTTCTTTCTTTTTTTTTTTTTTTTAGTTATAGGTGGACACAATTGCTTTATTTTATTTTATGTGGTGCTGACGATAGATCCCAGTGCCTCATGCATGCTAGGCAAGCGCTCTACCTCTGAGCCACTGAAAATATTTTCTTAACCATTCTGTGTCTGTGTACTGCTCCAACTCTTTCTTCTTATTATTTATTGTACTAACTGTGCAAACTCTAAAAACACCTCCCAAAATTTAGGATTTGTAAAGCAAACCTCATAACTTAGAGACTTGATTGTGCCTTTTATCCTGTTTCATAGAAAAGGCAGAGAAAATAACAGAGAGAAAATATAGGTTAGTATCTCCAAATATCCTAGAGTGACATCTGTTAATATTTAAAGTAGCCAAACAATGTGTGCTGTAAGAAATAATTTAAAAACATGCAACACTGCCACATTTAAAAAACTAAAAAATCTTATAAGGAAGATCATTTTAAAATCTTAATTCTGTTATAACAATGTTCTCATTGGGTAAGGGAGACTTGAAAGTGGAGCACTTCCTATCATTTAGATGATGAATACAGGTAATCAAGGCCTCTAAATAAATTATATCATTATAAAAATTATTCTCCTCGATTATCAATTTGGACAGTTGTCTTTAGACGATCTTTCAATTCTCACACATTTTTTTTTTCTCAGTAAGAATGTGTAACTTAAATGACAGCAACAGAATTTTCTGAATGTTAGTATATTGAAATTTGGGCCCCAAAGCTAATTGTTTTTACTCACTACATTGTTTTATGTCTTTCTTGAAGGGTCATTTATTTCTTCTGCCTGAAATCACCTGTCATTGTTGTTGTGGGAACTCACTCAGAGAACCCACCCCTGTGCTAGCACAAACTAAAGTCCTCTTCAAAGAAACTGAATTGAATAATGTGAAGAAATCCAATAATATGATGTGTATGAGTAGCCGAAAGCAAGAAATGTTTACAAAATTAGATTAGAATAATGACTTAACCATTTAATCAGACCAGTGGGATATTTTGCATCAATTCCAGGGCTGTATCACATGATACGTGCTATGAGAGTTTAAACATTTTAAAAAATAAATTTACTGTTTTACAAATAACCATCTATAACTTTTCTTAAAATGTTTCTCCTTTCTTCAAAAGAATTGGACCTATTCAGGAGAAGGAAAGGCACACAGGAAACCACAAATAAATTGGATTATCTCAGATGGATTATAAAAGATGATAATTTAAGGATTTGCTAAAACTGTATAATTAAATCAAGCTATTGAAATGGGCTATTTGTTAAAAATAAACCATAGTGTATTTATGTGTCCATAGATAACAGTTTCAATTGGTAATAAAACTTTTGATACATAAACATATCTTTATGTTGAAGTAATTCAAAGACTTATGTTAAGACAAATGTTTTTGGAGTACAGTGAACAAGAAAAAATAGCAATGAAACCGTAAAGCCAGGCACAATTCTTACTAACCTGGTACTTTGTCATTAAAATTCTATCATAATATTTATCCCAGACCATTCTTGTAAGATATTTGAAACAAATGTACATCCACAGAGAATAGTTAAAGGCAAAGACTAATTTCAGAAGCACAACCTACCTGAGGCCATCTTCCTTGCCTCTTGCATATGCCCTCAAGTAATGCAGAACCTTCTTCACTTGAGGCCCTGAGCCGCTTCGTCAAATACATTTGAAATTGTTGGTGGAACATAAATTATTTAGTCTGATAATCCCTCTGAAGTGAACTTTAAGTGTTAGCTTCATAGGAAAAAAAAAAGACTTTTTAAAGAGTAATATTAAATTTCTGACTATCAATGTGAAATCACAACTGGAATAATGTATGGGAACTTTATTTATCTATTACACTACCTGTGACTGATTTTTGTTTTAATTGCCGGCAGTGGCATGTTGCATTATGGGTTCTGAAGAACAATCATGCCTAGGTTTATCACATCTGTGCTCTATGACATCATGTTAGTAGCATCAGATCAGGTTACTTTAGGGGTGGACTTCATATATAAATGTGCAGATGCTACAAATTTTCCCCTGGAGAATTGACTGTTTCCATCAACCACCACCCACTGTACTAAACTACTGAACTCTGTATCTTGGTTTTGTGGTTTTTGACAAATTATTAAAGCAAAATGTTTCAAATAGAGCAGACTTTTGTACTTTTTGTGTCAATGTGATTTTATGGTTGTGTGTTCTAAGCTTCTTTGTGTCTGCAAATAAGGGAGCTATATGGAAATAGTGATTGCATTCTTTAACATCCATATTATTGCACCTGTCAATTTGAGCACCTTGTCGAAAAGGTGGCCAAATAATGGATAAAAGGGAGACATTAAATTGAGATAATTTATTATTAAAGCTAAAAAGTGACAGAATCAGCAAGATACAGGGTAAAAATGAAGTCAAATTTAAAAATTTCATTGGGAATCTACATAACAAATTTTAATTGTTTGTTAAAGAAGAGTAATCATTATGCTGATCATGATAGTAAATCAGTTGTGAAACTGATGAGAGAAATACCTAAACCGTTATTTATAGAATATCACACTAACCATATTTATCAAGGTCCAGAGTATGCTTTGACATCTAAGGGCACACACACTTACATTTCAGGAGACACTGAAGAGGGAACAATATAGCTTTCAAAATAATTCCTGAAATAATTTCAATTTTCCCATTTGACTTTGCTTTTGTAATACTACCTGGAAATCATGCACTAAAACTCATCTTTATTATGGAAATTAAATTCTCAAGTCTTTGTGGCTTTTATCCTTTTATGAAGCAAGTTCTTTAGAATGTTCACTTAAACAAGAAGACAAAATGCAAAAAAAAAAACAATTTTCCTCAAAATCATATAATGACTGTATTTATTTTATAGATAAAGCCAAATTTTTGTAGGGATTACTAGTTTCTGGCTAAAGGGAAAGTGTATTAAAATAAAGTGTATTCCAGCACCTCTGCTTCACACTTCCCATTATCTTAGGTGAGTTCTCTTAGGTAAGTTCTTCCTCAGCTATATTTGGGGTCTCTTTATTTAGTGTTTCTTGTATATCCATAAATCACTAAATTGATGAAAACAAGCAAAATTTACCAATCTGCTATGAAAATTTGTCTACCGCATTTAAAATATTATTTTAAGAGGTTGTTATGTCTTATTGCTTGAAGACTGGCACACACAGAGAAAACACAGATACAAAAGTGTACTTTTATGTGCATGTCACATGGCATTGGCACATATTTAAACAATAATTAGGTCAAGGAGCGAAACCCTGACAGCACCCTAGAAGACAACTGTAGTTACTTTCTATTACGTGCTTCCTCCGCTCCCTATTAATAATTATTTGGATTTCTAACATTGCAATGTCATGTTTTTTTGTTTTTTTGTTTGTTTTTGCTTTTGTACCAGGAATTTAACCCAGGAGTGGAACCATCACCAAGTTACTAAAGCCTCACTAAGTTAACTATGGCCTCACTGAGTTGCTGAGGCTGGCTTTGAACTTGCCATCCTCCGGCCTCAGCCTCCTGAGTCACTGGGATTACAGATGTTCACTACCTAGCTGGGATGCAGCATTCTTCTTGTCTCTCTTAACCTTTTGAAAAAACTTTATATGCATGAAATATGTAACAATAGCTTTGTTCATCTTGTTTTATAAATACTGTATGTTTACCATAATGATTTAGCCATTCTTCACTAAGTAGCATTCATGTTATTTCTAGCTGGCTGATAATACAAACAACATTGGTGTAAAGATTCCTGTGTGTACCTTTCTGTGCACAAACACACAATTTCTGTTGAGTGAAATATTGATATAAGTTACACATTCATTCAATGTTAATATATAATGTCAAACTGTTTTCCAAAGTAATACACCAGTTTACATTTTTAACAGCAGTGTATGAAATTATCAAGAGCCATTCAATTTTGCCACTGTTACATATTCCTAGTATTTTTAATAATGATATATTTGCATATATGATATATTTGCATCATCATTTAAATGTGCATTTAATTCTCATCTTGTTGATAACTAAATAGATTGAAAACTCTTTCATATTTTTGTTTTGTTATGCATTTTTCTTTATATAGTTATGTATTTATGGCAGGTATGATTTCTTTGTTATTTAAATGCTTGAAGGACTTAAAAATATACCACCCAAAATTCAGTCATCGATTACATAATGATAGGGATCTCTTCTGAGAAATGAGTTGCAAACATCATTTACTATACTTAACACAAACTAAGCACTATGGCATAACTAGAAAATCTAATCTCATGGAAACATGGTCATATATGTGGTCTGTTAACTAAAACATTTTTATGCAATGCACAGATGCATGCAAAGTGGCAGATTGAGTATTTTAAGTTAAAGGCACTAAAAACAGCAGGTACAGGAAGATCACTCAGAATTCATCTTCTGTTTCTTAAGAGATGAATTTCCCATTTGAAAGATATAGTCTGTGTATCATTTCTGTAATTAATAGAAAATCTGACCCAAAGGAATCTTGCAAAGTTTAGAATGATCCTTGACTTCTAGCCACATCTCCACCCAAGGAACTAACCTCGACCAAGTCCCTTTCCTTTGTCATAATTTTCCATTTATTATTTGTATGGTTAGACTTTGTCCCCTGAAGTTCATGTGTGGAAACTTAATCCCAAATGTAGTAGTATTGAGTATTGATGATTGTACAAGGTGATTGTGTTAGGAAGGTTCTGCCATTATGAGTGGATTATTGTCAACATTGCAGGAATGAGCTTGTTATCTCCATAGTGGATTTGTTAAAATCACTCACTATGTGATGCCTTCCCTCACGTTAGTAGACAACAAAAAGGAACTCACTGTTGTGAGTCCTTATTCTTCTGCTTTTGCAAAACTCTTTATATATAAGCCATAACAATAAGTTTGCTGAGCACCATGGTGCATGCCTGTAATCCCAGCAACTCCAGAGGGTGAAACGGGAGGATTGTGAGTTCAAACCCAGCCTCAGCAACAGCAAGGTGCTAAACAATTCAGTGAGACTCTGTCTCTAAACAAAATACAAAATAGGGCTGGGGATGTGGCTCAGTGGTTGAGTGCCCCCTGGGTTCAATAACTTGCACTAAAAAAAATCAGAACTAACTTTCATGCAATGAAATTAACTAATACTCTATTTCTTTCAAGTTTCTTTAGTTATAGAAATTATAAAACCATAATGAATGAATGCTGTAAGTAGGCTTTTAAAGGTAGCCCAATTATATAGCTTTACCAAAACTTTAATCACTAATGAATTTTGAGCTTGTTTAATATTGCCTTTTTGTTCCAAGTTTTCATAGTAATTTTGTAATGATTTCCATTTTTATTCCTTCACTCCTTGATTATGGTCTTCTTTATCTCTGTGATTATATTAGGCATATTGATTCAAATGCATGTCTGAAAAGGAAAGTATCTGTAGCATCTGTGAGTCTGCTTCTTCTCTCACTTCTCCTAATTTTCATTTTCATTGTCCTGTCTCCTTATGGGTCAGGTTATTGCTGTGTACATAGAATGTGTGATCACGTTCTGAGGTCTAAGATGTTATCATCTGTTAGAGTTACTAGGGGTGTTATCCAAAGGCTACGGAAAAACAAACCCCAGGGAGTAAAGAAGACAGTGGGTCCCAGACAGATAAGGAAAACAGTGGGCTCTGGACTTTGTCCATTTCTCAGTAACAATAGGCTCTGGACTTTCAGGACTGTTCCCTCTGACAGCCCAACCGACATATTCTGCTATGACTCAGTCTAACAAAACCCCATCAAACTCAGACCCCTATTTTAACAGTTGCCATTTTCCCTCACTCATCTGTTGAGGTCTGTCTCCTTATTTTTTACTTTCTCTTTCATGTGTTTTTATGTGGTGCTGAAACCTGGGAGGGGTTTGGGCTCTTTATCCTTCCCCATCCTAACAAATGTGTACTGTGTTTTCATACTTCTCCCCCATGTCTGGTCTGTCTGTCTTTCTGTCTGTCTGTCTCTCTCTCTCTCTTCCACTTTGTAGAAGGAAACACTTGACACACTCCAAGTCCACTTTGGGTAAACGGTGGTCGATATGTTAACCAAAATCAACCCCATTCTCAGGCTAGGATTTGCTGCTTCATTGCTATTCGGATGGGCTAAGGACCTGTACTGGGTTTTTATTGTTATTGGAGGCATCCTCCTTCTAATCCTCTCCTCTCCAATTCCTCCCTTCTCTTATACACTTAGACCTACAGATTAGAGGGCACTTTTAGCCATTTTGTTTCTGCCTGCAGCACTGACCTCCTCATTCTTTACAGAGGTAAGATACCTTCTGGTCTCCTGCAGAGGCAACCTGCCTAAAACCATCCACCTTTCAGCTGCTGGATACCCTGGGGAATCCCTCACCATTGGAATTGTAGAGGAGGATGCCCTCTCATTCTCTTGTGAAATTCTGACTGGTGAAAGAACATATCAAAGGGCACTTTTATCCCAACTGACACTCCCATCAAACCTCGCCAACATGTGAGTGTCCATCTGTCAGGACTCCCCCTTAGGTTGTCTCATAAATAATTTTAAGAACTTTAAAATTAGACACCTCATTAGGCTTAGTACTCAGATCTGGCTGCAATATAAATTAGACAACCTGGATCCATGGCCTGAATTTGGGACCTTTGATCCAAACATTCTCTAGGATTCAGACAATTTCCCCTAACAAAACGGCAAATGGTCTGAGGTTCCTGACATCCAAGCTTCCTTTAACTTCCCTCAATTCCGTCATTATGCCAACTCTGCTCTTTTCTACAACTAATCCTCACTGACTCATAACTCTCTTCCTCATTCACTACCCCAGAAATAGTAGGTCGACCGCTCCTTACAGACCCCAGGGTCTCTGTGCCCCCCCATCCAATCCTCTCCTCATACACATTCTGCTAAACCCTGTAAAACTCAGACCCCATCGTACCCAGTTGCCATTTTCTCTCTTGAACATGTTCCACTCTTCCACTTAATAAAACATCACTGATCCATCAAGGTCTGTCTCTGTTTCTCTTACTTTCTCTTTCATTTGCTTTCATTATCAACCCTGGATCATAGAAAGGTTAATAAATTAAATAATTGCAGTCCTTGAGAAAGTCAGACTCTTTTCAATCAGCCTGCTCTTTCTGGATCACAATGCAAAATAACAGAGCGATTTGGACTTTGATTTTCCTGCATAGCCACATGTTGGTCAATGACAGATTTTCTTAACTTTTATCTCTCAATTTCATATTTTCTAGAATTCATAGATTTCCTAGTTGACTTGAAATGCTTTTCTCAAGCACTGGGTTCTGTCCGTGCTATTATATCCTCATTTTTCTTAACTGTTTTTTTTATAAGTCTCTAAAACTAACTCATGCACTGTCCTCCTATTGTTTACAGGTATTGCAGAACTCACAGAAAACTTAATTTGCCTTACAGCCACAAAGTGTATTACAACTTAATGCAATTTAAACTTTAAACATGTTTCCTATCTGTTATTTTTGTGATAAATTATATATATTGTAAGATATTACAAAATATGGAAGTTATAATACTCTATATTTTTCATAAGTTACCTTACCAAGTGCAAGCTTTTCTTGGCTTTCTTTATGAAGTCCTTCTCTACAAGAACAGACAGGAATCACAGGGTTGGCATGGGGGCAACTTTCTTGTCCTGTTTTCTTCTCATTCCCTTAACCTAGCTCCCCACCCAGATACCTGTACCTAATCTTTCTACCTACTGTAACTGTCCCCCAAAAGCAAGAGCCATACAAGAGCATGTAAGCAGATGACAAGAGTGCACCTCAACTGATATATATTTTCCATTTTGATAAACAACACTATTATATATCCAATGTTCACATCAAAAACTGTATAATCATTGATTGTATATTATCATATAATCACATAGCATTCATGTTCATAAACGTGTAGTTCTCAACTTTCTTTCACAGTTGATAATCTAACCCATTGTAAAATTCTTTCTTTTTTCAAAATACTCCCTAAATCTAACAAATTCTCATTTTGTGTAGTATTTAATTCCTTCTTGAATGTCTTTCCTCTTCTAAATTACTGAAAACATTTTCTTAGTGATCTTCTGATTTTTCCTTGTTATCTTTCTTCTCTCTGTATTATATTCTCTACACAGCAGTCTATGTTCCAAATATTAACTGCATTTCCATTCCCCTGGTTACAAAACATTGGCAGTACATTCTGTTTAGAATAAAATGCACAGGTCTTATTTTAGCATGAAGTGCCCTCTGATTGTTCCCCTTGGACATGTCTTTGAACTCATTTTATCATTTCATACCAACTTCATCCTTGCTCATTAGACTATTGACCAAAGATATTAGCTAGTGTGAAATTTTTGTTATCATAAATTATTCTGACTCACTTGGTTCTCTTTGTTCAAGTTCTGCTGATAACTTATCAACTCAAAGTTGCAAACTACTTTGAGTTCCTGATACTGAGACTGTTTTAAAAGAATCTTTATAGATTAATCAAAGTAATAAATTAATAATTTAATTAATGTAATCACAATTTCCACTTTTTATTAACTATATGGTTACTTTTGGCAAAATAGCATTGCATATTCTGTACAAGATAAAATACTACTATTTATTGATTTGGGAAAGGACAATACACACAGATTCATGGAATTAAGGCAATAACCAAATATCCTTAGAAATTTCATACTTTTTTAAAGAAACTACCACTATAGAGTTTTTTATTTATTAGAAAATTTACAAAAATTAATTCTTCTTTACACTTATAAATATGAAAATATTTTATATAAAACATTCCCAATAAAACATTCTATATTATCATATAATCACATAGATTCATGTCATAACATGTAATTCTCATGATTTAGAAGCCAAAGAGGGTTATTGGTCATTTTTAAAAACTTCATGTTAATAATGTCAATATGGCTTAGGAATATATTCAATTAGTATTACAAAAACAAAAGTTTAACTTGCAGTACCTTATCAGGTAATAATTAATATGTGTGTGCTTAGTTACTCAACAATACATTCTTAAAAAAGTTATGGCTTTGCCCCAAGATATAGAGAGCTGGAGAGTTTCTTCCTAAATTCACAATGAAAATCTGAATTCATTTCAAATTCCTGGTTTATTTAAACACACAAGAGAATTTAAACATATGAGAATATATGGGCACTCAGGAGAGAGGAGAAGCCTAAACACCCTTGCATTTGGCAGCTGCTCCCAGAAAAAAGCAAAAGCCAGACACTGTGGTGCATGTCTGTAATCCAAGCAACTTGTTGGCTGAGGCAGGAGGATCGCAAGTTCAAAGCCAGCCTCAGCACCTTGGAGGTGCTAAGCAACTCAGTGAGGCCCTGTCTCTAAATAAATTACTAAATAGGGCTGGAGATGTGGCTCAGCAATGGAGTGCCCCTGAGATCAATCCCTGTACCAAAAAAAAAAGAATATATATATATATATATATATATATATATATATATAATAAAACAAACAAACAAATAAATAAATAAAAATAAAGAAAAGAAAAGGAAAGAAATTCCAGGTGAACAAGTTGAAGCACTGAAAAATGGAAAGTTCAGATTGATTGCAAATGTGCATTCTTGGCAGGCTGCAGAGCGGGTAGGGCAGGTAGGGCATGGAATTGTTGAATTCCACTGAGTTTCCACAGTGAAAAGTATAAAGAACTCAAAAAGCTATACATTGTGCTACAGACATGGAAGAGAAAACTTCAGGAGAGTGGAAGGGCCAGATGCCACCCTGTGAGGCTTCCATCTGTGCTAAAGCACAAACCCTAATCTGTGGGGAGATAGCCACAAGCTTTGCTGCCCTTGGGGTGTTTGTGAAAATCCACTGCAGTTTGGAGCAGAGAAAAGGGCAACAACTCCAGGAGGGACTGAGGTTTAAACTCTGAATGAAAAACTATAGCTAGGAAAGGAAGCAGAATTTTGAGAAGGCTTTCCCCTGAAGCCGAGATTCATGTTATATGACTCAGGCTGACATTTTACTAGAAAAAGAGAGACTGTTCCTCACTAAAACCCTCAACATTGAAGCTAGTAAGTTTAAAGCAACAAGAAGAGAACGGTGCCCTAAAGGTAAAAGAAAAAAGAACCTGCAGATACCCCCATTGAGGCAAAGAGAAAAGGAAGTTGCAGTGTTCAGAATCAGACATAATTGCTGTAGTGAAGCAACCACCACCATAAAACAAGCTATCTTTGTAGATATTTAACCCCCCCTGGGGTACTGAAGGTTGACACAGCAGCAACAAATTCCACACCTAGCCCAGCAGCTAATGAGATTAGCTGTCACCATAAAGCTATTTACTACTCTCAGGATACCACCCAAAAGTCCTGGCTTCCAACAACAACAAAAGGGGAAAAAAAAATGAAAAGAAAAAAAAAAAAAAAAACTAGGCTACCTTAAGAACCACAGATATGACACAGAGGTGGAAACTCTCATACTAAGAATTTTAAAATAAACATGATTAGTATGCTAATCATGTTATTTTATTTTTAAATCATGACTATGCTAGGACCCTCATAACAAAATGCCACAAACTGATGGCTTAAAACAGAAATTTATCATCTTACAATCATGGAGGTGGGAAATTCAAGACCAGGGTTCCAGAGTGTGGTTTTTCTCCTGAGACTTCTCACCTTGGCTGGCAGAAGGCTGTCTGCCTCATTGTGTTTTCTTATGGTCTTTTGTCTCTTTACAAGCACCACCCCCCGCCCCCCCACGCGCTTTTATTTTTTGATTTTGTTTTAATTAGAACATATGCTCCAATATACAGTAATTCTCTTGTTAGTTTAAACTTATGAGTTTGGAGGTAGGGATATTAGTAAGGTACAGCCTCTCTTTTTCTAGGGAAGTCTCAGTCTGAATCACAAAACCTATATCTAGGTTTCAGGGGATAGTGTCCTTTTCAAAATTCTGGTTCTTTTCCTAGATATAATTTTCATTCAGATTTATTCCTAATTTTCCTCCAAGAGTATTTCACTTTCACTGCCCTGTTCTCTGCTCTGAACTGCATTGAATTTTCACGAACACCCCAAGGGCAGCAAAGTTTGTTGCCATCTCCCCATAGATTAAAGTCTGTGCTTCAGCACAGATGGAAGCAACAGGGCTGTATCTTTTTTTATCAATTATACTGTATTGAGGCTCCACCCCTACGATCTTGTTTAATCTTAACTACCTCTTAACAGCCCCATCTGCAAATATAGGTACATTGAAGTTAAGGCTTTTAACATCTTCATTTTAAGGGAACATTGAATCTGTCTGCAGCAGGTTATAAAGTAAGAGGTAGACAACATGCAAAACCTTGTAGATAATTTCTACGCATGTAGGGAAATTGGAATCAAGAATTAAGTGGAAATACTGAGAATGAAAAGCATAGATGTAGAGATGAGCAAATTGTTAGAGGATCATCAGCAGTCCCAGCATAGCTCAGGAAAGAATCAGTAGACTTAAAGAGAGATCAAAAAACTTGCTTAAGCCCAAATTTAAGAGGAAAAAAAAAGAGTGACCTCAAAACACAAAACAAAACTGAGCTTCAGAAGCTATGATAAAATATCAAATCTTCTGATGTATGCATGATTGGAGACCCAGAGGAAGAGAAAAGGAGGTAAAATGTGTTAAACAACATATTTTAGGTAGTATTGACAATGAATTATTTAAAAATATTGCACACTCCACATCAGAGATCCAAGAAGTTCAGAGAATACCAAATATATTTAAAAAGAAAGAAAATAGAAAGAAAACCCTAGGTAAATTATACTAAAACTATTACCAAACAAGAAAGAAAGAGAAGATATTTAAAGTAGCTGGGAAAAAATTAAAATGAAGAGGGAAACATTTAAAAATTACAAATGATCTTAAGCTTTTAAAATTTAAAGACAAAGCTAACAACCCACAAGTTTAAACCTAGTGAGAGTATCATACAACACTGCAAGTAGAATAAGAACTTTATCAGATACAGCAAGCTTTTTCATTACCAAAAAGACCTATTCTATAAGATATGGTGAAAAAAGTTATGTAGGCAAAAAGAGTATATGAGACAAAAATTTGATCTGCACAAAGAAGGGAGGAGTTCCAGAAAAATAAAAAAAAATCATGAAATTAAAATTGTATAGTTTTAGGATTTTTATTTGCTTTTAAATATATTATTCTAAACAAATAATACCATATTCATAAATATACATTAGTCACACCTACCCATGATTTTGCTTTCTGTAAATACAGCTACCCCAAGTTAAACAAAATCTGAAAATAGTACATGGAAAATTCCAGAAATAAAATTTATAAATTTTTCATTGTTCTGAGTAACAAGATGCATGAGTTATCCTTTGCCCAGTGTATCCACGCTGTATATGCTACTCATCAATTAATCATTCAGAAGTTGTCCCAGTAGTCAGACCCATTGTGGTAATATTGCAGTGCTTCTGTTCAGGTTACCCTTACTTTTGCTTAATAATGACCCCCAAAGCACAAGAGTGATGATGCAAAGGAGACACCAGTATGTAGAGCAAGAAGGACAGATTAACTCTGGTACTATGTGGCAGCACTTCAGGACATAAAGGGAAAACAACATAGTATACATAATGTTCAGTATTATTTTGTAATTTGGGGCTTTATTTGGCACCTCAGAATATATCCTATCCCCACGAATAAAGGATTCTGTTGTACATAAAGTAAAAATTATAAAAGCAGGAGCTGTGGCACACGCCTGTAATCCCAGTGGCTCAGGAGGCTGAGGCAGGAGGTTCACGGGTTCAAAGCCAGCCTCAACAACAGTGAAGCACTAAGCAACTCTGTCTCTAAATAAAATACAAAATAGGGCTGGGGATATGGCTTTGTGTTCGAGTGCCCCTGAGTCCTGAGTTCAATCTCTGGTACAACCCCACTCCACCCCTTCAAAAAAAAAAAAAGAAGAAGAAGAAAAAGAAAAAGAAAACTATGAAGTTTCTGAAATTTTATTATACTTACAAGCTATCAAATTATCTTGCCACCATTTAATGGGTGACAGTAGAAGGCATAGGAATCCTGGATAAGAGTTTAAATGTAGCTTATTTCTCACAGTAAGAGCAGCAATCATATTATCATGCTTTAATGTTGAATTTTTTTCTTTTTTCTTTTTTTTATTGGTTGTTCAAAACATTACATAGCTCTTGACATCTCATATTTCATACTTTAGATTCAAGTGGGTTATGAACTCCCATTTTTACCCCGTATACAGATTGTAGAATCACATTGGTTACGCATCCACATTTTTACATAATGCCCTATTAGTAACTGTTGTATTTAATGTTGAATTTTGAAGGTTCAGTTCTTTCCAGGTGACACAGAGAGTGCTTGTACACACAGTGCCTTGTATGACAGGAAGAGAGCATAAAGCTTATGAGATTCAAAAATATTATGATTATTAATGTTAATAATCTGAGAACTGCGCTGTCAATTTTCCAAGAGAAGGCTGTAAGCAACGTACTTACCTCAAAAGGGAGTCACTATTTTTTTTCCACGAAAACATCTTTAAGACAATAATCCACCAAAAAGTACAGTCAGTGCCTCTTGTAGCAGAATATGATTTATCTTCTCTGAAACTAATATTTGAGTTTAATCTTCACTGTGAGTTTTTATTAAGGGGGTGAAAACTTAAAATATAGTTTAGAGGTGGGGCTTTGGGGAGTTATTTGATATCATAAGAAGGTAAATCAGGGTGGAGCCTCATGTTTAAATCCTGGTGTGTTTATGAGAAAAGTGAGAGAGACCTGAAGATATGTCTATAGGCAGGTCTCAAGTCTCTGTCCTCCAAACCAGAGGCAGGTCCTTGACCTTGGACATCAAGAACTGCGAACCCTCCCAAAATTATTTTCCTTAAATAATTATTCAGACAGTGATATTATGTTATCAACAACGTAAAATGTACTAATGCAGAGGCTTTTTAGCAAAATATGCAAACATAAGAAAGAATCACATTAAAATTTAATCACCAATGTAATCACCATTACATTGGTGAATCGTTTAAGGAGTGAAGTGTTTATTTGGTAATTAAATAATGAGAGAAACCACAGGAAAGGGATTAATAAATGTCTTAGAGTTCTCCAAAGAGACAGAGCCCTAGGAGATTTGATATAGATATGAAGATAGGTGATAGATGGATGGATAGATAAAGAGAGATGAGAGAGGATTTATCAGGGAAATCGGCTTGTATGATTGTGGATGGTGGGAAGTCCATGGCAGACCATCTTCAAGGTGGAAACTAGAGATGGAGGTTTGGCTCAGTTCAAGTCTTGAAAGCCTCAGAACCTCAGAAGCCCTGGTGTAACTCTCAGTCTGAGGCTGAAGGCTTGAGATCCTTGGTGACTGCTGATATAAGTTCTGGATTCTCAAGGCCAGAAAGCCTGGAGATTTGGTATCCCATGACAGGAGAAAAAGAATGTGCCAACTCCACGAGAACGAGAAAGTAGAAAGTTTCCCTTTCTTGTTCTTCCTAGGCCCCAGCCAATTGGATAGTGCATTGAGGGTAGGTCTTCTCTGTTGAATCTCCTAACTCTTATGCCAATCTCCTATGTAAAAATCTTCACAGACACCCACAAATGATGCTTTACCACTTCGATAGGCATTTTTAATACAGTCAAGTTGACCCCTAAAATCAGCCATCAAAATCGCCGTATACAAGATGTGTGAGAGAATGGTTCATCCTTTCCAGTTCTTTGACGCATGAGGAAATATTAAGAAACAAATGAAGCTGAGGGCTCTCACAAGACACTCAATCTGCTGGAGACTTGATCTTGGACTTCTCTGCCTCCAGAACTGGGAATAACACATTTTTCTTCTCTATAAATTACCCAGTCTCTGATATTTTGTTATAAGAGACAAAATAGACAAAGACTGAAGTTGGTCCTGACAGGAAGTGGAGTTGCCATAAGCAATGCCTAAAAATGTGGAAGCAGCTTTAGCCCCGGGAGATGGGTGGAACCTGGAAGATTCTGGAAGTTGATTTTTTGTTTAAGTGTATATTTCCTTGAATGGTGTGTTCAAGGTAATTTTGATGAGGGCTCAGATGAAGCAGGGGGTTCTAGAGAGTGCCTTCATCTTTTCAGATATCAGACATCTGGCCTTAACTAGAACAGTAGGAGAAACAGGGAAAGTTAAGGCAATTCTGATGAGGTCTAGCACGAAAACGGGGAACAAAGTATTAGAAACTTGAGGAAGGACTGTCCTCATCAGAAATTGGCAAAAAGTGCATCAGGGTGGGCTGAACTGCTTCAGTGCTTTGTAGAAAGCCGAACTTAGTGAGGATCTGGGAGGTTTGGCAGAAGTTTCTAAGTAGTGTTAAAGGTGCTGCACTGACTTCTCTTGACTGCTTATAGGAAGATATAAGATGTGAAAAATGAATTAAAGATGATTTATTAAAAAAAAAAAAAACAAGGGAACAAGTAAGATTGCTGAAATTCTCAGGGTGACAAGGTTGCACAGGTTATAGAGGCACCACCAAGAGAACACTCACAGTATGGCCAAGGGAACATTTGAGAAGGAGGTTTGGGAGAGTGCAGGAAGTTAGATGCTAGTCATTAAGACATTGGAGGAAGGATTCCAAAGGCATTTCTGAAGCTTGTGAGGTAGGCCCTTCCATCAGGGGCCTAGAAGGCAGAATGGTTCTGAAGGAGGGGCCCAGGGTGCCCGTGGGATCACAGAGCTCACTGCCTAGGTCCAGCTCCAGCTTCTGTTTTCCACATGAGTGTGCATGCTCCCTGGACTCCCCAGGTGTGGGTCAGTGAGCTTGATCCAGTGTGGGGATTCTCCAGGCATTACTCAATTTCAGTGTTCTTCAGATTTTCAGATCCTTAACTGTTCTTTTTTAATATATATGTCTATTTTTATTATGTATTATTTATATATAAATTTTATATATATATATACTTTTAGTTGTAGATGGACAATACCTTTATTTAGTTTTAGGTGGTGCTCACAGATGCCAGGTGAGCACTTTACCACTGAACCCCAAACCCAGCCCCTTTCGGTCTATTTTTGATTAAAAAATATATATAAATAACATGGAGAGTGTTTGAGTCACCCACTGAAATTCTGGATTTAGCTATTTCTACTGTTAGTTCCATTAATTTTGGCCTCCTATTCTCAAAAGCTCGGTTGTTAGGGACATAAACATTTAGGATTTTAATAAATTCCTCAAGAGTTGGTCTCTAGTAGGGCATAGTGGTGTATGCCTGTAATCCCAGCAACTAGGGAGGCGAGGTAGGAGGATCTCAAGTTCAATACCAACCTCAGAAACTTAGCAAGATCCTGTCTCAAAATAAAATTAAAAAGGGCTGGGAATGTAGCTCAGTGGTTAAGTCCCTCTGGATTTAATCCCTGGAGTAAAAAAAATTGTTTATCATTATGTAATGTTCTTTTTAACCCTTATAATAGTTCTTGTTTTTAATTGTGACTGATATAGCTTTCTTAGTACCCACCTGCCCCGCTTGCCCTGGTGCTGGGGATTGAACCCAGGGCCTTGCATAAACTAGCAAGCACTCTAACACTGAGCTACATCCTCAGCCTTCAACTTTTTCAGTTTAATTATTTATATGAAATATTTTCTTTTTTTTTAAAGAGAGAGTGAGAGAGGAGAGAGAGAATTTTTAATATTTATTTTTTAGTTCTCGGCAGACACAACATCTTTGTTGGTATGTGGTGCTGAGGATCGAACCCGGGCCGCACGCATGCCAGGCGAGCGCGCTACCACTTGAGCCACATCCCCAGTCCTTCTTTTTTCATTCTAATCATTCTATGGTATTATGTTAAAATGGGTTTTTAATATAATACATATTATATATAATAGCATATGCTTGGGTCTTTCTTATAATTGTTTTCAAGTCTGTGCTGTTAACTGCTCTCTTGGGACCATTCACATTTAAAGTGGTTGTGGTTATTATTGAATTATAATATACCATCTTGCTGACTACTGTCTAATTTTTAAATTTTATTTTTCTCTTATTTTGTCTTCTCATGTTTAAACTGAAACTTTAAAAAAACACTTTATTCTAGTTTATTCATCTTTTTTTTAAATTTTATAAAGGTTTTATTTTAGTAGTTTTGGTATGGTTTACAAAGTACACCTCTAATCATTCAGTGCCAACATTCAAACATATGTCTTATTCCAAATATGTTGCTATGAAAAATGCACTTACAACTGGATAATTTCTGAAAAAAAATGACATTTATTTCTCACAGTTATGGAGGCTTGGAAGTTCAAGATCAAGGTGCCAGCAGATTCAGTGTCTGCCAAGGGCTGCTCTCTGCCTCCAAGATGGCACTTCTTGCCCTGTCCTCACATGTTAGAAAGAAGGAAAGAGAGAACAGCTCCCTTTTGTCTTCATAAGGCCATTAACCCCATTCACAAAGGCTCAGCCTCATGACTCAATCACTGCAGATCTTACAAAACTAAAAGGTTAATAGGGGAAGACAATTGGCAATGCAGTCCATAAATTTGAAAATATAGATCACGTGAACCAATTTCTGAAAAGATCTCAATACAACAGACTTAAAAAGAAATATGTAATTTGAAAAGCCCTATGTCAATGAAAGAAATCAAAATATCTGCTTGTAACCTTTCTGTGGAGAAAATTCCAAGGCTAAACAGTTTCACCATTGCTTTGTACCAAATATGTAATAAAGTTGATTTTAGTCAGCTCCTTTCTTCTGCATCCCCTTCTGTTTGTTTATGTGGTTCATTTGTAAAACACCTAAATTCACTTTCGCCATTCTGAAGTCAGTCTAACCTCTGTGTCCCAGTTGATTTTTAAGCAATGATAAATACAAAGTTCACATTTTATGCTAAAGATTGTATTCATTTGAAGCAATTCAGAGGAATGCAGATCCACAGCCACAGTTCCACCCTAACTACTACATTCTCAATCTGTTGTGTTTTCATGTATGTGTGTGATAATTTTAGATCACACTGTCCTTGCAAAATGGCACAGAATTCTCATCTCCTTCATTAACAAGTTGTATAAGCATAAGCATGTATGAAAACTAGCAAATTAGCTTTGTCATAATAATGACATAATAACTTTAGTATCCTCTTGGATTCTACCAGTTGTTTCCACTATGATTTTGCTATTGGAGAATCTGAGCATGTTTCATTGGGTTTAGTTTTCTTCTCGGTGTCCTCTATTATGACACCCTCTCTGTCTTTTCTTGTTTTTCATGTTTGTCAGGGTTGTCTTTTGTGTTGTTGTTTCTCTTAGTCTCATGTTTAGGTGGAAGCTGAGTGTTGCTGGGAAGAGGAAGCCATGGTTACTATGCCCTTCTCATTCAGGATGTATGTACTCTCAGTAGGTATTACTGGTGGTGATAATCTTGATCATTTGACTAAGGTGAAGTTAACACAGAGAAACTATTTTTCCCCTTTACAATTGCAAAATATTTGAGGAGGAGGGTATTTTGAAACTATTCAAAAGTTCTCTTTTTTTAAACTTTTTTTTTCTGTAATAATATTAAACATATGCCAGTAAATTTTTCCTACAGTAATGTCTACCCCAGGAAACATAATTTCAACTATCTACAACATATTTAGTTATTTTATCAACCATAGAATTTAAAGCTGATAGTTTCACAATTTCTAGACTGTACCTCTAAACAAAATTCTAGCTAGTTTTCAGAATTGTTATTAATTTTTTAAGTTTTTAGCTACTTAGTGTTCATTCAGTATCAACACTGATACCTGATAATATAATACCATTTTTTCTCATAATAAACTGTAATGAATACCTATTATATTAATATCTGGTGTTATTTAAAATGTTTATGGCTTAAAGATAGTTTTAATTATTATATTGTCCCATTACACTATTGTTTATTGTATGATAGATGTGTTTACAGATTATTGGAAGGAATAAACTTTTTTTTTCCTGTTCTTTTCTTTTTTTCTCAGTGCCAGGATTCAAAACTTTTAGCCTTGCACACGCTGGACAAGCACCCTACCACTGAGCTACATCTAAAGCCAAGGAATAAATCCTCAGTATGAAAATAAATAACCAAATTTCTCAGGAAGGAATGTAGAACCACTAAATATTGAATTTACATGGCTAAATGGTTAGTAGGAGAAATAGCCATTTGAAAAGGCATATAATTATGTCAGTAAGTAACAGGATTTATGTTAAACCCACCAAATCTCCTATTTCAAATAAAATGAATAAAATTAAGGGCAGCTTAATTCTCAGGTTGTATTTTTCCTTATACGGTATATATATATTTTTTTTTTAAATTTAGGCTCTTCAAAATCTTTTTTGCTTGCTGAAAATTATTAAATAATTGCTTTAGAGATATAAGCTTGGTAGGAAACCTCTGCTCCTCAGAAACTTGGCCAAGTAGAAGTAAATATCAGATAAATAATACCAAGACAATAAAGTGAGAGAAGAAAATCATTGCCACAGTCAGTAAAGGGAGATGAATATTTCCCACAGAGCATGAGAGAAAAGCACATGGTCAGGTTTATTTCTTTTTTCCCTTAAAATATTATATTGAATTTAAACATTTCTAAAAATATGTACATGAACAAAATTCTACTTATTTAAATAAGCTTAAACATCAGACGATTTTTAATAATATGCCTTTTGACTCATTTGTTCCCTTGTTTGGGAAAGCTACTGAGCATGAATGAAAGAGACAGTATTTCTAAAAACTAAAGGTGTTTTAAAAGGCCTTGACAAGGTTGAGACTCTAAAAATATTTGCTGATGAATAGGTGTGAGTGACACAACTGTAAAAATCAGAAATAAAAAACCAAAAATATTTAGGAGGCTACTGCATTTAGATGTCTTTGCAGGCAACTCTGAATTCTCACTTTGCCTTAAAGGAAGTGAAAATGGAAACTGTGGAAGGTACAGTGTGAGTAGCTTTTATAAAAGAAGTGATAGATGTCTATCCTCAAAATAGGGAGAAGTCAGACCCTTTAGCAAACTTACAGAATAAATGCACCTTTATACATCTGAAGTTTAAGAAATGTTAATATAATTTACTTCTTCAATTCATCCCAAATTCCTAGTTCCAATGCATACTGGTTCCGATGAATGAATTTCTTCCCTTCCCCTCTTATGCTGGCCACAGAGAACATGGTTCTCACTCCTTATATCACTTATTCCCATAGTGGTCTTTTTCATTATTATCAAATATTTGATTTTGACTTGTCAATGTAGGTCATTTTTTGTGTTCTTTCTTTCATCTTATTTCACAATCTTGTTCTTTTTGTGATTGTTATTTGTTCTGCTTATTTTACTTGTTATGTTATGCTTACTTTTTATGGTACTTAGTGGGAGTTTTTTCTTCCTCTTTTGGTTTGAACTGTCTGTTTTATTTGATTCTTTCATCCTGGACTGTTGCTCCTTCAGGGTCAATTTTACTGTATAATATTCTTCGTCTTTCTACTTTATGTTTCTATTAGGATTTGTGATTTGTGCTTTGTCATTCTTATAAAATAGAAAATAATTTTAAAAATATGATGTGATGCTCCATGTACATGTGCAGAATTGATGAAATGGCTGAGTGCATTTCAGCATATACGAAGAAGGAATTTATCATTGTGTTAGGAATCCAATAAATATTAAACACACAAAAAAACCAATGCTACCATCAGAAGCATCAGTTACCTCAATATTTTCTATCATTTGAAAAGGATTTTCTTTATTCTTGTTGTGTTGGCTTGTTTAAGATTTTGTTAGATATTTATTTTTTGTTTTTGTGTATCTACTTGTTTTTGGTCTGGGGCAGTGGTCTCTGCACAGATTCAAATAGGAGTTGGAGGAGAGACATCTGGTTCCCTGGTCCTTCCTGTTCAGCCCACATCTCATGGTCTGTCATTTCCAACTCTCCAGGGCTCTCTGCAGGGAGCACTAGGTTCCCATTTCTGACAAGAAGAGTTTTAGTTTAACTTTGAGAATGATGCCTTCTGTGGGGTAATAAGTGGGAAGATTTTGCCTCAAGCCTACCCAGAGTGGTTCACTTTTGCTGGCATGATTAAAAAACCCTTTTAGCAAAGCTCAAAACTCGGTTCACTGGTAAGGTTTATTTCACCAAAGATTAAACGAAGCCAGACAACAGAGTGGTGAAAAAAGATTTCATCCAATAACTACAGACAGCGGAAGAAAGAGAAGAGCTGCATTCTGGTTTGTGCAGAAGGGACTTCTGAGGTGGAGTAAGAGGGTAAGGTGGGAGAGGGAGTGAGCTTCAAGTAGAGGCAGAGAAGTGTAAACCACAGAGGGCTGGGCAGGTGGGTGTGATTAGAGCCTCTGTACTGGTCATGGGAGTTCCAGGAGTCAAGATCTACCCCTCCACAGGACTGGGGGACAGTGGCCTGATCCTTCCTGTGGGTCACTTCTCCATCACGGTGACAAAGTACCTGATACAAATAACTTATAGGGAAGAAAGATTCACTTTGGTTCAAAGTCCATGCTTGCTTGGGCCTGTTGCCTCTGTGCCCATGGCTGGGAGCTACTAGAGGAGGAAACCACTTATCTCAGGACATCTGGGAAACAAAAGAAGCAGAGGAAGGGTCTAGGGTCCCCATGTTCCTTTCAGGGACACACTCTCAGTGACTTGACTTCTTTCTACTAGTCCCCACCTCTCAAAGGTTTCACCACCTCTCACTTGTGTCCTGGACTGGTGACCAAGCCTGGAGCATGTGGGTGGGTCTTTGGGTATTTAAGATCCAAATCACAACACTACCTGATGGTGACATTTCAAAGAAATGGCTTTCACATCATCAAGGAAGATTCCTATGAGTTGCATGTGATGTACCTCCTTCTCAGAGGGACACGGGGAGGATTCATCATTTAACAGCTTTGTATCAAGTTCTCTGAGAAAGGAAGAGCAGGGTTCTTCTGTCCTCTGGTGTTGACTAGAGCAACCATTAAGCTCCTCCCACAGCCCTTAACTTTTCCAGATAGACGCTCAAGAAATACAAGGAAGTTGGCCTTAGGCAGTTAGAAGCCCTGGGAAGGTTGGCCCAGCCTTTTAGTTTGGGGATTTTTGTCAGTTCTTGTGGGTCAAGGGTTGTCTGCAGTTCTCCAATAGTCTACTGTGGTTTAAAAAGCCATATTTCCTATAAGGAAAAAATTTGCAGGTGAACTGGATGAATAGCATTATTTGTTGTTTTTCAAATGCTGAAGTTTAAGAAATACCTCTCTTAACTTTACTCATCTGGGCATTGAGAGAAAAATATAATGCAGCAGTAAAGAAAAAGAATTTCCTGCTTTTTCAAGCCTAAAAAATACTGACCCGCATGAAGTTTTTATATAATTATCCTTTTCTTTCAATCGAAATATGAAGAAATATAACATGCTTTATTCTTCACTTTTTTCTTGATTCATTTTTTTTGGCATGGTTTACTAGTTTGCATCCTTAAAATCCATTCCTACGTTGGATACTATTCAAACTTCATGACATTACTTTTTGTTCATCTGCTCTAAAATATACATATTGAAATCATTGTGATTACTGTTAATGATGTAATGTGCTAAACAAAACTCTGGCAATAAAGTAAGTATTCAATAAACATTAGCTTCAGTTGTTGCTAATATTATTTAACTGACTCATTTCCAGATTTCTTCAGTGAATCTTCTGCATAAGTTTAATTCTTCCTATCTTTTCTTTCTCGTCATAATCCTTTGCCAATAAATTTGCCTCCATGTTCAGCTATGGATGCTTGTTATCCCTTTAATGTCTCCAACACAGAACTCTGTTCCATTGCATTCCCACATTCCAAACACATGCAAGCAAGTCACCCTTAACAGGAAATATATTCATAAAAATCAGATTCCACCTTCCAAATACCATCAGCCTTCTAAAATCCTGACTATATCTTTGTTCTTTACCTTCCTTCTCCACTGGATTGTTTTCCACTAATATTGAAACATTTGAAGTTCCTATTTGACTACAAACTTTCAAATTAAGCTATACCGCCTTACAAAAGAAAGAAAGAAAGAAAAAAAAAAGTCTTTGCTCATTTCTGCGGAAGTATCCTGACCATTTCTTTTTATTTCACTATTGTTCCCACTTTAGAGCAGTTCAATTTCTACCCTAATGCATTACAAACTTTGTATTTTAGGTAGTAACCCAATCTCTCTACTTATTACCAGGTTTTAACTTGCTTAAAAGTTGAAGCATCAGAATTCAACATACTCTTAAAATATCCCTTACAAAGTGGATCAAGTATTTGGAATTGTTCATAATCACTGGTAAAATGTTGTATTTCTTAGATAACATCAAAGAAGAAAAGCATTTATGTATTTACCTTGTGACATAATTAGTAGCTAAGCATGAAATTACACATGATTTTGGTATTAAAGATGGGGATACGAATAGGGCATTGCTGGAAGCTATTGAGCCTCATTTTATAGGACACATACAATTCCAAATTCTTATTTCAAATTCCCATACAAACCAAAGCTTCTCTCCCTGCTTCCACCAAGTTGGGCCATATTGCCCAGAATATCATTTGCATTTTCAAAACTTCCTTATAACTAGTGTTACCCACGTGAACTGGTACAGGTCAACTGAATAATGACATAAGATTCCTGGAAAACCTTTTCTTTTCACCATGTGTTGCTTTCTTCTTCCTGAGTGGCAGAATGATGGAGAAGTTAAAGTGCCTTCTGAATATTTCTCAGTTGTGAGGTACCTGCTGAGGGTATTATAGCTAAAAGACTGAAGCCTTGGTACATCTCAGACATCGTGTGTGGGGCCATTTCACCATATGTGGGTCACTCACCTGCAGATTTTATGAGTGAAAACAAAATGGAATTTTAAATAAAGCACTCAGCTTGGTTTCACACTTGTGAGGCTGAATGAATTCTCTAATTTCTCTACCATCTTGCCCTACCATGACCACGTGCTGGGGATTGAGCCCCTGGGTAATCCACCACTGAGTTACAAGACCAGTCATTTTTATTTTGAGATGGGATTTTGCTAAATTGCCCAGGGTAGCCTTGAACTTGTGATACCCATGCCTCTGCTTTCTAATTTGCTGAAAGTACAGGCGGGCACCAACACGCCTGGCTTGGATGACATCTAAAGGATTCAAAATACTATGAACTGAATGAACTCACTTTAGCAAATTCCAAAATAACTTTGAGACAGATTCAACAGGGAACTGTAATTTTCATGAAGACCAGTACAAAGATTAAAGTGAGAAATCAAGCAAATTCTATATAATTAATGAAAAATAAGTATGCTTCAATTGCATATACCAAGCCAGAAAACAAATGAACTTCATAAGCCCTTGTTAAGGAAAATTAAATCCTGCCAAGTCAAAATAGAATCATTCTCTATTTGTGAAGTGGATGTAAATTGTTAGAGGAATTTTAGTAACCAGGAAGCTATCTCTGACCAGACACAATTGTCTTTTCTAAATGATTGTTCAAATTCTCTGGTTTCAAAACTTTATAGTATATAAGACACAATTTTCTTTCTTAATAATTCACAAGAAAATATGAACTAGGTAACAACAATCAAAATAATTTTAAAATAAAATTATAGAGCAGTATAATTTTTAACTTAAAAATCTCTATATAAATGTGTAATATGTGTGTGTGTTGACTATCCTAAATAATTACAATAATCTTTTTTAAGAATTATTTAATTCAAAACGTATTCCTCCTTGTTAAGATTTGATAACTTTGTAGCCACATATACCAAAATAAGTACATTATTCCTATTTTTTGTTCTCATCATGTTCAGATATCTTTCTCAAGGTCTGTTCACATCTTCTCCTCAACTAATTACAATTCTGAGATGTTTTTCTCTCATATGGCCAACAGTTTCAGTATAAAAAAAATTCTATTTGCATTCACATTGGATTAACGTATACACAGATAAATGTCTTGCATGTTGCCTTACTCCTCTTTCTTGTTGCCTAGATACCCTTAAGACACGCATGCTTTCCTTTATTTCCCGTCTTCTAAAAAAAAATAGCTATAAATTTATAAACTTAAAAAGTAAATTTTAAGTTCTAGAGGAAAAAAAAAACACAGATATTTGAAGGACAAATAGATATTGAGCTTGAGAATCAGCTGCTTCCTGATAAAAGGATAATTCCTGAAAGGTACAGAGCTGTGTGGTTTAGCCCTGGGGTTGAAACAAAATGTGTAGTTTGCTGTTGCTGGGGTAGCAAATTACTACGACTCTATCAACTGGATGCTGCACCCATTTATTATCTTACAGTTCTATGAATGAGAAGTCCATGGGAAGTGGGGCAAATCCATGTCCTCCCCTGAAGTGCCAGAGAGCTAGAATCCAGCTGAAGCACAATCCTGATCCTTCCTGCTCTGAAGACATTGCCAAGGTCACTCAGGCTGAATTCATTTTCTATTTGTGCTTGTAGGACTGAGGTACCCATCTCCATACCCACTGCCTGCCCAAGCAAGGTCTTCCCTAGATGCCCCGTTCCTCCTCATAAATTGAATCCTTCTCCAGTACCAGCAGGTCAACCCCTCTCTTCCTTCCAACCCCCACTTCTTCTGCTGTATGTTTCCTAACTCAGGTAAAGCAATACTCTGCCTTTAAGGGCTCATGTGATTAGGTAGAGATCTTTCAGATAATCTAAGATAAGCTCTTTATTTGAAGGTATATAACCTTGATTGCAGCTCTCAAATCCCCTTTAAACTTCAATGCAACATATTCACAGTTTTCAAGGACTAAAACTTGGAGATTTTTAGGGACACATTATTCCACTTATTGCCCCCACCCACCAAGTTCCTGGCAGAGGAAAAAAAGTATTTAGAGGTTGGGAATTGATTCTTTTCTGTTTTCAAGTTCAAAAAATCTCCACCTACATGTGCCCTCCCCCCCAACACCATTTCCTCTCATTATCCCTGACTCAAGGTGAAAAATATCTCATAATGATTGAAATTTACCTTTTTTCTGTTCTCTTATCCTTTGGGTTTATAGGCGAAGTGGGTGTGTGTGTGTGTGTGTGTGTGTGTGTGTGTGTGTTTGCTTTCAGAAATAAAGGATTTTTAAATGAAATAGCAAAAATATTAAATATTTGATGATCATAGCTGGTTTTTTTTTTTTTGTTTTGTTAGCATTCTTTAAGTTTTGTTACTTTCAATGAACTCAAGTAAAAGACCACCAGAAATACACCTGCAGTCAAAGAAATTTTGTTTGTCACTCATTGTAGTGAGAAAGAACCCACACTATGGTGAATCATGGGTGTGTTAGTAAGGAGGTGTCAGAAAGGAACTAGTTTGGAACTTGGTGTTGTTTTGGTCCCCATCTAAAATGTTACCCAAAGGCCATGTGCTAAGACTTAGTGTCCAGCCTATGGCACTTTGGGGCTGTGGAGGTGGGACCTAGTTGAAAGAGGTGGGTCACAGTGGGTATGCCTTAGAACACTGTATTTTGTCCCTGGTCCCAGCCTTGTGTTCTTTTGGCTTCCCTGACACCATGAGATGAGAAGCTGTCCCCTACCATGCCTTTCCACCATGATGCACTGCCTCACCACAGACTCAGAAATAATGGAGTCAGCAGACCATGGATAGGAAACTCTGAAATAGTGAGCCAAAATGAATCTTTCCTCATTTCAATTGATTTTTCTCAAGTATTCTGTCACAGCAATGGCAAGAGAACCAACAGAGGGGCTTTACCTGTTCTTTGGAGAACAGTCTTAAGAAAGCAAGAGGGCACTCTGGATTGGAGCCCGTCAGGAAGTGGTGGCAATTCTGTGATTGGCTATCTCAATGGATTTTATCTATGGTAAGAGGATACTAGCTATAATTAGCTAAGAAGTAGCAAGGCAGGGCAAGGTGGTGTCCCGTGACTCTTGACTCCGGAAGCTGAGGCAAGAGAGTTGCAAGTTCCAGGACTGAATTGGCAACTTAACAATTCCCTGAGCAAATAAAGTAGAACCTGTTTAAAAAGAAAAACAAACAAACAAACACACATCTGTCAGTATTGATCAGTGGTAGAATGTCCCTTTGTTAAATCCCTAGTACATATATATGATCAGCCATCTATTTGCCTAACAAAGGAAGGAATAATGTTTGATCTTATGGGTTTTATGACACTCTTGGTTTTTCCTGGGCTTAGATGAGATTAAGAAGTGGACTCTTTTGTTTCATTTTATCATGGTCTCAGGACTGGTGCTCAGTGAGACTGTTTAGATGTAATAGGAAAGAATGTCAAGGGCTGCTGCTCCTTTTTATTCTTTCTTTATTTTGCTGTGGTGAATATCTGCTCCTATGTTCAGAGTAATTTCACAGGAAGAGTGATCCAATTAGTTTCGTAAAATGTCCAAGCCAAATGACTGCCTGGATCTATTACCTGTTCAGCCATTATCTGAATGGACAGTCTAATTTCACTTAGAAACTCTTTAAAATAATGCTAGTGTTGGCCAATCAATCAAACATCTGCTAAGGAAAACACTTGGTGTGAATAATTCCTATTAATCATTCAATAATATGTTGCCCAAAGTCACAACTGGAAAACAGAGCTAAATATATATATATATAAATACTAGATAATTTAATCTATAATTTTGCATCTTACTTTCACAACAATGACTATGCTAAAGAATGTGTTGATAATTGTCATGTAATCATTTCCCTTTGAATATCAACATATTATATATAGGTTGAAAATAACATTGAGCCATAGTTATCCATGGCATAAATAACCTGAGAACTTTTCTTCCAATTGTAAAGAATATTATAGTAGAAATATATGGAACATTAAGTGAAGGTTACATCTTAGAAAACTGGCAATTGGCATAGGGCATTATCTCTTGTGTCAAACATACTCCTTATAATTATTTTAATTATTGGAAAGAAGTTTCATGAGATTTACTGTGGGCTTATTTTATTTAAAAGACAAGACTAAATCAAATACTTGGATTTTGAAATTATTTGAGGCCTGAATTCAAAGAGTTTACAATTCTTCACTGAGAGATCAAATGATCCCATAAGGGAATAAATGCAAAATAACACTCCAGCCATTCTTCAGTGGCTGCTGTCCACCGGGTAAGGCATCACTTTCAGCGTATCAGCAGTGGTAAGAGCTAGCTGCAAGTCACTTATAATTCTCTATATATCTTCTTTGGTAGAGTACTCAAGGATTCAAGGTGACTGCTTCATGAAGATGGATGTGAAATTGTATTTCTGACTCTCCTTGCCAATGAATTTCTCTACCCTTGGACCTGTAAATAGAGAAGTAAATTTTACATGACTAACAGGAAAAAAAAAAAAGAGAGAAGTATTTAAACATTAAATGTACAAGTGAGATAAATTATGGTGTTTTTCTCTCTTAATTTACATGTCTGGTTTGTCAAAAATCATAAACCAAGGGTACATGAAATCTATCTAAGATGAGGCAAAGTATTTGCATCGTTGACTGTAAACCGACAGCAAGACAAAGAGTGATAAACAGTACCTGGTGTAGCACACACAGGAGTAAAGCCGACACCCAACCATGGACGTGGACCCCCACAGAGTTGCCAACTTCTCCTGATGATCACCTTTCTCTACTCTATGCAGAAGAATGGTGCTTTTATTTCCATATGCAGTGTCCAAAAAAAATTTTTTTTGAGTAGCTGTTACTCTCCATTCTTTCCCTTTACCTGTATTCAGTTATCATTCCTGTAATACAGTACATATATAGATGTACCAATTTTTAAAATAAAAATGGAAACAACTATCACTGAAATTTTATCCAAATTGTCTGTTGCTCTCATCAAACATTGTAGATTTAAAGAATTGGGTAATGATGTAAAATATTTAAGATACCCCAAAGAGCCATACTAATCTTGTTTTAGTTCTTATGAGTATGATCATTAATCCCTGGAACCAATTTTATAGATAATTTGCCTTCTAATTTTACCAATCAGAAATCCAGTATATTGAGTGTGCATTAAAATATTAATGACCAATCAGAAACATGGGGAGTTTTTAAAGATTATTGGCTGAGATCACTGATCATCAAGAGCTAGAGGTCTGGTATGATGGGTCTGACAAACAGCTGGGGAACATCAAGGCTGTTGCTATTCCCTTGAGCTGCATTAAGATTCCCTGTGTCCAGGGGATTAAAGAGGAATGTTAGGAAGGATCAAGAAAGCTTGTTTTGAGAAGCAACAAGCTAGAATCTCTAAGCTACTTACACTTGTGGTAACCAGTATGTTATTCACAAGTGATTATTTATTCATTGGTATAGATGTTTAGATATCAAGATGCTAAAAGTTTAAATCTCTGATGATTGCAAACCAATCAGTCTCCATGATTGAGGTCAACCCAATATATTTCAGCAATTAAATTAGGAGTTTATTTGTCAAAGTCACTCTCACCCCTTAAAATAATTTACTTTCAACTTCGGAATGGAAAGCAAAGCAAAAGAAAAACTCAGTGGTAAAGTTTATTTATATGCCAATGTGCCTATTTGAGGTTCCCTCAGAGCATTCTGGTGAGTGGTAAATTTCCAGGAGTGAATATTGATTACTACAAGCCAACAATTTCCCTGTTATTGATGGTGCTAGAGAAAAGCTTTTACTGTGAAAACAAAGACTAAAGCAAGACAACAGAAACCTTTTCAGCTTATCTAGAAACCATGAGAGGACCCTTCCAGTGGGCAACACAGAGAGGAGAGTGGAACAGAGGCAAAGTGCACCCTTGAGAATGTTTCTGAATCAAAGAACTCTGAAGCCATCCTATGCAGGGATTCCCCTCAAGTAAACTAATGCAATGTGCTCACTCAGAAAACGTGTTTAGTAGAGTCTTGATACTTGTAGCTGAAAACATCCTGACGTACCTTGTCCCTTTTTATTGTTATTTATTTCTGAGGAATTTGAGTTTGTTGGATGCACAAAAGCACTTTCCAAGATTTTTGAGAAGTAAAATAATGAAAATGGAAAAATTATGAATTCAAAGTTGTCAGAAAATTTTTTAAGTGGAATATGAGATGAGGCGCTCTGTTTGATAGATGAGATTACACAGCAGCAATGTCATAGTGGAAAAGCTACCTCTGATTGAAAACCTTCGTTGGACAGCACATTGCTGGACATTTCAGTTACTTTCCTTTGTGTCACTGTGGTCTGTTCTCAGGTTCTCAAACAAGTATCCATTATCCGCATTACCTGGTATTTCAGAGCTTCTGTAAAGTTAAATTCTATTTATTCTATAATACATAAAATATTAATTTAACTATACATTCCAAGTGTAGATTTTTATACAATGAATGCTTTATTTGTTTCAAACTAATATTTCAGGAAAAAGTTTCAATGCTAGTACACTTTGTGAACATTGATATGAAACTCAATTAAAAATTTCGTGGAGAAAATAATTCAGTAGTGGTGGGTAAACTAGGATAAAAAAAGACTAAATATTTTTAGTGAGTCTTCCAAAGAAATAAAAATTGGATTTAAAAATTCTGAGAAACCAACCTACATGTGATTTTTGAGCTACATTAATGTTTCAATTATCTAATTTTAGATTGTTTATCTGCCATATATCAGCCTACACATTAGTAGTTTGCTTAGCATTATGTTTTTATGAATGAAAACAAAAACATAAATATATTTGTGTGCATACTCTTTATATCAAGTTGATATTTGTTGGCGTATGTAAGTACATTCATACTATAGAAAGATTCATCTTTAAGCAAATGTGTGTAAGATAAAAATGATTGTAGTTTATCTGGATGTTGGCAATTTAAAAAGATTTTCCTTTCTTGAGCTTTTGTCATTGATGGTAAATTACCTTCTCCTAATCATAAAACAAAATTCAACTTTCAAAATTACAGCTATATTCTATCTATGTCATAAAAAAATGGTAATGCAAGGCATGTAATGTATGGAATAAACAGTTCTTGAAGTTGAGTAAATTGGATTTAGTTGCCAAGTATTATTTCTTCTCTCCCAGAAGTAAACTGGCTTGGTATTTAAATGTTTAATTTCTGTTTTATGATATGAGGACACCAAATGCTTTCTCCCTTCTCTTCCTGCTCTACTGACTCTATGTCCTGTGAACACATTCGTTCTAACTGTTCTACTGGTTCCATGTACTTGACATGTCTTAGATTCCACATAAGTGAGGTTCTACCATAATTGTGCTTCTTCATCTGGTTTATTTCACTTTACAAAGTCCTCAAACTTTATCCTTGTTTTGGCAAATGACAGCATTTCCTTCTTTTTTAATGTCAATTTTCCATTGCATATCTATAGCACAATTTCTTTATCCATTGTTGAACACTTAGGTTATTTAAACGTAATGACTACTGTGAATAAAACTGCATTGAACATGAGATCAATGATATCTCTGTGAGGTGCTGACGTTTGTTTCCTTTGGCTGAGCCTAGCAGAGGCATTGCCATGTCATATGACAGTTCCATTTTAATTTCTGTAATGAAAATCCCATACTCTTTTCCACATGGCTCTAGCTATTCACATTCACACCAACAGTTTTGAAGGACTCTCTTTCCTCCACTATCTCACCTACATTTTCTATCTCTTGCCTTTATTAGAATATTCACTCTAACCATGTGAGGTAATAGCACACTGGATAGTTTTTAATGTTTGAATTAGTGCATTGTAGTTTATACAATATTGTGGTCATGTTGACATAATCATTTATGCATGGATTATAATTTGTTCTGCTTCGGTCCCCAGTTCTTTCTCTTTCCTGCCACATCTCACTCCCCTTGCTCCCCATTCATCTGTAGAGTTTTTTAATTGATGCTTTATAGATACCCATAAAGGTGAAATTCACTGTGGTATACTCATATGTGGTCATCAAATAGTTTGCTTAATCTCATTCTGCAGTTCTTCCTTTTTTCCTGCCCCTCCTTCCTCATCCTCTGTCCCCCCCCTTCCTCATCCTCTGAAGCCCCCCCTTCCTCATCCTCTGTCCCCTCCATCTACTCCATAGATCTACTTTCCATTTTCATGTGACTTCCACTGTCTCATTTTCCCTATTTTTCTCTTTGCATATGAGAGAAGACACGTTGTCAACCCTTGTCTTTTGGAGTCTGGCCTATTTCACTTAGCAAGATATTTTCCACCTCCACCCATTTACTAGAAAATGCCATAATTTCATTCTTCTTTGTGGCTGAGTAAATCTCCATTGTGTTTGTATTCATCTATTGACACACACCTGGGCTCATTCCACAAACTGCATATTGTGAATTATGCTGTTACATCACTACAGTATGGTGATTTTAGTTCTTTTAGATAAATAACACAAAGTGGGAGAGCTGGGTCATGTGGTGGTTCTATTCCTAGCTTTTGAGGAATCTCCATACTACTTTAAAAATTAGTTTTAGTAGCTTGCAGTCCTACCAACAATGTATGATTGTACATTTTTCCCCACATTCTTGCCAGCATTTATTATCTTTTTTTCTTTCTTTCTTTCTTTTTTTTTTTTTCTTTTTTTTTTTTTTTTTTTTTTTTTGCATCTGGGCTTGAACTACTCAGGGGCACTCAATCATTGAGCCACATCCCCAGCCCTATTTATTTATTTATTTATTTATTTATTTAGAGACATGGTCTCACTTAGTTACTTAGGGCTTCACAAAGTTGATGAGGCTGGCCTTGAATTTTGATCTTCCTGCCTCAGCCTCTTGAGTCTGTGGAACTACAGTTATCTATCACCATGACCAGCACAGTTATTTGCATTCTTAATGATTGCTATTCTAACAGAGTGAGATGAAATCACAATACAGTTTTTTAATAGCTTAAAGCATTTAATATCTAAACAAATCAATCTGTTAATAGCAGGTTTGATTTATAGTTCCATAACTGGTAGAGATATTGAACATTTTTTTTCCTACATCTATTGACCATTTGGGTTTTTTCTTTTGAGAAATATATATTTAGTTCTTTTGAAAAATGTTTATTTAGCCAATTTGTAGATTGGGTTATTCGTAGTTTTTGTTGTGAAGTTGTTTGTATTCTTTATATTTTCTGGGTTATTGACACCCTGTCAGAGGAGTTAGTGGCAAAGATTTTCCTCATTTTGTATGCTTTCATGTCATGTTTTTGTTTCCTTTGCTGCAGAGGTTTTTTTAGTTTGATGATGTTCCACTTGTTGATTCTTGGTATTATTTCTTAAGCCTCAGGACTCTTGTTAAAGCGCTTGTTTGAGTGTTGAGCCTGCATTTTCTTCTAGTAGTTGCAAAGCTTCTGGTCTAATTCCTAATTCTTTAATCCACTTGGAGAAGAAGGAAATATCTCCCACATTTCTTGAATATACAGAAATAATATTGTCAATATGACCATACCACCAAAATTATTATATAGATTCAATGCAATCCCCAACAAAATACTAATGACATTCTCATAGAAGTAGGGGGAAAAAACAGTTCTAAAATTCATTTGGAAGAGTAAAAGATCCAGAATAGCCAAAGCAATCCTGAGCAAGAAGAGTGACGCTGGAGGCATCACCACACTGGATCTCAAATTATACTCCAGAGCTATACTAACAAAACAGCATGGTGCTGGCATTTGAATGGACAAGAAAATCACAGAAACAAAATACAACATGGAGACAAATCCACACGGAGGCAGTTATCTGACACTTGACAAAGGTGCCAAAAATATATGTTGGAGAAAAGATAGACTTTTTAACAAATAGTCATGGAAAAATTGGATACCCATATGTAGAAGAGTGAAAATAGATCCCCACATTTGACCCTTTATATGTCTTCTTTGGGAAAAAATGTCGACTTAGATCCTTTACCCATTTAAAAATTGCTGTTGCCATTATTATTATCATTCTGATATTAAGTTCTGTGAGTTACTGAATATTAATCCCTGAGATGTGTAATTTGCAATTATTTCTTCCCAGCATGTTAATTTTAATATTTGTTTCTTTTGCTGTATTAAAATTTCTTTGTCTGATGTAGGCTCATTTTAATTTTGGTCTAATTACCTGGATTTTACTATGATATGCAAACAATCATGTCCAATATCAGGGAGCTCTTCTATTTATATCCCCACAAAGCATAAAATATTAATTCTCAAAAATATGTTTCAAGTCCAAGAAAATTTTGAGAAAAATTTCAGTTATTATTGCATGTACTATCCCGAGATAAAAAGAAAGAGTATTTGACAATGGTTTCCCTTAATGAGGTTTTGGCTTTATAAGGGTACAAAAGCAATACATATTCCATACGAGCTACATTCAATTTTGAATTTTGATCTTTCCCTGGCTAATCATATGCAGTATGATATTCTCTTGCAATGTTCAGCAGCTGCAGTGAGCCGCACCCAGGAGTCAGCCACAGCAGCACAAGGTAAACAGCCAATATTCTGGGGTGCCCTGTGTTGCTAAGCTATGATGTTTAGTAGATGAGGAGGTATATTAATTACATTTTCAACTTCAACATTATTTTC
The DNA here is from genome assembly GCF_045843805.1 of Urocitellus parryii. Lineage (NCBI taxonomy): Eukaryota > Metazoa > Chordata > Mammalia > Rodentia > Sciuridae > Urocitellus > Urocitellus parryii. Next base: position 11,022,693 of record NC_135540.1, on the reverse strand, counting down.
AATTTTTGATGTGTTTATTGGGAGGTGACATCTTTTTAATTTGACAGATCTCTGTACTTACATATTGTATACCTTTAATTGTTCATGCTCTCTTTATACTGAAGCAAAATATGGATTGATGTAAACTCCTTAGCACATAATTTCCTCATAACATCACAGGTAACATGAATTTTAAATTCTGATATTGAGTATTGCTAGGAATAACTAAAATGGTGCTCCCTTATAGTTTACCTACCCACTGCAGACCACACTATTTTCTGCTTATTTATTTAAACGAGTTGAATAAATAGTGAAGTTCATTTTAATATTGTTTTCCCCCTATCAACTTGAGCAGAAGACAGACCTTTTGCTAAAATGTTTCATTTTTTTCTCTAGTTTTTTGTCTGTTGTTTTCTACTTTTCCATTATTTTCTGCTCTCAAGATTTTAATTTTTGTTCACATTTGAATTTTTATTTTTCTTGTTCTGTACTTTGATTTTTATTTATTTCCTGTCTTTGGGGGAATTTCCCCGATACAAAGTATAGTTTTCAATATGTATTTCATATTTTTGGTTTGTTCTTTTGCATGTTAGTGTAATATATATGCTATATTCATTTTATTCTTTTATTTCTTAGAGTCAGGTTGTGTTTTTTAAAACTTTCATCATTGAGTTATTGCTGTTGTTTTTATAACATTTTACTTTGTAATATGCTATCAACTTTATTGTTATTTACTGAAATTATTTGTTTCTTTGAATACTCTTTCTCTGATATAAGTTCTTTACTTTTGTAATTCAGAAAATAATTATATCTTGAAGAATGTTACTTTTCTTTAAATATAGTCAGATATATCATGAAAAAAAAATTCTCTGAAGAGACATAAAGAGAGGAAGAGAACTAATAAGTGTTCAAAAGCGATTAATGCTGGTGGATTTAAATATTCTCCACCAAATCAGTTATCACCTCAGCAACAGGGCATTTAAGAGGCTGGTGTTTCAAAATTTGGCACTGTTATTGGAACAACTCTTGGAAAAGCCATTGAAACCTTTGTTTATCCTGCATGTATCTGCTTGCTCTCATTACTATTCAGCCTCTAGCTAGGATATTAAATTGAGGATAATAAGAAAGTGTATTTAAGCATGGTGCTTTCTTTTGTCCCATTCTATTACCTATAGAGAAATTATTCATTTCATGATCTGATCAACATCTTACTATATAGCATTCTAATAAATGAAATTTCTTATGATTTTCATAGCTAAATAATTCCTAGAAACCTGCACATCTTGTTCTTTTTGAATTTTTATTTCATTCATTGTATTTTGCTTTTACATATCTTTTTCTATTGTAGTATAACTCTCACAGAACTTAGCAACTCTATCCTATTGCTCAGGGTTTCTTTAGCCATTTCTTTGTTTTCATGGGGCATAGTTTTTTAGTTAATGTTCTAGTGTGTATCTGATTTTTCATGAACTTTAAGGGATATAGAAAGAAAAATTATTTTAGGAAACTGTATTTCATTAAAGTTCCAAAAAGCTACTTTGAAATTTTTTTCTAATGTCTTCACAGTAAGTTAACTTATAATAAAAGAATGAAGAAAAAATTAATCATATCACACACATACAAGTATTACATACAGTCATCCTATGCAGTAACACTATTTTCATGTTTTCCTTGGGATGTAAATTTATAGCAAAGTTTGATATTATTGTATATCTTGTTAACAAAATGAGTTGTAATGCAGTGATGTATAAAAACTGTAAACTAGTTATTCAAATAAAAAAAAATTAAATACAACAAAACATCCGATGGGTAAAATATATGCAGTTATCAATTCTGAAGCTCCAAGCTTTTATATTTAATTCTAATTTTCAAGGTGATAATCTGTGTGCAATTCTTCCTTGCCCCTACTTCCAAATATCCCAAACGTTAAGTAGACATCAATTATTACTAATCTGACAAAAGTAAGTAAATGCATTTCAGTGTTTCCAACTTGGCATGGAAGTTGTAGGTGGCTGAACTGTATGAATGAGCTGACACACTCCAGCACAGCGTTCTGGAATTGAGCCCAGTTACTTTATCACATTGTTCAGGTGACACACTCCTTCAGAAAATCTCAACCTGAAGTAAAAATACTTATTACTGGAAGGCACGTGTACACTGGTAGGGACAACTAGCTCTACAGATCACTTCCATTCTGAATTGGGATCTCTAAACTCAGCTGACTCTTCACAAGGACAAGGTCCAATCTTGCTGCACTCCTCCCTCTCTCTCTCCCTCCTCTTGCTACTTTCTTCCATCTTTCTCACCTCCTTTCTCTCTCTCTGCTTCCTTTCCTTCCTCCTTCCCTCCTTACCCTCTTCGATTTTTTTCTTCCATCCTTCCCTCCCTTTTTCTTTACTTGACTATGATTCTTCCTCCTTCTTCCCTCCCTCCCTCCCTTTCTTTCTTCTTTCCTTCCTTCCTTCCTTCCTTCCTTCCTTCCTTCCTTCCTTCCTTCCTTCCTTCTGTTTTCTTTTCTCACTTTCTTTCTTTTTTTTGGTACTAGAGATGGAACCCAAGGGTACTTCTCCACTAAGCCACATCTCTAGCCCTTTTAATATTTCATTTAGAGACAGGTTCTCACTGAGTTGTTTAGAACCTCATTAAGTTGCTGAGGCTGCCTTTGAACATGTGATCCTCTTCTCTCAGCCTCCAGAGCCGCTGGCATGACCAGCCTGGGTCACTGTACCTGGCTACTACGATCGTTTCGAAGCAACACTCATATTTACGTAAACCCCCACATAAGGAAACAACTTCCTTTTTATTGCAAAAAGGAATTTTTTGGGCAAGAATATAGAAATGCCCCCAAATAAATTCTACCTCTGAACTCAGCTGCTTACTTGCACCACCACATTGGCCATTTTTATTTATGAACATGTAGGATATTTTTCTCTTGTTTATGGTTCTTTCTATCTAGGTTGTGATTTGTTTCTTTTCTTCCTTCCTAAGAACCTCATTTTATCAGTTATTCTTCTCTCTTAATCTCCTGCTGCCCACTAACTCATTCTCATGAGCTTTTAAATGTGCTCCAGTCCATCTCAAACAAGAAAATGATGTGTAATAAGAAAAGATAACAGGACAAGTCCTGAGCTCGAGAGATATTGACAGAATTTTCTCAAGAAGATCCATTTATGTGTGCCTCAGGCAGGTTAATAGCTATATTTATAAAATAGAAATAGAACTTTTAAAAATGTATGCTATTCTGCTGCTCCTTTCATATTTTTCCTTTTAATGAAAATTCAGGATCATCTGCCCAGATGATGGAGAGATAAAGTGTGATTTGATCTGATATTTATATATATTACAGGATGATATGTAAATATGAAAGCAATGAATTTTGAATTACAAATTATTTCTTAGCTAAAGAAAAAATCATAATTAAATTAGAGAAAAGTACCAATCTTTTTATATAATGGACAATGCCACATGTGTAAGTATTTTTATAATTGAACACATTATAAATCTAAAAACAGGAAGCTTTTTTCTCCAAGAAGAATTAATTACTCAAATAATTTAGAAATTATATGCATATATATTCTAGTTACATAAGTAATTTAAAAATTATATACACATATTATATCCAAAAATTTAATAGTATATGTGATATTTTATGCATAATTTTAAAACTCTGAAATTTATTTGGTTATACTTTTCTGTACTGTAAAATGCAAAAAAAAAATGGCAAGGAAAAAGTTAGAAAGAAGAAAAATAAACCAAGTTGAAAGTTTATAGCAGAAATTAATAAATGTATGTAAAATTACAAATCCAAAAATTAACCTAATATGAAAAAATTAGGTTATACATCTACTTTGCAACAAGTGACTGTTCATATGTTAGTATAAAAAAAATGGACTTACGGAAGAGAAGCATAAATTTCTCTGGTGGCTGATTATTTTTTACAGAGTACAATTCAGGTGAATGTTCTGCATTATTATCATTCCCCCTTTGTTAAGATGGTAGTGTTTTAATTACCCACAGAAAATGTGCTAAGATAACAAATTCATCAATATGCAGAATAATATGCATATAAAAATGATTTGACAGAGTATAGTAGTAGGATGCCTTCATTTTAACCACTAAGTAACTACTGAACCTAAGTAAAAATTTAGGACATGAAGTTATCTTGGAATTGGGTAAGTGACTGACTAAAAAGTCAACCCAGATTTGATATGGTCAATACTGAGAGCATCAACTCTGAACAGCTGCTGGGACACGGATGAGATAAGCAAATTAATGTGGTTTCAAATGCAAAATAATCTATTATTTTCAGAAGACTATGAAATAAATGTTTGGTACCACATTCATTTCTAAGAAACGGATTTTGAAGAAACTCAGAAATGACACTGGGTCAATAAAATTAGCTTTGTCCTTCCTATGTACACAATTCAAGGCCTCTGCTTTTTGTTCATACGTTTGCTTGAATGTTTGGTATAATACATTGATTACCATCATGCACATATGTTGGGCTTCTAAACAAAGTCAAAATGTTAAAGACTTTTAGAAAAGCAGACAATAAAAATTTAGTCCAAAAGTTGAGTCAATCTTCCATTAGGCTGGGCGTGGTGGCACAGGCTTGTAATCCCAGTAGTTCAGGAGGCTGAGATAAGAGGATCTTGAGTTCAAAGCAGGCCTCAGAAATGTCCAGGCACTTGGCAACTCAGTGAGACCCTCTCTCTAAATAAAATACAAAATAGAGCTGGGGATGTGGCTCAGTGGTTGAGTGTCCCTGAGTTCAATCCCTGGTTTCAATAAATAAATAAATAAACAAATAAAAATAAAAACAAGCTTCCATTATTGAATGTTTTAATATGTATAGGAATGCAAAATGAATTAAACACACTTCTTGACTTGAATAATGTAGTGAATTAAAGCAGATGTTATTAATAATTACTAGACTATAATAATTTATAATTTCACATAGAGATGGGCTTGAAGAATAGAACAGAATTTCCTAAGAAAGCAAGAAAAACACATTTCAGGAAAATTAAAGAATATGTGCCAAGGCATCTAAACCTGATGGAATATGGCATATTTGGTAAGTGTTGAGCAATTAAGGTTGTCCAAGGATAAGGACATGGACTTCTAGCAAGTTATACTGCAAATATTTAGACAAATCATGAAGACACCTGTGAAACTTCAATCTGTAGGGAGTCACAGGGGCTCGTACATATAATAATCAGGAGAACAGAGACATGATCCAGTTTGTATTTTAAAGAAACAACAATATAGAAAAAGATTATTTGAAAAGACAGACTATATATATGAAGAGATTATTACACATAGATAAGACAAACAATCCTAAGGATTTTCACTAAGACCTAAGGTTCTAGGATGAAAAAAAAGGATTTCTAGCAAATATTAAAGTGATTTCTCTTGTCATCTATATGCTTGGTTTTGTTTTCTGAGTGTTGCATTTAACCTGTATAAAATGTAGCCAAAACCAAACTTGAATGAGGTACATTTTTAGAATTATATAAAATAAAGTTTTTTTTTTTCCAAATCAACTGCCCTTCAGGTATGTCAATCATTAAAGTAGCTCTGTCATTAGAGTAAGGATTAGTTCATCTTCTGTTGCTATAGCTGAATACCACAGCCTGAGAAATTTATAAAGAATAACAGTTCATTCATCTTAGAGTTTTTGAGCTGAAAGTTCCAAAGATGAGGAGTTGCATCTAGTGAAGGTCTTCTTACTGTTGGGAACTCCACAGAGTTCTGGTGAGGTGCATGAAGTCGCATGATGAGTGGGGCATATCCACGTAACAGTGCAAAACTGGCTTTTCTGACACCCATACTCCAGACAACCTTTTGATCCATCAATGGTTCATAAAGGCAGAGTGTTCACAATCCTCCTGAAAGTCCTTCATTGCCTTCCTATTTCACGGTGATGGTGAATTTCAACATTGTTTTTTGTGGGGACATTCAAAACATAACAGTGTAAATGGTTTCATAAAGCATTTGCATTTGGCTTAATGCTTCATAAATTTTTACCAAAAGTGGAACTTTGAAGACAGGGTTGTTTTTCACCGTGTGCTCTCTGGACATCAGATTCTTGAAAAACATTGTAGCAAGGAGAGGTCACAGCCAGTCTGGAGACCTGTCCACCCACAGGGACCGAGAGGGGCTTTAGCAGAGATGGCCCTACAGTAGCAAGACATCACCAGAATTCATGATGCATTACTGAACTTCACCCAAGCGTGAGCATTATTTCCAATTTGCTGTCAGTCAAGTTAAGCACATTTGTATAAGACAAATTATTCATGAGTTCTAATTCTTGTGATATAAATTTCCAATTTTTCTTCATTACAACACTGCGGCTGCTAAGTGAATAGTTTCTATTCTAGTCAGTCCATATTTCTCTTCTTTCTTTATCTCTAGACTCTTTGGGCTATTATATATTTCCCCATTTGTCTGCCCTGAGCTGTCAGTTCCCTATGTTGAGGGCTTCTTTGCTTTTTATAGGAAATATTTGTGTTCTAACTTGGGGATTTGCTCTTTATCCAAAGGCTTTACCTCCTTACATTTTTGATCATGTGTTGACCCTCACCCTCACTCCTGTCCTCTTGATGATCAGATCAATGTACTTATGCCCATTGTAGAACTGCTACTATATTAGCTGTACTCAAGACCCACATTTCTTTAGACTAGAAAGAAAAATGGTTAACTCACCCTCCACTTCCAGTTGAGTACCTGGTGAACATGGATTTCTCATTACTTTAACATATTGGGTCCATTGTAATGTCCATGAAAGACAAGTCTTCTGATCTACAATCCCTCTGTGGCTTACTCTTTAAGCATTCCATACATGCCATTTTGCAAGTTCTGTGCACATTGTTTGTAAAGAAACCTCAGCCTCTGAATGATAATGATGGACAGTTTTATTAGTATTATAACAGACAATGTAAAGAAACCATATAATAGTAATGTAAAATTTATCTGGTGTTGTTATAGAGTCTCCAGATAAAAACTATACAGCAAAGCTACAAATATCTAAAAATTATATATATATATAAATGTTTTTGATCTCTGTTTGGGGTACCATTATTCAAAGTGACAGCAATTATTTCCTGGTTTTATTTTCAACATTTATCTCCAAGATGTTGAAATATAAAGATAACTCATGGCTCATTAGTCACCATTATGTTATTTTTCATCATAATTATGTGCATATATAACTCCATTTGGTAGTATAAGAAAGAAAAATATTTATCTTATAAATTAATTAAATTTAAAAGTACACATAGCATTATGATAGAAAGTATAATATAGATAGATGTTAACTAGGAAATGTTTCTGGTTCTTACGGAATTTAGTTTGTCATATCAAATTTTGCACTATAACAAAATAAATATCCACTAAGATATAATTCTTAATTTACTCCTGTTAATATAAACATATATAAAGTGATGCAAAAATACATATGATATTCGACATATTTAAAAGAGTGAAAAGTCTAAATCTTCTAAGATTTAAATTCTGCTCTTTGTTATAATATACCTGTCCATCATACTTAAGAACACGTAGAAATTCCTTGTAAAAATTCCTTTAAAAAATGTGACTCTACAGTTTAACTAAAATAATTTGTGATTTTGATCACTTCTTTAGTGTAGCTAAGTAAAATACATTATAAGGCAAAACAGATTAATTGTCTTCTGTCTGGATAACTTATCTAGACAGATAGTAGATAGATACCTTCATAATGTCTGTGATGAAGATAGCCACAGTAGTAGATCACATGCATAATGCCTAAATGGATCCCAATAAATATTTGGGGAATTTTTCAAAACTATTTTGTGTATGGATAATAGTAAAATAACTCATATATGATTAAAAGACTATAACCTTAAGAAGTAATATAAATATTATTTTAATGTTATGCTGGTGTTCTCTAATGTACTGTTCATCAAATTGCAGACCCAGACCTTCTGTGGGTCATGAAGTCAGCATACCGGTTTATGGCTAACATGTCAACATGAAATAAACTAGGTTACAATAGGAAGAAAGTAGCAAAAAATCCAGAGTGCATTTCAAATATGAAGGATTAGTTCACAAAATGTTGTTTTTCTATGATTAGAGTTGACAATGGAAGTTTTAAACATACTGCATCAACAAATTGCACTAGAGAATAAGGTTAGTTTTGAGTGAAAAATCATAAAAACTGATACAATATTGTTATGTATTTTTTCCTCTGAACACTTTATAAGTAGATTTTTTTTTTCTCTCAACATTTAGGTCATGTATTTCTGGAGAATCTTTAAAAATTAGAGCATTTTTATTTTATTTATTTATTTTGAAAAGAGTAGCATTTAATTTTATCTATTTTGTATTAAAATAAAGTTTTCTGCCTCGAGTGAAAACTCAGATGCAATGATTGGCTGCAATAAAGACTGGAAAATAATTCATGCTACCATGAAAAGATGAAGGACGTGCTCCATCTAGATTTGAGCAGGTGAAAGACAGAGGTGAATTATTTCTTTAGAAAAATTTAAAAATATAAATAAAATTATAACAGTAAATTTAGAGCATTTCTTTTATTAACTAACATGCTTTCCCTTTATTCTATTCTTCTAGTTTGAGGTCAATCCAAAAACTTTATGGGAGCTGAATGTTTCCATTTTCCAGTAATGCATAAGAACATAAACTGTATAAATTATGAATAGATAAAAGTGAGTGGCCAAGAGTATTACCATCTCCAGTGCTCCTGCATTAGAAGAGATGGCAAAATAATTGTAAGTCAGGTCAGGGCCCTAATGCAAATGACATCCATTGTAGAGAGGAGCTGGATATTGCCAGCTACTGCATGTATTTATGTCTAAGAAAACTGAGAAATAATGTTCTTGCACCAGGACAACCAGCCCCATCCATCTTACTCTATAATACTCTCAGTGTTGTATAATAATCCTATTCCATCCCAATCTCAGAGGTTCAGATTCTTGTTCACACCACACATTTATGATTCTTTTTAGCATTTTGGAATTCTTACACTCAGGACTTTATTGACATCAAAATATAACCTTGTGTGTGAAAGTTAAGTCTATAAAACCATATAGAAACCTAAGCATATATGTAGAGGTTATGCATCTTTTTTCCTAATGGAATTTGAATATATTATGACAGAGAACTTCAATCGATTCTTAAATGGTTCATTGCAGTGATGTCCTTAAAATATATAAGAAAGAGATTTGTCCTATAGTATAAATCTTTGATAATCAAAACAATTGTGCTCTCATCGACATGAATGTAACTAGAAAATATTATTCAAACTATGTATGTATAGTTTCAGATTAAGATTTTGTAACATACACTGTTCAATTAATAGTCAAGTAAAACAGAGTGTACTATAAAATACATTGTGCTTTTTTTTAAAGCTCTAATATGAGGAAAGACAAGCAGTTTGTCCTAATGAATGCATCTAATTGGTGCACTTTATTATAAAACACTGGAGCAGCATTTTTCAGGAGGCAGTTCTATTTGTAACTGGCTGTCTTCAGCATGTCACGGTGTAATAAATGTGCTGCAGACTAGAACTGCTGATTAGCATTTCTGGAATCCCAGGAAGTTAGTAAAAGCTGTTTGCCATTAAAGAAAGACCTTTTTAGCAGCCTTTAGAAAGAGAGGTAGAGTTCAATGACCTATGGCTGTTCTTCAGTATAAGTAACTTTGGAAAGATTTCTTTTCATCTATTTGGTGATATGTATGTGGTCAAGAAGGAAGAGAGATGCTAATTAGACGAGTATGATGCAGTGTTGTATTGTTAAAATATTTCAATATTTCCCACACAGGCACGTTTGGAATGTCTACTACAAGGAGTATTCTTTATGATAATAATGAAATGTGTCATTATTAACATTGTAATTATTATCATTTTTATTGTTATTTTTATTATTAACTCAGAATCAACAATGGATGTAAATGAGCCATAAGTGGGTGAAAAAAAGAACCAGGGCTACATTTCAATAGAGTGTACAATAATGAGAAGTAAAACCAGACCAAAGCTCCTTACTAAGTAATGTTTGAGGGACACACAGAAATGGTCATTTTCGCCTAATAGACAACATAACAAATTGTTAGCCTAATATAAAATTTTGGGGATATTAGATGAATATTTAGTCCCAAACCTTAAAATTATGATTTCAGTTTTCATTGGCAGGATTAAAACTGTGAGCAAAGGAACATGCCAAATGCTGGGAAACATAAGTTTCCCTGCTTTCAGCCTATTAGTATGTTGTTAGTCCAAATTTCTTGCATCCATTATTGAAAAAGTTGAGTGCCATATAATTCATCCATTTTAACTCTAACTTAAATAAAATACTTTTACATGATGTATTCTGTAGCTAGATTCCCTTAAGATGTAAGTAAATACATAAATATTTTTACTTTAAATGAAATTAATTTTAATGTCAATCTTTTGAATTAGAAGCCATGGTGACTTGAGATACAAGCATCTATTATTTGTACCAAAGATGTGGATTAAATTTCTTTTAGTTAGTGTATTGCAAGAGACTGAATATAATCCTACATATTAAAAAACAAGGAAAGAAAAAAAAACAATATAATCAACATCATTACAAAGAGGGAGAAAAGTAAATTTATTGGCTTAGATATTATAGAAGAAAAACATGCAGACAGTGTGGTGGTGTTACTTGCAACTGACTTGAAGTCTTTTAGGATGCCTTCCTGCTTTCTGCTCCATTCTCCACCACCACCCATTACAAAATTCAATTTTCGACAAAGCTACCCACTTCTGCTGAAAATTACATAATATATGTATATAAAAACAAGATAAAGAGACAATTAATTCAAATAAACTGATATCAGAAGGTGAAATATTTTATATAAAATGAGTTGTTTCCATAAAAAGAAGGGTAGTTGAGGAACACCAGGGAAGATGGCAGGAGTAAGTGCCAGGGACGTGTCTCTCCACCACAATAAAAATCCCATTAGCAGAAGACATCTGAAGTCACTGCTTTAGAAAGCTGGTGTGTGGTTGAATGCTAGTAGCTTCCAGGTGAAAACTTAACTAGTAAATTACAACTAACATCAGTAGATTTCAGTCTTCATCATCCCCCACCACTACAGGCCACAAGCAGGGATCTGTGAGACCACAACCCCTATTTAAAGTGCAGTTTGCTGAGCCAGAGTGAGTAGTAAAGAATGTTCTCCTTGACATGCTGGGATTTTGTATCCTAAATCTACTAGTAATAATTTTGTTATGTACATACATGAACTCACCACAGTGAATCTCATCATGATGAGAAAACCCAAGACTGGGATCCTAATTAGAATATGATATATTCCATGTTGTATAAATATATCAAAATAGATTCTACTGTCACGTATAACTAAAAAGGAACAAAAAAAAAAAAAAAGAGGGAAATGCAGGCACACCGTTGTTTCAGCATTCTCTGGCAACTTCCAGAGAATTTAAATTACAGCATACTGTGATGATTTTTCTAAACATTTAAAAAATAATTGCATGTAATGGAAGTGGAAAGGCTACAAATTCTTCCTTGAGTTCATACCAGAGGAAGATGCAGATTTAGGAAAGATTTGTGGATGTTCCCAGTTTTGATATAAACTTTTAAATTTGATTAAGTTCTGTTTATCTAGTTTATTTTTTCCCTTTCTGTGTGATGTCATAGACAAGAAATTATTGTTCAGACCAATGTCGAGAAGCTTTTCTTCTATTTTTTTAATTTTAGCAATTGTTCAAACTTTTCCAAATAGTCAAATAAGATGAACCAATTCCTAACTTATTTTGAGGAGAACATTATTCCAATACCAAAACCACGTAAAAACATTTACAAAATAAAAAGAAATAAAGAAAAAAAAAGGGAGAAAGAGAAGAAAATAACAAATTAATATCCTTTAACAATATAAATGTAAAAATCATCAATTGAATATTGATGATTGAAAAATGAGTCCAAAAGCATACTAAAAGGTCTATTTGTCATGACCACATAGGATTTATGTAAGGAATTCCAAGATAGTTCAACTTAAGAAAAGGAAGTAATATATCACAATATGTCAAAGGAAAACAACAATGATCATCTAAATTAACCTAGTAGGAGCTGGTGTTGTAGCTCAGTAGTAGAGCATTTGCCTAGCATGTGTGAGACACTAGGTTTGGTCTTCAGCACCACATAAATATAAATAAATAAAATAAAGATATTTGGCCATCAACAACTAAAAAAAAATAAGAAAAATATTTAACAATCAATCAAACAATGAATCAATAAACCCAGAAGAAGCATTTGACAAAATCCAACACTTTGCTTTTCTTTTTTTTTTAAATCACAGAAAACTAGCAATAGAGGGGAAATTCCTCAATTTGATAAAGGTTATTTATAGAAAATTCAGTTAACATACAATAAATTGTGAAGACTCAAAGATTTTTTTTCTAATATCAAGAACCAGATTGAGACACCCATTTCCACTGCTGCTATTTAACACTGTCCTAAGTTTGATCTAGAGCTATAAAATAAATATGCCATTTTTGTAGGTAACATGAACCCAAGTATCCACAAAATGAAACTAGTATTAATAAAAAAAATTCAATAGTGTTGCTGGATACAGTCAATACTGAAAAAATAATTCAAATATTTTGTAATATAAAAATAATCTAAAAATTATGGTCAATCCCAATTGCAATAGCATTTAAAAGAATTAAGTAATACTAATATAAGGACAATAGACATCACTTGAGAACCTGGAAGTAGTCTTCATACACAAGCTTAATTGATTTTGACAAGGATGTTTAGCACACACAAGAAGCAAAGATCAGTCTTTCAAAAAATTTGTGGTGGCTTATCTGACCATCCACATGCAAGACTATGAAGTTGAACCCTTACTTTAAGCTTTATGCAATATTAACTAAGAGGTGATAAAAGAGATAACTTTAATAGCCCAAATTATATAATTCATAGGAGAAAACAGTAGAAAACATTTCCATGACTGGATTTAGCAATGATATGGTGAAAATGGCACCAAAAGCATAAATATCAGAAGAAAAAATGGATAAATTATATTTCACCAAGATTGAGAACATTTGTACCACAAAACATAATGTGAAAAAAGTGAACAAGCAACTTACTAAATAGGACAAGTATTTGCTAATTGTTTAAGTGATGACAGATTGATATCTGGAATACATAAGAATTCTACAACTTAACAGTGACAAAGAAATGATACAATGGGTGAAACTCTGGGTCAGAAATTTCTTCAAAGATACACAAGTGACCACTAAAGATTTATATGCATATAGGTTTTTTAATTTGTACATGAAAAGATTCTCAACATTCTCATCATACAGAAACATAAATCCAAACCACAATGAGCTATCACTGCACGCCATCGAGGATTGGTATAATAAGGCTAACAGGGACCACACAAGTGATGGCAAGGATGTGAAGGAATTAGACAGTGGTGGCTTGCTGTTGGAAACATCATGTGAGGACACTGCTATGGAAAGTTTGATGGCTTCTCAGATGGTAGACACACAACTACTGCACCAACCATATTATCCAGCAATTCAGTTCCTTGGTAAAATATAAAGTAAGCGAAAAAGCAATCCCTCAAGGAGAAACTCATACATTTCTAGCACAAGTGACATTTTAATGTGTAAGTATAGATCAGGGTAATTGGCATATCTATCACTTTAAACATATATCATTTCTTTGTGTTGTGAAGATTCAAAATTCTCTCTACTAGCTGTTTTGAAATGTGCTTTAACTCTTGTCAACCATAGTTACCCTCTGTGCTATAGAGTGTTAGTTCTCCCATACTCCCTATTCATTGGCCATCCTTCTCCTGCCCCAACACTGTTCCAGGCTCTGATAACAAATATTTTATTCTTTACTTTTTTTCTCAGCAATTTCATTACTTGTGTATAAAAAAAATCTATGATCTTTTGTTTGTTAATTTTGTATCCTAGAACCTGGATTTATTTCTCATTTTTCAGTTCTGAGAGATTTGTGTTAGTGGTGTCTTTTCCTACATGTAGAATCATCTCACTTACACATTGGGAATTTGACCTCCTCTTTTCCTTTGAGCATGCCTTTTTCCTTTCTTTCTCTAATGTGGCTCTTCTAGAGATTGACAATACTGAAACTGATAAGAGTGGTGAAAGTGGACATCTTTGTCTTGTTCCTGGTCTTAGAGCTAATGATTTCAACTTTCCTCTATTTGAAACAACATAGACTTGAGTTTTCTTATAGAGCCCCATTTTACTCAGGTACATTGCTTGTATGCCTAATCTTTTGAGGGTATTATAATGAAAGACTGCTAATTTATTGAATATATTTTCTGCATATATTTGTGTGATCACATGGTTTTTATCTTGCATTCTATGTATGTATTATATTTATTGATTTTTGTATATTAAGTTATCTTTGCATCCCCAGGATAAATCCTACTTGAACATGGTGTACAATCTTTTCTGTTGGTAACCTTTTGATTTCTAACATTCTCCAAATTTCATTCATTGGGCTTTTTGAGTTCAAACACTCAAAAAGGAACATTCTGAGTTCAAAAACTTGCCAAGCACACTCTATCAGGCTCAATTAATGAACTTTGAAGCAATTCTTGGACAGAAAGATGATGAGGTTCAGTCTCAGTTCAGTTCTACCACAAGATAACTTACTATTATTTTCTATTTGAAAGAAGGATATAGGAGGATGACAAGGTTATTTCCTTAGGATATTAATGATTTTGAATTTTACTAGAAACAAGAAAACTCATTAATGATATATCATATTTTAAAAGAATGAACATCAATTCAAGAATTCTAGTTTTTTGACTGCCGTGTATGTATATGTTGCATAGTCTATGTGCTGTTTACACCATTTAACCACCTCCTTCAAAGATACATAATAATAATTAATATTTGTCATTTGCATACTCATTATAAGCATGTTTTATGGTTTCAGCCATAAATTTGCTCTTGCTATAACTTCTGTACAGAATTATCCATAATTACTTTACAATTACTCTTTCACTGTAGTGTTCACAGACATCAGTCAGATTTATCAAGTGTAGCCTTAATGTCATCTAAACTTTATTGCCATAACTGCAAACACCCAGGGATGTCTTACAGTACAAAGCCATTAGCACTAACTGCTCATGAAACTCAGTGCCTTATAGAACCTAATGGACTTGCAGTTGTTTCTCTATAAAGCTGCAACCACCAGTGTGTTTCATGTTCAATTACTTATTTCTTATACACAGTAATTTTTATCTCTGAGCTTATAAGCCATTTACACTTTGTAAACCATCAACTCACACTTATGAATGTCAAATCACAATAAGGATTATAATACATGAATACGTATAATAGGCTTATTAAAACAGGCTATTACATACTTATGATTGTTCAATATTGACATCAACGAAGTGAATGACAATAACGTGATTATGTTTCAGAATATGCAATAAAAAGCACAAAAGAACATAATAAAATGTTTTTATGCCCCATAAGGAATATACTTAGTTTTAGGAATGAATCAATTGAACCATTAAAAATGTTGCAAAAATGATTTCCAAGTCCTTTGTGACAAAAATGTTACTACAAAAAGTTATGATTTAAAAAGTTAGATTGGAAATTAAACCAATTCATTTCAAAGTATGAAACTGAAATTTAAAGTTCAGATAGCTAGAAGAAAATAAATTCAATCTGTCACATTCAAACACATGCAAATGAATATTGTGCATTTTTTTCTTGAACCCAATATAGTGCATCTTGTAATTCTGTTGATAAAATGAGTGATATTTCAATAGTAAATGGAGGTCTTATGCATTTTAGCCAGTTTTCAGGAATCACAGCTGAAAAGGAGGATCAATGGCAGTTTAGGTAACTTCAGTCAAGAAAGACTGTCTTAGTTTCCCGTGACTGTGACAATATATCTGAGAAAATCAGCTTCATAAAGGAAAATGTTTATTTTGGATCACAGATTCAGACTTTTCTGTCCCTAGTTCTCTGGGTGCATGGTTTTGGGGCCTAAGTAGGCAAAACATCATAGCAGGTGTGGAGCAAAGTTTCTCACCTCACTGTGAAAAAGAAAAAGGAGAGGACAGAAAAGATAGGGCTGGGATCTAAATATCCCCTTTAAGGACATGCTCCCCATGACCTAACTTCTTCCCCTAGACCCTGCTTTCTAAAGGTTCCACCACCTTCTAATAATGCCACAGGCTTATAACCAATTTTCTAGCATTTGGATCTTTATGGGACATTTAGATGCAAACATTAACACTCTGTCCATGCTCCCCAGGGCCTCCTGTCCATGTCACAATACAAAATCAATTTAATGCATCTGGGAGAGCCCTCCATCTTAACAATTCCAGCTTTGCTCAAAATTCTAGTATTATTTCCTATTATCCAGGTGCAAATCACCTGTTCACAACTTTTATTTTTGTGTTCAAAAAATATTTGTTCTGGCCAGGAGTAGTGGTGCACACCTGAATCCCAGCTGCGTGGGAGGCTGAGGCAGGAAGACCTCAAGTCAAAGGCCAGCCTCAGCAATTTAGGAAAACCCTGCCTCAAAACAAAATATGAAAAAGGCTGGGGATGTGACTCAGGGGTTAAGCACCTCTGGGTTCAAACACTGGCACCAAGAAGGAAGGAAGGAAGGAAGGAAGGAAGGAAGGAAGGAAGGGAGGGAGGGAGGGAGGGAGGGAGGGAGGGAGGAAGGAAGGAAGGAAGGAAGGAAGGAAGGAAGGAAGGAAGGAAGGAAGGAAGGGTGGGAGGGAGGGAGGGAGGAAGGAAGGAAGGAAGGAAGGAAGGAAGGAAGGAAGGAAGGAAGGAAGGAAGGAAGGAAGGCAGGCTTGTTCTAAATACAAGTTTTAAGAGAAAACTCCTTTGTTATTTTGCCACAACATGCTGTTTTTCTTTTTTAGTGATTTTTTTAACTATTAAAAAGAATCCCAATATGCTGTTGCCACAAAATATATCATCTTGGCATGAGGATTATCTTAAGCCAAAGCCAGAGAGAATGCTGTCTACATTCTACCTTTCCATGGGAAGAAAAGGTGTTAATTTCCTTTATAAGGGTGTTATTTCTCATCACAACCACCAGGAAGAGGAGGGTGACTTAATTACTGGAGATACTTTTATCACTCTGGGGACGATGCAAGAATGAATACACATCACAAAGTTTACTGACATCAGTCTTATCTTCCATTAATTTCCCCCATATTTTTACGCTCCCACGATTTACTTCCTCTAGAGGCCCAAATGCTCTTACTTTTTTCCCATCACTGCTTCATAATATATCACTCTTTGTTAAAATGGTATATGGAACCCTGGGTCTAACCATGTGCTGGGTTTTCCCTACTTTTCTATAAAGACTAGCTGTGCACCTGAAATCACTTATTTTTCATCTGTCCTTTGTCTGCTTAGTTTACAAGACCCAAGATAATGAACATAAAAGGGGAGAGGTTAAAGTGTTTTCCCCTTATCTAAACAATGAACAGTCATGATTTCCTTAATGATGGGCACACATTCTAATCAGTGTGTCATTAGGGAATTTTGTCATTGTGAAAATATCTTAGGGTGGGCTCACACAAAACTTGATGTTACAGATGAGTCACTTCACCTGGCCTATTACTCCAATCAACAGACATGGTGAATCCAAGATGTGTCAGGCTGATGCCAGTGGAACACAACAATAAACATTGTTTACAGTGAAATTTTTGCTTTGATAAGTTGAGTACATTCTAAAATCACAAATAGCTCTACAATGTTATAAATACATAAAGTGGTAATCAAGTCCTTTTGTATCACTGTCAAGTATTATGTATCATACCTAATTGCACCCTAAGTGCTAGGGTTTCATACCAGCAGCAGCAGGTTTTTTAGTATCACCACAAACACAAGGTTAATATGTTGTGCTGTGGTGGGTTGATCAAATTACCTGTAATAACTAGCAATGAATGTCTGCTTACATCTTATTAGATCAGGAATTTATTATACACACTCAGAGATAAAAAGTGCTTTCTTTGTGAAATAAATGATTTAGTAAATTTGTATACATACAAAATTTTAAAAAAATAATTCATAGTAAATCAATATTTCTATGGATGTTTTAAATGGATTTTTTTATTTAATTTTCATAAATAAGCATTGTTTTTCTCCTTTGTTTTTTCTTTTGCTCTTTTTCTTTTTCAGGAATTCTTTATTTCTTCTAATCAGTAGTAAGTTACAGGAGAAGAAATAAAAAGGACATTGCATATATATGAGTGTGTGTGTGTGTGTGTATGTATATATATATATATTTTTTTCTCTCACTTTCCCTATATTTTGGCATTTAGAACAATCCAAACATATATTTGGTGATTTTTTTAAGAGTATCAATTTTATGAACATTGCTCACTAATAATTCCTAAAAATGTTAATCTATTTTCTATCTAAATAATTACAATATTCCGACACCTCTTATAACAGAGGTTCTTCATTTTTTTGCTAAAGTCTTCAAAGTATTTTTCTGTACATTAGATCATCTTTACCTATAGATTCCTGAAGTTTTTGAATTTTATATATTTCATAATAAACAGAAGAGTTAGAATTTTATCATTTACATTATGTGGAACTTATAGAATTTATATGAAAATTTCTTAAGACTACATTTTTTATTGTTTTTTTTTTAAAGAGAGAGAAGAGAAAGAGAGAATTTTTTAATATTTATCTTTCAATTTTCGGTGGACACAACATCTTTATTTTATTTTATGTGGTGCTGAGGATCGAACCCAGTGCCCTGCGCATGCCAGCTGAGCGCATTACTGCTTGAGCCACATCCCCAGCCCAAGACTACATTTTTAAGTGTAATAAATCTTAAGTTTTTCTTCTACAGCTTATTACCAATATTAAAAAATAAAGAATTTTTGAAAAATAAAATTAAAAATAAAAGGAAAATAGCAAGGAAGAAAAAAAAGAATTGGTGGTGAAATTAAATGAAGATAAATGCTTTTAAAGCATCCACACAAATATCTACTTACTATTGTTTTCTAATTGTGTATGTATTTAAATTTGCTCGATCGTTTATTTCACAAATACACTTGTCTCTAGAGTTCTATCTTTACCAGACAGAGACATAATGCTAGTTTAGCACATTAGATATTTTTAAGTTGCACTGCGAGAAAATTCATTTATTTCCATCTCTTGCTAGAGATCCATTTAGATCTCATTGCACTTAGTTTTAGAATATATGTATAAGCTACCGCATTTATATAACATATATATGCCTGTTTTAAAATAAATTCACATGATGATCACCCTTTTACCCATCACTCAGCTTGAGAAACTGGAAACTTCTAGTACATTTGCACCTTCCTTCGTGTCCTTGTCCCTTCAAGATTCTGTCCTCCTCCAAGAAAATATCAGAATCGTGAATATTGTTTTGCACTTTTCCTTACTTTCCCATGCGTCATTACAGATGCTTAACAAACATACATGTTTTTATACACACTCATTTTCCATATATATTTTTTCATTTTATATTCTACTTTTTTTTTATTCTGTATAAAGCAATCACAAGGTATCTTCTTGTTATTTGCCCTTTTTCTCTGAATGTTTTTGGTGGTCACTCATTCATACTGATGAGCGAACTTACACTAATTTATTTTCACTACTGTTGTGATCCATTGATGCACTAATCTTGGTAGCTCAGTTTTATAACATGTGCTTTTTAAAATTTTACTGGTAATGACAAGTTAATGATGGTTCTACCCGTGTCCACATAGTTTAGGCCTCCCTGAGTCACATCCTCTTGCTCATGTTTCTGCCAATGTCTAATATTGCCAGACTATGAATTTGTATCCTTCTGAAAACAAAATACAAGTAGTTAATTAGCATTCAGATTTTAGTTTCTTTGTTACAAATAAGACTGAGAACCTCTTCAAAAGCTTTTCATTTCATCTTCTGTGAAATTTTGTAGATGTGGAAAAAATTCCTCTACTTTCTTAGGTTTAGTATTGTGTGATCCCTGTGTTAAATTGATGGAAAAAGTAATCCAAATTTATAAGAGAAAACACAGAATATAGGTATGTGCTTTTATCAGTTATATATAGGAGTTCACTGAGAAATGTGATTATGGAGGTGATTAGAATTTGGGGCTTATATCACACCTAAATAGGAAGAGCAATGGAGAGGAGTATGGAAAAAATGACTTTTAAATAGAGGAAAGGAAGGAGGAGAAAGGGCACCTAATGAAGATAAATGACTTTCATGAAAGATAAGTGGACATTTTGGATAAGAAATGGGAAAGAGAAGTTTTGTGACTGTATAAGTGTGGTGGTGACCTCAGTGGTGAGAGTCTGTCTTCCCTGGTTATATTCAGGGAGTGATGTATGGCAATAAGTTCTTTTGTGAAACCCTGATTTTAGGCAGAAAAAGGAGTTCATGGGAAAATAAAATAAAATCTGCCCTAAATGGCTTCAGCTCAAAATAATTTTTTGTGTTCACTGTATGTTCTGAATATCTATGCATTTCATTCATTTTGGTGATTTTCCTTTCTTTTTTCCCTTTTTTTGGGAAATTAAAATGATCTTCAGAAACACTTTATATATTTTAGATACCAACACTTTTGGGGTAAACACCTCCTTCTAGATTATAGTTTGCCAGTTATGCCTTTTGAATGGTATTGTTGATGCAAATGTAGAAAGCTTTTCTTTTTTGACATTTCCATTGAAAAATCTTCACTATGAAGAAATTTTCTCATATGTTTTAAATATCTTACTTTCATTTTGTGACTACTTAATCTGAATTTGTGTGTGTGTGTGTATGTGTATGTGTAATGTGAGAAAGGGATTATACATTTTTCAAAAGGATTACCTATGGTCCAGCATTACTTCCTGAATGATTCATTTGCTGTCACCAATGCTCAGTGTTATTCACTATTGCATAACAGTCTAAATACTTGTGCCAGCCCCTAGGCAGGTGCTCTTTAGGGGCAAAACCTACTCTCCCAGGATGGAGGAGAAAGCTGTCCTTTGATCCTCCTTATCAAGCCTTCTAAGCTCTTAGCTTATGTTTTAGAGAAAGCCCTTCACAGAAACTTACCAGGAGCCAGCCACAATCACATGGTCCTTGTGACTTTTTCTTTTAGGTTACCTAGAGTAAACTCTGCTTATCCTAATACTGACCTCTGCCCAGAGGCATTATGGCCACCATTGTTTTGATAACATGACCTCAAATTGAGAACACTCAGGAATGCAGCCGGGCTACTTGAGGGTGTGAGTGGGTCCTACATAAATATGCATAAATTTTCCCAATAAAAAAACACTTCCTTTCTTTGAAGGAAGAACTACCTTCACAATGATCTCCAGTGCTTCAGATAATAAGTCCACCTCTACTCTTGAATCTCCTGGTTGTGCTTACTGGCTTTGGATCCACCAAGAACTGAACCCATTTTATTCAGTCACATATGTATGTCTGTACAAGTACACTTACTTGTTTATCTTGTTATCACTGTTAATGTCTTTCATTGTTATTTCCATGGGACTTTATTTATCACTCCCTGCAAAAATACCACATGGATTTATAAGGTATAGACAGTTCTGCGCACCCCTGCTTTTTCTAAAGTATTTTTAGTATATCACTGCTCTTCCTCGGATTTTTTTAAAGCCAGTTTGCCAAGTTTCATTAAAGTGTAGTGGGATTTCTTTGTAACTACATTAGATTTATGTTAATTTTAAGACAATTTTATATATTTAATTATTAATTGCACTTATTAAAGTCCTTCATGCATTTACTTATTTGCATTTTTGTTAATGAGCTTAATTTTATTTCATAAAGATTTATTCCTGCTAACAGGAGTTTTCAGATATGACATTATGAGATAATCCTTTGAGGAGGGTGGATTTCTGCAAAAGTGTGACATGGCAATTGTTATTTTAAGCAAACTCTTGTCACTGAAGAAGGGGCTCTTAATTTTAAGTATTTAGACTGCATCTGGGCATAAGAACGATCTAAAGAGTAGTTTAGAAATTCACATAAGAACCTATGCTGATTTCCACTCAATAAAACTTGGGGCCAAATTTTTAAGTCTACATTTAGAAAGTTCTTTAGAAAATTCTCATGTACAGCTAGATTTAGCAATGATTTCTTATTCTTCAATTAGTATGCTTTCTAAATGCTACAGCCCTTTCTAAAAATGGTATTTGTTATTTAGGGAGTAGCCATACCCTGTAACACTCTAGAGATGGTGACATATGTACAAGTGTAGAGAGTTCTGTCCATTATCAAAACTAAAATTTTGTTCTTAGATTATATAAACTGAATTCCAAAGATTGAAAAAATAATGATTTATTTCCATCAAGTGTTCTAACAATTAGGACTTACCTCACATGCTCCTGAAGGACTGGTTTTTTCCTCAAATTCCCCACCAGAATCTATTCTATCCAAATGTCTAATAAACACTGGACTTTATGCTTCGTGAGTGAAGAACTTCACAAGCATTAAGATCCCCAGAGTGAAAAATCTCAAGGCAGGAGGGAAGATTTTTTTTGCTAATGCCGTCTAATACTATTAATCAATGTGCTATTTTGATGTTTAAATTTGTCTTTCAATGTTCCACCGACCTTCATGTAGTTAGAAATATGATGAAATAAAGAATAGAAATCACTTCTTTCTGCATTTCTTAGATATAATTTATACATGTCAAATATATTTGGTTGCTTCTATGCTCCTCTTGTACATTAGAGTGAACACATCATCTTTGTTTTGTTCTGAACAAAGAATGTACATATGTACGTGTGTGTCTCTGTGTGAAGAAGAGTTAAAAATCGAGTGTATTAAAAGCTCATACATTTCATGAAGTAATCATTTGGTGAATTACATTGACTGATGGATGTGAATAGCAATAAAAACCAAAGCAACTTTTAGATTCAAGAGAGAATTAAAAAAAAAAATCCAACCAACCAAAAACATTTCCTTAATGTGATAGATAAGATGACTGATAGTATGTGGTAAGCAAAGGTAACATCTCTTACCACATTTGAAGAAATCTTCCCATTAGAAAGCTTCAAAGAATAGGTCTGAATGAGTAGTGGTAACATGAAAAAATCAATGGCTGCTCTACATGTAGAGAGATGCTAGATAATATGGAAAGAAAATGGAGAGTACCAAGCAATAGTGTCCTAGCCATACAGAACACAAAACCACTGTAAATTGTTCTATATTGCTCCATTTGAGGGCAGGTAGAAATGAAAGAAAAAGGGAAAAAATATCTTCTAGTTATTCATGCATGCATGGGAATGTGGTCAGCATCCACAATGTCATGAATCAAAGAAGTCATGGTTTGTACTCTGGAGTTTACAGAGTTGAAATGAAATACACTAAGGGCTTTAAGAAAGAAAAATGTAACAAAAAAATTGTGACATTTAAAATGGAAAAGTGTGAATCATGATGTTCTTCTTAATCATTAATTCTAATAAATATTTATTACCTATTAAAATTTTGCAAGTATTAACATTTTCAAAAACGCATTTCACTTAAATTGACAAATTCAGTTTCAGTTGCAGGATCTCTCTACATTACAAAGATTTAAAAATGTTTAACAATTTTATATGAAATTTAAAGAGATATCAAGTTGATACTTTAGGAATGCCATATTTTAATGTTTAATAAAGTTAATATCTATAGTAAAATATATGCCCTTCAATATTTTTTTATAAAGTTGGGGAAAAACTCTTCATTCTATTAGATGTATTATGCTATATAATTAATGCTTATTTTTTTCTGATTCCAAAATATTAAATAGAATGATTTTATATTGTCAACTAACTTTAAGATAAATAATCTTTAAAGTTCACATTACATTAGTCAATTACTGAGTGTAAACTCATGAAGGACTGTGGTAAATTTTGAGGAAAAATAGTGAAAAAAGAGACAATATTCAGCCCCCTTAGTCCCTATAAATGGGTAAATGTGATTGCAAATGCCACACATTTAAGGATATATATGCACTTGTGTGTAACTTTACTTCCTTTTGCAAATACATATAAATTAAATGAATTAAATAAGTTAAATGAAGCACTCCTCTTTAATCTATAGTTTCACTTTATGCAGTTTCCATTACCCATGATAAAATATAGTCCAAAATTATTATATGGAAACTTCCAGAAATAAAAAAAAATGGATGTTTTAAACAGCTTGCTATTCTAAATAGCATGATGCAATCTTGGGTCATGCCTTTCCATTTCAAGGTAATCACCCCTGTTTACAGGATATCACTGCTATACTTTCATTAGGTAGTAAAAGCAGTCTTTTAATAATCAGAGTAATTAGATGGCATTTCAGAGCTTATGTTCAAGTAAACTTCACTTTTCTTAATAAACCCCAAAGTAGTAATACTGGATTTGCAAAGAAGTAGCTATAAAGTATATCCTTTAAGCAAAAGTGGGAAAGTTTTTCACATTCAGGAAAAAAGAAGAATCATCTGCTGAAGGTTGCTATGATTAGTGATAAGAAGTCTTTCATCTGTGAAATTGTGATGAAGGAAATAGAAGTCTTTGCTTGTTTTGTTCTTTCTTCTCAGAATGAAAAATTATGGCCAAAGTGCATG
This sequence comes from Urocitellus parryii, assembly GCF_045843805.1. Taxonomy (NCBI): domain Eukaryota; kingdom Metazoa; phylum Chordata; class Mammalia; order Rodentia; family Sciuridae; genus Urocitellus; species Urocitellus parryii. Next base: position 10,998,124 of record NC_135540.1, on the reverse strand, counting down.
GTAAGGATTTAGCTATTAGATCACATAAAAATAGAAAGAAGATCACACAGCTATGAGCCACCTGACTGGTTACAAAGATGTAAGAGGGTAAAGCAGTAGCTACAGGATGAAGTGTACTTTGGAATACATAAAAATGCCCTGAAGCTTCTAAGAATTCTCTCTCAATGAGGACTTAAATTAAAAACAAAAGTCTGTGCCCTAAGAAACATCAGATGATCTAAGTGCCGGAGGAAAGGTACATTGCACATGTATCAACTGAGTTATGGAGACAATTCATCCATAAGTCCCCAGAGGGCAGTACAGAGTGTAATGAGTGAGTGGAGGGCTGCTGGCACTCCCTCAGAAGAATTCCAGAACTCCTCACTTTCTTCACTTCAGTCATGGTTTTCACATCTGTTAGTAGATTCTTGGGTTTTGACATGTCTATCTCAAGTACAATATCCATATCCATTTTGCCATCTTTGCTTTTGGTCAAATTCTGCAATAAGTCACAGATTTCTTCCTCAAGTAACTTCAAGTCCATGGCCAAAGGCTGGTTCTCCAATGTAAACACAAGTACACCCTCTGCCCTGATTAGCTACTGATGTACCAGGATCAACAACATCATGTCTTGAGCAGGAAACAGGGTTACAGGAAGACTGCCAAAACAGGGACAGATTGATAATGGCCCATGAGCAGAATGCCAATGTCACCAGCAGCACCGTTGATGCCACAATATGCAATACACACACAGTGATCATCTACCAGTGTCATTATCATGAGGCCTCTTCCTGAAAAATGGAGCACCTGGTGTTAGCCACAGACCAATCACCAGTCAATTCTACTCTTCCAAAAATACAAAGACCCCATGCATTCACAGCTTCTACTTCCTTGGCCAGAATGACTTCCTATTCTCTCAACCCCAGACCTCCATATATGAGTCAGACTGGCACTATGCATCCATTTCTTAACAACACTGACCTTAGATATCGCTCTTTCTATTTTTATGTGATCCCCTGTTTGTTCTTCATTTTTCTCTCTAGCTTTTGCATAAGAGATTAAACATTCAACAATTTGCATTCTGCATCTGGATTATTTCACTGATCATGTCATTTCTAGTTTCCTTCATAACTTCTCGGCATATAGCAGTCTTGATTGGTAAGTGTGTCCTTTCAATGTCTGGAATATTTTACTGGAACTCTCCTTGATTTTAGGGTCTGAGGTGAGAAGTTTGAAGTGAGGCTTATAAACATAAATATAATTAAATTTATACAAATAAATATAAATTTATATAAATGTAAATAAATGTGACCTAATGTTTTTCTTGGTGTATCTTCTACTATTGTTCTTTATTTCCATTGTTAGGTACCTTGGTTATAATATGCCTTGCAGAGCTGCTTATTTTCTTAATTTTTTTTTTCCTTTGGGATTCTGTATGGATCATGTTTATGTGTTTCTATTTCTAATGTTTGAAATTTTATCTAGTGTTATTTCATCAAAAAGATTAATGTTATTAGCCTGAATCTTTATGTTTTTCTTCACCTTTTGCCATGAAATTCTATTTGACCTTGGGCTCAAAGCAATGGTATTTGCCTACTATGTACTGAAAGTTTTGAAAATGTGAGCACAAATAAACTTTTCTCCTTACAAAAAGGAGGGGATTTAGCTATGAGAGAGGAGGCCTTATAGTTGGTTATGCATTTTTAGGCAAAAATTATACACATAGTGTTCAGCATAATTCACAGTTCCAGGTTTCTGCTGGAGGTTTTAAAACATACTCCCTGCACACAAGGCGGGAGGGGCTACTATGCATAAAATATGTAATATTGAAGCAAACAAACATTCCTGAAAGAGGATCACACTTTTGATGCATGACTAAACATCTAATGGATTGTATAATTTACATACAGAAAGCATTTTTTATAAGAGAAAATGTATAATTCCCTTGTGCTACCACAAAAGTATAATGCTGAATTGTCAGAACAAACATAGCATCAAACCTTGCCAATAATTCAAATAACACCACAAGCTTTGGAACAGAAATTCATTGTTTCCTTGGGGAGCAGGAAACCTCAAGATTATGTTCTCAAAAAACTTTGCTTTAAATTAAATGTTCTTTTTTTAAATAGTGTATGTAGAAATATTCATTATCAAAGGAGATGTTTAAAGGTCTTAACTCCTCTCTTTTTACCCCCTTAAGTACTCAGGAAACATGCTTTGGTGATTAAGCCCCACTGTCAAGCCAGCCAGGACCCATAAATTTACAGAGCCCAGTGAACTTAGAGATGTATCCTTCTAAAATACATGTTAGATAACATACATAGCTAGGGAATTGATATATTTTTAGTCAATAAATCTATAATGACTGAGGTAGGTCATTGATGTACCAAGAAGTAGGTTTTTGGTCTCACATGTATAGAATTAATGGGATGCAGTTCTTGTGTTCAGGTACTATTTAATTTGAATAAACTGCTTAATCATTGTGTTAAATATAATTGTTTCATTTGGTGAATAAACTTAAGAAATATACTTACTTCCTCAAAGAGTTCTTACAATATTTGAAATAAATTGCAGATTTTCCTGGACTTATGATTAGATTACTTCCTGTTAACCCATCAAAAGTTGAAAATATCATAAGTCAAAAATACACTTAATACACCCCACCGACCAAGCATCATAGTTTAACAACAAGATATGCTACAAAATTCCACTTGTTAACCCTCTTGGTAATGTGAATACCTTGAAGCTACAGGTCCCTGCTATTGATGCCCAGCAAAAGATAGTAGTTGTAAAACATATCATTAGTCTTATTAAAGACCAAAATTAAAAATTTTAATTCTAGTTTCTATGGAATGTATATTACTTTTGCATCAATATAAAGTTAAAAATCATATACTGAACAATTGTCAAATCAAGGGCACTCTATGTAAAAACTTCTATGTAGTTACCACAACATACAACACATAGTATGTTCTAAATATATGTTAACTATGAATATTCCAAAGTGATTGATAATAAAATGAGTTCACAAAGATTTTTAAAGTGTTGAAAAATAATTATTAATTTTGGTAGCAGCTAAAGTAAAATTCAATGTGATGTAGTGCAGATTTGCCTCTTATGCACTATGAAGATAGTCTTGTTTTATTAACAAGGGAAATTGGAAAATTCAAAATCTGAGAATTTTAGTGCATCATATAAAGGGAAGAATAATAGAAGTTGATAAAACATACATAAAATATAGAAAATTAATAGCAATATGAAAGGAAATCAAGAAAATAAGTATGTAAATTTATATGACTACATGTATCTCTAGAATAAATAATGATATTAATTTTAGTCTAGAAATATTTTGAAGAGTTTTATACAGGTAATTTCTTTCTCAAATTGTGTAATGCCTATTTTTCATTTTTAAAGCACAAAGGCATCAATAATACATAAAGCCACTATGTTTTCTTTAGTTATTCTTTTAAAAAAAGCAGATTAATTTTTAACCTCTCTGGCACTCTTTCAATGAGCTGTATATGTATCATGGAACTAACAAATATTAGTATCTGTCACAAATAGTCTTCCATGGTATCCACATATGTCTTATTGCTTAAACACCTAACCATAAGGCTTTGATTTAAAACCAATTTTTCATCTACTCGGTGTGTTAGCCTGGTTTTCATCACCATGACCCAGACACCTGACAAGAACAACTTAGAGGAGGAAAGGTTTCTTGTGATTTGTGGTTCAGAGGTTCAGTCCATGGTTAGTGGATTCCACTGTTTGGGGCCCACGTTGGAGAAGAGCATCATGCAGAAGGTCATGGAGGAGAGCACTGCTCTCCCACGGTGGCCAAGAACAGAAGGAAAGAAAAAGGAAGGGGCTGCAAGGACCCTCCATGGCTCCACCACAGTGACCCACCTCCTCTAGTCATGCCTTCCCTGTCCACTTTTACCACCCAGTCCATCAAAGTAGAATGGAGTGAGTAGGTCACAGTTCTCTCAATCACATCTCACCATCAAACATTCTTCCATTAACACAGGAGTTGGGGGGACATCTCATATCCAAGCCATAATAGTGAGTTTATAGTACAACCCCATCTCTTTAAATAAAAAACAACAGTTTTCTTACCAAGAAAGTCAGGATAAAAACTATTCTAAACGCTTTATGGCATTAAGATTTTATAACAGATTAAAATTTTTTATACAAAAAGGTAACAAAAATTGATAATATTTGAAAGAAGTTTTTGTTGTAAAATTTCTTTAAAAATTTAGATTATTACTGGAAAATTTGATTAATTACATAGAATTCATGCTTGGAAGGGTAATAATCTTTTGGAAAACAAAACAAATGGAAACTACACATATATATTTTTTTAAAGTAGTATACATATAACACAGATTACACTGTAGTAAATAATTAGAGCTGATTTTAGAGTTTGGGGCAGTTAAGACTGTTTATGTGAACTATATCACATAAACATACCTGGAATAAATAGTTTTAAAAAGTTTGACTGTCTATAGTTTAATATTGTTAAGTTAATTATTTTAAAATTGATATATTACCATAAAAAATACAAAGATCCATTACTATACATTTATTCAAGTAAATATTATACTTCATATACATATGACCATAGAGACTCAAAAGAATGATCCAGACGCTTTTTAAAATTCCATTTAAACTTAAAGTTGATTAAATTGCTATAAAATTTACTTGACCAATAAGGAAGAGAACACTTACACAGATTTGTTGGAATTAAATGAGCTTTGCTTAAAGTGATAAATTTCCTCTCCCCCTTCTATTTTGCTTTTAAACTCTTTGTCATCAAGATTATGCTGGATATTTAAACATCTGAAATTTCCTCTTTAGGTGGTTAAAATATAACATAATATAATATGGAGGATGGAATATTTTCAGTTACATATTTTTAAAAGATTTTCATGAATTAACAATGGTTACATCATTCTAATCACGAGAAGAATAAGATGAAGATGCAATTAAGAAAAATTAGCTTTTGCATCTTGGATATCTATGTGCAGTTCCATACACACACATGCATACATGTATAGATATAGATATATACACTTATATATAGATTTACCATGCATCTGAGAGTCTGACAGTTCCTTGATTTCCATATTTTAACATGGTATATTCTGAGAAACATACTCAGAATTTCTTGAATGTATCATTATTTATCTTTGCTATCACCTCTCTCCTTTCTACTTGAATAATCTCTATTGCCTCTCTTAAGACACCACTTAACTGTCTACAATACAGGGGAATGAATCATCTCTCACTGTTCTTATGCCCATCACCTCAAATCAGCCTCAGAGGTGTTTTCAAACTCTGTGTTATGATCCCCTGTTTATATCCTGATTATCCAATAATATCTTATATCCATGCTAAGAATTGGTGCAAAGAGTAATTTAATGAGTGATGAAGTTCTTGAAAAGTCCTCATTCTCTTCCTTCTTTGAATTTAGGCATTCACCAACTTTCTAAATATATTTCTTTTCTTTTCATTTCTTTCTTCCCTTTGTCAACATCAGACATTCCCAGTGAATTCAAATATCAAAATAATATTTATAAAATTTTGGTATTTCCCAAAAATTATAATCTCATATTCCAACTGACTGTTGATTGTGTTTATGGAAACTTAAACATTAATATTTAGAACAAGTACATTAATTTTACCTTATATACAATTCTGAATATCCTGCTTGTGTCTCCAATTTATCTGATGACTTGAAAAGTAAATTACTGTTTCTTTATTGCACACTTGCTTCTGCTCTTGACTTCTCTGCATCTTTAACTATTACCATCTCCCCAGAAATTAGTCCACATAGATCATAATCATCATCTATCTAATGCACCCCTAGATAAATCCTGTGATTTGTAGTTCTCTACAGCTTTTTCACTGTGATTTTTTCTCCCTCTTTTGTGGTCATGACATTATATATTAAGTGGATTTTTTTTTTTACTTTCAACTGAGAAATTCTAACAGTTTCCTACTTCTGCACCCCCACTTTCTTTTTGTTTCCCATAGATTGAAAACCCAGGAACACTTAACCACCAAACCGTATCCCTGTTTTTTTTTTCTTTTTTTCTTTCTTTTTTTTTTTTTTTCTTAATTTTAAGACAGAGTCTCACTAAACTGTTTATAGCCTCACTGAATGGCTGAGGCTAGCTTCGAATTTGCAATCCTCCTGCCTCAGTCTCCCAAGATGCTGGGATTAGAGGTGTATGCCATTCCACCTGACTTTAATTTTTAAAGTTTAGTACATATATTTCTTAATTTGTTTAATGAAATTTGAATGATAAATGTTTCTGAAATTTTGCATTGATCATATGGTCTTTTTTCTCAAAAGAGGTGATGTTTTTTGTATGACTTATAGGATTATCTGAAGGCCAAAAATAAAATTTTTAAAAATCATGATAAACTTCAAGAAAACATTATCACCAAAAACATTAGAAATACTATTTTTAGAAATTGAGGATCTTATTAACAAAAATGTGAAACAGATACACCTGGAATAAAGAGAAAAATAGTAATAGTACATAGCATAAGGACCTAAGATCTCTTCACCCTGATCAAACTATGAAAGATGCTATTTCAGACAGTATAAAATTGTGAATTTGAAATTAAGTAATTATCCTGAAATAAACTTGCATATTTACCAATATCTAAATTTTCAGAATTGAAATAGTTTAAAATTTTAACTGTGCATATTTTGCAATTAATGATTTTTATGTGCTCAATATAATACAAATGAGTAGTTCTTACTAGAATAATAGAACCTATAGAGACTGTCCTGTGAACTTGAGGTGAATTTTATTTGTTTTACTGATAGGCTGAGCCACTGGTTTACAGCCTGGGAGAATTGTGAGAAGACATTCTATCATGCATAGGGCAGTCCCTATTTAATGATTGTCCAATGTTTTAGGAAACCATTTTTAGGTAAAAGGCTTATTTATAACTATCTATTCATTTATTTACTATTTACAACTACCAAGACTTGGAACCAACTACCCTTAAATATTAACATATATTATATTTCAATATTTATTTTAAAATGCACTTTGAAGTTCTTAGTAAAGAAACTACTCCATACATTTAAGGAAGATCTTATTTTAATTCATTTGGAATTCTACCAAGGATTTTTCAGATTTCAGAAAACTCCACCACCACTTGTGATGGTTCAGTCACTCACAAAGTTCAGTGGCATCGGTCTGTGTCTATAGCTCTTCCATCTCAGTGACATCTGTTTATATTCAAGCATTTGACTTTTATACGATGGTATCAGACTTGCTCAAGCCCAGAAAATTATACATTGCAATTACTTCCACTGTTCCACTGAACACATACTTTTAGCTTTAAATTATGTACATTTCATCAATTTTAAGACAATAATGATAATTTGTGAAATATTTGTTATCAAAAAAATTAATGTGACTCCACATGCTGGTGAAGCTACTCAGCAACAGGAGCTCACCCTCATTCTAAGTGGGGATGTAAATCAGTTCAGTAACTTTGGAAGCCAGTTTCTCAGAAAGGTACAGATGTTCTTACCATATTATCCATCAATCACATTTGTTGGTATTTATAAAAATGACTTGAAAATCTGTGTCCATACAAGGACCCTCACAGGGATGTTCATGCCAGCTCTAATTAAATGGCCCAAAATGGAGACAATGTCCTTTAATAGCTGAACAGATAAACAGGGAACATCCATACAAAGTAATGTAATTCAACAGTTTAAAAGCAAAAAGATCTACTAACCACAGAAAGAACATTAAGTGCACCATGGTTAAAGAAAGAAGAACATTAAGTGCACCATGGTTAAAGAAAGAAGCTAGAACTGCTGCATGCTGTATGATCTCACGTGATATTTTACGAAAGGTCAAACTATCCAGCAAAATGATCAGTGGTTTCCAAGGTTTCAGGTGAGAACGGAAGGGAGACTGATGAGATGTAGCACAGAGGACTTTTTAGGCGTCTAAATGGCCTTTATGATACTGTGAAAATGAATGAGGGCATTGAGCATATGGCAAGACCCATGGAACTATACAGCATGGAGTGAACCCTACTGTGCACCATGGATTTCAACCAATGCTAATACTTTATTTAATAGGGCTCATCTATAGTAAAAAATGTATGCCATTATTTAAGATGTTAATAATGGGAAACTTTGCATGTCTGTGTCAGGGGTTAGGGAAGCATGAAAAATGTCCTTTCTGTCAAGGTTTTCTGTAAACCAAAGACTACACTACAAATAAATACCATTACTTATTATTTTTAAATAAAGAAGTAATGAGTCCAATGTAGTTGAAATACCATTATTTTCAGAGTCAGAAAAAGAGTAAATAATATAAGAAGTATTTTTTACTCTTTCTTGTAAGCCTACATTCATTGCATGTTCATCAATAAGCACTGAATTCATCTGTTCCTTCATCTTTATCTAAACATGTTTAATTCATCTATAATAACTCTTAATTTTGCAAAATTAAAGACTTTTCTCATATGGTTCTACCACCATCAACGTATGTATTCCTGTAGTTCTGATACTATCTCATCTCATTTTGCAATTTATTCTTTCTTTCTTTATATATGCATGAACTTTGTGATAAAAGTGTTTGTATAAAAATAACAAAGTCAAATCACAATTTTCAAACAATATAATTAGAGATTCATGAGATTTTACAACAAGTGCTATTGTCTGAATATTTGTGTGCCCCCCCTAAATTGATACACTGAAATCTGTCACGTGATGTATTAGCATGAAGAGACAGGGGTTTTGGAAGGTGACTCAGTCATGAGGGATGGAGTTCTCAGGAATGGGGCTAGACCCTTACAATGGAGGAATGAGGAGGCTTGTTTGCCATATTGGCCTTCTGCCCTATGAAGACACATCAGGTATCATCTGTGAGATGAGGGCCCTTATCAGACACCAAATCTGCTGGTACCCTGATTTTTGAATTTTTAGCCTCCAAAATTGTGAACAATACATTTCCTTCATTTATAAATTATCCAGTCAAGGTATTTTGTTATGGTAGATCAAATTGCTTAAGAGGACTAGTTAAAAGACTGATTTATAAGTTGTGATTTCTGGGTTAATTACAGATGGTTAATATCTAACAGGACTGTGAAATTTTGGTGGTAGCTGTCTATTGAACAGAAATTATCTGCATGACTACTGCACAAAATCTTAAATTTACTATGGAATTTTATTAGGTCAAACAACTTTACTCAATAGGAATCTGTGAAGTGAGCTAAGTACATTCTCCCAGAAGATCATTAGATGGCCTTCACCACCAAGTAACACTGGAATGATGGGATGCCCAACTTCTTTTACTATTCACAAATTTCAAATAATTTTTCTGACATTTTTCAAATATAAATATTATTAAAGAGGTCAAGGTAAACACTCTTATTCTTTAAAGTAACTCCCTTTGGTAGAAGATGTAAATTGTACATTAATTGCTTTACACCTTAATCCATACAACATTACTTTGATGAATTGCTGGGAAATTTGAGTTGTTGGTTTTCTGTATGAATAATCTTCTCATTTGGAGCTCACGTCTTTTACATTATCAAGTAAATGATTTGAAAAATCGGATATCTGGAAGGGTTTAAAATGAAGAATAACATCATAGTTTTTGACATGCTAAATATGAGAATAAATAGTGGTAGAACTCCAGTGATATTAGGTGAAAGTATCTTTTATACAAGTTTAATATGATAATCTTTTAAAAAATTATGGATGAATTAATAAATTTTTATAAAAAATAATCACTGATATTCAAATAGTATCCTCATTATAGAGTAAAATTTAATATTATAATGTGCCTTGGATAACTGTATGCCTGGTCCAATGTGTTTTTGGATTATTCAAGTTGGATCTTTATTATTATTGTTCTTACTTAAAGTATTATTATTATTTTATTCCTGGTTCACTACCCATGACAGACAAGATCCTACAAAATAGAGTTAAATTTTCATCTTGCAAAATCTATAAAGCAAATCTTATTGTGAGTTATTGTCACTGATTTTTTAATAAAAAGTATACAATTAGCACCAAACTTAAACTGAACCACTGATAGCCATGTGTTTATGGATGAAATTTGAATGTTTATAATTGTCCTAGAAACTAACTCTTTGAAATGTGCCCTGTTGGACTTTGCCTTCACATACAGTACTCTTCATAGTCATGAAAGCCTGTCTGATTTAAAATTAAAATTACTCTTGAGAAGAATTATTCCTTGAGAACTGTTCTAAAATAACATGCCATTCACCTCATTGCCAAATCTTAGATTCTACTACTCAAATTATCTCAGGACATCATGTAAATTTATGGTTTTATATATCTCCATATGGAGAATAGTTAATTTTTTAAACAAGAAGTGTCTATGAACTGTGGACTAAGCCTTCTCTCAAAACATAACTTTTTGGTTAAGATTTTGGAAAACACAAAGATATTCTGTTGGAATGGAACGTTTAAAAAATTTTATAAAACATGATACTAAATAATTTGATTAATTTGATTAGGTAATCTTGATTTCTGGGTAGTAAATGTGTATAAAATGAAGGAAAATGTTCCAGTTCTCTGACAGGAAGAAGAATTCACTTTCAATTTATTGGAAGATCTTTTCAATAAAATTACTATTTCATATCCAGGCTTATTTATGTTTAAAAATTTCTTTCCTATTAAATATAAATATAGTCAATATTACTGTACTTCATACCATGCTTAAAGTATGAGTTAAGTTGTTATAAACAGGCCTAACTTTAGAAAAGACAAAGAAAATTTGTTGATTCAAATATAGGACTTGACATAAGAAAGATTTGAGCTCTAATTTTGATTATACTTTTTGTAAGTTATATAGTTATTGGAGAAACCCATTGTCTAAATTTACCTTGATCATCTTTAAAATATTTTTAATAATAATAAATATTAATTAAACAATGTTTAATTAATACATGTAATACATTAAGGAATGTAATATGTTTGTAATGTATTAAGGTTTTTAATAATTGTGAGACCTGATTAGTTAGTTGTCCAACTAAGCATTGTTATTGTTTCTACTGTAGCAGAGAACAACCATAAGTGAGCAAGAACATTCTCTTGAATTTCAAGGAAATCTGTTCTAGGTGGTAACTTGGGTTCCAGAAGTTTTTCCTATTAGTTTCTTTATGGTTACAGTAAAGACCATTTTTAGATAAGAAATAAATAAATAATTCTAGTGACTTGGGAGGCTGTCAGGAGAATCACAAATTCAAGGCCAGCTTGGGCAACCTACAGATAATCTGTTCCAAAATAAAATTTAAAACAGACTGGAGATAGATATTTCCCAGACATGGAGTGATTGACTATCATGTGTAAAGTCATGGGCTAATCCTCAGTATCACCAAAAATAAAACATCAACCAACTAATTAATAATGAAAACAGGTATAAAATAGATGGAAAGGGTTATACAGAATAATCCCTATCCCCTTTCCACATCCAGCTTGCTATGCTTTAAAGTAAATTTAGAGAGAACAACTAGGTTTATAACAAATTATCTACTTGCTCATTATAGACTCAGATACTGCAGGTGATTAGACTGATTAAGAGATTTTAAATCAATAGATAGTTTCTATTGGGGGAGAGAAAGTTTAATCTTGAAATCAAAACATCTTTCTAAATACATTTTTTTAAATTTTATTTTGGGAAAAAATTGAAACCTAAGTGTTAAATAATAAAGGAAGCAATACCTAGCATTTAACTATAAAACATACATGGGCAAGCCAAAGGATAAAAGGGCAAAAATTCACCAGCTCAAATGTAAAACTGAGTCATTGGGACTTAGGCTAAGATGGTCAAGGCACATGATGACATGAAGACACCATATGAAAAGGGAAAAGCAGTACAATTATACTTAACCCACCTTCGTGGACAAGTTCCTAAAGGACTGGCAATATTTTTTTTAAAGGGGAGCCAAATGATTTGTTAGTGTTGCCTTATCTTCTTCTTGTACATGGTGAGTGTCCTAATGACAATTAACCACTAGAACTCTGAGACATTACTCAGCTCGGTAACAGATCACTATGTACATGATTTTCAATAATCAAAACTTGAAAATCCGTCTCTCCACTACAAATAAATATGGAGTGTGGGGCTCTTGATTCTTAGTGTTGTGTAGGAGTGGAGAAGAAAATGTTAGGAACATTCACAATTGAAAGGGACAGAACTGAGTTTCCTAAAAGTGAGAAAAACAAGAAAATTCTTCTACATTTTGCACATTAATCTTTACCACTCAAATGCACTTTCAAAGTTAAGAGAATGATATTTGGATAAAGACTGGGGACAGAAAAATTATAGTATATAAGTTAGACCTTTTTGTTTTTCTAATGTAAGCCATCCTAGGAATATAGTCAAGTTATTGTTTTCAAGTTGTGTAGTTAAGGTTATTAGCTTAAAATATATATTCTTTGTGTTTTCTATGAAAAGGATATAGTTCTGCTTAATCCAGATATCCCATATTTCTGTAACTGGATCTCTATAGAACAAAACAAAATGCAAATTACAATTCACAATAGCTAAACTATGAAAACAACTTGGTGCATTTCAACAAATGAATGGATAAAGAAACTGTTATAGATACACAATGAAATATTACTTAGCCTTAAAGAAGAATGAAATGATGGCATTTGCCAATAAATTAATGGAACTGGAGAATATTATGCTAAGTGAAATAAGCCAATACCAAAGAACCAAAGAATGAATATTTTCTCTGATATGCCGATGCTAATTCATAATAAGGTGTGTGTGTGGGAGAATAGAGGTATTTTGGATGAGACTGAGAGGATTAAAGGGAGGGGAGGAAAACAGGGGTAGGAATGACAGTTTAATCCTCAATACCAGGGGAACAAGGAACTGATCCTGATTTCAAAAACTGGTATCACTCTGATGCACAAGTTATTTAATATTTGTAATATAAGACATTAAGAGCATTGTGTAATATTAGTACAGAGCCATGTTCAAAATATTAGATATGAATGACAAAGTATAATTAGAGAAGATTCTTAGGCAGTTGTCACACAGTGAAGTTTTGCAAAGTGGGTGGATTTTTTTTTTCTTCTTCTTTTTTGCTTAAAGAGGTCATTGTGACAAGGATGGGTGTTTGGAATTTTCCCTGACACTTTTTTGGTAATGGATCTGTGATAAACAAGGAAACAGAAGCATGCAGAATCAACACCATTGCTTTTTGTGCTGATAAACCAAACTAAATCTTTGATTATTGAGAATTAAGCAGAGGAGAAGGACTTTACTGAGAGCTAGCTGGGAATCAACTCTCCAGCAAAGAATTTAGAAAACAAAACAAGTCTATGTAAACATAGAAAAGAAAAGAAAAATCACATAAGTGAAATAAAAAGCATGTGAAATATGGAAACCAAATACGAAAATTCTGACCCATTATTTCACAATGAACTCAACACACTTAAGTGAAATAAGTACCTTTATTTTCTGAATCAACAGTGTTCACTGAAAAGAAAAAGAAAAATTTATCAGAGAGCATTGATAACACCAAGCATGGTGTTATTTTGCTTGTGTTGTTGTTGAAACCTCACTCCTTGTCCCCAGTGCCAATCCAATAAGGAGGACACAGTTTTGAGAGAAAAGAAAAAGAGGTTTATTGCTTTGCTTATAAAGAAGAAACACAGGGGACTCCTGTCCCAGAGGCTGTGATGCTGCCCATCTGCAGGACCAGGGGGCTTTTCAAGAGGTGATTCAAAGGCTACACTCCACATGTTCTCTGTTGGTTGTCACCTGTTAATTTGGGAGATAGGAATTTCTGAGATCTTCTGGTACCATCCCCAAAGTCTGGATTACTCCATTCCTATGATGGGTGTGTACTCAGGACAGATACCGCTGCTGCCTGGGATGGGGAAGTTAGGTATCCCCTGAGATTGGGGAGGGGCAAGGAGAGAGGAAGAGAAAGAAATATGTCCATTTAAAAAAATACATTTTATTTGTTTTAATTAGTTATACATGACAGTAGACTGTATTTATGCACTTTGATATATCATATATAGATGGGATATAGTTTTTCATTTTTCTGAGTGTGTAGAATCATATTGGTCATGCAGTCACATATATACATAGATAATATGTTTTATTCTACTATCTTTCCTATCCCACATCCCCTCCTCTTCCCTCCTTTCTCTTTCCTCTACCTAATCTAAGGTAATTTGACTCTTCTCTAGTGCCCCCACCTTATTGTAAATTATCATCCACATATTAGAATAAACATTTAGGTTTTGGTATTGGCTTATTTTGCTTAGCATGATATTCTCCAACTCCATCCGTTTACTGGCAAATGCCATAATTTCATTCTTATTTAAAACTGAGTAATATTCCATTGAATATATATATATATATATATATATATATATATATATATATATATATATACCACGTTTTCATTATTCTATTCATCTATTAAAGGATACTAGGCTGGTTCCATTGTTTACCTATTGTGAATTGAGCTGCTATAAAGATTGATGTGGCTGCATCACTATGGCGTGCTGATTTTAAGTCCTTTGGGAGTAAACCCAGGAGTAGAATAGCTGGGTCAAATGGTGTTTCCATTCCAATTTTTCTGAGGAATCTTCATACAACTTTCCATAGTGGCTGCACCAATTTGCAGTCCCACCAGCAATGTATGAATGTGCCTTTCCCCCACATCCTCTCCAACGTTTATTGTTGCCTGTATTCTTGATGATTGCTATTCTGACAGGAGTGAGATAAAATCTCAGTTTAATTTTGATTTGTATTTCTCTAATTGCTAGAGATGTTGAACACTTTTTTCATGTACTTGTTGACTGATTGTGTTTCTTCTTTTGTGAAGTGTCTGTCCCGTTCCTTAGCCCATTTGTTGATTGGGTTATTTGTTGTTTTGACATTATTTTTTTTCAGTTCTTCATATATCCTAGAGATTAATGCTTTATAAGATGTACATGTGGTAAACGTGTCCACTTTAAAAGTAAGTTGCAGTGGCAGAGCAGCTCGGGTTATATGCAAAACATCAACTGGACTACTATAATATTGTCTCAAAAGAGTCACCCAAGGCCAAGTGGATAGTGTTTGCCACTCAGTCACTGAACTAGAAGACTGAATTTGTAAGCGAGATACTTGCATTGTTTATTGTCCACCCACTCTTGAACATCTTTATGAATCGTCTTTTATACAAAATTTTCATTTTAAAACTTGTTTTTATATCCTATATCCAATGAAGCAAAAAACAAACAACAGAAAAGTCCATAGGCAATTAAAGTTTTAAGCAAAAAAAACAATGTGTGAAGAATAAGTGTTAGAAGTTATATAAGCTGAGCAAGGAAAAAAATATCAAACCACTGATTCTGCCACTTTGTGCCTGACTATGTAAGCTTGGCAATTTACTTTTAAGAATGATACTGAACCGGTTGTGGTAACACACATCTCTAATCCCAGCAGCTTGGGAGGTTGAGGTAGGAGGATCAAAAATCCAAAGCCAGCTTCAGCAAAAATGAGGCTGTAAGCATCTCAGTGAGACCCTGTCTCTAAATAAAATATAAAATAGGGCTGGGGATGTTGGCTCAGGGGTAAAGTGTTCCCGACTTCAATAGCGGTACCAAAAAAAAAAAAACAAAAAACAAACAAACAAACTTTACCAATGCACCATACAATTTTAAAGAATGCAAATAATAAAATAGGGATTCATGAATAGGGCAGCTTTAAAACCAGAAATGGCTAGAGTCTAATGAAGGAACACATGGAAAATCTTTCATGGTACCAACAGGGAGGTAGAGCAAAGAAATATGTGGTTATAAATACGCAATTGCCGTATTTTGGTCTAGCCCATTGAAAAGTCACTTGCATAATTTCAAGTTTGTTGGCTTTCTCTGATTAGTTCAGCTTCAGATCTGTTCTCCTCTAACATGGCTATTTACAAGGCAGGTTTCACTGATATTTGCAGATCAAGCAGAGTTGAGGTCAATCAGGAGGCCCAATTGGCTTTGTCTGCACAGGGGTGTCAGGCCTGGGCTCCATTTCAGTTGACAGAGTCACAGTACTTAAACTTGCATTTCATTTTATTCTGAAGAATGTGCCACCCCAAACTGTGCCATTTTTGGCATACAAGTTATTTTGAGCAAAAGGCACTTTTAAAACAAAGGGGAATAAAAGCACCCAGCAGAAGTAAAATGAGTGCCTGTGGCTCAATGCAGGAGATTGAGCCACACATGGAACATGCCCTCCCTATATCAGAAGGAAAATAAGAGTCTTATCTTTAAGGAAGAGTTGTCAAACAGATCTTGTAAAAACCGATTCTTACCGTGCTTTAGCCTCCCCATGCAGTTCAGTTACTGTCCTGGTCCGTTTGGGGTTGCTGTAGCAGGATGCCCAAACCTGAATAATGGATAAAGACAAGAAGTGTATTCCTCCTAGTTCTGGAGGTTGGGAACTCCAATACCACGATGCCAGAGTTTGGCTAGGGCTGGCCTGCGGCTGGCTTCACCATTGGCAGGAGGCATCACTGGTCAGGGAAGCCCTTGTGAGAGCCGAGTTCTGTCTCCTCCTCTGGTAAAGCAACTGACCCATTACAGCGGCCTCACTTTCATGACTGCATCTAACCCAGTCACTTCCCAAAGGCCATGCCTCCAAATACCATCAACGTATTAAGTTGGGGAGTATTTCCAACATGAAATGTTTGGGAGCATGCTGAGGCCACAGAGTTACTTTCCCACAACTGTCTCTCTCTGTTCAACCTGTTACAAAACCACTTAGGTTTTGCCAATTTTTGTCTTTATTTTCTTAAGAGGGTTCTTGAATTTTGTAAAATTTATATCAAATAAATATCTATGCTTTTCTTCTACTATTCCATTTTGACCAGGCATGTACAAGAACACCAAGAGGGCAGAGATAAAACTTTGCTTCCTCTATGGAGCATGAATACATAAATCAAAGTTCTGGAGAAAAAATTTTAAAAGCTAAACTTTTAATCATGCTGCTATAAAGCATCATATTGACTGATGCCCAGTGTGACATGGGTGCTATTGCTTTCTTTGTGTCTAAATAATCTAACATTCACAAAACTGGCTCATTAAATAATACAATAGACAACAACAACAAAAAGAACAAGCCAAAGCTGATTATTCATTCTAAGAATTTTCAAATTTGGCTTCTTTCTATTTAGGATAATAATGATTTGCAGATATAGACTATCATAAGGAATAGTTTTAAATAGAGTGTTGGTAAATTTACATTAGCAGTAAAGTGGTATTTCAAATTAGAACATGCATACACTGACTATTTTTATGGTCTTTCATTATTTACCTAATTTATTTTAGGGATATTTTATACCACCAAATTAATATATTAGTTGAGGATCAGAGGTCTCAATCCATAGATGGCTGGCTTCATTCCTCTGGGCTTGAGTGAGGCAGCACATCAGGGGAAAGAGTGTGGCCCAGGGAAGCAGCTCACATGATGATCAGGAAGCAGACAGACACCACTCACCAGGTACAAAACATATACCAAAGGCCCACTCCCAATGATCCACCTCCTCCAGCCATACCCTACTCTCCTTCCTCTCGGTTAATCTCATCAGGGGATCAATTCATTGGTTGAATTAAGTCACTCCTGACCCAATCATTTCTCCTCTGAACCTTTTGCATTTTCTCACACATGAATTTTTGGGCAACACCTCACATCCAAACCATAATAGATGACAACACAATGATGGCAGGAGTGAGCTACTAGTGTTAGGAACCATTGGGGTTCAATCTTGACCTGGCACCTCACTTCTCCTCACCTAGCTCTTCCTCACAAAAACAGTGATAGTGAAACACAGGGATGCCCTTATCTCAGACGCAAGATGGAATAGTCTACAAGACGATGTGGATGAGAAAGACTCACATGCTGAGGAGCTACTAACTACCTTAGCCAATTTATCAGATGAATGAGGAAGGTAATGGTAGGATCTTAGGAAGATTATTTTTAAACTGCATGAAATTGAAATAAGAAAATTACCGATAACTTTGTTTACTGCAATTTCTTCTTAATCTACATATGCTTATAGGTTTTAAACTTCAGCCTCTTTTTAGTTGAATTAATTCAGCTTGACAGAATTATAAGCAATACAATTAAAGGATTATAATAAATCTCATTTAAAATCTCACCTACAAGTTGAAAGTTCAGCATTTGAAACATTAAACTGTTGTTTTC
This sequence comes from Urocitellus parryii, assembly GCF_045843805.1. Classification (NCBI taxonomy): domain Eukaryota; kingdom Metazoa; phylum Chordata; class Mammalia; order Rodentia; family Sciuridae; genus Urocitellus; species Urocitellus parryii. The sequence continues at coordinate 10,979,909 of NC_135540.1, read as the reverse complement.
TACAAGGAAAATCCATTCATATATCAAATACTTGGTCACCTTTTAGTGGCCTTGTCTTTTAATGTAGAGTAGAACCAAAATCTAATTTAAAAACTAGAAATATAATAGCATTTAACATTATTAATTTTAATAAATTAATAATTATTGAGAAAGCACATGTTTTGAAAGGGACTTTATTAATTTTAATTTTCACAATTAATTCAATATTTCCAAGTTCATGAATAATGCATTTATGCAAATGAAGTATGTGCATTAGACAAAAGATCCTTTCCATTTAAATATATGATTGGTGAATGTTAATGTTCTTCTCATTATTTTAACATATGAGTTTCTAACCATCTTGAAACTATTTCCTTCAAGAGATAATTAAAAACTCCATATGCTTTGGGTTATATTTTTGCATTATAATACTCTCCAAAGTTTAATGACTTAGATGGAAAACATTAGTCCTTACTTTACAAAATAAATGAATTTTTAGCTTAATATAAACCAGAATTCTCATAATCCAATTTCTAGTATATTAACTTATAGATAAAATACTAAATCATTTAGGATGTGCTTTGATTTGTATGTGTCATTGACTTATTTCTAAAGTCTTCTAGGACAAGTTTGACCTGAATAGGCAACTTACTGAATAGAATGAAAATGTGAACTATCAATTTCCAACCTCAATGAGAAACCCACTAGGATAGGTTCTTCTAATGAAGATCCTCACTGGAGAGAAAAGCTTTTATATTACAGAAGAGACAATCAGCCTTTGATGAGATTGTGATGAGGACTTGCTTTCGGGTGTTCTGCATGTTTCAACTATCTTGTTCTAGCTATTAGAGAAAATATTGGAACATATAAGAACACCTACCACAATTAATCAACAATTCTTTCTGCACTGAGATTCAGCAGTATATTAATAAACAGCAAAATAGACTTATCTTTAGAAAACAATGTGTGAGTGCCTATATTGTGTCTTTGTTTCCTTCCTGGATGAATGAAATCAGTCACTTCATTTTTTACTTGCTGTACTTCCCTACTTCAGAGAAATTGAGTAGTAATTTTAGGAAGTGCCCTAACAAAATAGTGAATTGTTTTCATACGCATTTAACACATAACAGTCATTCAATGTTTCAAGAAAGAAGGAATGAGCAAAACAACAAAACCTTGATATGAATATTTTTGGCATGGAGTGAAATTTAAAAGAATATTGAGTTAGATTTTCTTTCATTTCTATATTTAACTTGGAAGCAAAGACTTGGGGGGAGGGGAATCTCATGTAATATCTTATTTTGAGCCTGGGATGGAGCAGCTGATGATGCAGAGGTGGGGAGGAACCCTTTTAAGTCAAGCATGGAAATTTCTCAAGGGAGGAGAAGAAACATAGTTGTGTCCAATGTTGGTAATAAGTCAAATAAAATGAGTTTTGAGATTGGATTTAGCAACCTGGGAGCAGTGGGTGACCATGGTAATGGAAATTTCACTGGATTGGTGGCAAGAGTCTCACTGAGATATTTTCAAAAGGAAATGAGAGGAGCTTGAGACAAGTGGGCGTTAAACACAGAGATACCAGCAAAACTCTGTTTAGTTGTAAAGGAGAGAAATGCAGTAATAGCTGAAAGGAAAGAGGATGGAGACTCTTTTTCTTTTTTTTATCCCCAAGATAGGAGAGAGAAATACCATGTTTTCATACTAATAGAAACATTCCAAAGGGGTATTTGAAACCTGGTATATTTGTTAAATTCATTTGTAAGGTCTCTGCCTGCCTGCCTGGGGCTCCCTAGTGTTTTTCTGCTAATCCAGGAATCCAGACCACCCAGGGTTCCAAGATCCCATAGTGTTGCCACCTAGTGTCCTTGGTGAAGTCAGGGTCCCTTGGGGCCTGAGCTAGGCCTGGGACCTGTGGGACCTGGGATTAGGGACTGCATCAGGCCTTTCACCCTGAACTGGGCTAAAGCTGAAAGGTGTCTGCCAGGTGTCCACTCAGGCAGAGGGGCCCTGATACAGACTGACAGTGCTCTGTGCAAGTGCTCACCACCACCTTCTGCTTTGCAGCCTGCCTCTGTGCAGGGTGCCCAGGACCCCAGAGAAGCAGAGGCAATGTGAAAAAAACCCTTCTCTGCCCTTAGGAGAAGCAATTCTGGGGTTTATTCTCCATACTTCCTGCTGCGTCCCCAGGGCACCTGGAGGGCTGCTGATTCCCTTTTCAGTCACTTTTCCCCAGGGGCTGCTCCTACTCTCTGCTCTCTCCCCTGCCTGAGTTCACCTCCCAGGTGTAGTACCTGTACCTCCAGCTTGCTCCTGGCTCTGTTTTATGAACCCTTCAAATCACAAAGTCTCCAAGGACTTTAATTGTCACATTATTTACAACAGTGAAAAACGAAGCCAACATTTAAACAGTGCAGAGTAGTTAAAAATTGTGAAGCAGCATTATTAATATCACAGTCATTAAAAAATTTTTGAAGAAAACATAAAACTTTCATAAAAACTATAGGAGTCTATATACAGTTGGGTTTTATTTTATTAATTTCTTTATTTTTTCACAGTTTCTGAAGTCATTTATGTCCTGTTTACATACATGAACATACAATAAATGTCAAATATACAGATAAATACCATCTTGAAAACATAAAATATAATGAAAGAGGCTCTCTATCTTAATTAGAATCAATTATACTCCATGTATGTATAATACGTCAAAATATACTCCACTCTTATATCTACCTAAAAAGAACAAATAGAAACAATTTTTAAAAGGCCATGTGTCATTTTCTTAGCCCAAAGAAAGAATGCAAAAATCATTGGGCTTAAAAGTTTAGGTGAAAAGAATAAATATATTTCAAGGAATTAAAACAGAGCAAACAATCCGAAAAAAAAATTTAAAACCCTAAAGTATTAGCATCTTTTAAAAATTCATACGTATTTTTATTTATTTGATTATATTTACATTGTATAGTAACCAAGTTAAAATATATTAATGCAAATAAATCTGCCCATAAAAGTATACAGCATGACTTTCCTCTCACATTCTTTTTGTGTTTTAGTTCATTGAACAGACATCTATATTTATTAAATCACACTGATACCTTTATACATTTTTTTCTTTAGTTGATGAAGTCATCTCTGAATCTAAATTATGAAACTGTTTTTTGCCATGTTTATTGTATAGTCATCCTCTATGCCATATATCAAAATTAAGTTGTTGTTGTTGTATGTATGGGAGGGTTTTAATGCATTACTGGAATCATGACATGTTAATGAAAATTACATCTTACTTCATAAATGGGTCATTTCCTATCAACATGTTGTCAGAGAAATCTGTACAGTCTATTAGATCAATAACTCAAGCATATAAAATCTCTAACTGAAAAAAAAAATCTATATGCCATAGTAAATAGTAGATCATAGAAAGACATTTAACAAACTTATTTCAGTCACTAAGGTGTTTCAAAGACTTACCAGGATTTTCTGATAATGTGTTCTGTAAGGTTGTTGCATTTGATTGTTATCTTTGAGGTTTAGTAGATCTTATTATATATTTAAGTCCACAAAGGCCCCTTTGTGAAATTCATAATGATTCCATGGTGATTTGAAATTTGTAGCACACAATGTATGTTTTAGATGTAATAAACATAATATAAAATTATAAATATAGTTCCAAATTAGGCAAAACAATGAATAATCTTTAAAAGTAGAACTAAAAAATGTTATTGTAGGACTTCATTAACTGATGACATTTCTGAATTTTTCTGGTGCTATTCTTTCATTCTGCAAACATTTGCTGAAAAACTCTATAAAATGTAAACACTATTCTGGGTCTTAGATGACAGCAGAGAAACAACAAGCCAAGTTATTTTCTTCAATGGATTGAGAAGACCATCTACAAATGAGAATAGAAAATGATACAATGTGTCAGATAGGGATTTAATGGTATGAAGAAAGATAAGGTAAGAAAAGGAGATGTATGGGAGGAAGAGTAGGACAGCAACTTTAAATAAAATGGAAAAGGACACCTTTGCTGATTGAAATTTGACCAAAGCCCTGACTGCACGAAGAAAGCTGATAGTGGAGAAGAATGTTCCAAACAAGGACAATCCAAAGCCCTAGTGCAAGCTCACTGAGTGTGTTTGTTGCCTAGCAAAGAGGTTCCAGACTTTGAAGGGGCATCAATGGGGACATGAAAGAGCTGACTTTGAAAAGACAATGACAGATTGTGAATCATCCTGTAGACAATAACAAGGAGCAGCTGAACTGGACTCTCAGTTATTACTCTGCCCAGAGCCCATCAAGGTTACAGGATCATTTTTGCATTTCCAAAATAGGGGTTTGGTGTGGCCATCAATGAAGTTCAACATTTTCATGAAGATTCAAGTCTCTCCGTTAAACTAGATGAACCAGGCAACCACGATCACACAGCACTGTGAACATTCTGGAGAAATGTCAGTATCTATAATTACTTTTAGTTTCTTGATCCAAACTGTTTGTCACGATGTGGAAATTAGACTTGTCTCTCTCTATCCAAAAGTTTGAAGCATTATTAAATTTAGTGCATTTACAAAATTCCAACTCATTTCAATTTACTATAATCAAGACAAAAACTTTTACTGAAACTATTAACTTTGACAATTGCAATCTAAAGACAAGCACGAATTATAAATTTGCTAAACCATGTTCACACATTGCTGACCCCTGCAAGAGATACACATTTAGCAAACTATATTAAAAACAGGGAGAAGGAGGTTTAAGTTGCAAACAGATTTATTTCACTTCTTGTTAATTATTTTTCAATAGGTTAATAGTTGTAATATAATGAAACTTACATAAACAACAGCTACTAAACAGAATCTGCTATGGATAAGTATTTCATAAAGCACTTTACATCTGTACCTCATTACGGAATATCAATAATAAATGTATTTTCAACTTTTTAATTTTAGAACAGTTTTAGATTTACACACAGATGAAATAAGTAGCATAAGGAATCCTCATATGCTCTCTCCCCAATGTACCCTACTAATAACATCTTATAATAATTATAATTTTTAATAATTAATAACTACTATAGACGTACTAATATCCGTAATTTATTTCAATTTTCATAGTTTTATCTATGTCCTTAGTTGCTTCAGGATACCAATCAGATTTGTTTTCTGTGGTTAATATGGAATCCCATACTTAGTTTCGGGAGAAAAGACCAAAAAAAGCAAAGTGTCATTTCCATCACATCATTTCAACTACCCTAGGAAACTAACACAGTGTTGGATTTTATCACGTCAAAAAGACATTATCCCCCTTAGTGACCAGACCTCGGAATGTGATCTGATTTGGAAATTGAGTTGCTACAGATATAATTAGTTAGGTTACAATGAAATCATACAGGAGTATGGTGAGCTCCTAATAAAATGTGATTGGCATCCTTATCAGAAGATGAGAAACAGGAAGGCTGCCACTTGATGATGAAGGCAAAGGTTGGAGCAACTCAGCAGCCACACACCAAGGAACCCCAAGGATTCCTGGAACACCAGAAGCTAACAGAAAGATTCTGAAAGACAAGATTCTCCTGTCTGACTACCTTGACTTTTGACATAGAACATTCAGGACGGTGGCATAACTAATTTCTGTTATTTAAACCACTGAGTATTTATTGTACTTATTGTATATATTAGTCCTAGAAAACTAATTCAGAGACATAATTATCTTCATTGCTTATCATTGATGAAGTTAACCATGATCAAAAGTCTCATTAATGTCAGTTTTCTCCACTCTAAGGTACTCTTTCTTGCTATTCCACACTGAAGTCTTCATAAGCAATTACCAGGCACAACCCACAAGAAAAAAAATGAGGAGTTATTTTCCTCCTCTTTAAGGAGGCTTACCTATAGAAATTATTTGTAATTCTTCTTCATGGGGACTTTTTCTATTCTTTTCCATTAACTTATTGTTTAGTAGATTATTTTGTTATGTCACTATAAACTCATGGAAATTCATTTCTTTTTTTTTACTACAATCCAAGAATACTTTATTTGGTTGCTCAAATTATTCCACACCTGACCATGAAGATACCCACCTTCCTTTCTCTCTCTCTCTCTCTCTCTCTCTCTCTCTCTCTCTCTCTCTTTATTATGTATAATAAAAAATTTAATTCTTATAAGAGCCCCAAGTCACTCATAATTAATTTAATTCCTTTTCTCTTTGCCATACTCCATCATCTTTCATCTTTCATTAGATTTCTCTGATATCTGCATCCAAGTTCCATCATTATTACCATAAGTTATAAAGTTTCCACTTCAGAGGAATCCATTATCTCTTCAGTGGACCCTGAAATCATTTCCTAACCACTGATATCAGACAGCTATGCCTAAAATACATTGAGCATACCAGGCCCTAGTGAGAAAATACCCATTGCTTTTCCATCACCCACCACATAATCCTTTTCACTCCCACCCAAAGTGTTTACACAGAGCTGTAGACAGGATTTCTATTATCACCACCTTAGATTCCTGTTCCCAATCCTGAAACTTTAGCAAGTATAATTTTCGCAGATCTGTATATATACCACGTTTTCCCAGTTACGTATCTGCATTTGTGTCTCTCCTCCAGCCAGTGTACTCTATCACCCACAGCCGATGTCTGCAGCTTATTCATCCTTGCCAGACAAGAAGGAATGTAGTCAGCTTCATAAAACCTCTCTTTAATCTTCCCAGTTGAAAGTACTCTCTTTTTTCTGTGAACCTCCTGACATTTAAGTGTTTCCACTTTTACATACCACTCTCCATGTTATATTACAGTTATTCATGAATTTCAGATTATTGAAAGCAGGATACATATCTTAGCACTTTTAAAAATCCTCCATAACACCTAACACTGCATTTTCCATATTTAGTTTTATATTTATTATGGATTCGTGTAGCATAAGTTAAGAAGAATAGAGTTATTTTTTAATCTACTGCCAAATTGACAAAATTTACAAATCATTTTTTAGTTAGATCCAATTTCACAATAATTTATTCAGTATCTTCTCTATAGCTGGCTCTTCATCTTCCACAAGCCATTTAATAGAAATTTCTAACTCTAATTTACAAAATCAGATATTATTTGACCCTCTTGTTTCCTATTATTCTCATATTTTATTGTGTATCTGCACTCTTGTTTTTCTCTGAGTGTATCATCAAATTATTGATTTGAATGTGAATGTATACTTACCACCTTTAGAATCATTCTTTTTCAAAGTGAGGGGGAGAATCTTTCCAAGATCCTAGAGTTTAAAAAGTCTTTGAATCCAGGGAAATACTTCTAAATGGATATAATAGCTTTCTACACAAGCCAATCCACTAAATTATCCAGTGGTATTTTTAAGCATCAAGAACAAATTTAAAATCCTGATAAGAAATAATATTAAAAATAGTAAATAATATAGTGCATCCAGGGGGTGAAAAAGTAAGTTTAAAACTGCGTTAAAGTGAAAAAATCATATGCTAAAATGTCTTCTTAAAAATAAGCAAAGTTATCAACAGTTATTATTAATAAAATTCATATGACGATTGCTTGGTTTTTCCAAGACTAATCAACACCCACATTTGATTGTGTGAGTAGATAAGTGTCTGTCAGGGCATATGTATTTATTTGTAATGACTTTCTTTAAAGATTATCATCAATGTTATTTTCATAAATGTTTTCTGACAGGACACCTTGAGGTACCCCTGTGCAACAATGTTTGAACTGGGCACCAAATGTGTGTCTGCTTCTGTTTTAAGCACTTTAGATAGAGCCCTAATATGCCATTGCTAAACCCTCTTTCTGTGAACCTCATAAAGTAAGGAGGAAAAAATTTAACACATATTTTTTCTTTTTTTAATTTGTTCTACTTAGTTGTACGTGACTAACACATATGTTTTATACACTTTTAAATAGTAGTAATTTTTATGAAACTAAATAAATTAAGATAGCACATGAGGATATAGCTGAAGGCAGGAAGGAGAACGTGTGTGTGTGTGTGTATGTGTGTGTGTGACTAAGAAGATCAAGAAAACATCCTTGGATAGACACCATTGGAGCAAACCCCTGAGTGAAGTGAAAGATGAGCAAGATGAATTCCTAGCACTGGTGCACTCTTTCTCCACTGAGCCGTTTTTCAGACTGGAATGGCAAGTTGTCTAAATAAAACCTGAGGAGGATAAGAATTTGAGGAAACTTCAATTATTTTGCGTACCCTGTAATATTTATAGCTTACTACATGAATTTTTGTATTTCTCTTCCTCAACATGTCCATTGAATTGCTTAAGATTTTGGACTCTTATTAAGTTTTTAATATTAGAAACAACTTCTAATATTTAACTCCTGTTCATGAAAGTAAAAAAAAAAAAAAAAAAAAAAAAAAAAAAAACTCCAATTATTTAGCTAGGAACAGTGGCACAATATATCTATATCTCAGGGTGCTGGGAGGCTGAGGCAGGAGAATTGAAGAATTGAGTGAGTACCTGTCTCAAAATAAATAAGTAAATGTTGGGGATGTAGCTCAATGACACAGCATCTCTATGTTCAATGACCAGTACCCCCCAAAATACCCACTTTAGTCCAAGGAAAATTTGGATGTTCATTTCTATGTTCAAAACAGATATCTGACTACAAGTTCTTTATTCTAATATTTTTTCAGATATTGATCAATTTTATAATAGCATTCTAGAAGAAATGTTGACACTATATAAAATCTACACCGACTTGTATTCATTTTTATTGCTTGACTTGAATGTCACTATCAATGTTTGCACCTATGCACTGGTGTATTTTTTCTTTTTTTCTTCTTTTCTCATTGATGTTGTCTTTGGATCACTGCCAAGGTGACAGTATTTACCAATTAAAGAAATGATTACCACAACCCTTTCTATAATGTAAAAAAGTTTTCAAAATTTCCCAGATATTCATTCATTCTTTTGCCTATTATTGTATAGTATGGTATGTTTCTTTAAATAAAGCATAACTTAGATAAAGATTTCATTTAAAGATTATCAAAATATTTTTTTTATGTTTTAATTTTGTGGTTAAGAATTAGGAATAAACATTTAAATGAAAGTTTAATTTGGTTGTGTTACCAATGCAATGAAAAATTGTGGAAGAGAGAAATTCTTGCACTGCCAGCTTCACTCTGGTAGAGATGAAAGCACCATCATAACTTACTCCTACTACATGCATAAACAAGTCCTTAAATTCATAGTGAACAGAGACCACTGTGCATTCTTTTTCTGGCATTGCTGGGGCATTTACAACTTTTAGAAAGTATAGCATAGTGTGATTGGGTCTCCATGTAAAATCTCCTGGAGCTCAGGACTTTCATGCTATTCAAAAAGACCCATGCAGTGTTTATGCACCGAGTGAACACTGGTGTCAAATTAGGTCAGATTGGTTTACCTCTGCTGTTGACTGATGGTTGATTGATGGATGGATTCTGAAAATTGAACCCAGGGGCACTTTACTTCTGAGCCACATCCCTACCCTTTTTATTTTTTATTTGACAGAGGGCCATACCAGCCTTGAATTTATAATCCTTGGGCCTCAGTCTAGCACATTGCTGGGATTACAAGCTTGTGCCATGGTACCCAGATCTGTTATTGATTCTTTATGCCACACTGTGTTCTTCCGAAAATCAATCCAACACTAGTCACCTGGTTTCTCTGGTTTAAATATTCCTCAGTGGTCCCATCCTTGTGAGACCCCCTTGTTCTTGAGAGAAGAACATGACCTTCCTCTCAATTTGAATTCTGTTGTACTCCTCAACCTTGTTGTCATTAACTTTAACCACACTTAACTTTCTTTTTGCTTTTTTTTAAATATATACTTTTAGTTGTTCATGGACCTTCATTTTATTTATTTACATATTGTGCTGAGAATCGAATCCAGTTGAATCATAGCATATGCTAGCCAAGTGCTTTAGCACTGAGCTACAACTCCAGCCCATACTTAACTTTCCTCTGCCTGGTTTCCAAGATTACTTACAAATAAATAACCTAAGATTATTTCCTAATTTCCTTAGAAACCCTATACACTCTGCCATGTTCTTTTTTTTTTTATTTATACTACATAAGTAGTCAATCTGCTTGTGCAGTTTAACACTTAGAATTAAATAAAAAGTATAATTTTATTCCCTTTCTCCAAGGATTTGTATCCTGCAAGAAGCAATCTGATTTATATGGATCTGAACCTTTGCTTGCCTGGGAAAGTATTCAATGAGTAACTTGAATGTAGTTTCTGCTACCTCCTCTTCCAATGGAGACCATACTTGTTGTGACAACTAATTTGACATGTCAACCTGACTGGACTAAAGATAGCCAGATGGCTAGTAAAATAAGTATTCTCATCCCCCAAATAAGTATCTGATGCAATATAGATGATAATTAGCTCCATTGAGCTATTCTGTGATGTTTACATAATCTAAAACAATACATTATACATAATAAATATACGCATTTTTATAAGATAATTATTTTTTTTAAAAAATTCACATTGGTGTAGATGGGGCTTTAAAGGCACGTCTGAAAGAGATCAGTATGAACCTGCAGACTTAGCAAAGCAACTGGCCCTCACCAGGAGGGCAGGCCTCTCTCAGTCCATTAAGAGCCTGAATAGGGGGGGGAAAAAGCAGAAGAAAGAAAATTTTCCTTTCTGTTTGAGCTGGGACATCAATTTTCCTCTCCTCTCCTTGGACTTCATTAAGGTTCTTGGTTCTTGGTCTTCACATTTCATAGCAAGATTTATATGCACCCCAATGTCCCTCTAACCCCAACACTCCCTTACACAGATTCTCAGGGCCTTTGAACTTGGGGTGAATTACGACACTATCTTTCCTAGCTCTCCAGCCTCCAGATATAAAATCATGGGACTTCTTTCTAGGCACCAATAATCATCCTGTGAGACAATTCCTATAATCAATCAATTAATCAATCAATATCTGTGTGTGTTTGTGTGTGTGCACGCATGTGTGCGTGTGTGTGTATACGGAGATTCTAAGGGAATGGACTATATTTATTCTGTTTCTATTTATTCTGTTTCTCTGGAGAATATGGACTAACAAAGTTGGTGATTCCAACATGACTTTCAGAGTGTGTGTGTGTGTGTGTGTGTGTGTGCGCGTGCGCGTGTATGCATTCTTATTAACTACGTTCATTAAAAGAAAAGAAGTACAAACACACAGGTGCTATCTCTGCCAGAATATCCCCTCTGGTAGTTTCCTTACAGTGCTTCTCTGCCAAGTGCCTGGCAAATTTATTTTGGCATCAATTGCAAGATATCCTGATTTCAGAAAAAAAAAAAAACATGAGAAATGTGCTAGTTAGACTTTGGCAACATATTATGTGGAGTCACCACTCTCATATTATGTCCTCGGGCTGAATTTAGAGCTGTTGAATTATGTCCTGAATGAAACTGAATGAGAAGAATAAGAGATAAATCGTAATCTTGATGAGCATGTTCAACCCTTCTCCCTCCGTAGGGAAAGGGGCACAGCTATCCACCAGTTTATTCAAGCCAGGAGACAATGTATCATCAGACTCCTGCTTTCCTATTTTTGCTGTCTCCTATTCTTAATCCATTACCAGATCATGTCAAGCCTGTCTCCTAAATGTGATTCACATTGGTCCATTTCTTTTCCATTTCCACTGACACACTTTAGTCCTGCCACCAGCATCTCTGGCTTGAATTGCTCTAATAGCTTCCAACTAGTGTTGCTGCCTCCAGTCGTGTTTGCAAATCAAATCCATTTTCCACACTGTAGCCAAAATGTTCTTTTTCAAGTACAAATCTGATCGTGTCACATCTCTGGTAAGCCACTTTACTGGCTCCCCAATGTTCCCTGAGTCAATCTCTGCATGGCTTCCTAGGCTTTTCATGATCTCGGCCCATTTACCTGGCCAGCCTCTCCTCTCCTTCCAAAGCCTAACAGTGCAACAAAATCCACCTTTCTCCACATAATTCCATGTGCTGTGTTCTCTCTGAAGAGGATGCTCTTCTGCCTTTTCTCTCTGTCAAACCCCAATTGGTCCTTTTAAGCCTCAATTAAGATGTCACTGCTTCAGGAAAGACTTTCTCAACTCTCTATATTCATGTCCCTAAATATCTAACATTCTGTGTTGGGAGAGAGGGATAGCAAAAGCTTTCATTTTATTTTTGGGGGGGAGGACACAGTACTACGAATGAAACCCAAGGGCCTTCTGCATGCTAGGCAAGCCCTAGACTACCCACTAAGCTACAATCCCAGCTCTATGTAGCTTGTTTTGATAGAAAGTCTCCCTGAGTTGCCCAGGCTGAACTTGATATTGCTGTCCTCCTGCCTCAGCCTAGCAAGAACTAGGATTATAGGCATGAGCCACTGTGTCTGGCTACTGAGTTATTTTTACATACAGGCATTGTAGTGTCTGTGAGATAATTGAGTAAAAAGAACTAAGATTTTAGAGTCCTGGATTTATTTTTAAAAACCTAATATCTCATTGCATTAGGTGGGGCATATATTCTCTGGTTATTCTGTCTTCACAACTGCCTTTCTTCTATATGTTGGGGACCAACAAACTATAATAAGAAGAGGTCTAGGTGTGAATAATGAATTCTGACACTTTCACTAATAATTCTGAGTAACGTTGATCAATTCCCTTGTCTGTGTGAATAGAAGTATTAGAAATTATCATACAGCGTTGTTATGTTAAATGAAGTAATATCTGTAAAGCACATAGAACAATTCCTCAAATATAGTAAATGTTCAGTAGAAGAGTGATATTGTTTTAGCTCTTTATGTCCTTTCCCCAAAGTTGATCAGTACTAAAGAGTTAAGTGCATACGTTAAGGTTGGTTCCATGATATGTGTGTGTGTGTGTGTGTGTGTGTGTGTGCATGTGCGCGTGTATATGCTCATATGTAAGAATGAGCATATGTGTGTGCCTGCTGAGAAAATTTTATGGAACTTTATTCAGAAACATTCTCTCCTCTTTTCTATTACTATTTTAAATATTGTTTTCATTACTTACTTTTGCTGGGGATTTTTTAGGAGAGGATACCAGAGATTGAACTCAGGGGCACTCAGCCACTGAGCCACATCCCCAACACTATTTTGTATTTCATTTAGAGACGGGGTCTCATTGAGTTGCTGAGTACGTCACTTTTGCTGAAGCTGGTTTTGAACTTGGGATCCTCCCTCCTCAGCCTAAGGAACCACTGGGATTATAGGCGTGCACCATCAGGTTCTGGCTACTTTTGCTGATTTAATCCTATGCCAATTAATATAATCTGGAAGTACTATAAATTTCAAGACTTAAGCAATCTTTCAGAATCCAGATTATCAAATGATCAGTTCACATTAACTTAAACTTTCCTACCAGATGTTGTATAAGGATAGATATCACTTTCCTATCAGATGTCATATAAGGATAGATATCACTTTCTCTTCTCCTTAGCATCTAGCATAGTAATCTGGAAACAACAGGCGTTTATTATATATCTACCACAATTTTAATTCTGTAATCTTCTTCTTACTCAAACCAATCAATGCTACATCTGAAGGGCAAAAGACTGTTATTGTATTTGCTTAGTCCTATTTTGGTTATAACTACATTATTCTCTCAAACAAGAATCCTGATGAAGGTCACTTAATCTCTGTTCCTTTAAAATGTTTAACATGTGTATATGTAAAAAAGCATAGCAGCCGTCTTTTCTGGCCTAAATTTTAATTTTCTTTCCGCAATCATAATACTCTGAGAGACCAGTCCATGAGTTGAGAGAGCATATTGGTATACAAAATCATAGTATGGCCACATGCAGTTCTATTTGGGGATAATAGTAAAATATTTAGTAGCCTTAGGTGTGGCAGAAACAGTACTGCCTTAGGGAAGATCACCTCATAAAAATATGAAATATTGCAAAACCAGCAAAGAAAAATTGAAACAACGTAAAAAACTGAAACAATGTATGTTGTCTCAATGGCCAGAGACCTCACTGAAATTTACATCAACCCTGTAGGTCACAGTGAAACAAGACTTCAGAATTGCTAGTTGGAAAACAAGGAAATATTGTCTCTTTTTTGTAGCTTGAGACTATAAATTTAAAAATTTGACTAGATTTTATTTAGTGTGCTTCGCTTCACTCTACCTTCTGCTACTTCTCCACTCCTATTTTCTCATAAATTTGTTCTTATAATTTCTATAGTTATCAATTTACATATATAAATTATTTACTTGTTCTGAATAAATAAACTACCTATATTCCTATTTATTTACTTAACAAGCATTTATTTTTAAAAGCATGATGAAATATTGAATAGGCATAGATTTATTGAAAACAAGTTGGTGAAAACTTTGAAAGAGATGTATTCACATCTTTAGTTTTCCTATAGGGGCAAACTTAGTATTACTTTCTGAACTATACCTTGCAAATCACTCTGTATAGTGTTTGTTATGTATTTGCCATAAAAGAAATACTAAGCAGGTATCAATGGATAAGTTGGAGTCATTTTCTCTTTTAATGACGCATTAGATTAGAATGAATTGAAAGTTATTATTTTTGATTCTTATAACATTTATTTGATTCCATGGGCTTTAAATATAAAACATGAACACATGAACAACTATTGGAATTTTAAAAGTTATATTTGACTGAAGAGAAATGATATTTTCAACAACACTTTAATATATTTCAGTAAAATAAATATTACAATAATTATTTAGAAAGCAAAATTGTACTGTCTACAATCCCAAAAGTCACTTCTGTGGCTCACTCAGTTTAACTCTCAAGCTGAATACTTATTACTAAAAAACTTTGTCTATATATTGCAAGAAATGTAACAGATCATATGAATCCAACTTATAATTCTATAAGTTTATAGATGATGAAAAATGTTTACTAAATCATAACTACATAACTGCATATAAGAGGTTACAAACTTTATGTTAAGAATGTGCACTATCCATTGATAGCCACTAGCATATGTGGCTACTTAAATTTAAGAGTAAATTAACCACAATTATTATAAAATCAAAGACTCATTTCCTCGTCTCACCAGCCACATTTTATATGCTCCATAGTTATACAAATAATAGTTGCCAAACTAGACTCACTCACCAGATGCAGAATATTTGCATCATTGCTGAAATTTCTATTGGTAAATTTGATAATATTTGTGTAACTTCAAAATTAATTTTATTAGGAAATTGCATTTGAGAGGAAATGTTCTTTGTATAACACTATACAAGTTCTCAAGGACATTACATGCTGCTCTTTCCTTTAACAATTGAAAATTTATATTAATAAACTCCACTTGATTTATATGCATGTTACTCTTTTTTATAGAATATATTAGAGAAGATTTTACATACACAAATAATTAAATATCTATTCAAATAATTAAGCATACACTGTTTCATCCAAATCAGTGTCACTTAAAGGCAAACAGGAACCAGTGTTCATGTCTGATTCTTATGAATCTTCCCTGGTCTACTGCTGGGCAGAAATTATTGAGTGGCCTTATTCAGATTCTATTCATTTTGCCTTTTGGTGTTTATTTCCAATAATATTTCAAAATTAGTCACAAAAAGGCAAAATGAACAGAAGATGAGTAAGGCCACTTGATAATTTCTGCCCAGCAGTAGACCAGGGAAGATTCCTAAGAGTCAGATCTGAACACTGGTTCCTCCTACAATTGTGGCCCAAGATCACCTTTCATCTCTTCTTGTTATTGAAAGGATAAACCTTTTACCACCAAGTTAACCAGGAGCTGTTAATTTGACTGTGCCTCTCTCTATATTCTTTCTTGACCTTAATAAAACAATAACTTAATATTATCAAAAAACTTTTTATGATACCAATGAATTAATTGTTCACAATTTTAAGTAATTGTATCAGATAGCATTATTTTCTTTGTTCTACATTTGAATAAATTTATTTTTAATACAGTAAATTTTCTGTATAAAGCTACACAGCAATTAGAAAACAGAATATGAGATTGAACATCCCGATTTTAACTGATAAGTGCACTGCCTCTTGTTTGGCTAAACTGGTTTTTGTGCACATTGAGATCTGACATTCTAAGAGCAAGTTAGCTTAACAATGTGTTAAATATCCTAAAGTGGAATAATGGAATAATGGAATTTCTCTTCCATTTTTATGGGAAGAGAAAGCTATTAAATATAAAAGATGTGTATTGTAGATATGGAAATTCAATCTGATAGGTTAACATTAGGTAAAGTTCAGAAAACTCAAAGAATCAAACAATGAAAATCTAGAAGAAAACATTCCAGGTATCTAGTTAAAACTAGCTCTACTGATATGATGTCTTTGAGATTCGTCTGCTAACTGTCAAAGAAAGCTTGTTCAAACCCATTGCTCTCTCCTTACTTGGAATTTCAAAATAAAGAGATGAAATTATATAATTTCTGTACTGTTTGATAAATGTGCAGTCAATCGTATCATGATCTTGTTAAAAAAAAAAAACTCTGTTGAAATGTTTTTTTCTATTTTTTCATCAAGTAGAAAATTTACTACTACCACTTTCTAGTGACTTTCATTATTACACAAATGACAATTTTCCATGATTCTCATTTTGCCACTTTATTTCATCATTTTAAATTGTGTCATTTGCTGAGTAAATTACTATGTGCTGGGACAGAAGGATAACTTAGTCAATTTAGCCGAACACCGTTTCAAAATTTAAAAAAATATAAAAAGACTGGAAGTAGAGTGGTACAGTGCTTGCCTAGAATGTGCAAGACCTTGGGTTCAATGGTGATAATGATAATAGTAATAATGATAATGTCTTTCGTTTTGTCAATGCCTGACTAAAACTCTACTTCAAAATATTTGCTCTTCTTTTGTCAAATCCAAAAACTTCAATTTAGTATAGAATGTGGAAAAATAAGCTGGGTATAAAAGGGGAAAAAATAAGATAAAATAAAAGAGGCACATTTCGGATTGAATTGTGCCTCCCAAAATTTGTATGTTGAAATGCTAACCTCCAGTGCTTCACAATCTGACCTTATTTGGATATAGGATTTTTGTTGATGTAATTAGTTATGATGAGTTCATCAGTGTGGCTACTAATTCAACGTGATTAGAGCACTTATACAAAAGAACTTTTGGAGCCGGGTGTGGTGGTGAACACCTCTAATCCCAGCAGCTGGGGAGGCTGAGGCAGGAGGATACAAGTTCAAAGCCAGCCTCGCCTAGGCAAAAGCATGGTATGAAACAACTCAGTGAGACCCTGTCTCTAAATAAAAAATATGAAAGAGGGCTGGGGTTGTGGGCTCAGTGATTGAGTGCCCCTGGGTTCAATCCTCAGTACCAAAAAAATTAAAAAAGAGCTTTTTACACACACAAACACACACACACACAGAGAGAGAGAGAGAGAGAGAGAGAGAGAGAGAGAGAGAGAGAGAGAACAGGGAGAATACTATATAAATATAAGACAGAAATTGAACAATTCTCCTACAAGTCAAGAAGTACCAAAAGTTACTATCAAACCACCAAAATATCTGGACTATTGTTTGACAATATCCCACAAAAATCCATATGTTGAAATGTATCCACCAATAGTGGTATGAAATATAAGGCCCTTAGGTGGTGATTAAGTCATGAAAGAAAGGCCCTTATAAAGGGCCTTTAGGGACCTTATAAAAGAGCTATGGGGGCTAATTAGACCCAATTTGCTTTTCTACCTTTTCTTCCACAAAGGCCATGGCATCTGCCCCTCTGGAGGAAGCAGCATTGAAACTACTGTCTTGGAACAAGAGGCCTCATCAAACACCCAAACTGCCCATGCTTTGATCTTGAACTTTTTGGTTTCTAGTATTTTGAGATACAAGTTTCTATTTCTTTTATATTTTGTTAGCGTAGCACAAATGGACTGTGACACTAGTGAAGAGACAGAATACATTCCCTCTCACAGCCTTCAGAAGGAACCAATCCTGCCAACATACTGATATTTGAATTTCTTGCCTCAAAACGTAAGACAAATATATATAAAGCCACCCAATTTTTAGCACTTTGTTACAGCAGTCCTACAAACTAATATAGGGTAAAACAAATTTAAACCTAACATAAAGTAACTTAAGATTACTATAGTATAGATATTCTTTTTTCACATCAGTTAAAGAATGTAGAAGATTATGGAATGTTTAAAAACAATTAATATTATTATTTTCTTTCATAAAGTAATAATCCTCAGAGTGTTTCCTTATCAGAGGTTTTATTTTGTGACATGATATTCTGAAAGCAAATAAGATTAGTCTTATTTAGAGGAAAATTGTCAACATGAAATTTGACAAGTCAAGGACTTCAAACCAATGGCTACAAGCCACAGTATCTGAAGCCATACAATTGTCATTATGAATCTTATATTTAAAAGAATATTATTAGGATTGTAGTATAACTATAAACCTTTTATAGATGAGATCAATACATGTTAACTATCTGTACAAGGTCTTAGAACTTTTGGTAGCAATCACAAGGTTGGTCCTCTGCAGTGTGACTTTTGAGTCCAGCCTCTTAATATGTGGTTTTAATATGAGGTTTTAATTATTCTCTAATAATTATCTTCTCTATCATAAGAAGATTGAGGTCAATGTCAGAAAGACAGAATGTAGCCATTTGGAATATTTTGGGAATTGAGTTCTGCTGATAAGTCAGAAAATTTGAAAGCAATGCAAAATGTTAAACATAATAAAATCAGAATTTTTGTAAAGTTCCTATGAACCAAGCATTTTGCAAAATGTGTATGTATCATACCATTTGATTTTTACATCAGGAGTATGTATTATTATTCCTGTCTCATAAGCTAAGCAAAGTCCAAAGTGATTAAGTTGCTTAGACCAGGTCTCAAAATTATGTAGGGCAACAGCAATAATTGAAGTTAGGTGAATTAATGCCAGAATCAAACTACAGAAAAGTCAAAGCCTCTCACTTCCCACAACAGAAGTAAAAATCAAACTAACCAACAGATCAGGAAAATGACTAAAAAGTACAACACAGAGTTGTTTCCTATCTCCTCTCTTTGCCAGGTTTCATTTCATTGTCTATGACAGAGGAAGAAAATGTGCACAGCAGACAGGATATATTTAACTTCCCATTCATATTTTAATAAGTTTTGATATTTACTTTGCGTGAGATTAAAAACTTATTGTGAAGCACGATTCATAGAGTTTAAGAATACAGCTGGATGAACTGCCACTGAGGGACAAACATGGAACACGGACTGTGTCAAGGACAAAACTGGGCCAACCTGCCAGAACTCCCCTTATGTCTGTCGGAGATATGTTCCTGCCCCTCTACTTCACGTGTAAAGGCTATTCTGACTTCTAGAAACTTAATTTGTTTATATATTTGAAATCATTTTTAAATACAGTAGGACATGATGTGTCCTTTTATGCCAACCTCCTTTGATAACATTTTTAAAGGAATCATTCATGTTACTCTGTTAGATTGTTTTTTCTGCAAAGTTTGCACAATTGACTTCTCTGTTCTATGGTTAGGAAATTGGGAGTGTTTCTATATTTCAGCTCTTGTATACAATGGCACTGTGAACATGCCTGCATGTGACACTAGCACATAGCACACACATATAAGTTGGGTACAAATCTAGGGGTAGAATGGCTTGGATGTGGGGGCACACATCTTCCAAGTTTAGACATGCACAAGCTTCTAAGAACTCTCTTTGATTCTGGTCTCACTAACATTTGTTTATTAGCAGCCTTTTTATTTTATCCATTCCGGTGGTCATGAAATACTGTGGTTCAATTTTCACTTTTATTTCCCATATTACTAGTAAACTATAGATCATTTTTTTATGTTTATTGGTCATTTAGACACCCTGTTACATGAAGTACCCAATCAATCTACTTTTATACTGGTTTATGTTTTTGTTTTCAATTCATAAACATTGATGATCTATTTGGGTTATATTTGGATGTAAAGGGAAATTATCCTTTGTTGGTCATTTATATTACAAATATATTTCACTCTGTGACTGGCCTTTCACTACCTTTAATCCATGATGGTGTGATGAGAATTTCTTAATTGCAATGCGGTAGTTTAAATGTTAGTGCCTTTCTGCTCTGTTTCCAAACACTCTGTCTACTCTGGGTTGATTCTCTTATACCATCTTTTTATTAGTTTGCCTTTGATAATAAGCATTTGCCTTTGCCATTTGCCATTTGTAACTATGACTTACATGGGTTTGATTTTTGTTTATGGTAGGAAGCAGAGATCAATCAAGTTCCATATTTTTAACTATAAATATTACATTCACTCAGAACAGTTGACTAAAAACCATATTCTTTGCCCACTCTTTCACAGTGCCATTTGTCAAAAGCTAAGTATATCAATGCATACTTGTGGCTGTCCTGTCTCTTGAGTGGGTTCTAATCCTCTATTTATGCTTGGTTCAAAACATCATGATTTAATTACTGTAGCATTATGATGTTTTAATACCTGATTAGAACATTTTTTCAATCTTTTTATTTTTCAAGAATGTCTTTTGTGTTTTTGTCTCTTTGATTGCCCATAAAAATTTTAGAATCAGATGAGTCTAATTAAAATTATAGATCAATTTGTAGAGATTTTACATCTTTGCATTAGTGAATTTTTCTTGTATTATAGCACCCTTAATTTCTCACATAAAAGTTTATAACATTATGAGAGTCATAAGACTTGTTTTTTGTCATTCCCTAGGGAATTTGTATTTTGATTCTGGCCATGTTACATATAAAATTATCTTCATTTCATTACTGGCTTATATGCAGGAACTGTTAAATTGACTTGTTAAATAAATTATTTATTTGAAAATTGCATTTTATACAACTATAAATTTGAAGAAAGCATTGTTTCATTTCTTTTCTTACCATTCGTACACATATCTTAAATCATTTTTATTGAACTTTCTAAGACTTTTAGTACATTTATGAAAATAGATAGTGAAAAGAGACATTTTTATTTTGTGTCTGAATTTGAATATGGTGTTTTTATAATTTTTCATTAAGTGTGCTATTTCCTGTAGTTTATTTGTGATTATTTAAAAAAAATAATTTTTCTAACTTTCCAGCATTTAAAATTTTATCAAAATTTTTGCATGCTTTTAAATCATGATATCATTTTTATTCTCAAATCAGTATGTGGAATTATATGGATATAATATAAATATAAAGTAAACTTTACACTTATGAACTAACTCAAGCTAGTTATAATGTATTTTACTTTATTTATAATGTATCATTCTCCTATTGTGTATATGCATTTGGTTTGTTAATATTTGTTCAACATTTTTTAAAATGTTTATGAATAAAACCAGACCGCATTTTTCTTTCATTTCATTGATAACTTGGTATCAAGCTTATTCTAATCTAAGAAAATAAATTGAAACAGTAACAGTATTTCCTCTTTTTGTATATTCTAGGAAAGTTTGTAAACAATTGATATTATTTCTTAATTTACCAGTGAATAAAGTTCATCCCAAAGAATTTTCTTCATGAGAAAATAATTCTAAAACTTTCATTTATGAAAAAGTATACAATCAGTGTAGTGTTGTGTTTCTTTCCAGTTTAATTTTTGTAAATTGCATTTTCGAGATTACCCATTTCAAATGTATTGACATGATATTATTAATAATATTTTATAATAGTCAAAAATAAATCTTATATTAGATATAAATAAAAATGGTAGGACAAATTTAGATTTTGTATTTTACTATTAAGCAGATACCCCGTAGCCACCACAATTTATAATATTTTCAACACTTCTGGTTATAGGATAGGAACATATCTACATCAGTATCTCCCAATCAGAGTTAATCTGAACAAAGCATTGCAGATAGGTACGGTAGGAGTGGCAGTGGCCATGGTGATGTCATGGAGGTGATGATGGAGATTTCATTAACTGATGTGAGAGACTGTTTTCCATAGAATTTGAAAGTGAATTCAGCTATGAAAATTGGGGAGAGTTTAGAAAGCAAGGAAGGCCTAAGATTTTTTTGGAGGAACTGTTTGATTTTCATCATATACAATTTTTGTTTTTGTAATTAATTTCTGGTTGGAAAGCAATGGAAAGTGAAGGAAGATAATGCATTATTCATAAATATCAGTTATTTTTATTTTGGGTAGACTTTCTTAATTGTCATTTTTTAAACAAAGACCTTATTTTAGCTAATCAAATTCACACTATGTGAATTATATACATCATCACAAACAGGGACGTTAACCCAACTAAACAAATGTGTACTACCTAGAATAGATACATTTTGTATGCTAATCCCTCTGAGCTTGGAAAGCCCTTAGGTCAAGTGTTTTTTTATAGCATTTTTATAGTGGTTATGATGTTAATCTGTAAGAATAAACAGACACAGAGGAAAATCTTGTTTCTGCCTTTTACTACCAGTGGCATCTCAGATATGTCATCTACTTCAGTGTGAAGTTAAGATAGTAATATGTCACAAATCTGTGGTGATATGAATAGCATTCATAACTGACTGCTCTCCTACCATGTGTGCAAAGCTCTGCTAAGTTGTTTATATCTACTAGTCCTCACAAGGTTTTTCACTCTAGACAGAAATGAAGAAAATAGACCTGATAAAGTTCTGTTTTAATTTTAATTCTGCTTCTCATTGATTTCTTGTTGGGTAGAAAGAAGTTACAGGCAAAGAAAAGTGCTTTTGCTCACTGAATATGGTGGGTAATACAGACAATGAAAATGGTGTAAATTAATTTTAATTCATCAGAGAGAGGAAAGGAAGCTTAAAATATGTTATAAACTTCTACGAAATTTCTTTTTTATGTCATTTTTTAAAAATTCTAGAGGCACTGTTTCATGCTATTTTTTTATCAATAGTATTTTCTCAAACACATTTTCCATTTTATCTACCATATTGAGATCTAATTCATCATTTGCAAGAGTAGATACATGAAGAAATGGACTACATTCAATCTTTGCAAAGATTAAACAATATACAATAATAAACAGTGTGTGCATCTTATTTTCCAAATGTATTATTATTATTATTAAGTTCTTAATTTATATATATAATTGTACATATTTATTGGCATTGTATGATGTTTTGATGTACATATGCAAGGCATACAAATCAAATAAGGGTATTTAGCATATTGTCACCTCATATATGTATCACTTATATAGTATAGATGAAAATAGTAATTTAACATCTTAAATCAATCATAATTGTCATAAAATGTCATTTTTGTAATGTTTGTATTTTTCCCCCAGGGAAGCAGGTATTTTGCTTTTGGCGAATTTCTGTTTCTTCACATCACCAACCATCAACAAGCTGGGGGTATTGATAGGATGCCTCTATTGTCCAGAAGCAAGCAAAAGCCTTGAGATATTATGGATTTAAAAAGTTGTGAATGTGCAGCAAAGGATTTTGTGAGCATTTAAGGCAATATAAATGTAGCACTCATGAGATCAGAAGTTAGCCTGCAAATAATCAGGTTATTGAACCATAAGGCAACATTTTCAAAGCCTTCATTTGCTTTCTTCCTCTGCAAAAAGGATATAAAAGCTCCAATAAACCCTGAGTCAAGGACATAGTACTTAGATAATTATTTTTAAAGCCCTATGAAGACAAAGCCAACCCTTTCAAAACTGATAATTCACAATAAATATTTTAATGGCACAGAACAAATAAAGAACAATTATTTTAGGAATTCAGTTTTTATCTACTTCAGAAAAAGTGTTTGGCAATATTTAACTTTATCCTTTGATCCTGCGAAGGACGGATAAAGAAACTGTCCGCTCTCTTAGGTTCCAGGAATCTACCTGCTGCAGAGACACACCCTCAACCACATGACTCAGACCTAACACTCAGGGATGCTCCTTTGCTGACTTATGACAAGGTCAGACACAGACCCTTCAAACACCCACCGCTTGCCCAATAAATGAGTAACTCAACCATTTTGTCTCTACTGTTCAATGGAAACAAAGGTTTGCTAACATCTTCTTGGATAAATCTCTATTCTTCCTCCAGGCTCCTAAACTTTGACTTTTCTCATGTTTAGCCAATACACAATTTCTCTTAAAAGATCCTTCAAGAATAAGCTGGCCTCTGGGGGAAACATTCTCTGATGTACTCTCTTAGTATTGACACCGCCACCCTTGATCCCCTCATCCCACTTCCCCATACCCTGTTCTTTCCAGCCTACTAACCCCTCCCCCATAAAAGTCTCTTTCTCCCTCACATTTGAGACACCTGACAAACTCCTGATTAATATATTTTTCCTAATGCAATGTTGCAATATTCTTTTTCACATAGTCTCTCCTTACCTGTGTTTCTGTGTGACCACACTTCAGAATACATATGGCCCATAACAATTGTCTTTTCTGATTTTAAATGAATAAATTGTTGAATGGATCATTAGATAAGAGACAAATAAATAGACAGAAAGATAAATAGAAAATAGATAATATTGGGGAACTTTGCCACGTTCACTCTAGCATTAATTTTTCAAACAAAAATCAAAGCCATAATGAACAGGTGATGAATCCTTATCATTACTTGTATTTTTCTCCACTTTTGCCCTATATTTTCTCTCATGTACCTTGGATTAGCATTAATAACCCTGACTTAATGTTTAAAATATTCTTCAAAGTGGAAGATTCGGGATAAGAAGGCATAATACAGGAAACAAATCTTGACTCTTCCATACTTGGAATTGAACAACAGCAACATGGTGTGCTCATTAGAAGTGACTCCCAGATGCACACACCCCTTGCACTGGCCAGTGTTGAGCACATCCCACCAGTGGGCCCCAAAAGATCAGAGAAGATGCCCACACACCAGTTTAGTGCTACACATACCTCAGAGACAGCCCATATATATGTGTGCTCCATATGCCATACAGCCAAGTGTACCCCAGCAGTTGACAAAAGTCATGCATGTCCCAACATGCATGGCCCACACATGTACACTCCCTAGACTCCAGACACCACAAAGTGCACTGAAACACAGGCCTTCCGATGCACATGTCCTGACTGCCAGTCAAGAAGTGCCCACCTGAAGGGCTGCAGAATGAATCTAACATTATTACCCTATGTGCATATATGACTATATGACCAGTGTGATTCTATATCATGCATAACCAGGAGAATGAGAAGTTATACTCCACTTATGTGTGGTGTGTCAAAATGCATTCTATTATCATGTATAACTACTCAGTAAAAAGCGTTTCAAAATACATTAATTTTAAAAAGAAGTGCCCACCCTACCATCTCTCAGGAGCTAGCTGAGCACTAGCAGTGCTGAATACACTCCAGAAAGAACCCCACATACATTTTCCCACATGTTCTCACCCCAGTAGCAGCCAGTTTCAGAGGACCAGCACGGTGACCCATCACTGTACATAACCCACCCATCAGCCTTTGCCTAGTGCACATCAGACAGAAACCCTCCAGCAAGCATGCCCCAGTCAGAGGCAGCCATTCTATGCCTCTGGCCCAGATCACCCAGCACCTGCTGCTGAGCTAATGTACATTTGCCAAGGACAGTCTGAAATCTACATGGACAAATTCACACTGTTTTGACAGTTCCATACCTGAAGCATTTCTATACATGTGCACACAAGACTGAAGTCCCAGCCAGAGAGAAATATGGGCACTAGACCACAGACCACTGGCAGATGTTTTCTCTGACCCTCCCTAATGTTATTAGGTGCTTGAGATGCCAAAGGACAGGAGATTATGAAATTTACATCAGAAGTGGCTTCCTGGGGTTACTGTCTTCATGTCCAGAAAAATTTAGACTTCAGGCCAAGGAGGGGTAAGCATTTAGTAAACTTTCTAAAACTTAGTTAAATCTAAGATTGGAACCTCCAATAAGAATCTCCTCACCCCAAATAGTTTGGCTAAGAATGATGAAAGGTTAATGTTAGATATAGATTTCATAGACATTACTTTCTCTACCGATTTGTATTTCTCCCCATTATTTAATATTGATTTCCCTAATCCATTTTATGTATTTTTGATGTTTTAATTCATCGATTGGTTTTATTATTTTTGTTTTTTCCTTGATCATTTCAATACTCTCTGCACTTTCATCTTTTTGTCCCTTCTTGAATTTTTTGCTCTGCCTCACACTCTTCCCATTTTTTCCTTTCTCTTTCTCTTTTGTTTTCTTTTTCCTTCTCATGCCCTACAAGGCTTAAGAGAAATTTTGCTTTCTTTAATATTGAGTATATCAGCCTATTCTATATCATTAATCAATTCTTTCATTTTGCATTAGTGGAATTAGAGTGTATATTTTTGGTGATTTTTTTTTTAGGACTTTATACTGAAGTATATATAGGGCTTATTCTGAAGTAGTTGCCATTACTGGTGATTAACTCTCACAGTGGTATTAGGGACTGAACTTAGCAATGGGATCATATACAGTGGGAGTTAAGTGTTATGCCACTTAGATATATTCTCAATCCAGGCCACATTAAAAAAAAACTACCAACTTAGATTCTTATATCCAGGAAAGGATAGCCCTATCCTTGAGAATTAAAAGAGAAATAAAAGCTTTTCAAGATAAGGAAATTATGATCACTAAACCAGAGTTGTGGAAGATACTTACAGGAATTGTATACACAGAAGAAGATAAACATAATAAAGAGGGTGTGGCAAAGCACAAGTCTATTAGAAGAGTAGATAAGCAAATGAGAATTAGGATTAAATTAAATATTGAAATAAAATGACCTATCAGGAAATAATAAGCTCATCTCTATAATAATATGAGTTTTGTAAATCATGTAATTAGTTATCTGATTAAAAGACATGGGCTGGCGGGATGGATTAAAAAACAAGTCCAATTATATATTTCTTTCAAGTAATACACCTTGTTGACAAAGATGTCCACAGACTGAAAGTGACAGGATAAAAAATGATATTTTACACAAATAAAACTTGAAAACGAGCAAGAGTAAATACTTCTATATCATGCAAACAGACTTCAGGTCAAAATTAGTCAAAGGAAATAAGGAAGGTCACTCACTACATGTTGTTAAAAGGAATAATCCAACAAGAAGAATTCAGAGTTGCAAATACTTAACGAACTGAACATTGAAATAACTTATTTCATAAAACAAACACTACCTAACACTATGTCTCAGTTCCCAATACAGTAATAGTGAGTTATTTCAAAGCACTTCACTCATAAGTCATCCAGACATAAATCACAAAGTCTAATATATAATTAAAGCTTACTACAGATACAATGGAATTAGTAGATATCTACAGAATATTTCATCCAACAGTAGCTAAATGCATTCTTTTCAGCATCTCATATAACTTTCTCCAAGATAGATCATATCTTGGCTATAAATTAAGTCTTAGAAAATAAAAAATAAAATTGAAATAATTATTTTCATTTTATCAGATCATAATTTAATGAGATTAGATATTGACATCAATAAGAGCTATATTATACAAACACATGGAGATATTAAATAATATAATTTTAAATTAAAAGTTCATCAAAGAAATCAAAGTAGAAATTTTTAAATTCTTATTTTATTTTGTTTGTCCCAGGGATTGAATCCAGGGATGTTTAACTACTAGGCAACATGACCAGCATCTTTTTATTTTGAGACAGATTCTTGCTAAGTTGCTCAGGGCCTTGCTGAGTTGCTGAGGCTGTGTTTGAACTTGTGATTCTCTTGCCTCAGCCCCAAACCACTGGGATTATAGGTGTATGCCATCATGCCTGGCTAAAATTCTTAGAATTTAACAAGAATCAAAATGCAAGTGACAAGAACATATAGCATACAAGAAAGTAAGTTCTAAGGAGAAAGTTTGTAGCTATGAGTGCCTACATTAAAAAAAAAAATCAGAAGGTACCAAACAAATAACCTAATAATGCATCTCCAAGTTTAAAGTCAATAGAAGGAAATAAATGTAAAGATCAGAGCCTAAATTAATGAAATAAATAATTTTAAAAAACACAGGATAAAAAAAGAGTTAGTTATTTGAAAAAATAAATAAGATTGATAAACCCTTAGTGAAACTAATTTTAAAAAGACGCAGATTAATATAATAGAGTAGAAAAATGGGGTTATTACAACAGACACCACTGTAATCCAAAGAATTATTAGAAAGTGTTTTGAAAATATGTATTCTAATAACTTGGAAAATCTAGAATAAATGTCCAAATTTCTAAATATATATGTGACCTGCCAAAACTGAGCCAAGAGAATAAAAAAATCTAAACAGACCAAAAACAAGAGATTGAAACAGTAATAATAATTAAAAACAAACAGAAAAAAAAATAAAGAAAAACCCAAGATCAGATGGATTCATAGCTGAATTTTGTTAGTCTTCTAAAGACCAACACTCCTCAAATTATCTCAGGAAATAAAGATGCAACACTTCCAAATTCATTTTATAAAACCAGTATCACACTGACACAAAACTAGCTAAGGGTACAACAAGGGGAAAAAAAAATTAGAACAATATCCTGATAAACATAGTTGTATATATCCTTATAAAAAATACTTACAGATCAAACTTATCAACATATCCAAAATATCATACATCTTGCTTAAGTTAGTCCTATCCCAGAGATACAAGAATGGTTCCTCATTTACATATCAATAAACACAATAAACCACATAAATAGAATCATGAAAAAAATATATATGAACATATCAATAGATGCAGGACAAATCTGTGACAAGATTCAACACCCCTTCATGCATAAAGTCTCTGAAAAACTGGGATAAGAAGGAACTTTCTTCAACATAATAAAGGATTTATGTAATGGTCCCAATTCCAATATGAGGGAAAAATTGTAAAACATTTCCTCTAAATCAGAACCAAGTTAGGAATGTCCATTCTTATCACTTTCATATTCACTCATATTCAATCAATATAATACTTGAGATGTTAGCCAGAGCAGTTAGGTAAGAGAAAGAAATAAAAGTATACGAATAGGAAAGGAAGAAATCAAATTATCCTTATTCACAAATGATGCGATATGATACTGCACTTAGAGTTCCTTATAGCTTCTGACAAAAGACACCAGGTCCCATGAAATCATTCAGCAAAGCAGCTGTGTTGTGGTTTGCACATGAGGGGTCTGAACTACTGAATGTAGAAGAAACACATATTGTTTGAATTAAAAAAAAGGGGAAGAATGAACTATTTTAAACATGTATTTAATGTTGGTTTTATTATAGCCATCCTAATTTCTCATATCTACAGGCAAACAACATATACAAAAGTCAGTATGTAAGAAATCTAGATAAATACTTGTTGAATGTAATAATCATTAATAAGAATTACTTATTTTTCTCCAAAATACTAACCTCTGTTAGCAGCATACTCATAATATTTCAAATACTCTTGATTGTTCATAAAATAATTCCCATATTTCTCTTTCATTATCTAAAAGTCTTAGCATATGTTTTACTGTTATCTGTTGTCTTTCAGAAAACCATTAAAGCTAAATAAGTGTTTTAAATTCGCATAGATTAATCATCTTATTTGATTACTATTTTTCCTGTTTTAGAAAGTGTGAGTATTATATGAAACTCCACCTACTGATTAGATGTTCGAGAAATTAACTTTTTTCTCCTTTTGGCTCTAGGTTCCTAGAAAAATCAAATTAAACACTCTAGTGTGTTACAGCAGCTTTCCTCTGTCACTCACCTAAGAGTTCACTACTCACCACATCCTGGACTCGTGCTTTTGATGACTCCTAAAATTCTTCTTTGTGTAAATGTTAGTGTTAATTGAGTAATAAATACATAAAAGAATATTTACTTATAATTACTTTTTAAGAACTTTCTTTAATACCTTGAGAGCAAACTTTTTCAGTAATGTTAAGGCAGTCTTGATTTATGGGAATTCTTCCTCTTGCAACTTTCAATCATTCATTGATCATAAGTCAAAAAGACAGATATGTCTTTTAAAAGCCTCATTTAAAATGTTTCTATGAAAATTGATGAGATATTGACTCAAGACAAGCAGATAAGTCTTTGTAGCTAGAACATCTCATCTAGAATTCTGGTTCAACTGCTTATTGCCTAAATGGCCTTTAATGAACTATTAAATCTCTTAAGATTCGTCCTCTGGTCTGTGAAATGGGGCTGAAAATAATCATTACTTCAGAGAGATCTTGCAAACATTATGTGGAAGCAGAAACCAAAGGACTTTTTCAACTGTTACTTTTTACTGTGCTTTAAAGAGCTTAAGGGAATCAAAGTTCCTCCAGAAGTTTATTGTTTTACTCCCAGTGATTTCTAATTACATTTACTTTTGCAAAGCAACTTGCATAATGTACAAACAGAAAACGTATTAATCAATAATAAATATGAGTACATTTCACTAGTGATTTTTCACATTTTTCAGGAGAGAGTAACCAGTGTGTACTTGTAGAGGGTGGGAATGAATCCAGATAAAACACTTCTTTATGCCCCACCCCCATTATTCAATTTAATTTTGTACTTTTATCTTTTCATTCTGGTACCTGGAACTATACATTTTCAGTGGAATTTAAAATGTACTATTTAAATAATTGTTAAGCTTTTGAGACTCTGGTATGATTTCTTTCTAGAGCAATTCAGCTCCTATTTTTGGTTACTGCGTTTTACAATGGGCATCGGAAAATCTACAAGGGAGCTTTATGCTCTCATTTACACCCATTGCACGTACTCTATGGTTTTAACTGTCTTACTTAGAAGGTTCCCTAGAGTTGCTAGGAAACCTTTCTGGCTTCTCTTCACTTTTCATATAGCATTAGTGTTTCAAGTGATAAGGCTGAACCCATGAGTACGGGAAGATATGAGCAGAATCAAACAATGACAGCACAGCTATTGATAGATTAGTGCCCCTCAGTGTTTTCCAACCTTCATGCGGATACTAAGGGATCATGCAAGAGGGAAAAGAGCATGACGTGCTTCCTTTAATATAAAATATTTTAAAGAATACAAATATTTTAAGGTTTCAAGAAAATTATGTGTGTGTGTGTATACACATATATAAAAAATGCACACACACTATATATATAGTCTTTCTGCTCTTATTCTTGACATAGTGGTTCTCTGGTAGATCACTCCAGCAATGCTACAAGGGAAATGATTTCCAACATAAAGATGACTAAGTATCTAAAGATCTATCTATCTGAAAATATCCGTCATTCATATTCTTTGTCTATATACTCTATATTATTTGGTATAACATTATTTTATTTTGTAGGCATCTGTTACTTAAATAATAGATTATTTCAAAATAGAATAAGCAGTCCTAGTTCATCAAAAATGATCTAAGAACCCCTCTGTTATATATAACTCTAATGTGCTAATACAAACATTAAAAAATAAAAGTAAAATAGCAGATCAATCTGCTGTGACCTATAGGTGTTCTTGACTATGTGGCTTGGGGTAGCGTCTCAAGTCAATAAATTTAGCAAAGAAAAATATTTGAAATAAAATTCATTTAAATAAGTAGTGATAGAAGAGATGATCACTGCTAAATCATTTCTGTTCTTCATTAAAATAAACAATATACATTTTTCTTATGTTTTTCACTTTTAGAAATGCAATACTTTTCCACCTCATGCAAGATATGAATGTGTTGGTACATATTTCAGACAGAAAAACTAGTTCAATCAGGACAATTTTTTTGAAAAACATTTCATAATAATATGGTTTTCTTAAACTACTGTATTGGTTCTTTTCAATCGCTCAAATGGCATTTTTAAAGGTTAACTGCATAGGGCCTGTTGAATCTATTCCAGTTTCAAGACTTCTATTATTTTCTCATGGATGTTTCAAAGTCTTTGTAATACTGCCAGAGCTGCTCATCTGTGATTTCACTGCACTGAGCTCTGTGTGTGTCAACTCATTATCCCAAACAATAGTTAATATAGCAATTCTGAAACACAATGCATTACATGATTCTGAACTTACAGAAAATATTTATCTGGTTTGAAATATGCTGGTACAGATACTACTGTCTTCTTATTTAGAGAAATGTTTTCATTAAAAGATATATTTGATTTTGTAATGGCTTGTTCAGGCTTCTGAGTTCCTCATGTCTAAGATCTATGTTTCAGTGATTTTATTACATCATAAACAGTAAAGTACAGAGCTCATTAAGACATTGTTTCAGAGTTCATATTCAACAGCAAAGGCTCTACTCCTATTCACCCCAAAATGAAAAGAAAACAGGTTAATAGTTAAAATAATCATATTACTTTCTTTCTTTTTACATGGCTAATTTTAAGGATATGTGAAGAAATCTAGTAATAAATATTTTTTATTATTCTGAGTTATTTAAAACATTATTTCAACCTAGTAAGATTTAGACATCTTCAAAGATTTGCAAATATTAATATGAAGTCTATTACATCTTTAAAAATGTGCCCTGTTGATAACTCAAAACCATTGTTTGGTTAACCATTCAGCTAAATTGCCAAAATATGGATGTATAGATTCTATTACAGTTGATCTCTATCTTAAAGATGTGGAGACTTTAAGAGTGTTGAAATATGATCATAAAACTCTCGGAATAATCTGCAAGTTATTTATCTGAAAAGTGAAAGAATAACAAAAAAGCATTTTGATTGTGACCTCTAAAATCATGCTGCTAAATTTTTTTTGGAATAGTGAATAGGAAAAATAGACAATATCCAGAGCTGATTAAGACATTCTAGTCTAGCTTGTTGGCCTTGGGCATGTTCTTTAGCTTCTCTATGCCTTATTTTCTTTATCTACTAAGAAACGATAATAACTATACATATCTTATAAAGGCTTCCAAATATTAAATCCTTGGATTGCAGCCCTACACAGAGGAAGAGTTATGTAAGTGTTTATTATGTAATCTAAAGGCTCAGCTAGGCACAGTGGTGTCATCCCAGTGACTTGTAAGGCTAAGGTAGAAGAACTGATTGTAAGTTTGAGGTCAGTCTCAGGAAATTATTGGGACCTTATCACAAAATTTTAAAAAAAATGTTTTTTAAAAGAAGTTCTGAGGTTGTGGCTCAGTGGTAAAGCATCCCTAGTTCAAGCCTTGTAAGAAAATAATAATAGTATTAATAATGCTGATAAAGATAAGAAGAATAAGGGCTTAAAATAAGTAAATACATATACCATATTCTTGAAAAAATGAATTGGATGGAAGAAATTGTTAGGGTTAGATGAGAAAGGATAGTAACTTGGATCAACGTCTTTGTAATGCAGAAGAAAATAAATAATCGTATTGAAAAGATATTAGGAAGCCTTTGGCTATGAATGATCATCATTGTTCTTATAGTTGGCAAAACACAAACAATGATGTGGGCATCCACTTGCAAGTTGATAGCTTTAAAATTGGCATGCAGATGACTATTGTGTATTAGGATTTAAAGATGCTATATTCAAGATTACGTTTTTTTTGTTGTTGTTGTTGTTGTTTGCCTTCAAAGCTGTTTTAAAGTAGTTCCAGAGTCTTTTAATTACAATAATGGATTATTTTTAGAAATGACAATAACTTATTTGATGTTTTTTATTCCATGTACTTAAGTTGTATTTATCTCAGGGTAGACACACAGAGTGAAGTGAATACCAGTCAAGTAAATTAAAATCTCCATCATCCACTTATGTTATGATTCTTCCTCTTCTTGTGACTCTTCTGTGTCATAAGGATAATTATTCACCCTAACTTTGAGCCTTTGACTTTATTTACTCTCTTCCCCACTTCCACACCATTGTATTCTGTTTCTATATATTCAGTTTTTCTTATTTAACCTATAAGTTAAATCATGCAATATTATTTCTTTTTTATGCTTGATTTATTTCATTTAGCAGAACATCTGGCATTCAGTAATTTGTCTTACTTCAAATCTTTAAAAATTTTCAGTATTAAATAAATGTGCTTCTGTCAAAAGAAAGTAGTTTATGACTTTGTCAAAATACTTAGAATTTTAGGCAAAGATTACATGTAAAAAATGAGCTTTTAATCTCTTGATATTATGGGAAGACCAAAAAAACTGCAGTCATGATGAATGGATTTGAGAAATCTCACTTTTAATAATACAAACTGAATAACAGTTTTTGATCCATTGGGTAATAACATCAGGCAGGCAGGTAAATTCATAAGCTACTATAATATCTTATAAAAAATCAGTAATACCTACAAATATTTTAACTTTCATTTAGTCTCACAATTTTACTTGAAACCTAGAATTATTTTCTTAAGTACCTAACTTCTCTATTCTAAAAAAAAAAAATGTATCTCTTACCATGCCTCTCCACCTCAGCAAGCCAAATTACCCAGGGTACAATTTACCAAGCAATGGAAGCTATACATCAAGGTGTCTCTCAATTTCCTATACATTTCTAAGTATAGGGAAATCTATGCTCTGTATTTTAATGCAATTTTACAGGGAAAAATTACTTTTCTCTCTGTAATTCACATCATAAAGACCACAGTGGTCCATAACACTAGTTTTTCTCATGTAGAGGTTAATAAAAGAAGCAAAGAACAAGGGGTATACTTATCCACTGTGATGTGCGGTCTTACCACATGTCCAAAGCAATGGAGCCTGAGCATTGACTGAAACCTCTGAAGTCATGATCAAAATAAACCTCTTCTTTCCTTAAGTTGCTATCTCAGGTATTTTGTTACAATAACAGGAAGCTGACTAGCACAGTAAACTGGGTGAGTTGCTTAATATTTTAAGACCTAAAAATGATTAGGATTATAGGATTTTAATAATATTAACCCCCATATATTAACATTTTACGGGATAATAAATGAATTACTTCATGTATAGCATTTAATAGGTGTCTATAATTGAAATTAAGTTTGTAGCACTTACACTTCAATATTTTTATTATTATTGCACTTTTTGTTATTAGAAAAATTGTTTAAGCCCCACTAGTTAACATAGAAAGAAGAACCTGACAATGCTGTTAGATATAATTGCTCTATTTAAGACCTAAAAGAAAAGGTCTTATTACCACTACAAAGACTGCAGTACAATTGACAATGACTAGCACTATTTTTTAATAATAATTATGATAATCATTGTTATCACAGCTTATATTTTTAGGATACAGAATATCAATGTTAATAAGTGAAAAAGCCCAGGATTCTAATCCTAGGTATTTTTAACCAAAAAAATAGGTTTATTTACTATAAAATACATTGCAACAGGAATGAGACAAGACATTAAAAATGATTCAAAAACATTCCAGAAGTTACATTAAATAAAACCCGGTGTTTTAAGTGCAAGAAGGGATGAAGTAAACAATATTGAGGATTCTGGTCTTTGAAAGATCAATGGCTTTATCCATTTAACTTATCCCATACTGAATTCTTGCATCTCTGTTTTATGGATTTTTTTGGCCTATATATTTTATTTTATTTTATTATTTTATTTTACACCAGAAATTGAACCCAGGGGCACAGAACCACTGACTCATATCTGTTTTATATTTGATTTTGAGACAAGATCTTGCATAATTGCTTATGGCCTCCCTAAGTTGCTGAGGCTGGCTTTGAACTCACGATCCTCCCGCCTCAGCCTCCTGAGCTAATGTAATTACAGACATGTGCCACTGCATCTGACGTGTCCTGTACTTTTAATCCAGGCCATACCTGCCACTCACCTCAGAGCCTCTTGACTGGATTCCATTTCCTCTATTCTCTAGCACAGCTTCTCACCAGCTCCTGACTATTTACTTCATATTTTGTTTGTAATTTGACACCTGGAATTTGAAATGTGTCTCCTGTAGTTTTTCCTGCTCTTGGCTGCCTGACAGTAACTTTATCTTGGGCACCTCTACTAACTCCTTTCATGTTAAGCTAACTTCAGTAGTATACCAGCATTACTAACCTTGCTGCTGATTTCAGCAAAGTGATACATGCAATCAGATCATAGCTTCATCTTCCCACCGTCCAACCTAGTAGCTCACCAGAATTTGCCCTTAAAGTTGCCCTTGATGAATCGCCTCATCAGAGGTGCACCACTCACTTTCTCTTGTGCGTTGTATCTCATTTCTTTTCGTCTGCTAAATAATTTGTTCCTGCAAGTATCGGTCTTTTACCGCATCACTGTTTCTCCTTCCTACTTGATACTTTCAATCAATACACAAAACTGCCTTAACATCATGTATTTAGAATACACATTAAAGTGCATTTTAAAGGAAAATAGAAGGCCCCTGATTCTTTATAATATACATCAAAACAAGCCTGTTTCTTTCCAGATTCTATTGTTTCCTTTTAGAAAAAAACTTCACTCCTCTGTAAAGTGTCTCCACTGAATTTTCTCACCCTCCATGGAAGAAAGATGAGTGACTTCCCCAAAACATTCACAGCCAGGAACTTGTGACTATGTTACTTTTCATGACAAAAGGGAATTGGCAGGTGACTAAATGAAGGATTTTAACACAGATTCTTAGCATGGATTTTCAGATGGATGGAATATACCCAAAGTAGTTCTTAAAAGATGGAAAGGGAAAGAAAAAGGGTTAGAGAAGATTGAACTATGGAAGCAGACATTAGTTAATGTGATAGCTTGCTTCAAAGACAAAGGAGGAGCAAAAGGAAGGTAGACAGCCTCTGGGAACTGGAATAGCTAAAAGATAAATAAATGAAAAGATTCTCCCCCAGACCTTACCAGAAGGAGTAGGGTTTAGTAGGGTCTATCAACTCTTTGAATCTAGTCCAGAGAAACTCAGTTTGTGTTGCTTGAAGCCACAAGTTTTATAATAATGTGTTACCGCAGCAAAAAAAAAAAAAAAAATAGTACCCCCATTCTGTCTTGAATGTCTCCTGTTATGGTTTTTATTCATTTCAAGATAATCAATACCACTACAGCCAAACCCTCAAGAGGTTTTGACCTCAGTGTTTTTTTCCACACATATTTGATGCATGTGTGTGTATGTGCATTTGTGTGTGTGCACGCGCTTGCGCTCTGTCAGCTTATCTTCCTTGAAACATTCCTTATTCTTTACAAAATATTTTCAATCTATTTGTAAAAATGTGTTTGTTTTTGAGACAGGATGTGTGTGCTAGTTCTGCCAGGCACTTGCTTAGAACCTGATGGAACACCCATTCTATGAAAAGTTTCAGTATGAAATTTCACCTTGAGATTTTTCAGGTCACCAATATAAGAGTTTACATACCAGTCAAGAGAACACTGTGTATATTTAGCATTCCTCAGAGGAACACTTTTATGTTACCTACCTTACAGAGAACAAGATAGAAAAAAAAAAGTCTCCTATTTGTTTTTTGTATTTGTGTTTTGTTCTAGCTTAAAGCAGCACACATTTATTCCCTTGTAGCTCTAGAGACAGAAGTCTGAAACCAGTGTCACTGGACTGAAATCAAGGTGTCCCTCCAGGGGCTTTAGGGAAAAAAAACCATTTTCTGCCTTTTCTGGCTTCAAAAGCCTTATTTGTTGTACCCCTTGGCTCCTGGCTCCTCCCTCTGTCTTCAAAGCCGGCAGGGTAGAATCTAGCCTCAGTAGTTGAGTTGTCTAATTCTGGGTCAAATCTTCCTCTGCATTTTACTTATTTATTTTTCAGGTGCTGAGGTTCAAACCCGGGGCCTCCTGTATGCTAGGCAAGCACTCTACCACCAAACTATGCCCCGGTCCGTGCCCCCCTTCATAACTACACCTGTGATTGCATTTAGGGCTCACCTGGACAATTCAGGGTTTTATCTCCCCATCCAAAACTCTCCTTTGAAGGGTCATTTCCCTTAGTTCAACCATGGGGTTTCTGACCTTTTAGAGGGATTTCTGAATCTATTTCCCATCCAGATCTATCTTCACCTTTGCCTTCTCAACTTTGTCCCCAGAAAGCTGTTCAAGATCAGGCTCCAAGCCACCAGGGGATAGACACTATTTTTAAGGAAACACAAGCTCCTGCTTTAGCTTGTGTTTGGGAAATATAGCTTTCCTGTCATTTCTGGCATCTGGTTATTTCCCTAACATTACCACCTGCTCTGTTTTGCTTTAAAAGCAACTTTGTTTAAAATGTTATGTCTATCATTTAGAGAACATGTACTGGGAGGATTTTCTCCGTACATCTGCTGTGCCATCTTCTGGAAAGGGAAGACTCCACTTCATTAAACATGTATGCATGTGGCTGCAGAGGGCACAAGCTTCAAAAGTATGCCTATTCGTTATATTGTTTCTTAATACCTCTATTACATTCGTATTATTATTATTATGTTGCTTGAAGTTGGAATAATCTCATTACTAGGGTGTCTATTATCCTTTTTGTACACAGTCTTGGTTTTCTTTTTCATGGCCTTAGATGTCATTATTATATTGATGACTTGGAATTCTCCGATCCAGACATGGTTGCTAAGGTCTTAACTCTCATATACAATTACCTATTCAGAAAATACGATTCCCTAAGTGATGAGTATCTCAAGATGGATATGTCCCAGATGAGCGAAAAGAAAATCTCATTCTTTGTCTTAAACCGCCTTCACCAACTCCCAGTATGCATCTTCTCAGGAATGGTGCAGCCATTCCCTGCTGCTCAGAGGAATCCACATCTTTGACTTCTTTTTCCACAAAGGATGCAATAGCAGGTACTCCAATCTGGCTGCTCTTCTCCATCCCACACTACATCCTCCCTTCCCCAACTAAAGCCATCATTTCTCTCACCTGGTATTATGGATTGGAAGTGTGGTGTCCCCCCAAAACTCAACTGTAATACAATACCAGATGGTTCCGAGGAAAAACAATTGGGTTGTAAGAGTCTTAATCAATCAGTGAATTCATCCCATGGTAGGGATTAAGTGAGTGGTAACTGAAGTGGTGGGGTATGGCTGGCAGAGGTGGGAATTAGGGCATGGCTTTGGTGTATGTGTAGATATATATTTGAATCTGGAGATTGGAAACTAACTCACTCTCTCTCTCTCTCTCTCTCTCTCTCTCTCTCTCTCTCTCTCTCTCTCCCTGTTTTTTATTTGGCATGTGAGCTGCTTCTCTCTACCATACTCTTTCACCATGATGTTCTTTCCCACTTCAAGCTCCAAGGAATGGAATCTGCCTTGTATGGGCTAAGACCTCTGGAACCAAGAACTCACGAATAAACATTTCTTCTCTAAAATTGTTCCTGTGGGTCCTTTAGTCACAGCAGCAAAAAAGCTGACTAAAACATCTGGTTTACTGCAACACCTCAATGTCATCTCCCTATGACACCACAGCTCCCCGGAACCTGACAGAGCACCTATCCTATAAAAATGATAACAACTTCAATTGAGATATCTTTTCAATATTAAAAAAAATAATATGATGTCACTTCTAACTGCCCCAAGATTTCCAATACTTTTTGCTATATTTTGAATAAAACCCCAATAGATGCAAGACTCAAAATGATACTTCATTAAACCCTTTCTAATTTCTACCACCCTCCTACTCTTCTACTCAGCTCCACTCACACTTACTTTGTAGTTAGTCCTCAAATATGCAGAAGATGTCACCCTAAGGGATGGTGTGCTTCCTGTTCCCTCTCCCTGTGGTACTCAGGACCATGTCTAGTTCACTCACTACCTTTTTGTACTTCTTCAAATATCTTTCTCCATAGGATTTTCCATGGCTTCCCTATTTAAAACTGTATCCTTCAACCTGGATCACAGTTCATTATAGAGTTAGTTTTTCTGCAGTGGAATTGCATTATTTTCCACTAGAATTTTAGTTCCACTAGGACAGCAAGACCCTCTTGTTTGTTAGGTCCATAGAACTCAGAACCTTGATCCATGCCTGGCACTGGGAAACTGCTCATTGAATGCTCATTAATGTTGTTTCCTTACAAGAGGCTAAAAATCACACCCATGATCACAGTAACCTCATTCATTAACTGGAAACTGAGGGTGAGTTTTGCATGTTTAAAATGATGACATTTCACCAAAGTAATTAGGATGTGCTCCAAGTAGAGTCCCAATTGATAAGGTAATCGGTAGGGGAAATAAATAAAATGATAGCTTTTATGGGCCTTCTTGGAAAGGCCTCCTAAAGGCTTCCTTTTGACCTCCGTAAATCCTGTCGAACAGCATGTAGCCCAAGTGGGAATGATTCCCATAAAGACTCCTAGAAGAAGTCAGAATCAAGGACTGAGGCTATTGAAGTGCCACCCTTTGCAGAAGCAATTCTTCTGTGAATCATAATGAGATGAAAGCCTCCACGGTGGTGGAGAGGTGCCCAATGAGAGCACACCAGGAGACCTTCAGTCAGGCATGTGGAGTTCCTCTTCTGCTCAGCACATCCACCACTCTTGCTGTAGCGCCTCACTTTTCCATCTCTCTGTGTGTATACTTCAATAAAGTAATCAAGACAAATTTTCCCCAAAATAATTCAGTTTTTTCTCTTCCTCCTGCCCCTTTTCTTCCTTCCCTTTCTCTCTCCTTCCTTCAATTCTCCCTCCTCTCCTGTTTCTATAATTTTCATTTTTTTTTGTACCTGGGACTCAATCCAAGGGTGCTTAACCACTGAGCCACGTTGCCAGCCATTTTTATTCTTCATTTTGAGACAGTGTCTCACTAGGTGTTTATAGCCCCACTAAATT
Organism: Urocitellus parryii; assembly: GCF_045843805.1. NCBI lineage: Eukaryota > Metazoa > Chordata > Mammalia > Rodentia > Sciuridae > Urocitellus > Urocitellus parryii. The sequence goes on along the minus strand of NC_135540.1, from coordinate 10,939,413 downwards.
GCTGACACTGGCTTCAAACCTGCGATCCTCCTGCCTCAGCCTCCTGAGCTGCTGGGATTAAAGGCATGCGCCACTGTGCCCAATGGTAATTTCATCTAATTGATGCTATGTCATCTTTCACGTTCTATGCTCTACTGGGTTCCCTGTTAAAACTTGGTGTAGTGATCTTAAAATTAGTCACTAAGCAGGAGTGAAAAGACCCCTCAGAGGAATTTTGTGTGGAGGGACCAGAGCTAACTTTCATGACACAAAATGTTAGATTGTCACCATAAAGAAGGGAGCAGAGAATTCTCCAAGGGGAAAGTCAAATAAGGCAAGATGACTTCCATAACAAGCCAAAAAGTGGGGTGATGAAATGAAATATCTGTGAACAGCTAGGCAGGGTCTAATTGAGTTGGTGGTTGGGGTGAGAAAAACGTTGGACATGATTTCTGAATGAATAAAGAAAACATGATTAAATTTAAAGCTGGGATTTTGTGACCAGCTTTAGTTCCATTCTGTTGCACTGAGTGTATTTTGGCCCTGTGACAACAGAAATCACATGATTAACAAAATGGAAGATTACATTTAACCTCAAAAATGTGGGTCACTTTTGGAGAAGCAGATATGGATGGATCTTTCTGCAAAAAAAAATTACTTTATATAACAGTAACACTTCTAGAAGAAAGATAAATTCTAAGGGTCATTTTTCATCAAAACAATATTATTTAATCAGCAGTATAAATAATAAAGTGAAGTCAATCTAAGATTCTGTTTGGATTTGGGGACTTTCTGACCTCATTCTGCTGAGCACTACTCACCTCACTCCAACCAAGGTCCATCCCAGTCTGCTGAGGGCTCAGGCAGGTCAGGAGGACTTTGCCCCCAAACACTGGTCATTTTGGTTATGGCCCCCACACCTCCAGGGGTCTGGGCAACAGCATTCTGGGAATGTAAGGTAATTTTCAAGAATAGTTGAACTCTGTATGACTCTTTTGAAAGGAGGTCAAAATTAGTCCAAAGCCAATTATTCAGGGCAAGTGAGGCCTCAGGGTGTATAAAAGGCTGCTCTAAGAAACAGAGGATGTGTACTCTGGCTCCTGCTCTCCACTACCACTCAGCTCTCCAACATTGGCAAGTCTCTGCTCTGAAACTGTGAACACCGTTTACCACTCATCTACAGAGGAACATCTAGAGAGGAACAACCATTGTGAAGCTCTATTAGTGAAATTGCTGAGCTAGGTGGATCTGGAGTCTTATTTGACTGTAAAGTACTCTGAGTAAATGACAGCATCACAACCCTCCTAAACAACTACTCTATGTTCCTCAGACTCTCCGTGTCCATGCACAAGATAGAAAGTTCTTGGTTCCCATAACCTGTTTCCTGCTACTAAATAATCAGAACTCTTTTGCAAAAGTCACTGAAGAAAAAGAAATGTTTCTTTTAAAATTCCATTGAAATAACATCTTGCTATCCTATTAGTAAGTACTTTTCAGGTAAGCTTTTAGTTGTATGTAGTAATAAGGTTAAAAAAATTTCTTGAATGAAATAGTGTCAGATCCACTGTGTGTCTCATTATGGAAAGGATATGCTCTTGTGGAAACATGACAAGCACATCTTTGCTTCTTCACCATAATGAAAACATAAGGTAGAATTGCTCTTCTGGAAACCCGTGGGTCAAGTGAAGAGAGCCACCCGCTGTGGGAGGGACCACAAAGCCTTCCCTTGCTCAGCAGGTGTGGCGGCCCTCTCCCCTGCAGGCGAAGGAGCAGAGTGTACTACTGATAGATAAATCTGCACACAAAGGAAGGTGACCTGGGTCACAGAGCCCCACGGAGTCCCCCCTGCTGGGTGCACAAGGAAGCTTTCTACAAGATATGAAACACTTCTTTTTTATTCCTTTTTGTAACTTCCCCACTTTTTGTCATTTGCTTATTGGTCCTTTTTACAAATCTACATGGGAAAAATATTAGATACAAAGACATAAATTCTAGCTGAAAGCGGGCAGTGGCGGATTTAGAAGTCCAAAGGAAAAAGGAGAGTCATGAACTGTGATGGAAAAAAAAAAAAAAAAAGGACCAAAAGAATAATTGAAAAAATTTGACTATTCCTAATTTCAGGAGGAATTTATGTATAATTAGAAATCATTAAAAATGAGCCCAGGAGCCAAATGAAGGCAAGGCTTATGGATTGGGGACTCAGAATGCAAACTGACAAAAGTGACAAATAATCACAAGTCTTGGTAAGGAAGAAGTGTTCATTGACATGAATCTAACCCGGGAATCATTTTAGTCAGTCTTAGACAACTAGGATACCACTTCAAGTGGTAAAGTGGTATCATAAGAATTCTAGTGCTTTCATTAGCTGCTTTTGTGGGAGCCAATGGCTAGGACCCATGCTGGAGAGATGGAGGGTCACAATCCAACACACAAACAACATAGGACTTTGGATTCTGGGAGGATGGACCCATGTTCAAATCCCAACTGTTATTTATTGGTTATGCATTTAAATTACTATGAAGTTTCTTGAGTCTTAGCATGTGACCTGGCTCTTAAGGTTGTTCCAAGTGTAAAATCATCAAATATGAGAAGAGTATGGGCCATATCTATGCCCAACAAATCTCAACGCTATGCCACATCTTGCCTGATTTCTCTTTTACTAAAACACCATCTTCAGTTTTATTTGTTTATGACTACAGTTTCTACTTGGTGCTGAAGCACAGAAACAATGGATTTTGAAGAAGAAAAAAAATACAAATATAAAAGCATGTGAACATGGATACAAATTTGTTGGCTTAAAAAATGTCAATCACAGGGCTAGGGTGTGGCTCAGCGGTAGAGCGCTTACCTGGCATGTGTGAGGAACTGGGTTCAATTCTCAGCATCTCAAAATAAAATAGTGTGTCCATTTACAACTAAAAAATATTTTCAAAAAAATGTCAATCACACCTAAACCTTCAACTTTTAAAATTATAATTATGAGGAAGAAGTGTTTTAAAAATTGTTTCAGAATTGTTTAGATATTTTCATATCCACTAATCCAAAGAATAACAATTACAAACTGCTGAAAAATCTTGGTATTTGAAACAGAATATTAAAAAAAATCACCATAAAGGTGGTGATTTTCCTTTAATTGACAAAATTTCTGTGCTTTTTAAAATAATTTTAAACAACATATAATCCTGCAATATAACTTCAATGAATGATGTCTAGCGTATGCATAATGTCCCTACATCTTACAATAATTTTGTCACCTTTTTTTACTGTAGACTCTGGAAAATGGAAAACTCAATCTTTTTTGCGGGGTGCGGGGGCCTTAACAAATTTTTTCTCTTCCCTAAAATATATAACAAAACTAATCATTATTTGCCTTTTGGGAAGCTATAATAATGAACACACATACATACACACAGATTCAAAAAGGATTAAAAATTCAAAGCTTATTCTTGGCTGCTTTTATGTTGCAAGGCACATGCTTAAACAGACACATGATTAAAGATACCATGCTTAAAGATACCATGCTCAGTCTCCGATGAGACATACATGGCTGAAGGGTTTCTAGGACTATCTCAGAAAACTGCTTTTTAGAATGGATCACACTTAAATGCTGTTTTTCTCAAGAATACCCACTGCACCATTTTAAGTGAGAACAAATACCTGGCAGATCATCCAACCTGCTGCTGATCTCTCCCCTTCACAGTGTATAGCTGGAAAGGCTGACTTGATTTACAATGCACTGCCATGCCAGGGTTTATATCTAATAATTACTTTCCTAATGTCATAAAATACAGCATATTTTAGAGATTTTTTGTTACTTTAAAACTAACCATTGCATGAAGAGAGATGAAGTAATTTAAATTATAAGTAATCTATTTTTTTTTATTAAAAATATAAACAATTATTTATTTTCTTTAGCAGGGCCTGCAAATTTTAGTGTCTAGTTCAAATCTAGCCAGGGTACTCTAATTCTTTCTGTACTGTCTATAAGCCAAGAATGATATTTTTACATATTAGAGAGCACTGAAATGGAGCCAAGAGTTCACAAAACAGACTATACGTGGGCCCCAAAGCCTAAAATATTTTATGGCAAAATAGCCGGGGGGTGACGAACAACTTGTATAGATTGATACAGCAGGAGTAGGAGCCGTTTATTGTAGGACAAGAGCGGTATTTATACATTCCACACAGCTTATCTAATTAACATAAACTAGATACAGCAGTCAACCAATAAGAAATCTCCACACTTAATGGCTCCCTGGTGCCACCTCACAAACCACTCCCCCTGGCAAAATGCCAGGTGCCATCGCCATCCAGACTTGTTTACAGACTCTAACATCTGACCCTAAATAAATTTTTAAAAAATTGTAGATGCCCTGTTCTAGAGTGATTCTCTAAATCCCCCTTCTACTTAGACAATGTTTTAACAAAATACTTCAACAGAACAGGAAGGGGACGTACTCCCTTCCAGTTATGTCTGGCAAATCTCTGTAGCCTTAATAGATGCAATTCTTTCCCAATAGCACACTGATCAGTCAAATTACCATGATTTATAAAATTAGAGGCTTTTAACTTAATATTATTTCTGTAACTATTTCTCTCACTTTGAGCTTAATTTTCTTGGTCCGTTTTGCTTTCAGTTTGCAAGCTGAATGTTGACTCTGTGTCTGCAGAAGTACTAATGTATACATTTTAAAAGGCTGAATTTAAGCCATAATTTTGCCACAGGGACTCCAAATAGACACCACGGCAGCCTTCTAATAGATCTAAGGAAATGCTGAATTTTTATTTATGTCTTCAGGTGACAAGCTGTGATGGATGGCGGGACAAGGTCCCACAGCCCAGCGTGGAGTGCCAGGCAAACGATCCTGGCATCAGTCTGGCAGTTTAGTTATCAGCATCTAACAGCCTGAAGGCAGCAGTCTAAAAGTCATTTGTTTGCACTTCTAACAAGTACATTTATTGTGTAGTTTATGCAAGTACGCATAATTTTATAACAAGTTGTTAAAAGTCCTTTGTCACCAATAAGATTCTCCTTTCCTGTTATGAGCAGTCCTAATAAGAAGTGAATATCTTGAACATTGTATCAGTCTGTTTAAAATCAAAGCAAGTATTTCACTAAATAATGCTAAAGTAATTAGTGTGGCATTATTATTTTTTGTTGTTGTTGTTGTTATTCTGCCATCAAATCCTTCTTCAGCAACAGTTTCTTCCCTTCATCACAGAAATTGCTCATTTAAAGATGAATTATTACTCTCCCTCTTATCATAAGGTGAAGGCTGTCATCCTGTGCTGCTGTCAAGGGATGTATATTCCAAGAGGAAGGTATCTAATTTTAGCAGTCATAGCTAAAAATGATGTTACTGCTAGTTGTCAGAGAAGTGATCATTAAAGAGTCTATTTTCTCTTTGATGCAAGCAATTCAGATCAACTTTTCAAGGCACTTAGAATTGCCATGAATATTCCTCCAATTTTCACCTCATTTTTGTTACTCTCTTATCAATGTCATTTGTTATGAATATAATCCATATAAAACACTTTCTTCTTCACTTTTCAAGATGTATTATCATTTAAGTCAATTATGCTTTTAAACCATTTTTAATGATTCAAAATTTGAAAATATTAATTTTAAAAGGATATCCTGTTTTCTTTTTGGTATCAAAATTTTACATACTATATGAAGATTTTTCTAAATATTAAAAAAAAAACAACCCTGTAGCTTTCAAGTCTTTCTGAAGATAAGCTTTTTGTTCATTTCTAGGAGGGATATGATGGAAAAATATTTGGCTTATTCTGGTGCCTCTTAAAGTGATTCTTCAGTATCCTAAATACGGGTTCAATATGATCATGAAACGACTGTAGCTTTCTTTTTGTTTTGTTTCAGAATTTCAATCATTAGATCAAATTATAAAATTGATCTGTTTTATTTATAAGAATATCAATTTATCATATATATTTATATAAATAAATCCCTACTATATAAAGTAAGAAGGAAACAATCAAAAAACAGTATAGGAATATCAAGAGTATTTGAAAAATTTTGACAGAACCAACAGAATATAGAAAATAAAAATAATGTGGAACTTTGAACTTGAGAACCGTTTTTTTTTTTTCTTTTCTATTTTGAACTTTCATGGAAGCCACCGGCAATATATTTCTAAGCCTAATGTGAAGAATGAAATCTGTTCTCACTGAGCTTCAAATAGCATTTACCTGTTTGAGAAGTCCCCTGTACTCATTGCCAACTCCATACTCATGCCGCTTCAGTTTCCTTGAGTGAAGAATTCCACTGGAGAAGCTTTTGATCTGAAGATGACTCTAGTCTTTTGTAAAGACTCGCTTGGTAGCTGTGAAGTTGCAGAGAAAGCAAAATGGATTCAGTTTAGTGTTGACTATTGTGTCCCTGGTGGCCTCCTGACACACTCTGGACTCCATTCTGCAGTGGCAGTACACATTCTTTGAAATACACAGGCAAAGAGTTGTTCTGTTATAATTTCCTGTAGAGGCTCACACGGAGACTGATCCTCTGATGTGTCACGTTCTGTGCAACTTCATGACCATCTACCCAAGTATCTTGAAATCTGTATACCAGATTATGAAATTTCTACATATTGTAGCATTGATTTCTCTAGGAGATCAACCTATGCTGTCAGATATTTAAAACTCAATGCAGATTCTGACTCATCTGCATCTTTGAAAAGAATGACAGTATAATAAAATTTTTTTAATAACAGGAAATCATATGATTAGTTGGAAGATAAAGTGTTCTTTATCTTGGATGAATTGCTTGAGAGCCTTGGAAATTGGATTAAAATTGGACAGCAATTTTATAGATAATTTGCACGTGCTTGGTAGCACAATTTTACAGGGGATTACCAAAAGGACAACAAAAATAAAAGAAGATATGCCTAATAAAGCAAACATTTTTTCCTCCTAATCTGAAAGTATCACAGCAAATCAGGCTAGTGGGACCTTAGAGAAATCACATGAGGTCAAGTGGCTACACTGTGGGATTCTTTGCTTGTTATGCACCACGTTATCCTGGAACATAAGCCTATTCCTTTAGTTTTAAGAGGCTTGCTTATTCATGGAGGCAAACAAAAACTGCTTTTGCAATGGAAAGCATAGAGATAAAGGTGTGTGTTTTCCAAAAGAGTGTATGTAAAGAGTAACAGATATAACATGCTCATAATACTAAGTGTGCCACAGAAAGTGTGGGAATCAGGAAGACTCCAAGGAAGGTCCCAAATCATTCCCCAATAAGGGGAAGAAAAGCTGAAGAGAATGAGAGAATAAATAGTGATTCCAGGAAGTAAAACAAAAATGTTTCTCTTCCCATCAGAACTGTCAAGATTCAACATCAGGAAGAGGAATACCCAGCTGAGACAAACAGCTCAGGAGCTTGAAAAGGAGGAAATTCAAATCAATAATACTCTTTAGTTCAGCCTACAGCCAGGAATGGGGCATGTGGCAGTGAATGGGAGGAAATTTGTTTATTCTTATTTTTTTTCCAACCACAGTTAAGCAAAGACCTGCAACTCTTTTTTGTTTGTTTGTTTGTTTGTTTGTTTTGTTTTGTTGTTTTGTGGTGCTGGGGTTTTAACCCAGGGCTTTGTGTATGCAAGGCAAACACTCTACCAACTAAGCTATATCCCCAGCCCAAAACTGTTTGTTTTTTGTTGTTGTTGTTTGGTTTTGGGTTTTGATTTTGCCTCATCAACAGTGCTTTCTGCTTATCTGTTGCTGAATAACAAAATGTCCCCAAACAAAATGAGCTAAAATAATCACAATAGTTTTGGTTTATCTCACTGTTTCTATAGGTCAGGAATCCTGGTTACTTCCAAGCTGTCTAGCTCAGGGTCTTTTATAGCAATGAGCCAGGTATCTCCTTCTCTTCTTGTGGCCTCAAGAACCTATGTGTGGACATCCCCATGGGAATCTCCATGAGAGATGATTTGAGCTTACACGAAGCTTGGTGGCCTCAAAATGTCGAACTGTTTATATGGTGACAGAGGGCTTCACGTGAGAATTCCATTGGGTAGGACAGAAACAACATTGATTATTTGGGGCCAGCCTCTGAAACCAACTACACAGCATCCCCACCACCCCTTCTTAGTGGTTACAGTCAAAGCAGGAGCTTTCCTTGAGGAGGACTACATAGGTCACAGCATGGAGTTGGAGCTACCATTGTGATTATATTAGGAAAATTCGTCACATGAGCAAATGAAAACAAAATGCAGTAAAAAATACTTCCTAGGTATTATTGATATATGTTATTATAATAATATTGATATATGTGTCTATTCATACATATGAATTGTATGGTATATATGATGATATATATATAAATATACATATATATGAATATACATGTATGTGTCATGAATATCACTTCACTCCTATAAATTAAATGTTTCATTATTGTTCAAAATTTAATTCTTCATGATCACTTAGATTTTACATCACTATCCTCCAATTGAAAGGTCACACCAAATTTATTTGCTTAATTATGGATGCTCATATACTAGTACAAGAAAGACAAAAATAATTCTGTACCTCATATGTAACCTTCAGTGGTGCAGGGTACTTAATAACTGCCACGAATCCCCAGTACTCACAGAATAAGATGCATAATTACTAAACACTCTGGCCATGGTGCAATTAGGTGGGGCAACCAAAATTCTTTCTACTCCATGCACTAACCTAACTTTTTAATTCAGTACTATAGTAAATGAACAGGAAAATAGGATCACAGAAATCTGATAATGATCTCTGAAAATTCAAGTACAACATTGCTAGAAGATAGACATGCACAAAGTTCATGTATATATGATTAATTTAACATAATCTTTAAAAGGCTTTAAATATGAAGTTTTACATTTTCTAAGTGACTTAAAGAAGTCAAACAATACAGGGAATTTATAACCTAATATAGTCATTATTAGTGACTGTCTAAGTTATTAGTGTTAAAATCAAATTTAATTTTTAAATAACTACTAATTTTTATATTTTCTTAACAATTTTCATGGTAAATATACATACACACCCTTACACATAAATATAAAAATTTATCTCTGTGTCTATATTTTTATGTATTAATAATAATACAATTACTTTAAAGAGATTCTTCTTAGGATATCTGGAAGATAAATTTTTCAAAAATCTCTGCAATAGAAAAAGGTATATTTAATAGAAAAAAATGCTCCTTTTGTTTCTAGATTATTATGAATACTGTGCCAGGTAATTATGTCATCATTTTAACAACCATTTTATTAGTAAGTATAATCCTAACCACATTAAACCTGTAACTGTTAAGAAAAAAAACTGAGAAATAACACTGCTTCCTGAATTGAGGGTTTTTTGTTGTCTTTATATTACAATAAAACATTTTTTAAAAATGATTGCTCCTTGTGAATATTCTTTATGTTATCTCATCTTTAAGTAGTCCTCAGTTACTCTTTGGTGGTTGGACCTTTGAAGTGTTTTCATAAATCTCGAGATTAACGATGAATGCTGTAATGCAACCTTGTAAATGTAACATTATGTTCCTTTCTATGAAAAATCATTTTGCACTACACTTTCAAAATCTATTTTAAGATTCCCTATTGCATGTATCCATACAGCTAATCACTTATATTAATGACTGTTGCTGAACATTTAACCTCCTGGCATATCGATGCATCTTAACACCATCGGATGGCAAAATCCCTTGACCTAAAATCATCTTAATGATTTAGATACACATGTACACACATGCACGTGCTCATCCCCAAGCTGTGTAAACTACAGTAAGGATAGACACTCTAGTTGTTTTCATCACTATATATAAATCCTTTTCTCATTGCCTAGAGCAAAGATAGAGGAACTCTAAAATTATTTCTTGAATGAATAACTAGATTAATTTAAGGAAAATTTAATGGTTAGAAAAATAACTACTGAGGATTGCTTTCTTGAGATTTTCAATTCATGAAGCTCTGTGTGTTTTGTTTTGTTGTTTTGTTTTCCCTTTATGAAGCTACATGAAAATTCTGAAGCTAAAAGCTCTACTCTATGGTTCAGAACCAAAATGATTACCTAATTATTATAAATTATTACCTATTATTATAAAATCATAACTAATTATTACCAAAATTGGGGGAGGGCAAGTACAGAACATGTTCTTTTCTTGGTAAAGCTTCTGATTTCTCATCTTCCTCCTCATCCCATCCCACACTCCCATCCTGTTCTTCCTCAATAGAGTAAATAGCACACCTGTCCTAAAAGATGCTCTGTCTAAGTCCTCATTAGCCTCTTGGAATTTCTACCTGTTCTACCTCTAAAGCAAAGGTCCGCATACCACTCTCACTTATTTATGAATTTCTTTTCACCCTCCTGGCCTGAGCCAACAGTGTCTCTTATGTAGCTGTCTGCAATATTCATCCCCCAAGTCTCCACCTTGTACTCTTTACCCCCAAAAAACTGTTCTCCACTAACTAAGCAGTGAGGACAATCCTTTCAAGATGTGAATCTTAACAAGTACACTCTCTACTGTTTCTCTACCTCTCCAAGTGCTTGTAGATTAACCCCTACATCCTCACGGCAGCCTAAGAGATCTGGCCTTCCCATGCTTCCTTTTCCTCACCAAACTCACCAAATTCTTCAGTGAAGACCTTCCTAGTGACTGGGTCGAGCAGGTAAGATTCAGATAGACTTAGCTTTTCTTTTTGTTTTGTTTTGTTTTTGAGGGGGAGAGAACAGGGGATTGAACTCAGGAGCACTCATAGCACACTGAGCCACATTCCCCAGCCCTATCTTGTATTTTATTAGAGACAATGTCTCACTGAGTTGCTTGGTTCCTCTCTGTTGCTGAGGCTGGTTTTGAACCCGTCATCCTCTTGCCTCTGTCTCTTGAGATGCTGGGATTACAGGCGTGGGCCAACCCACCCAGCCTTAGCTTTTCTCTTATTTAATTCATGTTTTTCTTAGTGCTACCACCACCCACCACCTTGGCATTATATATTTACTGCCATATTTACTTTAAATGTTGTCTTTTTAAAATTATCCCTGGTCTAGAATCTAAGCTCTTGAAGGAGGCAATTCTATCCATTTTCCTAATGAACTCCAACACCTATAACAGAAGAGACAGTGAATATGTGATGCACCCATAAATGAATGCTCCAGGCCACCAACATCCCTCCTGGCTCCCAGTCCTTTCTTTCTTTCCTGTCCACAGTTTAGAAGTGTAGAGATATTTCTTATGAAAACATAAGTCATACCACTGCTCCTCTGTCCTTTCTATTTTCACAGAGCACGGACGAGATTTGGAGGCAGCATTAGTGAGGACGGACGAGACGGAGCAGGCAGGCGAGTGGTAAGACACCTCACAGAAGCCCCAGACCACAGCTGTTCCGACTTCCCTGCTCTGTAAGTCACCAGGTGAGGCTAAGAGTGTGCTGTGCCTCGCAGAGGCCTGCATCCTGGGTGTTTGGGGTCTGTTCTTAGATTGACTGGCGTAGTGCATCTTCTCTCCTTCTCAAAGCTGCTGCATTGGGGTCACTAGGGACAGGTTAACTTGCTCTATCTTTTTGGCTTCATTCTCTCCATTTCCTCTTGCTTTCAGTATTAACGAGAGTTTTGTTTGGCTTTGGAGTTGATATAGAGGGGAAAATCTTCCAGTTGATTTAAATCAAAATTTAAATCACTTAATTCTGCTTCATGTAGAAAAAAGATGACTTACCTTGTTATCTATCTGAACAACAGGGTTTGATGTCAGGGCCTCAGCAGAACATTCCTTGTGTATGGCGGACTTGCATTTCTGTCCAGGGCCTGTGCACACAGTGTTTGAGTACCAGCAAGACTCTCAAGACACTTGGGATCCTGCGTGCCTGCATTACTTACTCTCCTTTTTGTATGATTTCCTCAAATTATCATCACTAAACACTTAATTGTCCTTAAAAAGCAAAAAAAAAAAAATTCATTTGCAATAGTTATCAATTCAGTTTTCCTGTCTTTTCTGGATTGCACGCTCTATTATATATTCTAATTCCACTACTTATTTTAAAAGACACTGTCTCTTTTCAAAAAGATGTTTCACACAAAAATCATAATGAAAATTAAATGAAATGGAAATGAATCGGAGTTTATTCATTATTTTTAATTACTGAAATTTAATTACAGAAAAAAACATCTTGGCAGCTTTTCCTCTGAAATAGATTATTTGATTAGGACTATCCGTGTTCTTTTCCTTATACACTATTTTGGCAAAAATCCTGTATTTAACTCAAGCCTAAGAACTGTCTTTGCAGAAGTTACACATAACAAGATGATTTGAATTCTGAGTAAAATATCAATATCCACTACAGCATCAACATTTTTTTTCCTATTTTTAAACTAACATATTTCCAATCTCTTTTTTTTCCCTCTCTCCTAATTTAGGCACCATTGTTTTATAAACTAATGGGCAATTACTCTTGATCTCCTCTCCCACAGCCAATATCACTAATATCTTGAGAAACATCACGCTCATGTCTAAATTTCTTTAAGTCAGCATGTGGCAAATGTCTCTGTGATCACATCTCTCTCCCTTGATTATCACTCATGTGGTTTCCAACATCTTCAAAATCTAACAATCTCCAAGAAGAAGAAATCAAAGGCAAGACTATGTATATTCAAAGCATAAAGTATGTTTTTCAAAAATACGTATTATTAATTCATGAAATGCTCCTCTATTTTTGTCTAATATCTTTGAGGACAGACAACACAGTCAAATCTCAGAGATATAAGAGAATTTTTATTTATCATACATAAGTATGTATTCTTTATTTTTTCCCTTTTTTGAGGTACCTATCAATTATACATAACATTAGAATTTATTTTGAAATGATTACAAACACAAGGGATATTATTGAGTTCAGTTCATTCTATAGCACTGACCTTTATATCCCCGTCCCTTTTATGTACTCCACTAACCTTTCTGCTATTTACTTGCATTTGTTTGCTTATTTAATCAGTGTCTCATGAACACACATGATGGTAAGATTCACTGTAGTATATTCATATAGGGTACATAGGAAATTTAGGTCAGGTTTATATCTTTAACCATAAATGATATACTCTAAAATTGTTCTGAGGTCAATGAATATTACTGCCAGTTTTCTTTCTTTTGTTCATTAATTCATTTATTTAACAGTTCTCCCTGAGTACCAACTATGTAAAATGTCCCAAGCTCAGCAATGGTGGTGGCTGGGGGTGGATGCCCCTGACATCAACAAGTTCACAATATAGTATATATTAAAAAAATGAGTATAAGTTATTTTAGTGAATGAATTGATGGACAAATGACTAGGCTATTATAAAAAAGTGAGATGATACCCAAAGCAGTCCACATATGATTGGAAGTATTGTGCTGCTTGGGGAAAAAAAAAAAGCAATTTGATTTCCAAAGAAAAATCATGATCCAGGCTGGTGAAGGGTGCATGTGTGGAGATGATGAGCCTAAGCGGTGAAGTCGGCATGAGCAGCAAAGGGCAGAGAAAGGGCATTTGGCCATGGGTGGGCTATCAAGGGAAAAAGAAAGAGGGGATTATTAGCTGCTTGATGTTACAAACTCTCTCTTTCCTGTTTAATCAAGAATCTCTACTGAATCCTATTCTTCTTTCCACAGAGTTCAGTTTCAGAAGATCCTGGGCATTTTGTTCTCTTGCTCTTATTATTCCAGTTAAATCATCCTGGGTCAAATTTATGTAGTTTTCTGAGAAAAGAAGTACAGGTCCCTTTATTTAGCAAGAGGTACTTTCTTCCTAAGAAACACTATAGATTTCTTGAATCTTAAGTCACAAGGAAAAATAAAAGTCTCTGTAAACAATTTCTCTCAGCGTCAATGTCCTTCCCAAACTTCCAAAACATGAGATAATTATAATCCTATCATTATTGTCATATGTTTTGTCTTCTTTACCCAAATGCATGGTTCTTAAAGACTCTAGGTGGCTTCCATCAACCCCAAGTAAGCTAATAGGAAATAATATTTACTCACAAAATTGATTTATATTTTAATGGAGGTTCTCATCTATTCAATGATTTCTGCCTAGAACAGAACTCCCCTCAATGGAGTATGTGGTTCTCGAATACAACCATCTCCTTGCTCTCTTCTGAGCATAACCAGTCGGTAAAGGTTATTTCTCCATTTACTGTAACAATAGTTATCCTTGCATAGTATGTTTGGGCATTGTAATGATATAGCTTAAAATAAAAGAGCTATTTAATTTGATTTATTTATTTACCACACTGGAGATTCAAACCAGGGGTGCTCTATTGCTAAGCTGTATCCCCAACCCATTTTATTTTTATTTCTAGACTATCTCTTGCTAAATTGTACAGTTCTGTCTCAAACTTGTGATCCTTCTGCCCCAGCTTCCCAAGTAGTTGAGATTACAGAAATGTGCCACCATGCCAAGCAAGTGAAGCTTTAAAATATCTATGTTATATATTCTTAGTAGTACCTTACCAAAGACACAACACAAATACATCACATTTTATAAACAACTTTACTCAATTAAATTATGATCCCTGTCCACTGTCATTGAATATTTTCTACAAAATATTCTTAATAAGAGCATACTAGAATATATATATATTAAAGTAATAGTAATAATATTCTATTATACTAGAAAATATTTAATGATAGTGAACAGGAATCATAATTTAATTGAGTAAAGCTGGTTATAAAACCATATTCAAATCTGTTTTAAAAAAGTCAAAAAGGAAAATACTAGGATATTAATCATGTTTACCCTTAAGTAATGTGATTATTGGTGGCATTGATTTCATTCTTTTGAGATATTATGAATTATAATTTTAGCAATAAATGTATATTAATTTTATAATAGGAAAATATTCAATGTATAAAAAATATAACAGTATCAAAAAATGAAAACCAAATAAGTAGTATCCACAATGGTGGTAAAAGAAAAAATCTACACTTGAAGAAGATATAAAAATAAAAAGGTATTTATTTTAATTATACATTACATTTTTTAAAAATATTTAACTAAAGATTCTGATGTCAGATCATGACACACATAAGTGTATACACACATATAGAAGGGAATATTATATTTATGAACAGGATTATCAAATTCCATGAAAGAAAGCAAGCTATTAGCAAATTGTTTTACTTACATCTAAAAATTGCTACATCATTTGTGAATAAGTTAGTATAAAATGCTTTCAGACATAAATTTAAATAGAATTTAAAATTTTGTTAGGAATTCAATTTTTAGAAATATTTAAGGACTGCTATTTTTTAAAATGAACTTTACTGATATTGTTGGAATAAAAATTATAATTTTGAATATGAAAACTAGTGAATTATGACCACTTTATGCACTTTCTGTGACCAAAATCAAATACAGAACTTTTCTATGATCTCTAAAATCTTTCCATTTTCTTCTGTGTCTCATTCCTTCCCAGCATAGCCACATCTTGGGAGTGACTGTTCTAGTTGCCATACTTTGCCTTTCCTAAACTTACACAGAAATGCAGTCAGACAATATGTAGTCTTTTGAGGCTGGCTTCCTTAACTTCACATAATGGTTTGAATATTCATTTCCTGTGTTGATACATGGTTCCTTTTATTACAGAGAATTCTATTATATAAATATATCAACATTTATTTATACATTTACTTTTAGCTGGGAATTCGGATGAAGGGTTATTTTGGTATTGCAAATAGTATTGCTGTATAAACTTTTTTAAAAAAAATGGCTCAAGTAAATACCTATGAGCGGGAGGTGAACTAATTCTCTGAACTTTACTGTAGGCTAATGTTTATCCTTGATAAAGAAACTGAAAAAAAAAATAATACTAATTTCCAAAGTGTCTGTAATGTTTTGTTTTATGAACAAAAATATTTGAAAATCCAAGTTGCTTTGTGTTCTCATCCGGCATTAACAGTGTTTGGTTTTATCAATTCTACTTGTGTAATGATATCTTTGGCATATTAATTTGAATGCCCTTAGTGAATAATGATTTTATGAATGCTTTTAAATTGCTGTTTGCTATTTGCTTTAGTAAATATATTATTCTTAAATGTAACACATTTTAAAATTGATATTTGTATTTTTAAAATCACATTTTCAGATATATATGTATATCTGACATATATGATATATAAAACATATATTATAGATACAAGTCTTTTGTGAGATTTATTTTTCATAAAAACTTTTCTTAGTTTGTAACTTGCCTTTTCATTTTCTTAACACTGCATTTTGAAGCTCAGACATTTTAAATTTTCTTTTTTTAATCTTTCTTTCCCTAATGCAAACCTGTTTGCTTTTAGAAACATATAGTCATGGATTCCTCAAGAAAGAGATACTAAACAAGTGAAACAGAATCTTCAGATGCAAAGACAAAACAAGAAATTTGGGAAACTTTTTCACTTTCCCCAGATTTTCTAAATTTTTCACTAGGTGAAAGAGCAAATAATGGAACAGAAATAAAATCTTTCTCCTTCTCACTCGTGTTGATTAACTTTTGTTCATCCTTCAATGCTCAGGTCACCTGTGTTCTCTTCAGGGAAATATTCTTTGTCCTCCTCTCTTTCTCCCTTACGAGTCAGGCATGACCATTTGTTACAAACTCTGTAGTTCTTTAATCCCTCTTCTTTACAAAAGAAAAATATCAAAAGCTTTTATTTTATATTTATTTTGCGATTATTTGATTAATATTAATCCTCTCCATTAAGATACAAAACTGGTGAAAGCAGGAATCATACTTATTTTCATTTTTTGTTCATGCTGTGACAGAATACCACCTGGCATGTTCTATCTGTTTAAACACACTTAGATACCAAAAGTATGTTCTTCGAGCTGTTATAAAGATGTTCCATGCTCTGCCAGCTAATATATATGTGAAACAGTATGAATTGCATATGCACTATAAATTCTATATACAATAAAATCCAAGTTTCTTCTTGTTAGTGGCCTTTCTTCTTCCTGAGCCACTATGTCTCCTTACTCTGAGATAATCCTGACCTTTAAAAATAACTTATATCTTACTCCCAAGTGTTTCCACTGGCAAATGGCTTGTCCATTCAAAGTTCTGACTCCTTCTTCTGGCTGCTTCTGCCATCTGAGGATTTCTCTTCCATTTCCATTTTCCAAGGTCTGTTATATGGAGAATTTTGGTCATTTTTTCTTAGCATCTAGAGGATGGACTTTTTGAAAAGGCAATTTATTCTGGGTACTTCCTGGCTGTCATGGAGATATCTGCCAACCATCAAGGAAATTCACTCTGTATCCAGAGACAAGGCTAATAATACTTTAGCTTTTGCTAAGAAAGGTCCTTGCTTTATTTATGGTGAAAAGGGTGTATTCAGTCCTCGTCTTTGTTTCCTTCTTGGCAGAGTTTAAAATGGAAAAGAATCATTTGAATGCTGTGGTCTCATGGTTTTGCTTTCTGTGCTTTTAATTACTAGTGGTCAACCACGGTCTGAAAATTTTAAATGTCAAAAATTCCACAAATAAACAAATCACCTGTTTTAATCTACACACCACACTGAGTAACGTGATAAAACCCGGTGTTGTGCTGTTATGTCTTCCTGGGATGCAAATCCTCTCTTTATCCAGAATACCCACACCTTATAAACTACTCACCCTTCAGTCACCCAGTAGCCATCTCTGGTAGCTGATGGACTGTCTCAGTGCAGCAGAGCTTTGTTCAAGTAACTCTTATTTTACTTCATAATGGCCCCAAAGTGCAAGAGTAGTGGCGCTGGCATTTCAGATATGCTGAAGAGAAGCCATAAAGTGCTTCCATTAAGCGAAAAGGTGAAAGTTCTCCTCTTAATAAGGAAAGAAAAAAAAATCATATGCTGAGATTGCTAAAATCTAAGGACAAATCTCCTATCTGTGAAATTGTGAAGAAGGAAAAAGAAATGTGTCCTAGTTTCTCTGTCACACCTTGAAAAGGTACAAAGGTTATGACCACAGTGATTTATAAACCCTTAAATAAGATGGAAATGACTTTAAATTTGTATATGTATATATAGCACAGGAAAAAAAACAACAGCATGTGTAAGGGTTTGGTGTTTCACAGTTTCAAATAACCACAGTGGGCCTCAGAACACATTCCCCAAGAATAAGAAAAGACCATTGAAATTACAAAAACTAGACAATGTAGAACAAATATAAGTTTAAAAAATTGTATATAAAGATAATAATTATCTTGATTAAAATTCTTACAAGGTTAAATTGTAGATGAGCATAATCTGCATAAATGTAAGTTAGCAATGATAAGAGGAAATTTTATCTATTTGCTTTAGAATATTCTAGGATTTATCTAACTGGTGAGGTATATAGACATATTTTTTAACTATTTTGAATGATGATCATGACTATCTTGTACAGTTTTCATTGTCCTTTTAATGTGATAATTAGAAAATCATAACATTGTGATTATAATACAAGTTGATCTGGGAGGATTATGGTAAGAATTTTTAAAGGTTTAGATGAAGTATACTTCTCATGCAACTTGAGAGAGCTGAGAGAGCACTATTTTCATTGATTTTTATGCAAACGCTTTCCTAAAGCACAGTTCCAGAATAGATAGTGACTGGTGTCCTTAGGAGTCCTGTTAGTCTGCAGTCCTGGAGGAAGTAAGCCTGGGCATGTGCCAGAGTGTCTGAATATTAAAGGAAGACTCCATCTCCAAATACCCCACCGCACCTGGATGCCCACTGAGGAACTGAGGAGAGAAAGCATAGGGTCTGAGATCAGAAGACTAGATGAGGAACAGCAAGGAACTGAAAAGTACAAAGGGGCTAACCATTACTGCCCAGAAGATGTTTCCTAACCAAAGGCATAAAACATTGTAAATTTATAAAGATCAGTAACTAATGTACACAAATTTCAGAGTGTAACCCTGTCCTGTGGTGAGAAGGCAAGCACAGAAAAATGTACTCAAAGTTTTGAAGATAAAAAAAAATGATTTCACAGAAATTTTTCTCTATTCAAACTCCAACTAGACTTATCATTTTATCAGAAAGAGATATATTAAAGCAGATGCAATTGTAAAGACCCTGAAATGTATCTGTAAAATTAATTTGGTTCCCATATTTTAATTACGTTATACTGGCAGTAATAATCAAGAACAACATGTACTTTTTAGACTGCTCTGGTTTAATGGAAACAGAAATAGGTTAATCATCGCTAATGTTACAAACAGACTTTCCCAAGAGCAAAATCAGGGTCATGTTTAAAGCCTACATCCCTGTAAAAACCATCTTCTTTTTTTATTATTGTATTATTTTTTATTTGTGCTAAGCCTAATTAATATGGTTTCATTTGTCTTAAATGAAACTAATTATCTTTCTCTGTTTTGTGTTTCTTTATTTTTATTAATTTTTTTTATTCTTCTAAGTAGTCTAAGTGAACCCACCCTAAGTCTAAATTACATCAGAAAGCACTTGATAGTCTTTAATTAGTGACAAATAAAATTATAATTAAGTAATTCAGATATCATTTGAAGAACACAATTGTTTAATTTTCAGAATATTTAACACCAATTGTTGGAAGGTGACCAAGCACTTTCATAATTAGTATTCAAATCTAAAATCATTATTTACAATGAATTTTATCATCGTGACTAATGAAGGACAGCTCCAGTGTTCTGGGCTACTATTTAGACAATTGTTAATTCTGGTAGCTGATAATCAAATAGAGATGCTGATGCTAATGGACATCTTCCAGGAAGACAAGCTTTGCTCTGAGTAGAGGAAGCCAGACTCAACACGGATGTTAACCTCCTCTTATGCTGAGGTTTTTGTAAACAAGTCCATAAATTAACGTGGTTGGTTCGGATTATTTCCATATTCAATCTATTCTATTCTCATTTACTTATTTTTAAATGGAATCATCATAGTACCATTCATTGATAAGATTTAAAACATAAATGATAGCTATTAGTAATTATCCAATATTCCTTGGTACCTACTTCTGTAAACTTCGCAGGAAACTTGTGTGAAGAATTACTCTTGTGGTTACCATGGGACAGAAGAAAAATTAGTCACAGAAAAGAAAAAAAATATATTATAATAACTATATATTAACTCCTACATTCTGTTGCCTCTTCAGCTGAAAAAAATGATTCAACACTATAAATAAGTTAATAGCAATTGGAAGTGACTGACGCATTTGGACATTATTTGGAAAAATAAGTTAAATGATGGTGGTTTTCCTTTTTGTAGCAGTGTAATCTTTCTATTGTCCAAACATGTAATATTATGGTTGTTTGGACAACCAATAGATAAGATCCCAGCACAAAGAATACTGAAATATGGAAAAATGATGTAAAACCAGATGGCAAAGCATACTCTAAATTCTAAACTTTTGAACAACTACTTGATAATGGCATTAGGGACATGAGATTGAAATGAGGTACTGAAGGTCTTTCAATTAATTTATTTTGCAATTAGTTCAATTATGTCCCCTTGCTACTATAGAAAAATAGTAGTCACAATGAAGTCAAGCAGAGGAGCTAGGCTTCATCATAGATATTGCCAATCTAATGAAGCTGTACGCATGCCACACTTTTCATCAGGGCTTCTACAACATTATACCTTGAGAAATAGTTTTAGAATGTAATTCTGCTTATAATCAAGTGTGTATTCATATGATAAGTAAGTGTTATGAAATATTCCAGAGGGCTTCCCTAGTTTTGAAGACTATGAATATGGTGTTATATCACACAGACACCACCACAAAAAATTATTTTTCTAAGCTTTTGTGTCAAGAGCCATCCATGGGCTGTGTGTGAACTATGCACATTGGAACTCTATGAGGGGACAGGTTTGGCATTGCATGCTGATTGGGCTCTGAGATGCAAGTGCACCTTTCCTCTTGCTCTGCCTGTGATCTCACACAGCACCTGAGATGGCTGTGACTAGCCAAGATGTCAATCAATCTGCTGACCATAAGACATCGCAAAGCAAGACTCCACCTTTCAAAACCCTACCCTTGGCTCATTTGGTGAAGGAAATTCCATGGAAGCTCCTTTGTGTGCCTGCCTCTATAAAATAAAGAGATTCCAGGTGCAGGCTTTCTCTTCCCAGCACTAACAAGTGTGGAAGCTGACCCTTAAGGTCACAGAGCAGTCCCACCCTAGATCTGAGAAACTCATGTCCATGTGTTGCATGACATCTCACTGTTTTCTTGGTTTAATGTTGTTGCAGCCAGCTCTTTTGAACCTAGCCTCATCTCATCAGCCCAGCCAGCTGGTGAGACTTTTGAACAAAATATTTTTCTTCACCTCATTCACTTATTTTGGCATTTATTTGTCTTTCTGCTGTTCTCTTGAATTCAACATACTGAGAAAATGTAATACACTTGACATTATTAGTTAATTGCATAATAAATGAAAATGAAGTAAGAAAGCAAAGACCTATGAATTGATCAGAAACTTGACAAAAGTAGAACACAAGAGTCCCCATAGCTGAGTCTGTTGGTGCCCAGTTCTGCTCTTCTGGGATGCAATTAGGAGGTACACAAGCTCAACCCCCAATTGCTTTGGGTATTGCTGGAACAACTTACACTTTCCCAAAAGTGCTGTCATGGGGTGGGTAGAGTGATTGCTACTAGCTGGTTATAACCTTTATCTTTTGCTGAGTCTCCTTCTCTCTGCCAGAGGGGCAACAGCTAATGACTAATAGGCTTAGGTAGCAAAGACTCAGCTCTCTTGGCAATAAACAGCAGGATAAACTCTTAAATTCCATCTTAATTCCAGAGCTCTCATGGGGTCAGGCTGACTCTAGTTCTTTTTTCCTAACACAAATTACCTTTGACTTCTTATTTTTCCCCTATCATGCTGTCTAGACTCTCATACAGGTTTCTCTCTGGCATGCCTTTCCTTAACAAATCACCTGGACATGACCCAGTAAACCTAATCTACAGTGCTGCAAACTACAAAACACTACTACTATCACTGATAGGCAGCCAGACTCAGTTGACTGTTCACTAAGTGTCAGGTATTTTTCTAAGCATTTTGAGTAATTTAAGATTTCAAAGTCTGAAATATTTATTCTGACAATAATATTAATTAAGTTGCAATGATGGTCACTTACTGAATTCCTCCAGTGTGATTAGCTCAGTTAATTTGCATTTCAACTAAATGTGGGAATTATCATTGTTTTTCCCCCATTTTCTACATTAATATGCTAAAGCAAAATGAGTTTGAGTAACTGACCAAGTATTTAATAGTCCCATGCCAACAGTTGATGATGGTTTAACTAAAATTTCTTAACTTTATGATGGTGTGATAGATACCCATTTGAACTTTTCCCAGAGTAGCAATATTCAGTAAGGTACTCCCTTACAAATCTGGGCAGTGATGTCAACTGCAGCTCCTAGTGGGCCACAGAGTTACAAGTCCATGTCACAGTGTACCATGTTGCTAAACTATGATGTTAAGTATATTAGGTTAGTTAAATGCATTGTTAACTACCAATATTTTAAAGTTACCAATAAGTTTATTGGGATCATTAAAATCATTGCATATTTTTAACTTAGCCTTCTGTGCATAGATGTATAAATATCTCCTTAAGTGTATATAGCATCAGGTAAAAGTTTAGGTACATGTGAATTTTTAATTAGAGGTGATAATTCTTATTTTTAGTTTTGCTCCAGTGATATAATGAGTATTGAAACTGGCATTATTCTCAAGATCTTATACAGCAGTTACATTTGATATATATTTGTGCTTCTTCTTCTAAAAGTTTAGAAGTAGGAGGCAATGAAGAGTGAAAAACAATAAAGAAGTGAGAGTTGTATGAAAATAGAGAGAAAATTATGCTTATTCCCCAAAGTAAAACAAATACAGAGCAAGAGAAAAATCATGAAATTTAACTAAAATTTTACAACTTTCAATACCTTCAACAAAAAATGTCCACCACCACTCTTTTCAATGTGGATCAGGTAACCAATTTATTTAGTACAGTAAAAAAAAAATTCTACCATCAGAGAAGGAGGGCTGTGTACACAGGGAGTATGCAAAAGTTCTCTCTCCACCACCTTCAGCCTGGCAGGAAGCTGAAAAACTAAAAGGAAAAGTTAAGAAGCCTATCATCAATATTTCTAATAAGAAACCAGGGATAACAGGAGGCAGAAGCTCCTAAAAGGGAGTAATAATTCGTTGTTGTTCTTTTTTCTTTTTTCATTTAAAATGAGAATACAGTGTTTTTGCTCCATTTTTTACATGAAGAACTTGAAGATGAAAGGACACACTGGGCTCTGTGGGAGACACAGGGCACATCTTCAGAGAATTGATGGAGTTCTGGAAAGATCAAGGCAGGGAAAACATGTCAGTAGATGAAGAAAAATGGGGACTGATAGAATATTATTGGCATAGAAATAAACGCATTTAAGGTGCACTTTCAGCTAATTCAAATGAAGGCAGTAAAGTTAAAGATCAAATATCTACATGCTAGTATTAAGTCAAGTGCTAAAAAATGAGACACTCTATTCAAAAGATTCTATGTTGCTAAAACCATATGTTACAAGTAGATTTTAAAAATTAAGTGCATTATTCTGCTTGAAATTCCCACAGCCATTTTGATTTCCACCATTTTTCCACCTGAAGAGTCTTTTCCACCCTGAAGCTTGGAAATGGCACGTTCGGGGGTCAGCATTTTATGCTGCCTTGGTGTCATTTGAAGGTACATTTAATGTGCAAAACGCAACTTGTCAAATTATAGAAAATTATCTATATTCAGAAGTTTAATGTTATTCATATTTCTTTTTTTCCTTTTCAAAGTAAATAATTGATATTTAAATTATTTTTTTTTATTGTTTCTGTAAGTTATTTGTTATATATATACCACTTTCCAACCAAAAGGGAATTCTACATTCCCTGACTACATTCAGGACAAAAGCAACACTGGGCTTCTATAGTGTGTCTTGCAATAAGTTTTATTTATATTTCAAATAGAATTTACTTTGCAGATTGCAATGGTTTTCACACTTTATTGCTTAGCAATTGGGAAAATACCTAGTTTTCCATAAATTTTTGAAATGTCTATTAACAGAAACTTTAAACTCACAAAATGGTCTAGAAAAAAAACATATCTTTAGGGAGACATGATAATAAGGGAGCGATGATCTATTTTGACATAGTTTACATTGAATTTCTGATAGCTGCTAAAAATTTCAAAAAATAATTAGTCTACATTATAACTAAGAAGTGTAATTTTGCATCAAGTAGCTCAAAAATAAGGCTTTTCTGTAGTGTCTCATTTCCATTTGTTAATATATAAAGTTAATATATTCATATGGCATTATTTCTATTTTAAATTTGATCTTAGCACAAAGGTCACTTCAGAATTATTAAGAAAAAATTATTATAAGAGTTGCTTTTTTATGGACTTTTGTAATTGTCTCAAATAGTATATTTTGGAGCTTATATTGTTGTTTTATTGTGGTAGACAAAATACTACTAGAGCTATTGCTCTATTCCTGGACTACATTTCTTTGGACCAATTCTACATGAGAAAAACACATCGTTACTGAAGTAACTGTATTTGGGATTTTCTTTTCTATTTAACTTCACTCACTGGTCACCGATATAGATCCTACAAAATGAGAACTTCAGTCATTTGAAAATAACATAGTTAAAAAAATACTACCAATACTTGTTTTGTTTTTCACTCTTTACTACTTCGCAATGTGTTTTCTTTAGATAACCTTTCCTACATCATACATTAAACATGAAAGCAAACCTCTTACCCGGGTAGAACACACCCTTTCCCACATTTGTCCTCTTTGAAATGTGCCTCCTTTAACATGCCACTCTGTGCTATTCAGGCCTTGGCATGTTATTATTTCAGTGATTCTTTGAGAAAGTAGATCCATGAATAGCCCTTATGCAGACATTTAATTGTATTATCACATTAGAAGTTGATTGATTGCATCCTAACATGTTTGGTTAAAGCTTGAGATACTTATTTTCCTGGTGGTATATTTATTTCTGGTACTTAGTGTGGATGTAGAAATATCATCTTTATATTTTGTGTAGAATTTCTTCTCTTTTCCTTCTTTTTTGTACTGGAGACTGACTCCAAGGGCACATCACCAATTAGCTACATCTCCAGTCCATTTATTTTTATTTTTTATTTACTTTACTTTGAGACGGGTTCTTGCTAAGTTTTAGGGTCTCTCTAAATTGCTGAGGCTCCCCTAAATTGCTGAAGCTAGCCTGGCACTTGAGATCTTCTGCCTCAGCCTTCCAAGTTGCTGGGATTACAGGCGATCAACTTGAGTAGAATTTTTTAGACAGAAATAAGTTCTTCCCAATAATGTAGACATCTTTGCATTGGTGCTGTATCTCAAAGTTAAGGTGAGGAGGAAACAATACGGTCCAGGAGGCCCATCAAGGCCTGTAAGACCCAGGATTATCAGGCCCCTGCTCACCTCTCCATGGGTTGGTACCACTGTCCCTTATACAGGTCACTCTGGCCTTGGTGGATTCCTTCATTTACCCAGAGCACACAAGCTGTGGTCCCATCCAAATCCGTGTACTTGTTTATTTTCCTATGATTAACTTTGTTTTTCTCCTTTTGAGAGCTGGCTAATTTCATCTCTTGATTCTTACTTCCATTATCACCTCCTTAGACAGGTGTTGTTTGATCACTCATTAACACTAACTTTTTATGATGCATTGGTCTATATCACATGTCATTTCTTACTCCCTTCATAAAATTTTTTCCTAAGATGTAAATGTATGTTTATTTATTTACTTTTTTTATGTTTCTTTTCCAGATAAAATTTCTATAACCTGATATGCATAATTTACAATATTTCACTTAGATCAGGAATTATATCCACAAATATTCACTTATTTCTACAGTCAGAATAAAAGTCACTTGAAAGACGAGTTTAGAAATTATTGATTCTATATGTACATTGTAAATTATAAATTAATTATTGTTTTTATAATTTAAAAAAACATAAAGTGTAACTTATTTTATATTTTATTACTGTTCCTATTATTAGTAAGTTTTATAAGAAATCACATGACCAGAAATTTAGATACACTTATTGTATTTTAGTACATCAAACACTAAATAATTCTATAGGCTTCAGCACTTAAATATATGTTCAATATTTGTATGTCAACTTTCTCCAATAAATAGTAACACAATAGTACTGAAGAAATTGGTCATGTGAAATGATTAATAAACATTCTATGTTAAAGAAATCTGTGATATTTAGTTAAAATGTCTATTTTGTTTCTTGTTAACCCTTCCTTTTTCTAAAAGTGAGTCATCTGAAAGGACATAGGAATCATATTGTTAACTTCCATTTGATTGACGGTGAGTTCTCTACAGATAACTGTCAATCTTATATATTTGTGCATAACTCAAGTTTTGAAATACTTTTTTTTCTTGCAAAGGGAAGTAGGTAGTACATAGATCCTAAAAACCTTTTTAAAGATGTGTTTGACATGGTCTGTTTTCATCTGTGTCACCACATTTTTAAAATTATTTACATTGAAATACTTGGAGAATCCAGTAGGTTGGATCTCATCTGTTTCTTATTTGAAGTGAACAGAAATGTCTTGTTTAAGTTGATAAATGCCAGCCTTTAATGAAATAATTGTTTCACAGGTCCTAGCTAAATTATTTTGCAAGGAAATACAGCTTTGCAAATAGCTATCTTAAATGCATCATGACCTGTAGTTTTTAATCTGACACATTATGTCTCATCTAAACTTAGTGCCAGAAGTTATTTATTGTTCTGGTTACAAACTGGCTGTTATGGAATGGAATTAATTCTGATCAGAGAAGTCTTCAATTTGTCCTTCTGTACAAATGAGTGCTTTGTAAAATGTGGGTTTTTTTTTTTTCTTTTAAAAAGCATGCTATTGAGAAGTTGCACTATGACAATCTGAATCGAATTGAACTCCTTCAGTAATAAAAACCAGAGAAGGAAAGAATAACTACATAAATCATCATGTGTTCACATCATTAAAACATTTTAAGTGACAATGTATAAGTGCATTTACTCCAAATCCATTCAGTAAAGATTCATCCATCTTGATTTATGGTAGCTAAGAATTTAACACATATACTTTCCTTAAGAGAGTCAGCTATTGATTTAAGAAGAGCTCATCACAGTCTAGGAACTTGAAGGAGAAAATACAAACTCTTCCAATAAATGTATTAAGTAGATGACTTATGTGAAGTGATAACACAAGCACATCCTATAATAGGCAAAATATGCAGTTTTCTTAATTAATTGTCCTAACACTAAACTACATATTTTAGCGTAATTCCTGAGATTAACAGGAAAATAAATAATTACTGTGAAACTGAAAGTTAAAAAGCCCAGGGGTAGAGTCTGCTATGTAGAATAATGTTACCAGGGAAGAGCACAAAGCCTTGAGTGTGGGGCAGCGTGGACTTGAACCCTTCTTTTGTATTTCTTCAGTGTAATGACCTTGAATAAATTGCCTCACTGGAAGAAATCTGGAGAACAGTGACCAGCCTAAGGGATTATTAGGAGCACAGAATGATGTGGCAGAATGTAAACACTATGTGAAAGTCAAAGTAAGATCCCTCTTTAAATAACACTGTGTTTTGTAAAATGAAATTGGACAGCCCATGATTTATGAGTAGTCAAAAACAATGATGCATGTGAATAAATACGAACTCAGTTTTTTCCTCAAATATTTTAGAAGGAGACCAAAAAGGAAGAAGTTCCAAATTTCTTAATTCTAAGTGGTAACTCAGCCAATGCTCATTTTGTGATCCAATAACAACATTGAATCAGTCTAAACTTATTTTCTTAACTGAGCTAGTATGGAAAATACCACACATGCTATTATTATGACTAAATAAGATAATGTCTCAAAATTCTGCAATTCTTACAGCAATAATAAAAAATATAGTGATCTCAATTATTATTACTATTTTTTTTAAAGAGAGAGAGAGAATTTTTTAATATTTATTTTTTATTTTTCTGCAGACATAACATCTTTATTTGTATGTGGTGCTGAGGATCGAACCTGGGCCACACGCATGCCAGGCGAGCACGCTACCGCTTGAGCCACATCTCCAGCCCATTATTACTATTATTTTAAAAAAACAATGATTTTTCAGATAGCCAGTAGTATTCTGAGAGTTTAGTAGTAACACAGATCTCCAATGACTTGTTTGTGGGGGATACTGGGGACTAAACTTAGGGGCACTGAACCAATGAACCACATCCCCAGCCCTATTTTGTGTTTTATTTAGAGACAGGGTCTCCCTGTGTTGCTTATTGTCTTGCTCTTGTTGTGGCTGGCTTTGAACCCGTGATCCTCCTGTCTCAGCCTTCGGAGCCACTGGGATTACAGGCATGTGCCACCGTGCCAGCCTCTTCAATGACTTTTTGACAAATTTTATTTTATAGGTTTTGGAACAACTGATCAATCAAAGGTTAGAATGAGGAGCTACTAGGAGGAAAGCAATACATTATTTTTCACACTAGGGTAGAAAAACTATTTTTCCTACAACCCTCTTAGGTTCTCTACCTAGGGACCTACACTTGGAATTGAAAAAGCAACAGATTATTAAATGATAAACAGAAGTTTATTCCTAATGTTTATGGGAATACCCAGAAGTGAGCAATTTAAAGTGTTGGTTAGAACTTGGGCATCTTAGTGAGGCAACATTAATTATTAAAGAAGTGACAAAAAAGGGAACGGACTTTGAATTTCTTGAAGTAGCAAATTATGAAAAGGCAAATGTATAGAGAAACTAAGGGAAGCTAAGGGCCAGTAACATCATTATTACAAAGGTTCTTCCCTGCTATCTCTAATAATAAGATCTAGAGTTTTCTTCAGTGATTGATCTTTGTCCTTCCAGAGAGATGGGGGGATGGACATATTTACAAAATTATGTCCAGCTTTTAGGCAAATAGGTAGAGAACAAAGAACTTATATTGGGTCTGCTCTTTCTAATTTTCTTCTGTGAATAATAGTCCTTAGACCCTAATGGAAAGTTATGCAGGTGTAGTCTGCTAACAATTATCATGTTTTTGATAAAACAAAAAATAACAACAACAAAAAATGTTGACAGAATCATTTGTACAATGAGAGTTTGAAGAGAAATAGAATTAAAGTATGTCATAGC
This sequence comes from Urocitellus parryii, assembly GCF_045843805.1. Classification (NCBI taxonomy): domain Eukaryota; kingdom Metazoa; phylum Chordata; class Mammalia; order Rodentia; family Sciuridae; genus Urocitellus; species Urocitellus parryii. Next base: position 10,910,297 of record NC_135540.1, on the reverse strand, counting down.
AAAATGGAATAAAAAAATAAAGGCATCCTGAACACATCAGTAATGAAATACCTATGAAGTGTAACATGGCTTCTTTGGAATACATTTTGCATTACAGCAAGGTAAAATGACTTTCAATATAAAAGCAAAGATAAACCTACAGAATAGAGTCATATACTGAATGCTAATGTTATATTAGAAATGGTTTCATTATACTATACCTGAGAAATTTTCTGAAAAAGGATTTAGAGTAAAAGTTAATTTCTCCATAAACTCTATAAGTTAAAGCATGATGATCACAAATCCAAGGTCAGCCTTAGTAACTTAGCAAGATCTAGTCTCAATTTAAAAAAAAAAATAGACTGGGGATGTAGTGTTGGTAAAGCATTCCTGGTTTCAATGCTCAGGACAAAAAGAAAATAATTTCTCCAGTTCAAGGTACAGCAATTTGTATTTATAGACAATGATGTGAATATTTTAGTATCTTTTTGGCCAGTAGAGAATATAATTTACATAAGGAAAATCACATCATTGTCTAAATAAAAATAAAAATTAAATTGAATAATCACTTGATTCAATATTTTTGGAAATCTATTACTATTTGATTAAAAATTTTAATATGATTTTAGATATATTTCACATATGATTACAGATAAAATTGCCTTCTAAAATTTTTAATTGAAAAAAAGTTAAGACATTAAGAAGAAACCAAATGCGTAAAGAAAGGATAACAAAAAAAAAGAATGGGGATTTTTTATATAAAGAATTGAAAGGAATGTTTCTCCTTTGTCCAGTTTGCATTTCAGTATGGATTAAAATATTTTTATCTACTTCCAAAGACAATAGAGAGGAGGGACTCATAAATATTAGCAAAATAGCATGCAAAAATTTTAGTGACCCTTTATTAAAAAAATTATTAAGCAGAATATTTTTATTCTCTTAAAGTCTCATAACTCAACATGTATGAATTTTTAAAGGACTGTTTTTCTATTTCTTTTGACTTCAGAAATGCAAATAGATACTCACAACACACACAAATATACACTGAATTCAATCTTTATATATTCAAAGTTTAAAAGTATTTTGTTTTTATATTGATTTTTTCTATTTAAAATATTTATAAGAAATATTTAAAATATAAAGAAAGTTAAACAAAAAGTAAATAGCTCAAAGTTAAATAGTAAAACCTGCTACTTATAGAAAATAAATGCTACATTTTTAGCACAGAACATTTAGATATTTTTCTATCAATAATTATATTGTAGTATGCTGTTTTTAAATCCTTTGGGTATAGACTGAGGAGAGGGATAGCTGGGCCGAATTGTGGTTCCATTCCCAGTTTTCCAAGGAATCTCCGTACTGCTTTCCATATTGGCTGCACCAATTTGCAGTTCCACCAGCAATGTATGAATGTACCTTTTTCCCCACATCCTCACCAACAGTTATTGTTGTTTGTCTTCATAATAGCTGCCATTCTGACAGAAGTGAGATCAATGTTTATAGCAGCACAATTCACAATAGCTAAACTGGAACCAACCTAGATTCCTTTCAGTAGATGAATGGGAAAAAAAATGTGGCATATATACATAATGGAATATTACTCAGCAATAAAATAGAATAAAATCATGGCCTTTGCAGGTAAATGGATGGAATTGGAGAAGGTAATGCTAAGTGAAGTTAGCCAATCCCAAGTAACCAAATGCTGAATTTTTTCTCTGATATAAGGAGGCTGATTCATAGTCGGGTAGGGAGGGGGAGCATGGGAGGAATAGATGAACTCTAGATAGGGCACAGGGGTAGGCAGGAAAGGGAGATCTTGGGAGGGGAAGGGAGAGGGCAGGGGTTTAGAAATGATGGTGGTATACGATGAACCTCATTATCCAAAGTACATGTATGAAGTCACAAATTGGTGTGAATATACTTTATATACAACCAGAGATATGAAAAATTGTGCTCTATATATGTAACATGATTTGTAATGCATTCCACTGTCATATATAAAAAAATCAATTAAATATTTATATTTTAAATTACAAATAAATATTTTATACAAATAAAAATTATGCTATACACTTATTTAAGTCTCCTCTCAAAAGCTGAGGAATCTGATTTTGATCACATAATGCAGGAATGTTATAAGGATAGTTAATATCTTTATAAAATCAAATAGCCCAACTCATCTCTCTAAGCAAAGCATTTATTGTTTTAGCCAGTAGTTATTATTCATCTTCTATAGACCCTGTTTATTTTATACTTGTTGCAAATTACATACATGTAGATAGAAAAATAATGTAAAAGAGAAACAAACATCATTATAAATGGATTAAATATGAAATCAATTTTACATGTTTTTAATTTGAAAATTATTGATTTTATTGTTTATAACATGAACCAAACACCTACTAATTATTTAGTAGACTTTAATATTTTTAATATTTTTCTTCCAGTTAAATATAAAATAGGCCCTAGGGTTCAATCCCAAGTACTACCTTAAGACACAAAACAGAGAACCATCATCCTCTTGTCTAACATATCATATATGATGTCTTCTTAAATATTTCTATATTCATATCTATGCTAAAACTATTGGTGCACAATGGTCCCCTATCATTATTTCAGTTTTAATTTCAAGACCTGTAGGTTTTCAGCAATAACTAGACTACTACTTGTTAATTTTTAATTTGAAACTGTTATCTACGCCTACTCATGACAAATGAGCATTTATGTTGATAATTGCAGAAGTATTATTTTTATGTTTAAAGTGTACTATGATGTAGAGAAAAATAACTGTATTAGAATTTTTGAGCAAAATCCAGCCTGATTTTGTCACTTTAAAAACTTGGAGCCTGTCAGGGCGGAGCTGAAGAGGCCAGTAGAACAGGATATGAGGAGTGGTAATTATGCTTACTTTGATGTTGTAATTCTATGGTTTAAAAGAGTTTGGTTTGTATTTCTGTTTGTCTGGCAGTTTTCCCAGCCACTAAATTCACTTCAGTGGTTTGCTAAAGGACAACAGCGGCTTTTCAATATAGAAATCTCACTGAGCTATGTTTAGAATTGAATTGTTTCCTATATTGAAACACTGGCCTGCTTCCATTCGATATGAGTATCAAATCGGCTCCTTTATAAATGAGTACACTGAAAGGCATATGCAGTGCGATTTGTTACACAACATTAGAAGCATAAAAACTCAAATTTCCTCCACAAATGAACTTTAGAGTGTAAAGATACATAAAAGAATCTTAGAAAAAAATTTCATTATTCTTTTTTTTATGAAAGGCACTTACTTTTGTAAATATTCAAGAGGATGACATTCAAATAAAATTTAAACAAAATCTTAAAAGATTTTAGATAATAGTTGCAAACTATATACAGAGTACACATAATGACATACTCGCACATCTATACAGAAGGTTTTAAAAATTAGTTGTTTATCAACAGAAATATGATATAAAGAGATGCTATGTTAATTTTCAGTTGTGTATAATCAGAACTAGATCACTTCAGTTTAAGTTGTAACCTTTCTTTGAAATAATGCCATTAAAATTAAAAATGTATTTTGTTTTATAGATAAAATACATTTTCTTGCCTATTACATTTTGTGTAAAACAATTCATTTTTTTCTCTCACAGTTCTTCTTAGTTTCTAAGTACTCTTTCATTTACAAAGTAATTCAAAGCAATTTCCTAAATATTATTGTGAATCACAAATGAAATAGCAGATTGAAATTCTATCCTTAAACCAAGTATTATTAAAGTGTCAGCACAGGTTATGTGCCCCTATTCCTTCACTAATGCGTGACACACACCATTGCTTTGTCCCTGAACCTGGACACAGCTGCCAGGTCTGCTGAGGGGAGATGCCACCGTCTCTATTCCCTAGCAGAGTGCACACATAAAATAGGATTTGAGTGCTATCTTAAATTGAAGAGCACAGAAGAGGTGGGAAATATTCTTTTAGTTCTCTGCATGAGGACACCATACTTATATAATGGAATTTCTCACTCCGAAGATGGGAGGGAAACCACTGAGTAGGACTGGCTAATTATGTTTGATGGCCTATGTTTCAGTGAATGCATTTGAATATAATTTGAATGTGTGTTTTTCAAACTCTTAGTTCCATTTTATGAAGGTCCTTTAAATATTTTTCAAATTCTATTTATCCAGCCTCTCTCACCACCCTCCATCATGTCCCCTTTTCCTGTTCTCAACCATGATAATGTGAAGCCCAGGACAGCTAATCCTTCACTGTATCCTAACAAGGCACCCAAGTGCAGATCATATCTTTGACTTGTTACCTACTGTTTCTTTCCTCATGGAGTCAATTCAAAAATTTCAGGCTGTGTTGCTCTCTTCCAGAATCATCCTCCTAGAAGATGGAGAACAAAGTGCAGCCTGCTCTCTGGCCCTTTCCCATGACCATAAAAGGTCAAAAAACAAGTCAGCTTTCCTCATGTGTGGAATAAAAGTAAGGAAATGAGAAAAGACATGAGAAATTTCAAAGTTCAATTGCATATTATAGTGAAATGAGAAAAAGTGGAAAGAAATGAAATGAGAAGTGGAAACCAGTGAAAGAAAATAATGCAAAGATAAAAGATAGAAAGTAATTTAAAGTTAAAAACATTAAAAAACAGATTAAACAAATAAAAAGTCAATAAGGATCATCATATTGAGAATACATTAAAAATAAAATATTAAATAACTTGAGAATTAGTTTTATCTACCAAAAGACAATAACTTCTAGTAAAGATGGCAAGAAAGGGCAGTGGTACTTGTCATGCTGACATTTTGAAGTTGATGATAGTTTAGATGGATCTATAAAGGCTCAGAAAATGAGTGCAGAGTGTAACGAAAAGATGAAGTGATTTTTCAACTCGTTCTGGAAATGCAACAAATAATTACAAGTATGAATATTTCCAAATATAACACTTACAAATGTGTATTTCAACTCTGTGTAAGCTAAGGTTTGCCTTCTCATCTATATGAAATACAGGTAGGAACTACTGCCCATGGTTGAGTACATTTCTGCCTTCTGATTGAATAAATTTAGAGGCATGTTAAAATGGTGTAACCTTTAGCACATTGTAACAAGGTGAAAACAGAACAATCAAAATTCAGGAGAAACATTTCATGGTTAATTGCAGAGATTATTGAAATGAAATGTACTAAACATTACCATTGGGGTAGCATGGCTCCATAGATACCTACAAATTATGTGTTTTTTTTTTCTGTTCTCTATTGAGAAGAGAATGGCTCATAAAAAAAGTGATTAATTATGGGTCTAGTGGAGTCTTCTAGAAAGAGAATAATTAGAGCCAGACATGGTGGCATATGCCTCTAATCCCAGGAACTCAGGAGGCTGATGCAGGAGGATCACAAGTCCACAGCCAGCCTCAGCAATTTAGTGAGTTCCTAAGCAATTTAGTGAGACCCTGTATGAAATAAAATAGAAAAAGATCTGGGCATGTGGCTCAGTGGTTAAGAGCCCCTAGGTACAATCCCTTGTACAAAGAAAAAAGAGAGAAATAGAGAGTATAATTAGAAAATAACTGGGCGACAGGACTGTCAGTAATTTGAGGACAGGGTTATAATGAGGAAGCACATTATCATACCACATTGTTTTTCTTCTTTGGCCCTGGAGCTGTTGCTCACTGGCTCTCAGAGGTACACTGCTCTCTCAAGCACTGATATAAAAGTGGTCATTTGAGTAACACAGGGAGTCCTCAAGTCAGAAAAGAAGGGGAAAGTGACACTGGCATCCCTCCTTGAATGGACAGTGAATAAGTCTCTACAGGGAAAAACACAGGCAAAATACAATAATAATCAGTCCTTCATGAGACAACTTATCCAGGACAGCCTAAGGATGGAGAAGCTACCAAGTGTCTTGGTAAGCCAACCAGGAAACAGTAGAGGGCAGCTGAATCAGTCACTCTCCTTCATAGAGCTGCAACTACTCCAGAGGTGGTAGCTCTTCCTTGCTTAGGTCAGAGCCTAGACACAGCCTTTTGGTCACTTTCCTGGGGCTTCTCAGCCTAAGAGTGAAAATCCTACTAAGAGGAAGCCCTTTCCTTGTCTGTTTCTTCAGAGTTACCAAAGTTGATTTGTGCTATGAAGGATTCACTTTTTTCCCTCTACATGGCTAACAGAGAGACCAAAAAGATATGGCCTGAAATTTTTAAATTTATTGTCCTCATTATTAAGGAGAAAAGGCATCCAACTATGTAGCACCCATGTAGGTGCTATGTAGTGCCTACGTGTTCCTGATACTGCATCTACTGTGTTTTCTAATTTAAAGTTCTAAAATCATGACAGAACAGTACAATAAGGATGAAACCTTAGATATTTAATTTGATGCTACCCAAATATTTGCTCACTCTTGTAGATGTTTCTCTGAAAAAAAAAATTGGGGGGGGCTTTCTGGGGTTGAACTCAGAGGCAGGGCACTTTACCACTGAGCTACATCCACAGCCTACTTTATTCATTTTATTTATGTATTCTTATTTTGAGACAAGGTCTCACTAATTTGCTGAGGCTGACCTTGAACTTGCAATCCTCCTGCCTCAGCTTCCAAAGTCACTGGATTACAGGTATGCACCATTATGTTGGCTGTGTGAAATATTTATAATGTGATTAACTTTTAAATGCATAAATTATTTAGTAGAGCAGATTGTCCTTCATTATGTGGGTGGGCTTCACACAAGAAACCCAAGGCATAAAGGAAAACTCTAGAGTCCCCAGTGAAGAGGGAAGGCTACCCACAGTCTACCTCCAGTCGGGCATATCGGGACATACCAGACTCCTCAATTGTGTGAGCCCATCCTTTAAACTAAACTAACCTCTGTTTCTGTGTCTCTCTCACTACACACACACACACACACACACACACACACACACACACACACATCCTGTTGCTTCATTTCTTTGAAGAACCTAGAATTAAAAGAGAGCCCAAGTGTTTTCAGAATGGATTTGTGTTTTAACAGAGAACATTATTATATGTAGAAGTAGTTGCTTTAAAGCGTTGGAGAGGTTGTCCTACAAGAAGTACAAGATTCGTTTCTAGATAGGGAATGAATGACAGGTTTTAATATGATTCACAGCAGTCACTATTTCCTTATTAGTTTTCATGGTAAATTTTAATCAAGTACCAGTAATTTGCATCCTGACATCAAGATAATCCCTTATAGAGATCTATTATGCTTAATACAAAGAGACACTGTGGCCAAATTCCTCAATTTAAAATGGCCTTTTATTCCCCCCTCAAATTAAATAAAACCAAAACCTATGGTACAGTTAAGTAGGAAGGAATTATATTACAGAAGAAGAAGTGAGAAGAATTGAATACAAATACAAGATTTTCTGTAGTTGGATTCGATTATCTACAACAGCAGTTCTTCCAGTTCTTCAACTCAATCACTTTTAAATCAATGGGAAAAAGATAGGAACAACTTTTCGCCAAGTTTGCAATTTAGCAATGATGAAATAGGTCCAAGATTTAGATGAAAGGTTGGTGATAGCTTGTAATTTCCTTTTTTTCCTTCTAAGTAGAAAGGAAAATAGTCTGCAGTACCATGAAGTTAAAAAAAAAAAAAAGGAAAAAAAAAAACAGGAGAAATTTCCTACATTGCATAGCAGTATAGATGTCTATAATCTGAAACTTCCCAAAAATATGGGCCAAAAACCAAATGATAATACAGACCTTTCAATTCTAAATTGAACAATGTTAATGCTTAATGCGTGCATAGTGAGGAGTTTACAAACATTTCATTTTATTCAGCTTTGCATTACTGTGGCAAAGAGAATTGATAAAACAGTGTGGATGACGAACAGCTTATTTTGGTTCACAGGTTCAAGATTCTCAGTCCATTGGTAGCTGACTGCTTAGCTCTAAGCCCAAGGTGAGGCAGAACATCATGGTAGAAGGGCACAGAGAAGGAAAGTAGCCCAGAACATGGCAACCAGGAAGCATAGAGATTGACTCACCAGGGACAAGTTGTACACCCCAAAGGCACACCCACAGTAACCCACCTCCTCCAGCCACTTCCCACCTGCCCACACTTAACACCCATTTAATCCATATCAGTGGATTAATCCACCAAATACATTGGAACTCTCAGCACAATCATTTCACCCCTAAATTTTTTTATGTTGTCTTACCCATAGACTTTTGGAGAACACCACATATCTAAACCATAACATATTTTTATTTTAACTAAAAGTTATATGAATACTTAAAATGTATTATGAGGGGAAGTTATATGTAGTATACTTTCTTGAGGCATACATTTAACAAACATCACATATTTTCCTTCTATGTGAAGTTTTACAACTGAAAGGAAAAAAATGTCTAAATATATTCTTTCTCTGAAATTTTATTCTTAGATAAAATGAGGTGTATGTCTAATTTTAATTTACATTTGAAACTTAGAAACAGATTTTAATTATGCCTTTAATTCCTCTTGTAATGGGAATTAGCAAAAACTTTACAATAATACCACATTATCATAAATATTCATATATTTTGCCAATTACTGAAAAAATTTTCAGCACCTACATTTTCTTTGGGGGATAAAAAGCATGACTTTGTTTTCTAATGGAAAAAAATAGACAAGCAACTTGGGCAACCTGCTTCTCTTTGCTTCAGCAAAAATGGTGAGAACTTTTTCCACTTCTAACAGGCGACTGGTGAAGGAGTGAGTTTCTTCTGTTTAAGGCTATGTCGCACCTGTAATGTATCGGCTATCACGTTCCCGACAGCCCCTGTCATGTGAACTCTTAAAACCGGTTCGATGGAAAACAAACTGCAATGAAAATGTTATGGATGTTTTTTTTTTTTCCTTTTCATAGTTGCCCTTTCCCTTTCTTCTGCTACAAAAAATAAAGATACATATTTCACTTTGGTAGCTTGTTCTACTTAGATGCCAAAGAGATAACATTAAGGTTGAACTATACCCCTTAATCCAGTAAGTAACCCATTGTATGAATATTTGCTCTCCTGTTTGATATGAGCTTTGATTTAGGAAGCAGTTAGGCAGAGAACACTTACTCAGCTGACCCACACCAGGGTATTGTGAATTCATGTATTTTACAGGATGGAGAAAGAATTGTAACCACCTTTTAATGATCTTGCCACATTTATCTGCCAACTGTTGACAAATAATATATATTTTTTTTTCCTGAGAGTAAGTGCTATGAAAATAACAAAAGATCTATATAGCCAGGCAAAATGGTGCACAAACTGTAATCTTTCCAAGGAGGCTGAGATAGGAGGAATGCAAATTCAAGGCCAGCTTCAGCAACTTGGTGAGGTTCTGTCTCAACATAAAAAGAAAAATTAAAAGGGCTGGGTATGTACCTCAGTGTTAAAGCAGCCCTGGGTTCAATGCCTAGTACCGAGAGAGAGAGAGAGAGAGAGAGAGAGAGAGAGAGAGAGAGAGAGAGAGAGAGAGAAGAGAGAGAGAACAAGAAGAAAAAAAGCTATATAAAGTCATGAAGGGAGACGTATCTTGTTTGATCTATTTGACTTCATCATTGCAAGGATATGTGCCTTATCCATTTACTCTCTCAAGTGAAAATAAGAAAGAGAAAACCTTAATCCCAGGGTTTGTCTCCAAACCTTTATTTGAATTAAAATAAGGTCAGATATTTTTCTTACAGAAAGTTAATACAATTTGCCAACCCTATTTGACAGTGAGTTTAGCTTTCTCAATTGACTTGCAAGATGGATATTTTCACATAATGAGTAAATGGTACCACTAGAGAGTTTTGATAAAAAAAAACATGTTTATAATATGTAAAATCAAATAATTTTGTCAACAAAATTCTTTTGAAATCTATTTGAATTAGTGGTATTTAAATACTTGAAATCCTTTTGGTTGTCTCCACAAAAAAGTAGAAGAGATAAAGTTATACAATGAGATGTTACTCCATTCATGCAGAAGGCTAAATCATAGTTCTTTAATGTGCTTCAGCAAATCCCTTTCTTCCCAAAAATGAATGTTTGCAAGTCAGGTGGTTTTCATCACATTACATTCAAAAGGGCCGAAGAGACAAGTTTTCCACTGACTGAGCATCATTATTATTTAGATATATTTCCTCTGTCAACATTGACATTTAACCCACAGAGTATTTAAATAATACTGCCACAGTTCATACTAAATACTGTATGTATACTATTTATTACAAAATTAATTTCATGTATTTATTAGGTAAACATTAAAAAAGGAAAAAACAGAATTATTATTACATTGTTTTATTTTTAACTTATTTATATATGTTTTATAACTATCAAAATTTGTGTTGTAATTAATCATGTCATACTATTGAAGGTAATAAATTCATAAAGAGATAAACAAATGTTTAAGGACACAGAAAAATTGACACTTTACATTTATTTACATTATTAACAGTAAAATATATTTGAGCATAAAAATGCTGAAGTAAAAATATATAATCCATTGTTTTTGAATTTTTTATTACTCTTCAGTAATGAAACACAGGTTCAAAGAGGAAAAAAAATACCATAAAATTCTTAAATCAGTCTAGGATTGTGGCTCATTGGTAGAATGCTTGCTTAGTACATGTGAGACCTTGGGTTCAATTCTTGACACTGCATATAAATAAATAAAATAAAGGTCCATTGACAACTAAAAAAAAGTGTAAAAAATTTCTAAATCTTTCATTTAAAGATTCTTTAGGTGTTCTTTTAGCATATAATAAATGTATTATATCTGCATGGTAAGTACAAAGCACTTTCTAGGCGTTGTTTTAAATTTCTAGTATTTATTATATGTAATTTTCAATGTAAATCTTTTTGTATTATTTTTAAAGAATTTAATATATTTGAGCATAAAATATAGACAGAACTTCAGCCCATTACCTTCAGCGGTTGGTCCAGTACAGTATTACATGTGATTACTTAAATAATAATTAATTAACTAATTAATTAACAGTCACACATTCTACATGGCCACACTTTAGACCAATCAGGTAGCCGAAATTTCATCATCACACGAGGTTCTATTGCAGACTGGTCTGAGGGTATTGTTTTTGCTTCAGCATTGATTTCTTTGGAAAGGATATGAAGCTACATTCTTCCTTTGGCAACATACATGCTTCTTTTAAATTTTATTTTCCTTAAACATGAAGAGATATTTGAAGAATTTTTAAAATACAAGCGTATTCAGAAAGTTTCTGAATTTATATATTGGTCCTTATAACTGAAATTCATTTTAATTAAAAAATTTGTGATGAGTTTTTGTGAGTTTTGTAGACCTATCAATGTTTAAGTCATGAACAGTTTATTATCTTCGTTCAGGTGCGTACCTTAGAGTTATCCACAGGGTGACCTGCCAGAAGAGATCACCTCTAAATGATCTTATTTTTACTAATTTATAGTTCTCAATAGATATTAATGTGAAAACAAGCAACATTTGTTTTATAGTACCCATCCTCATTAAGTTCTCTAGTAAATAAATTGCAAGGGCAAAATAATCCTTTTTACCTTAGAACAAAAGCTAATCACTAGCTGTGATTATAAAAAAGATACTGCCCCTTTTTAGGGAATGATACCATTAGGAACATAAAGAGTTTGGAGATGTATGGGTGACATTTGGTATCTGAAGGAAAATATGATTTAAAAAAATCTTCACAATATTACTACTGATATAAAATTGTCAGAGTATATTTATAGTTAACAATACAAGTCACATAAAAATATAATCAAATTTTCCAAGTATAGCTATAAAGGCATTAGCTTTGTGTTTTCTCATCCCCCAAAGTCTGAGTATAAATAAGTTCTTAAAACTATAAAAAGAAGTAATCTAAGCTAATTTTAATGAAACAATAAGCATTCAAATGATTTCATGCTTTATTTTCCACGAGGTTGATGTGTCTTCTGTTTATCCTATCATTATGCTAAACAATAAATAAAACTAATTAATCTTTATTCTTCTACCCACTTAGTGTTTTTAAATGCACATTTATGATAGAACACTTTTGAACTCATAAATATTACAAAGATAAGGGGGAACAATGACCATATCCCTCACCCTGTTCACCATATCTGTTAATGCTTTACGTTTATATGGTACATTTGTTGCAATTAATGAATTAATATTGATACATTATCTTTAACCAAAGTCATAATTCATTCAGATTTTTCCAGTTTTAAATGAAATTCCTCTTTTGATTCAGGATTGCATCCAGGTCATACCTTATGTTTAATGGCCCTCTCTCTATGAGCTGCCCTCATTTGCAATGGCATCTGAGCCTGGCCTAGTATTTAATGACTGAGCGCTTTAAGAAGTATTGGCCAGTTTTTGACAGCATGCCTTTTCATAGGTCTTATCTGAGATATGTCTGGTAATTAGACTGGTGCTCTGTGGTTCCAGGAGTAAGACCACAGAAGTCAGTTCATTCTAATCCCTTGATACCAAGAGATGCACCATCAACCTGATTTCACTGTTGATATTGATCCTGATCACCTAGCCGAGGTAGTCAGTGTTGACCCCGTCACTTTTTTAAACATAAGGAAAAAGAGGTGTCAAGTTCAAAAACTCAAGTTAAGTACTCAAATCAAAAAAAAATGAATCCAAAATTAGAGGGTTAAAAGTGAGAGAAAGAGAGAAAGGGAAAGGGGGTGGAATTCAATCAAAATAGAAGAAAGATCTTTGGACTAGATGAGGAGGATGGGGCAGGTGGGGAAAGGAAAAGATATAAAAAAGAACAGCAACTCAAGATGATAATTTATTTACATTACAGTTGTGGTTTTCATTGCCAGCAAGCCACATATATACTACATATGATGTAGTCACAGGCATGTGAATCTAGTTCTACATTTGATTAAATGTCAGCAATTGGGAATCTAGACGAGTTAAATTCTCTATAAAACTTCAAACAGGCTTCTATCCTGTGTCAAATATGTTTATTTACATGTTAAAATATATTCAAATGATTTCCTGTGAAGAAAACTGTGAAATTTTCCCACTTAAATTTACTGCAGCAACAAAGCCCTTTGGGATTATAGCAAAGGCAAACTCAGAAGCTTCCAAGAGCAAGTGAAAATCCTTTGTATCAGAAGTTGCTAGGCAAACCCTGGGGACCTTCCTGCTGAGGAGGCCCAGCATTTCCAACAATAGAGTTAATCCCTGACCACTTTTACCTTCATTTTATCACAAGTAGGACCAGAGCTAAGATGAAATACCACTCTCTGAAGAACGTGACATTGGCATTCATGGAGATCTTGCCCAGAAAGATTGATTGGATATAAGAAGATGAGTAATTCTAAATTACTGTATCCAATGGCAGATACCAGAATAAATGGGTTAGCATGCTAGATAACAATGTCCATAATTGTTTTGATTAATTTTACCCACTATTTACAATGCACATTTCTTATTAGCTTAACACAGCAAGCATGGAAGTATTTGATATTTTCAAATGACTAATTCAGTCATTTTTTATTAGTCCTTTTCAAGGAAAGTCATTAATTGAAGAGGAAACTCTCTGGGCCTTTTCAGAATATGATTGTTACTGATATCTAGGAGTGTATACATGATTGATTAGCATCCCCTCAATTAGACATAGTGATGTATATATATATCAAAGTTATGCTGTATTAACAAAAATACTATAAAACTTAGGTTCAGAACTGCCATAAGATGTTGAACAAGTTGCCCCAAGTAACAGACATTTGTTTTATTTCTCCTTGAGTCTCTGGAGACTACTTGTTTATAGTAGAAACTTCAAAAATGATTCTTAGATAATTGAGGAAATCATATTGTCTAGTTGCTTAATAAAATAATAAAAATGCTACATGTAAGTAGGATTGATTGACAAATTTGATTAGCGTATCATCAAAAATTTGTATAATATTTACTATATTAAATACTAATGGTGTGATGCTTATAATGGGTATGGCTAATGATCCATATTTCAATCCTTTAAGAGAATAAACTAGGTTTTAATTCAAAATAAGCATAAAGAATAGAATTACAGGACAAAAGCAAACCTAAAGAGAAAAATGAATTGTTAAGCCATTAAAAGAACATACATTGAGGTCATTTCTCCAGATAGTGGAAGAGAAAATACGGAGTTGGTAAAAACAACAAGTCTACATACTCTTGTTTCAGACCACATCAGAAAACCATCTAAGGCAAACAGAAAAATCACTTCAGCTTATTGCTTCCCTAAGTAGGAATGTGAGGTTTGTTTGCTGACTTCAAAGGCATTGCTATTTGAAAAGTTTTCAAAAAAATTAATATTTTAGTGAGTTCTTTAGGCCCCTAGCATATATAAATTTGAAATCTTAAATTACACAAGAATCTTTTTTAACATTTTTATTTTCATTTGTCAAATAATACAATCAAATGCAGCAACCAACATGGCCATTATCTCAGAAACTGGAGGGGTGCCATGGGGGTATGGGGGGAGAAAAGACAAACAGACACACATAGAAAAGGCTGGACCTAGAGCTAGCTCGGCATGATTATTATATAGGATTTGTCATCAAAGGTTATTCACGAGAAAGCAGAAAAGAAGACAGACTTGAAGATTGCAGAGAAACTTGTGAGACTTGAGGTCATATTGCTAAACCCAGAATTTTCTATTCCCGGGCATTGGTGCCCTACCTGAAGCTTGCAACTGACATAGTTCTGCATCTTTGTAAGTAACCTTCTCAGGAAAATGTCACATAGCAACCGGGCCATCTTCACCTGCACGTTTGCACAGGAAGTTCCCAATGCAACATAGTCCTGAGATAGTCAGAAGCCATGGTATCTCCCCACTTTTTTTATTTTTTAAGAATAAGTGATGAGCTATTATTTGGCGTTGTGAGACTTTTCAGAAGATGTGTCATCCTATTGCTATAACACAAAAGAGTATTAGTAGCAAACACATAATTCCAAAAATGTCATGCTGGCTACAAATATATTTGTGTTAGAACAGCAAGATAAAATGCTTCTCGGTGGGATTGGGAGAAAGATAAAAAGTCACTTGATGGACACTTTGCAAGAAAATAATGACAGGTTACACCCTATGGACTTACATTATCACATCTAGGATATTCACGAGAGAAGAAATGATCTTGTGGATCCCATATGGCTTGCTAAAAAAAAAAAAAATGCTTGATGATTTAAAAGTTTTTGATCCTTAAAATATGTTAAAACATACAAAAACAGTGAAAGGCAACCCCCAAACTAGAAAAAAATAATTACAAACCATTATAAATCACAAATCTGATAAATAGTTAATATCCAAAATTCATAAAGAACATCTACAAGTCAGTATCAGAAAAAAAAAAAAAGCCTGACTTGAAAATGCTCAAAAGACTTGAATAGACATGAGTATGAAGAAGGCATAGAAATGGCCAATATGTATAGGAAAAGGTGCTCTGCTTCACCAGTAATCAGGAAAGTGCAAATTAAAAACACTGTGAGAAGCTTGCCTCTAATCCCAGTGACTCTGGAGGCTGAGGCAGGAAGATCATGAGTTCAAAGCCAGCCTCAGCAACTCAGTGAAACCCTGTCTCTAAATAAAATACAAAATAGGGCTGGGAGTGAGACTCAGTGGTCTAGTGCCCCTGAGTTCAATCCCTGGGACCAAAAAAAAAAAAAAAAAAAAAAAAAAAACAAACCTGTGAGATATCACCTTACACCTATAAAAGTAGCTATTATCAAAGAAAGATCAGAGAACAAATTTGGCAAGGATTTTTCCTTTAATGAAGTGTTGGTTGGTATAGCCACTACGGAAAAAATAATAAATCATCCCAAACAAATTAGAAGTAGTTTACTATTTGATCCAGTCATCTTTCTTCTGGGTATACACCCAAAATAAATGAAATCACCAGCTTGTAAGTGCACTTCCCTGTTCTTTGAATAATTATTCACAGTTGCTGAGATGTGGAAATAAAGTAAATGTCATTGAATGATAAATAGATAAGTAAAGTATATATACAATGGAATATCATTCAGCCTTAAAATAGAAATCCTGTCAGTTGCCACAATATGGATAGATCTAAAGAACATCATGTTAAATGAAATAAGTCACATACAGAAACAAATAACACCATTTTATATACGTGTGGTAATATAAATATATGAAATACAAAGCAGTGGCAGAAATGAAACAGTGTCTCACACACACACACACACACACACACACACACACACACACACCTGTAGGTCTTTCATATCTGTGAGTTCCACATCTTTAGATTCAACCAAGAATGGATGAAAATATCCAGAAAAAATATCATATCAGGATAAAATATTTACAGACTTTTAATTGCTTAATTCTATTACCTATTTTGAGTTACTTTATGCGTATTGTGAAGTATTCTTCAGAGTGTATTGTTTTATAATGGATATTCAATTGTTTCAGTACAATTTAATGGACAGTCATTTCCCCCAGAATTGTTTTTATAACTTCATCTGATATAAGTTTCCACATATGTGTGGATGCATTTCTGGACTCTCTTCTGTTCCTTTTGTCTACTTGTTTACCACCCTGCTTTGATTACATGAGCATCATCATTAAGGATTGAAATAAAGTTAACTAGTGTGGTTTCATGACTTTGTCTTTCTTTTCAAATTGCTTTGATTATGCACTATTCTTTGAATTTCTACTTGAATTTTAGATTTCTCATAATTTCTGTAAAAAATCTTGTTTCAATTTTTATTGGATTGGATTGAAAAAAAAAAAAATATATATATATATATATATATAAATTTGTGTAACACTAACCACATTATTCTTCTCACCATGAATAAGGTCCATTACTCAACATACTTAAGTTTTAATTTGATTTTCTTCACAACATATTTTGGCAGATTTATAAACAGAATTCCACAAATGAAATTCATAGTTATTTTAATTTCAGATTACTTATTGTGTTATATAGAAATACAATGATTTTTCAATATTGCTTTTTTTGCAGCCTCAGTAAATTTATTTTTCAGTTATAGTAAGTTCATTTCTTAGATTCTATACATTGACAACAATTCCATATGCAAATAAATACATTTTCGATGCCTCATTTCCAATCTGGATGTGTTTTTTTTTTCTTGTCTGATTGCACTGGACAGAAATTTTAATTCAAAGTTGAATAAGAGTTGTCTGTGAAAATAGTTGTTGCCTTCTAGTCTTATAATTTCTCATAATTGTATTTTATGTTTGAGGAAGTTCCCTTTTATTTTTGGTTTTCTTAGAGTATTAATAAGAAGAGATGCTGCATTCAAAATATGTTTCCAACTTAATTGAGATAATTATTAAATGGGAATAAAACTAACAAGCCATCAAATATGTTATAGGTCTTGAAAAAGATGAGCAATTGTGGTCAAAGGAAAAAACAAAGATATGTATTAGAAAAAACAATGTCTGAAAACTCTCTATTTTTTGTGTTTAAAAACTATAAATGACATATCCATGAGGTTCAACAAATCTTTCACAAGAAACATGAGGAAAAATATTTTCAGCACATGTAATCAAATTGATAAATCTCTGATACGAGGAATATGTAAAAAGCAGTCAAAAACCAATATAATGCATTACATAGAGAACAAAGATATTGATGAAAGTAAATGTTTCTTTGAAAATAATAAAAGGAACGAAATTACAGCACGATACATATGGAAATGGGAAAAAAATGTTAACTGTCAATTCTATGCCCATTGAAAGCCTTTCAAACTTATAGGGAAACAGAGTCCTTTCATCATACAAAAAGCTGAGAAAATTTATAATCAGTAAACCACACTCTGAAAAAGATTTAAAAATGTGTTTTCCTTAGGGAAAAAAATAATATTAATTGAAAGCTGACAGTACAAGAAGAGTGATGAATATTGGAAATTGGAACAGTGTGTAAATATTTTTTATCTTATTTTTTAAAAAACAGCTTAGCATTTAAACAAACAAATAGCAGTAAATTGTGGGTTTATTCTGGATGTGCAATTTTAGTGTAGGACACTGCCGTATAAAGCTAGGAATAGGGGGAAATGGAAGTCTATCACCAAAAGGTTCTTATACTGTACATTAAGTTGTAAGTCTCATGAAGCTTGACTGTGATAACATCAGAATGCGTGGTGCACAACAGTGAAGCTCCACCTAGTGTATCAGAACAAGTGACTGTTAAACAGTAAAAGTGTGAGTTTAGAATGGCACCATGAGGAGTGGAAGTACTATGCTTTATGATGCTGCCTGTAAACTAAAACATTGAATCGTGTATAGTGTCGCTCAGCAGGGACTAGCAGGGAAATATATAATTTATATACTGGAGAGGATCATCTGTCATGATTATATGTTTAGGTTTCGGGTGGAGGTGAGTATATCTAGAACTTGAGGAATTCACTGGGCTCCCTCTTAGTGATTCCAGGTCTGGTGAAACATTGGAATGGCATTTTTGACAACTATGGCCACACCAAAGCATGAAAACTAGGGTTGTAGTCTCTCAGGATTTGAAATCTGGGTGACCCTACTGTGCACTCCACTGAGGGAAGCAATTCATGAGAGTACCTATGATTTATGTGAACAGAATATTGGTTGTAAAGCAGGTTAAAGCTATCAGTAAAGGTCTTAAGACTAGCTAAAGGTTTGGATGATATTTGTTCCTCTATCCTTCCTGCCTTAATATATTTTAGAGTGTGACAAGTCACCACATGAATATGATTAATGTGGGGGATGAACTGATTTGGGTGTAACAGGGAGTTATTTGTATCAGGGGCTTATGGTACTATGGTATGTTAAGCACAAAGGCATTTATTTGGGAACTTACAGCTCAAATTCCAGGAAAACAGATTTCAGTAAAAAACAAAATGTATTTCCATAGGAAGGGGGTTAAAATATTCTTTCAAGATTATAAATGGGGATTTTATATAAGCCACATATATTGTTTGTCCATAATTACAGTTAGAGGATAAATTTACTTCTAGACTGATCCAGCCCAGATAAGCTGATTCCATATACTGTTTTAAGAAAGAGTTTAGTTTATATTATCCTCAGGATGTCTGTGGTCAACAGATGACTCAGATGACTTTCTTTGGCCATGGCAGTAAGATCCTAAAGTGTTTGTCGAAGCTGGACAGAGTCTGGTTCAAAAATGGAGTAACTACTGTCAACTTTCTTTTATATAATCTTGAAATGAGAAAAATAATTCTTTTTTCAAAGTTTTCATCATGGACTGACAAATTACTCTTCAAAATATGGACCAATGTAGATAATTAACAACAGAGTGACAAGCTAATTCTTATTGGAAAAATACTCCCTTTACTTCTCTTGATGAGAGTTATCATCATGATACTGGCCAGACTGAGAAAGAGCTGTTCATTTGTTTGTATTTTTGGTGCTGGAATTGCCAAATGAAACAATTTTTTTCTATTTGTTTATTCTCAATACTCTTAACAAATACAAATTCTATTATTATTTAATTATTCATAAATGTGCAAAAAACTAAGATATCCTTACAATAATTAGTGATAATAAATTCGGATGATCCTATATAGCCAATTTTGCCACTTAATATGGGGAAACATAACTTATTTTAAATTTTTATTTAACTATGGAATTAATTAAGAGGACTTTCTTTCACTGGTATACTTTTTCTAGATTTTCCGAATGTATGAATCTGAAAAAGTACATACTTAAATTATTATTTTTAAAAATTGAAAATTATTGAATGAAAATTATTACTTAGGAAAATTGAATATTATTGTATAATATGTGTGTTATACCATGGTACATACTGCTAATAAAATAATGAATTGAAATCACAGTGAGTTGATAGAAATATGAACTGTCTGAAATTTGTTCTCATATAACATTAACACACACTTTACCATGGTAAAAAACCATGGTAAAAGAGTAATACACACCTTACCATGATAAAAGAGGATTATACTTGATCTGTACTTTGATGTTGTCTTGTTAAACAGATAAATTTTCTAAATATAATAGGTTCATGTACACTCTGTCTTTATTGTTTGTAGTTCTGTTGCATCTTTATTTCAGATGTGCATAGGTTATTTTCTTTTGGACTGTAAGTACTTTGATGGAGTTACAAATTGGGAGCATCCCAACTCAGGGTACAATAAAAATAACTGTTTATTGAATTTTAAACAACTATATTGACCAATTTTTTTCCACCAAGTGGTTTATTTATAAAATGATTTCCCTACTTCAAGTTAAATAAAACCAAATGCTTTCAATAATAACAAGCATTTTATATTAAAAGCCTCAGAAGTCAAAATTCTTATTGAACATGTATTTTAAATGATTGTATAATCTGTTAAATATTTTGTTGTCTCAATATAACTTTTTAAACCTCTTTCCAGTAGACTTACCAAAATTATCATTAATTAGTTAAAATACTATATATTTATAAAGAACATTCATGATGAAAGAAGCTGAAGATTACTTTCCTTTTTAAACTGGTAAAATGATAAACTCTTTAACTTGAAAAGGAAAGTTTGCAGTTTTATATCTAATTAAATATGCTGATAACTAATTACTCATTTTAATAATTAATAATCATTTATTATTAATTAGGATATATAATTGAATAACTTAACAGATTTTGTTATTAGTAATTAATTATCATTTATTATTAATGAGGATATAGAGAGGTTCTAATTACTATTTAAAATCAGCTTTCTTTTATTTATAAATATATGCGCAGAACCAGCTATTTGGTTGGTTACTAGCATATAAATAGTGTTATATAAATTATTCTGAGTTAGGACACTACTATAATATTAAATTTAAAATAAATTAAATGTAAAGTTAAATTAAATTAAAATTAAATAGAATTAAAATCAGAATAAAATTACAGTTTATATTGTCTTTATATTGACTTGTAAATTTTTACATTATACTATCATACGAGATGGTATTTATACTTATACTACTATATTGTTATATTCATTTGATTCTTAGATGACCTTCATGTTGCCAATGAAAACTTGTAAGATAAAGAAACATAAGCCAAAATATGATAATCTAATGACACTATTTTCACTAATCTGAATATAAGGGGGCATAGATTCTGAAAACACAAAATGAAAAAAAGTAAAACAACTTACAATGAATCTACTCCAAAGAACCTCAAATTAGTAGGTTAATTTGTGAAGAATACTTTTAAAAGCCTTTACACCAGGAAAATTTCTGAATAACCTCAATGAACCAAATTTTTATAAACACCTAAATGAACAGAAAGAAGAATGGATGAAATGGCAGTTCAGTCTAAGACATTTTCCCCGTGTCTGTAGTATTTTATTGAGTTAATTCAGATATGAGGGTATTAAAAATGGGATGGCACATACTTGAGAGTTTGTTAATAACTTGCAGGTGATAAAACCACAAAAGCATCTGTCCCAGAAATAGAAAACTAATTTGAGCATGTGTCTTGGAAATGGTTGAGTTGGTTTGAGCCTTAGAGCAAAGAAAGAAAACTGAAGCCAATTCTGTTACCAAATTCTATGATGTGGCCTAGAAATACTGAAGCCTCCTTCAATATTTGAAATGAACATTTTGAAAAACATGGCTGCTGTGCTGCTTCCAGTAAGCATGCAATTGGATTGAAATCGTGCCTTCCCTACAAGGTATGTACTCCTGATTTTTAAGTTATATACATACTAATTCCATTAAACAGGAAAACTTCTAATTTGCCAGTACCTTCCTCAAGTTTGAAAATATATTTAAGTCTTCAAAATTTGGAAATCCCTTTACCAACCTTAGCTCTTTCTAGAAAAAAAAAAAATCGTAGAAGTTCTATGCAGGTGGGAAACACATAATTCCTGACCACACATCTCCATTTGCTGTTTTGATCAAGGAGTTACCCACAAAATTGTGACTCTCTAATTTCTACATTGGCAAGTGTTACTCTATTTATTTCGGTGTTAGACCAGCAGTCCTGTCCAACACTATGAAACTCTTTGTCCTCAATAGAAATACAGTCTTGATTCATCCTCTTTTTTTTTTATTTTCAGTTAATGCAATAAGAATAAAACATGAAGTTTGTCTCTACCACTCAGATAATTTGTGTATTTGCAAAGAATTAGCCTGGAACAATTTGTTAAGATTTTTATTTGAAAAAAAAGTAATTATTCTTCTTATAGAAAACAAAATAACAGAAAGAACAATTCAAAAGAAAGAAATCTGATAGAGAAAAAGGTGACTTTGCCCCCGGGGCAAATATTTGGCACCATTCAAGTGAAGATGTTCTTCTTTATTTGAGACTCTTTGATAACAAACACCATGTTCTGAACATATAATTTCTTGACATATCCACCTTAAAGTGCCCGGTGATGGCCACCAAACCCAGAAGCATATACTTCTGTACACCTGTCAACTTTTCTTCAGGTAGAAATCTATCAATATCTAGAATACTGTATATAATTTTTGTGACGTACATTTTTCTCAATACCACTTAAAATGAGATGAAGAATCATTTCAACTCTCTCACAAGAGGGAGCACTATGCAGAATTACCAAAATTCACTTTATTTTCTTGTATATAGATAAAAACCATAGACTATGAGTCGAATGCAGAATTTGGTATAATTCTATGCCTCTGAATTCAGTAGTTCCTTCTGTGGCAGAACCTGCTACTTTTATACTCAAAACAGATGATGATAAATTTTTAGATTGTCTATAGTGACTGTGGTGAAAATATGCATCCCACCAGGATCCAGTATAAAATATTCCACTCTCTAGCCTTCATGATAGGTAAAAGTAGACAATAAAATGTACATGAAGTCATTAAAGTCTTACTCTTTCTACCCCATTTTTCTTTCTTCTTAAGAACACATACCTGGTGGCTGGTACTACTTCAGTTACATTACCATTATACATCATATGTCAAGGACAGTGAAGATGAGACACAGAAGCAGCATGTGATATTGATGATCTAAATGAAAAAAAAATATAAAAGAGTAAAACTTTATTGAAAATAAGTATTTATCGTAGGACTCTGGAATGGAACTAGATTTAGATGATGATCTCGTATTTCAGGTCATGGGAGCACTGATTTCATTTAATTAAACATTCTTATTGAGGGAGTTGTGTCCGAACTAATTGGTAAAGTTTGATAGAATGCAAAGATTATGCATCAACTGCCATTACAAATTATATCCCGTAGTTTTATCCAATGATGGAAAGTTGGGAAGGGCAAATCTGATAGGGAATTATCTCACGAACTAGTCTGATGGACCTAGATTTACAATAAGCTATTTTATTGCAGCTACAAAAACCCCTGAATTCATGTCTAAGAAAATAGTCCACTCTCAGAAAACCTTTCATTTCAACCCATATTGAGAAGTCAAAGCAGCTCTATTTGATTGATGGCTCAGAAAGAGTTATCAGAGTGACATGGCTGCCAGGTTCAGGATTATTTTCATCAGCTGAAAATAAAGACACAGCCAAGGTTCAGATCTAAGGAGGTAACACTCCAACTCATATCTATGGACCTCATATTCCTTACCTTGTTCAATTTGACTGACATAGATCCTAATTAAAATTATTGCTAGCTGAGGGCTGGGGCTATGGCTCAGTTGGCTCAGTGGTAGAGTGCTCATCTGGCATTCTCGAGGCACTGGTTTGATCCTCAGCACCACATAAAAAATAAAATAAAGATATTAGTTAGTTAGTTAGCTGGCTGACTGGCAAGTAGCAACCAAAATAGAGAAATGATTTGCAAATATCAAGAATATTAGGATAAGTAGTTCCATGAGTCAACTTAGTATGTGACCTGGAGAACCACCAGGAACACTTCAAGCATTTGGAAGGATGAAACATGCAAGAGGGATTTCATAATTTGTGTAGCTCTAGAGGTGAGCACTCACTGTTGGGGGTAATTAAAGCCAGACAGGGTTTTGGTTTAAATCAACTCTCCATTAGAGCTATGGAAACATAAATGGACTGACTTGGGAGTTAATTATTTCTTGTCACTGAAAGAAAGCATGAGAGTCTAAATCCCAGGGTTAGAAGTTGGCTTTCTAAGAGATTTCAACTAGAGACTGACTGGAAGTTTCTCTTTCCATTATTTAAAAAGAATTATTGAAAAACCTGGCAAATCCCTAGAGCATTTCTTTAAATAACTCTCTTCTTTTAAAATTAAATATAATATATGCAAAGAAAACTGCACAAATCATAAACATAGTTTGATGAATTTTTCAAGTGAACATAACCACATTACCACCAAAGAATGAAATATAAACATTGTCAGTAACCCAGGCACCACATGTGAGATAGGAATAGACACCTTTGGTTAACATACCTTCAAAAACTAGCCACGATTTTGATTTCTATTTTTATAAATTAATTCTACCAATTTAGGACTTTTAATAAATGGAACCATACAGAGCGTATCATGTGTGTGTCTGTGTGTGTTTGTGTGTGTGTGTGATTTCTTTGGATCAATATTATATATGAGACTCATTTGTGTTATTGCATTTATCAAAGTGTATTCCTTTTACTATTCAGCTATCTTCCAACATTGCACCACTATCTATGCACAATGTGGTTGTGTCCAGTTACAGGCAATTAAAAACAGGCTACTGTGATCAGTCTCATCTTTCAAGGCATATATAAGCACATTTCTGTTTGTATATATGTAAAAATGAAACTGCTGATTAATAGATTGGCTTATCTGTAAGTTCAGCATTTTTAGATATTGGCAAATAGTTGATTTCAAGGGGAACATTTTTGTGCCTCCAACTACTCAGTTAAACTAGCAAGGAACCCCGACAACCCTTTTTGTATCCATATTTATTCACATTTATTTTATTTTTTTAACATTTTTTTAGAGAAAGAGAGAGAGGAGAGAGAATTTTTTAATATTTATTTTTTAGTTTTCGGTGGACACAACATCTTTATTTTATTATTATGTGGTGCTGAGGATCAAAATCAGCACGCTGCTTATGCCAGGTGAGCTCATTACCTCTTGAGCCACATCCCCAGCCCCCACATTTATTTTAAATTGTGTCTATTTACTCATACTGCCCTAGAACTGAGGAATTGGTATTCATGAATCCGATTTTGGCTTGACCCTGATGAAGTCATATTTGTCCCCTCTGAATCAAGAAGACATGGTCATTAGAAACATGATCTACCTCCTTCTGGCTTCTGCGTTCCTGAGAACCTACAGCCGTTTGTCCACACTGTCCAACACCTACCTCCTGGCTCTCCTCTCCTCTTCTAGCCTCCCCACCTGAGGGCTGACACACCATATGCACTAGGGGTGGCCTGAGAGTTGGCAGAGGTCTATCTGGGACATGCAGGACTCCGCACGATGTGCATAACAAGCTATGGAACTGAAGGGCTCCAGATGTGGGGAAGACCAAGGCCAGCTGGAGTACAAAGGCTAAAGAGTCTAAGAGTTCTGTATGCAGACTGGGAAGCTCAGGGTCCTTAAGAAGCTATATTTTTCATGGTAGAAGAACATAGAATATTGTATTTACATGTACAACTTCATAGGTTTATTATAAAGGCTTGATTGCAGATTATATTGGTTTCAATTTGTACTCTCGCTCCAGTTCCATCGAATATTAGGAATATCCTGTTTTCCCCCATGTATTACAATACATGAGAAAGAAGTAAAGAAAACCTCTTATGTAAGTAGTGGAAGTATATTTTAAATACCTATTATGAATTTGATGTGTTCATCGTGACTCACTAGTGTAGAACAGGGCACAGTTTGTTTTTCTTTTAGTTAATTATTTGAAATAATTTTGTATAGGCTAAACAGACAATGTGGAACATAAAGAAGAACAAAACCAATTTTAAGATACATAAAGAGAAACATAAAATTTAACTACAGACACACTAACACAATCTGACTTTTAATGTTCCAAACAGTGAAATATACTTCACACATAGGTGTATACATTTCTAAAAATTATTTGAGTACATTTCAGGTCTGTGCATTTCATAGTAGACTATGCCCCAATAAAAATTTTGAAATTAAAAAAAAAATGTTTGATTACTATATTATTCAAGTTCTGGTATCAATAGTAGCTGTTTCGCCCTTTGCTAAAGAGCATTCATTTTCATTATTATCAACCCTGTAAAAGAATAATGGGGGTCTAGGTTGTGGCTCAGTGGTAGAGTCTTGCCTGGCAAGTGTGAGGCACTGGTTTTTATTCTCAGCACCACATACAAATAAATAAAAATAAAGATCCATTGACACCTAAAAAAATGCATAACTTTACTAAAAAAAAATTAAAAAGAATAATGGATTCCCTAAAATTTGAAAGTGTAGATCTTACAAACTGTCCTTAACCGTTTTGTTGCACTGTTTTTTTTTCCTTTTCTCTTTTTTGGTACCAGGGATTGAACTCAGTGCTCAGGGGTACTCGACCGCTGAGCCACATCCCCAGCGCTATTTTGTATTTTATTTAGAGACAGGGTCTCACTGAGTTGCTTAGTGCCTGGCTTTTGCTGAGGCTGGCTTTGAACTTGTGATCCCCTTGTCTCAGCCTCCTGAGCCGCTGGGAGTACAGGCATATGCCACCACTCCAGGCTGAATTTGTTTTCAATATAATATTTCCATGGACCAAACACAGCAGTTAAATTAGAGTTGATGATAGAGAAAATTTTAAACATTTCATAGTCCTTTCATTTAAGGATAATCATGCTAATCCATGTAACTTGAAGCTATGTGTTTTGATGATCTTGTTTTCAAAACCATTTTTAAAATGATGCAAAATACATTTTTGAGGGAAAGAAATATATAGTAAAAGTATGAATGTTTAAGGGATGAGTATTAGGACTGACTGAAAAGGAAAATATCGGAATCCTTGAGTGAGCTGCCTGGTGATCAGGAATAAGAATTCAGAAAACTTGCCAGTTTTAAATGCCCCCCTCAGCACACTTCCTTCCTGACCTGTGTTCTGTCCCTCTTCAGTATGTTCCTGGCATGATTCAGTGCCTGAGAAGTCGATTCTTACTATCTTACCGCCAGAGGGGAGTGAAATCCACAGTTACCCTTGGCAACTGCAAGCAGATGATAGGAGAAGAACACAGCCTAGACAACCTGGGGGAACAAAGGAGCGCAGAGTTTGGAAGGTTGCTGTGAACATAGGAGAAAAAATATAGAAAGTCCACATCTCATTTGTTATAGGAGGCTGCAAGTTGTCTCTTCTGTCCTTCCATTGATCCATTTGTCAAAAGAAGCAAAGTACAGTACTTTTTATGCCATGGACATATTGTGACAAGATTTGAATTTAGCGTTATTGATTTTCCGAGGTTGGTGGCTGTGTCTTTCACCTGTAGTCAAATGTAGCCCTTGGCTTATCCTCCTTCTCCTGCTGTTAGTTCTTATTTCCCTGCATGATTGAGAGTTTTACCACTCGGAAGAAATATTATTTTTAGTAATTTCAAATATAGACTTTAGTGATAAATGGGGCAAAAGGAGACCATATATTTTGATTTGATTGTGTTGAGTACCTTTTCAGAACTTATAAATTTGAAGGGTACATTTTATTGAAATGCTATGAAATCAACACTAAAATGATGACTAACCATCTGAACTACAGATTTATTTAAATCTTTAAATCAAAAAAGCATAATTTTAAGCATTTAATTAATCAATTGCATGTACATTGTTCATGTTGCTTATAAAAACAAATTATAAAATATATGGTATATTTAATTTCATATAGACTCTTTGGGATACATTTTCAAATATTTAGAGTTTTTATCATGTAAACTTTTCTTTATCTTCTATCTACAATTTCAGTGTAAACCTATGTTCTTAATAAGCATTCGAGTTGAATTTTTTAAAGTAATGATTTTTACTAATATAATTCAACAAAATAATAATATTTTAGTAAATGCAATATATCTGAAATATATTTCATTTTATGACTTTCAGGAAGAAACACAAACCAATATAAATGAAATGTCCTTTTATTTATTTAATAATTTGGCATGAGTAAAGTATATTACACACACGCACACTCACACACACAAACATACGCAAACACTCATGCACACACACCCTACTTGGAAGAGATTTAATTTAAACAAAAGAATCTTGTTAGGTCTGGGGT
Source organism: Urocitellus parryii (assembly GCF_045843805.1). Classification (NCBI taxonomy): domain Eukaryota; kingdom Metazoa; phylum Chordata; class Mammalia; order Rodentia; family Sciuridae; genus Urocitellus; species Urocitellus parryii. The sequence continues at coordinate 10,882,283 of NC_135540.1, read as the reverse complement.
TGTGGCTCAGAGAGGTTGTGCCTCTAACGTGTGAGACCCTGGGTTTGATCCTCAGCACCACATAAAAATAAATAAGTGAAACAAAGATATCGTGTCCAACTACAACTAAAAAATAAATATTTAAGAAAAAAATTTTTGTTTAAAATTTTACATTTTAATTAAAATATCACATTTCATCATTTGAACAAAATTGTGATATCTTTATGAATTGCTTTAAACTTAATCAAGTTTCTATACCAATCACCCCCCAAAAAATCTTTTTCTATATAGCAATGAAAAGCTGCACAATATTAACTAGTTTTAAAATATTGCCATAGAATAGGTCAAAGATAATGAGATCATAATCCATTTTTAAAACAACATTTACTAACCTTTTAAGGTTGAGCACTATGCCCTGAATAATAAAAGGATTGTTATTAAATTTTTAAGTTTTCTTGCTATGTTTTACGTGACATGATTTAACCTCTGGTAATGAAATTAAGGTAATAATGTATGGCTATTTTCTTGTGTGATTCCACTGCATGTGCCCTTGGGGGAAAAAAAATCAAACAATATCTTCTTTAGTTCTTTCTTTTTTTGTAGCAGAAAAGCACATCAGAATAAGATGTGCAGACATATTGAAAATCAGATGCACACTTCACCCTTTCTTTCCTTGTCACTCTTAGAGTTCCTTAAGAATCAGCTTTAGGTCCTCTTCCCTTTCATGCTTTCCAGCAATACTGTGTTCACACCTCGTTCACTACACTTTCTTTTTTTTTAACTTTTTTTTATTGGTTGTTCAAAACATTACAAAGCTCATGACATACCATCTTTCATACATTTGACTCAAGTGGGTTATGAACTCCCATTTTTACCCCAAATACAAATTGCAGAATCACATCGGTTACACATTCACATTTTTACATAATGGCGTATTAGTGACTGTTGTATTCTGCTACCTTTTTCTTAAGTCTTATGCTGCAAATCACATGCCACCCCTTGTCCTCTTGTCGCTTTGGTCTGTGTTCACATGTCTCCAGACATCTCAAGCTCAGCTTATGACTGAATCAGTGTATCTCCCCAGTGTATGTATGTTAAAACCTGATGGTTTCAGGAACTGAGGCCTTTGGGAGGTGATGGGGTCCCCAGGGAGGACTCTAATGAACGGATTAGTGCTCTTCTGAATGAGACTTGGAAAAAAGACCCTAGTCCATTGTGCCCCACAAGGGAGAGCGAGAAGACTGTCATATATAAGAAAGCTAACTCTCTCCAGACACTGAATATGCTGGTGCCTTGATCTTAGTTTTCTCAGCCTCCAGAACTTCAAGAAGTAAGTATCTGTGGTCCATGAGACATCTGACTATGACCAAGATAAGCCATAAACCCCTCCTCTAACTGCACAAGCTGTCCAGCACACACATGTGCATGCACACACACACACACACACACACACACACAACACTGACTAGTATTTGTTACAGTTGATTTTTAACATATATATATGACAGATTAGTTCTAGAACCCCATAGATATAAAAATCCAAGGATGCTCTTGTCCCTTATATAAAACGGGACAGTATTTGCATATAATATTACACACATCTTTCCTTATATTTTAAATCAACTGAAAATTACTTATTGTGTACAATGCAAAGGGAGTTCTTATACTGCATTATTTAAACAAGAAAAAAATCTGTACATGTTCAGTGGAGACACATATTTTTTTTCAAATGATTTTTAATTGTGATTGGTTGAATCTGTGGATGAGGAATCCGTAGATATAGAGGGCCAATTGTATATGATTAATTTCTTCTCCATTACATTAAAAATACAGTGATAACTGAACTGTTTTTATTCATCAGTTTAACCCCACTTAAGGCAGCAATTAGAACATTGTCTAGCCTGTGATTCTAGCCTCCGTAAATGCTTGCCAACTGGCTGAAATAAATGAATAAATGGCTAAATAAATCATATGACCTTAATTGTTCCAACACACCAATTGACACATAAAAGGGACCATCACACTGATAAATTTGCTGTTCAGCCTCTTATCAGATTAACATCTCAACTCCAAACTAAGGTATTTGGTGACTGGGAAAGAAAAGCATTTTTCCATCCTTGGTGAAAACAAGATACAAATTAACTTATCAGTGATATTGCCTTTTTTAATCCTCAGTTACTTTTTCCACCATGGACTGTGGAGCCCCTCTGCCCTGCTCCCAGGATAGCAGTGGAACTCACGTGGCTGGGGCTGGATCAGAGGCCATCCTGCTAGTTTCTAGCTCCAACTTCTGTGGTTTTGTTCTCTGCCCTTGAACCACTCAACCTGAGTCCTAGTTTTCAGGGATGAAAGATGGAGTATTTGAAAGCTGAATCTAAACTTTGTAGTTTCAGTTTAGCTTTTCATTTTATCATTTATTGTGCTATTCATTTCATTGAAATCTAGGACAGGATTAATTTTGTAATAGCACTTTGAAGATATAACTCTGGATGTCTCTTGTGCAGTTGAAGACAGTCAGTCTTGTAATCACTCCTTTGAACGTAATGCTGTCTTCTTGAGATGTTTTTCAGTTTTATTTATGACATTTACTTTGGGCACTGAAGTTATGCTATATGTAGGTTTTTCCATTGTTATGATTCTTTCTGTGTTTTTAGATAGATGATCAATTGTCCCCTAACTTTTATTGAATGGTCCGTTCTTATATATTTGATTTACATACTCATTTCTATCCTAACTCTTATTTTCGAAAGTGCTACCCCTCTTTCTGACCTCCATCTTGTTATTTCTTAAATTATCATGGTTGTGTTTTATGTGTTGCTCTTCCGCTTGACAACCATGAATGCCTTTATTATGATTGCCTTTGAATTACGTATAAGTAAATGTGTATTTAGTGTGTAGCTATGCTTACATGTATATAAGTATCTATTTACTTGTCTATCTCTGGAATGTATGAAATATCTTCTAATTCCACGTTGCTATATAAGAATGCAATTTTAAGATTCCTTAACTGACATTGCTATATTTTTAAATCCATCCTCAAGATTTCTCAGAAAATATTCTTGAATTCCATAAATAGGTAACATATCATCAGTGACCAAGAGTATTTTTCTTTAAAATGTAATGATCTCTTAATTTCTTAAAACTTTTGTTTTGTTTTTACTGTATTTTCTAGGTTGTCCATTAAATATTATTCAGGAATTACAAAAACAGCCATTCTTATTACTTTAATTTGTAAATACTTTACACATTTTTCTTTCAATGAGTTTATGAATGACATTTTTAACAATATCATTTAGCGAACAAGTATCATTCATATATGTCATTAAGTCAGTATACGTTTTAAATCTCATGATTGTATTTTATATAATTAGAAATTCTCAGAAGGGCTAAAAATGAGGTTGTAGTTTAGAGGTAGAGTGCTCCTGAGTTCAATAAAAAAAAAGAAGAAGAAAAGAAAGAAATTCTATTTAATCCTTGTCCATACATATCTAAACAGTTTTGAAGTGTTTTGATGAATATTTTGTTTCTTGATCATATTTTCAGTTCATTCTTTTTTAATCTTTGGGTATCCAAAATGTCATTATTTTATATGCAGTATTTGTGTTTCAATATCTAAGCTGTTATGGTTGTGATGTTTCATTTATGATGATTTTTGATTTGTTCATTTGGAAGTTTTGCATGATAACTGTGGATGTGTTCCAGATATCATTAAGATCTGACCAATTTATTTTTTATAGAAATTTGCTTCAATTCTGACTCAGATAAATTTAATTTACCCTTCTCATAAAAATTTTATTTTTATTTTTTTTTTTTAGCTTGTTTCTTAAGAATTGCAGTGGTATTGTCACTATAGCTTGAGGAGCATGATTGAGGTAACATCACCTAGCATCTCTTATTTGTGGTATGTCCTCTTCATGGGAAACTTTCTTTTTCATATTGTCATGGACATGTACATATAAATAGAAGTAAACTGCCATTATAAACAGTTATTTAAAAGCAAACTTAGATAAAGAACTGAGTTCTCTTCTGTGGTTCATTCAGTGCAACTGAAATTCAGAGTAGAGTTGGGTGACCCTACTTGCCTGAGAGGACTTAAATGTTATCAGCAAGGGTGAAACTTGGCTGCCTGAAGACATGTTTCTTATTAAATTAAGAAAACTGGCTAATGAAGGGTCTGTACCATACTGAGAAATATCTCCTAAAAGAATTTTGAGACACTAGAGCCACAATCAGAAAGGGGAAGCTAAAATTCCATTGAACTCTACATGGGCATCTAAATGGTAATGTTAAATACATTTTATATTTCTAACAAATATTTCCAATATATGCTACTGTACTATCTCTGCCTGTCAATAGTAGCATTTTTGTTAAAATTTTTAATGAACATACCTATATTTGCATTTTTCCTTGATAAGTTACAAGTAAATAACTTGACTTACATATAAGTATACACACACACACACACACACACACATTTAGAACATATATCCTACATACACACAGAAGGAGCACATTCACATACATGTACATATACACATATACATATAAGCAGACCTGAGTTCAAATCATTGTTCTGGTTTGCATCAATACTTCTACTATGGAAAACTGTTTTTATCTTAAAGGAGCTATTGCCTATTTAATTTTACTTTTATTAGTTCTTTTTAAATTATGCATGACAATAGATTTTTTCAGAATTTAGAACCTTAAAATGAAAGCAATGTTAAAGGTATTACTATGCATGGTTATTAGCAGATTTTATAAACATGGTGAAATTAAGGTAGATAGGTACACATGCCAAAAATACTAACTTACTCTAACATAAAAATATTACTCTCCACTCAAAGAATAATGGGCTAGGATGTTATACAACAAGAATTCAATGTGCCTGGTATCTAAAGACGAGTTCACAGACAGAGAATGAAGTAATGGTGACATGGAAAAGTTTTGAATTTCCAGTCCCTTTTTATATCACTGACCCAGGATGACATTAGTCTGGACATGTTTCTTGATGATTGCCTTTTAGAGAGATAGGCTGTGCTGAGTGGATGAATTATCCCTTTTTGAAACAATAATATGCACTTGAATGTGCGGTTAGTTAATATCAGTATGTGTTAAAGTGCTCAGATCTAGAAAGCACCCCACTGAAATCAAATAAAATTTACCTGATTTATGTGCCAGACAGTTAAATAAGACTCACAATGATTTTAGCAGCTTTACTGGTGCTCAGATTTACAGACAATTGAATTTCTGTGGCAGAATCTCCTGACAATAAAATTTAGCAATAAAGTAGGAAACATTGTTAGCACTAAGAAGGCTATTGTTAAGAAGAAAAGAAATTAAAATTTGTATGGCAGCAACAAAGAGATGTGAAATTCAGTGTGTGTAAAGTTAAGTTGGTCACCTAGGGAAATAGAAAAACAGAGGTAAAGTCAATGTTTAGGATGATATTAATCTTGCAGAAACGGAGGGTAGAAAAGGACCTGGGGATATCATTGTAATTAATAGTCTGAAATTAAAAGTTCAGGGTCTAGCAGGTATAATGAAAGAAAGTAAAATCCCAGGACATATATATTTAAAAAAAGGTAATTAAAAGTCAAGTAGATAATAGACCTTGTTCACATAGCATGCCCGTACTAATCACTATTTCAATATTAAAGTAAATTGAAGTGTTGTTTTTTTTTTCCTCCCCACAGAATTAAAGCCTAAACGATAGTGTTAAATAAGCATCAGGAATGTATAGGGTGGAAATGCAACAACATATTGACGGGGGAGACATTAAAATCTATTTCTGGAACACTCTGTCATCAAAGCATAGGTTTACTATGGAGAACAGACTTGTTTGGGTTTTTGACAGGCACTACAATATCCTCCAATGCAGGTGTTAACATTCTAACAGAAATGAAAATGCAGAAATATTTGTTAGAACTTATTCTATTCAAGCAAAATTTGAGTTTCCTTGAGCATTTGGTTATGAAATTACCTTTCTTAAGAAAGACCTTTGCATTCTATAGACTTGATTATTACTACGTAAAGCCTAATTATATTTTAATTACAACTGAAATAAACATAATTTTAGATATTTAAATTATAGTCTCCCTGGAATTCAATGATTATAATGTATTTACTTAATATTTGACTGAAAATACTCTTCAAAAACATATATTCTTCAGCAAATATGTATTGACACACTGCATCACTAACCCTGGGTAAGTTAGCATGTGTATGGAGGGAAAGATGAAGGTCTAGCTCTCCAAAGGGTTGCTTTGCAGGGTGCCAGAAACAAGCAGAGGGTTTCTACTCAGAGAGAAGGCCGAGGGTAAAACAGGGCAGGTGCAGGCTTTAGCCCTGGAATGACCTAATTTTTTATTTCTGGATAAAGATTTTATAGCCAGTGAGCTTGGTGAATTGCTTGGAAGCTGAGCTTCACTTTCATTTTTTTTTTTTTTGAAAACTAATGATGATGTCTGTATTCTAACATTAATATGTATAAAAATGACATAATTGGGGTCTTGTAAATGTTTTTGGTGATTGTTTCTGTGGTTGTTTTGATTTTTTTTTTTGACCGTATTATAAAATTTCTATGCTTTTCATTTTTTTAACTTTGGTTACTTAAAGGCCATGCATTCTAAAATTAAATCCACAAAACATAGTCCCCCATTTAATTTTCCAAATTTCTGGACTGTGACATTATCTTTCAGTTAATATTTAATCTTACAGAGGTAGTTGTTATTAACCAAAAGGTTAAAATGTTAATAAATTAAACCAAATTTCTCCAAGATTTCTGTGGTGCTTATAATCTGTGGAATCATAAAGAATGCACATAAGAGCCAGGAAGAGTGGTGCATACCTATGATCTCAGCAATTCAGGAGTCTGAGGCAGGAGGATGGCAAGTTTAAAGCCAGCCTCAGCAACTTAACAAGGCCCTAAGAAACTTGGAGAGACTTTGTCTCAAAATAAAATGCAAGAAGGACTGGGGATATGGCTCACTGGTTAAATGTCTCTGAGTTCAATCCCTGGCACCAAAAACAAACAAACAAACAAAATACATAAGAAACACAGAGAAAATTGTATATATTAGATAGATATAATTTCAGCATATGTATTAGGAAGAATAAATATTGTAAGAAAAAACAAACAAGAAGAAATATTGAACTCCCTTTAATTTTAACGAAACTTTTAAGAGTACATGATGATGTAATTCATATAAAAAGATGAAAATTTTTATGCGTTTTGGTGTTCTCATTTATAATTTTTGTCCATTCATTCATTCTGTGGCTTCAATTGTAATATTGCTTTGAGACAGAGAACTTTATATTGTGCCATTCTGCACTTTGATCTATACATTTACTATCTGCTAAAGATACATTGAATAAAACCAATTGAACAATAACTGTATAATTAATTATGTGCTTTGGGGGAGCGCCAGAATCAGGGATTGAACCCATGTCCTCATGCATGTTGGGCAAGAGTTCTACCACTAAGCCTCATCCTCATCCCCTTTTATTTTTGGTTTTGATACAGGATCTTGCTATATTACCCAGACTGACATTGAAATTGGAGTTCTTCTGACTCAGCCTCCTGAACAACAGAGATTACAGGCCTACACTATCACACCCACCTCATTCTAGGTTTTGAGAGGAGTAATAAGATAATAGATTTATAATAATATTTGATTATTTGTCCAATATTTCTCTGGAAAAATATAACCACCGCGTAAGCTCTTTAGCTTAAATTTGAATATACTAGTACCTTTTGTAAAATGCTGTATATATAGCACATAATTTTCCTAATAACCTTTTACTTTTTTTTCTGTATTTCTTTCAGTTTTGTCAATATTTAGTAAACTTCTTTTTATTTATTTGTTATTTATTTTTTGTCTTTTGAACAAGAATGATGTAAGAGGATGAAAACTTTCATCAAAATTGTGTTTACCCCAGGTAATAGATAGGTGAAGCAGTTGAGAACGGTTTTGAAAACTAAAACTATTAAACAGGCAGATTCATTTGAAGTTAAGAATGTTAAAATGGCTAATTTTCCATTAAAAGGATACTTTATTTTTAGAGCTTTAAAAGGCCAAAAATGTTTAAACTCAATGGCCTTGCTGAAAACACTATGATAAGGGAAAATATAAGCAATTGCAAGCTGAGAAGGTAATATGGGCATGCTATCTCAAGAAAAGGAAAATGGTAATTTATAGCATCATTACAAAGAAAATTATAACTACTTATTTTGTTTAACTTTGCTTTTTATTTTTTTAATTTTTGGATTGAGTAATATTGGAATACTACATATAATCTATATTAAATAAGCTTTTTTGGTTAATTAATCACTTTATATTTAAATTACTGCTATCTAAAAGAAACAACTGCCAAAGATCAAGGGAAAAATATGCTCAAATTCAGTTTTGAAAAAACAAAACTTACCATACAAACTTTAAAAAAACTAAAATCCGTGAAGTTTGCACATAATGATTTAGAAATACCATGTCTACAATTTTTCAAACTAGTCTCATGTTAATTTACAAATAAAAATAGTAAGTGTATGTTTGTTCTATCCAATGAAGAGACTTTTAAAAGTAAGTCACGTTGAGTTCTTTGTCTAAGTGTTAGATAAAGGTAACAGAATTTGACCTTTTAGTTTTTAGTCCTCTACCCATATGACATATTTTTATTACTAAAAGGTGGTACAGAATCTGAGGGAAATAAAACACAAACAACTCTGAATCCAATAATAAAAATGCTCAAGTTTCTTGGCTATACCTTTTTAGATCAGAATGTTTCCATTTTAAAAATATACTGGATATTTAAAGTTTTCTAGTTGTTCATCTTAGTCATATAAATACCCTCGCCATCCAATAAAGTTATTGCTAGATTAAAATTCACCAATGGAGAAATCTGTCTGGTCATATTAAAATAATTGTGCAGAGCTATTTGGAAAAAAAAAATCTGTTGGAATGCAGATGATGAAACTAGCAGGAAAATATCTGCACTATTTTGAGTATTGCATATTTTAAAACTTTGATAAATAGTAGTTAAGGGAAAACTATCCTTACTACTTGTAAATTAAAAATAATCAATTGTTTTTAAATATCACAAAAATGTTAAAATATTCCTGTTTTCTTTAAAATAGAAATCACCATTTATGCTATCAATTTATTTTACAAGATGTATTAAACATCATGGGACACAATTAGGCATAAATGCATAACATAGATATGTGACTCTTTGTGAAAGTACCAACTAGATATATAAATGGAGTGCATTTTTACAATCCATGTGTTTAACAATTTATGCCACAAAAACTGCTTTAAATATACATTAATGATATACATTTTTCACAGAAATGAGGATGTAATAAGAAAATGGAAGAACCATGAACGGCTTCTCTTTCCTTTTTAGCTCTCCTGTGCAGCTAGTTGGAGCCTGGTCAGGATCAGCATATTCTAAGATAACAATGTAGCTCCCAAGCTTGAGATTTGCATCTCCACTTTAGATTTCTCACTCTCCAACCTCTTTCTGCCTTATCAGTGCAGCTACCAAAGGGCTTAGCAAATACAGCTGGAGTGGAATCTTTCACTTATTCAGACTGAAAATTTAATTGTTCATGTCCATTTCCAGCAGCAAGCCATGCCTGCAGCCTTGTGATAAATCTAAGCAAAGAACAGGTCAGACTTGAGGATGTATGCAAATAAAACATTAAGCCACATCTGTAAGCATTAATGTAGCAAATTCTATTATAGATATTATGTACATAACTTAATTTCATTTACCCTTTACATTGAATGGTCTCCTCAAACCAGAAAATATTGAACCTGCATTTCCAGTAATGTAGGTTAGTTTAAACATGCCAAATATTATCATGCTACTGGCAAACTTATTTCTGTCATTTAGATCAAAGGCATATATTTGCTGCATTTCCATGCCTGCTCTTCAGAAATACCGCTGTTCTTTCTCCCCACTTAATGACTTAATGCCTTGTAATTCTTCAGAATACAGAAAATTACAAAGCCAAACTGTATAAATGATCTTATTTTTCCAGAAACAATCTTTGCCTCCTTGGGCAATTACATTGTTATTTGTTCATCCATGCTGTGCTTTAATTCATTTTAATAATTTATTTTGAGAAAACAATGTTTTACACAGGGGAAGTACTGTAATAAAAAGGAAAAAAGAAAAAATCCTAATTTACCAGATGAAAACATATCCATTTTCCTAATGTAAAAAGAGAACTTTGATCTCTGAATAAAGGGATGAAAAGCAAGAGTAAAATGTCTGTTAGCATGAATATGTGGCAAATAAATATAGTACGACCAGAGCTAGTAAACTATTCAATTATGGGTACAAGCTAAGTTTTTCAAATGGATCAAACTTGATTCTGTTTGATAATAAATCCAAAGTAAGTAAAAGAGAAAATAATAAGAAAACCGGGAAGAAGCAAGAAGAGGCATTTCCACTAGAAAAGAAGTAAAGAGGAAAACAAGGACAAGATAAAATACAAAAGTACCATTTTAAATATCTTCAATAACATTTAGGATTGTCTTCAATCACGGCATTTGTATTGCTTTTTCTGCATTATCAAATATTTGGGAAACACAGAATGTTTTTCTTCTTGAAAAGTTACTAGTGCCTCTGAAATACGAAGTTAATATATTATCTTCTCACCTACTTGTAAAAGATTGATGTTTCATTTCTTAGAGGGAACACATCTGAGCTAAGAATACGATTGTTGGTTTATTTATAGCAGTTTGCTTAGTTGGCAGTTAGTAGACATCTTTCCCAATTATGGTTCTCTTCCAGATCAATTGCAATTTTTCTTAGTTTCCTGAAGTTTTGATGTAAGGTTTTGCTCAATTATGCTGTCACCATATAAAGCCTATGTTGTATCAATACTACTACTTTATACCTGTGAAAAATAGAAAGTACACAGAAGGAAACATTTCCTTTTATTAATCCCTTATGGATATTATTTCTGAGGCTGTCTATTGCTGTGGCAGTTTTATTAGTGAGAAAATTGTAAGATTACATTCCTGTAAAGAGTAGCTCTTTGGAATCGTAAATTGGAAATAAAACAATCTCTCCCTTGTCACTTTTTCTTTTTGATGTATTATATTGATGAGAAGAATGATAAAGCAAAGTTTTCTTGGAGGTGGAGAGTTCTTATTATTTTTCAGACAAAAATAAATTAGCTTGGCTTAATAGTGTGATTTGTTTTGCTTTATTTATTTATTTATTTTTGAGAAGAGTCTAGATTGATCATGGAGACAGAATGGTACAATGATTTGGAGTTCAAAAGAATGAGTTTGCAATCTGTCTTCCATCTTATTCTATGGCATCAGGCAAGGTAACTGGTCTGTCAATTTCCTAGACTACAAGACAACTGGAATGATTATTGCCTTGCAGGTTTCCATGTATTTTAGAGACATGTAATGATATATTGTCCATACTCAACCAACAGACCCTGACTAGCGTAAAATTCATAGATTAGATTAGATTGCTGGCATGGAACCTACATGACAACACAAAATGAATTAGATTTTTGTCTTCATTGAAATCTACCCCATCTTTTAAATGGCTACTATATTATTCCATGTTCCTTAAACACTGTAAATTGAAATAAATATCATCATTGTGGTAAACAGATAAAAAACTTTTGGATTATCATAAAATGTGCAAAATAGTCTCAGACTGACTTTACTAACTGACAAAGTTTCCTGATAACCCTTATTGACAAGATATTTTTTTAAATTTTTGGAACATGATTTGGCTAAATTTGGGAATAATTATTTAATATCTAAATATATATTCTTTAAATTTTCCACATTTTTTGTATAAAAGAATTTAATTTAAAAGTAGGTCATATCACAGAGAGAAATAGTCCACAATTTTTGGAGTTAAGAAATTTAGGCCAGGGCTGGGGATGTGGCTCAAGCGGTAGCAAGCTCGCCTTGCATGAGTGCGGCCCGGGTTCAATCCTCAGCACCACATACCAACAAAGATGTTGTGTCCGCCGAGAACTAAAAAATAAATATTAAAAAAAATTCTCTCTCTCTCTCTCCTCTCTGACTCTCTCTTTAAAAAAAAAGAAAGAAAGAAAGAAATTTAGGCCAGACATTCATAATAGATCCTGAAGATGAAAACAAAAGTGATCAGGTGAAGAGATCCATAATCCAGGCTGAGAGGACAGAATCCTCAAAGTACTGGTGATTATACAGAGCAGTTTTTCAGTATCTGTAGAACCTTGAAGGTAAAATAGAGAAGCCAGGATAAGGGAGAGGATTTCAGAAATGAAAAGTATACCATGATTTGTGCATCATTCTTGTAAAGGAGAGTAATCTATCTGATTTTGTTTCAGAAATATCATTCTGATCTGTAGCATGGAAAATGCAGTAAAATCGGGAGGGAGACCACCTAAAAGGCAGTTTCGGTAATCATGATGGAGAACCCCAAATACCGGCTAACAGAATAAGGAGGGTTAAAATAGTTTAGACTGATTGACTCTGATAAAATGGGGAAGCCAAAGGTCTCTGGACTTGGGTCACCCTAGGAATAACAATCTGGGCTGTCTTGAAGGTTTTCATGGCAGAAAGATGAAAGGTTTTCAATCTCAGGTGAAGATATTGTTCTAGAATCACTGATGGTCTTAATTTTGAAATAATAATTTGTTTCAATCATCAAATAGGATTTAAAATATTTTATAATCTACAGAGAAAAATTTCTTCTGCTACAATGATAATTCAGTTTCGTGAGACAATTCTAATATATTTAGAAATCTGGCAAATGTTTTTTATATCTTTGTGTTGCCACTATGTCTTTTAGTGCTTAAATTAGCTAAAATTTCATCAGTCTTATCATTCCTGCTCCCTCCTTCCCCACTCTGCCATTTTTGAAGTTGCTGTTTTTTCAGAAGAAAGGACAAAACAGGGTTTCCCCCCTGCATTAGAGAACATCCATGTATACATATATGCTCCATATACATTTTATGGAGCATATATGTATATGTTAAATTAATTATGTAGGTCAAAGGACAACCATGAAAGTTTTCTTTGTTTATTATGTTTTAAGTTAGAAATTAGAGCTAGTGGTGTGTATGTGGCTGTTTTACTTAGTCTGGAGATTGGATGACTTACTGCTTGACCAAATTTTCAGGAAAGGTGTATACCATTAAAAATGTAATATGTGATTGTTATTTTAAGCCATCATTTGAAAATACCAACGTAGTGAACTGCAGCTTTGAACTCCATTAAAGAAAGTATTGGGATATTTAATAATTTTCTCTTCAGAGAATTATGGAATTTTGCTTATTTTCATTACTGTATATTTATCAATTACAATATCTATAATAGGACAATTGAAAAAATTCAGACTCTTTATATTATACAAAAAAGAAATCCATATTTTGAAATATTGTTCTTTTGATATATGGATAAAGACTACACATTAATTATAGAGAAAAAAAATTGTCAAAAATAACTGGTATAGTTTCAGGACAAATAGAATAATTTTATCTTGTTAAATTAGGATAACTCTAGGCTCATTAAACATAATTCTTGAAAAAAACAGCACATGAGATCTTCATTCATTTATTTATGCACTAAATGTCTTTGTTTTATCCTTATTGAAACTTAGTTTTTGACAAAATCTATAATTGCCTAGCTCTTTCAAAAATCTGCATTTTTCATAATAAAGTGGAAAATTCTGTATTATTAGACCTGGTCAGTCTTCACCTGCATTATTTATTTCTGCAACCTTCTTCTGTGAGCTCCATTGCTAGAACACTCCTCAGTGAGTACAACATCTGTGAACTGGATACATTTTCTTAATGATGCCAGATCTGTGGCAAATGATCACATATCTCAAATAATATCCACATAAGCTGAGAATAAAAGTAATTTATCCTTTTGTCCGGAACAGGTGCTTCTGAAATGACTTTCAGTAAGTCATGCTTCTCATTGATTCCCACAGCTGTGAGAGTCTGTCCCAGGCAGGTGACAGATTGCTTACCCACTGAATTAACATTTGTCACTTTAAATAATGCAAACATTTTTTCAGCACCTCCATATCATTACATTTATGTCATTTTGAATGTTCATTATACAAATATGCCATCCTAGCTTTACTTTGAAAACTATGTCAGCCACTCTTTGTAACACAAAAGCTACTGAAGCAACTCCCAAAGCAATATATTTTTTTTCCTAAAAGTCCGTTTTCATTCCAATAATATAAAAAACAAATGAGAAGTGTGTTGTTTAATTTTTTGCTTAGTAGCTTTGCATGCTCATAGGGTCAGATGTCCTTGAGGCTGGCTCTTTGTTGATAATGTTCTCCATTTAAATTTGAGCATCACTGTCTCCCCAGGCCTTAAATTTCTATATTTTCCTAACATAGAGAATGAGCTAGAGTGGTCCAATATTTAGAAAAGGGGCATTTAAGGAAAGGCTTAGTGCCTTTTTTGAGATTTATCAAGCACACATGATACAACATTGCATACACCAGACTAACCCCGTGTTTGCATTTCTGATTCACTGTAAAAGTTTCCATATTGCATCTTTATCCTCTGCAGGAAACCCAAGCTATGGTCTTCTTCTATGGATTCCACATCACTGTTCTCATACAGACAAACAGCTTCTTGCTTCAAAGAAGTTTGTCTCTCTGGCAAATTTCAATGGTAGGGATGTGAAAGAAGATTGGACATGCTGGGGAATTCAGACCTTTGCACTCCCAACCCAACCTATCTTCCTCAACGTAGTCCTCCAACAATGGCAGAGCTGGCTTTGGAGAATAAATTACTCTGAAGCCTGTTTTCAAGGTTCACCACACATCTCTGATAGATGGGCCAGGGCCCCATCTTCCCAGAGCAGTGACCTGATTCCCCCTTCCCTTCAATTTTGAAATTTCCTTACCTCAACCCATCATGCTTGGGGCTATTGACAAATAAATTGCAAGTCAGACTGTCACTTCAGGGTCTGCTTCTGAAAATACTCAAGACCCTGAAATCGTTTTTCTTAATTGTAAGGGAGACTCATTTATTTTATATGAAATATGCATTTTATGAAGTCCTCTTCATTCATCATCAAATTAAATGAACAGAAAAATCTGTTTAAAATGTGTTTATATTTCTGGAAAATTATCATATCTATAATATAAACCAGATTTTTCTGATAGAAGAAAAGGACCTTTGGGGTCTTCCTCAAACGTATTCATTCTCACATTCATACATTTAATTAGACAAATAAAGCTGTTAACTTTCTTTAGAAAATGGACTTCTCCATTTGTAATTAGAAAATAACTTTTCTTTAAAAGTGTGTTTTTTTTCTAACATATAACAGATTGTTATTCTTGCTAAAACCCCAGACGATTCTAATAAAGTAAGTAAGGTTTTCAATATTATTCACACACACACACACACACACACACACACACAGAGAGATAAGCTAAGGTAAAAGAGAGTCCTTACCTATAAACAGACTTGTAAACAGTGAAAGAAGAGTAAGTAAGCATATTTTTATTTTCAGGTTAGTGTTATGTAGCAGCTTGATCAATCTTAGCAATGGCATTTAATAAAATTAAAAATAAATGTATCAATAAAATTGTGTCATATACAGAGGTCTAGACCCACAATTATGCCCATAAATAATAAAATCAGGTTAATAGAGACAGTTGTTCATTTTTCAACTTCACATTAACATCTTTAATAATAAATATGCATTTTTTCTTATGTTTGATATCTTTGAATAAAATTCAGTGACTAAATTCTTTTTCAAATCCTGTAGGCTTTGCAGATACATCTGGGAAATCATTTACCATAGTTTCTGAATCCTTACAATGACTTTGGAGCAATACTGTTTTAATTATCCACAGAATTTTTTATTATTTTCTCTGAAATAGAAACACCACAAGAGGATGCACTCTTTCAGCTGTTTGTAATGAACAAATTTTGTAATAAGAGGAGAATGATTATGTGTTTGCACATATAGTTGTTGGTTTACATATTTCAGCTTTAGTTGAAGGTGGGTGCATATTTGAACAGATTTTAAGCAAGCTTGAACAGCGTTTTCTGATATATTCGTATAAAAATGTTTCTTCCATTGTCATATATTTTTAACACAGTGTACTTTACTCAAACTGTTGGATGATCTTTCTATTGTGCCTTGAGAAAAAAGCAACAGGACTTATGGTATTAGAAAACAAGTTATCTCCTGGAATATTTTACAGAATTTCTCCTGTAAACTAGATGTGCTTGGAAAATGACCTCTGAATTCTTCTAATGCTGAGATTCTGAGGCCACATGCCCAGATCACAGCTAGTCTCCTTGAATTTCAACACGCCTATCAACCTTCAGTCCCTTTGCCTCTTACTTGGTCTCTTTTCTTACTCCCTATTATGGTTTGGGTGTGGGGTGTCCTCCAAAAACTCGTGTGTGAGACAATGCAAGGCTTGGAGGAGAAATGATTGGGCTGTGAGTGTCCTAATCCAATCAGGGAATTAATCCCCTAATAGGGATTAACTGAATGGCAGGGTTGGCAGGGTGTGGCTAGAGGAGGTGAGAATAGGAGCTTGGCTTTGGTATGTATATTTGTACCTGGCATGTACAGAACTCTCTCTCTCAGCCTCCTGGTCACCATTGGTGTGAGCTGCTTCCCTCTGCCACACTCTCCCACCATTTCATCCTCATTTGGAGCACTAATGAATGGAGCCGGCCTTCTATGGACTAAGACTTCTGGAACTATGAGTCCTCAAATAAACCTTTCTTGGTCTATACTTGTGCTGGTTGTGTCCTTTAGCCATAGCAGCAAAAATGGTGACTAAAACATTCCCTATCTTTTAAATGAGTGGACACCTACATGCATTTAGTCTTTTTATTCCATAAAATAGGACTCAAAAGTTTTATATCTTAATTTACACAAGTCTTATTTTCCTATCTATCTACAAACTCTAGGGAGTGGAAACTCTATCTAATCCTAAATTGGTATTCTCCATTGTTCAAAGGATTAGTATTCTCTATTGCTTTTAGCACAATACTTTGCAGGCAATTAATACAAACAATGAATATGTATGTATTAATTGATTTAGTCACTCAGTAATTATGTTACCGCTAATAAGTTGCTTCCTTTTAAACTCCTCAAAAATAATACAGATATATTAAGGGTGTAAATATGAAAACTACTCATTTCAAAGGCTTTTAAAGAGTTTTGAGCACAATATTTCTTTCATTGAACATTGTTAGAAAATAGAAGTATAATTAGATCTAACTCTTGTCCCTCACTTGGGAAAGGGAGAGGGAATTAAATCCAAGACTTAGAGTTGAATCCCAGGATGAGACCTACCACAGGGAAACCCAGCGCTGAGCCAAGGCCTACCTGCAGATAGAACCATGGGAACTGCATTATCCAGGAAGGAAAGAGCCTCCTCCACCCTCCCTCTACAAACCTTGAGCATGGAGACCATGGAGTCTGGGGAGCAAGATTCCACCTGCTAGGGAGCAGGGCACAAAAGCTAGCAAAGACTGTGTGTGACCACTTGCCATGGTGACAGTCTGCAGTTGGCAGAAAATAAAGGCTTCTATACTCAGACCAGGGCTTACAGATGGAGGCTATAGACTTTCCCCAGCATCAGGCAAAGACCTGATACCAGTGGGACAGTCAAGTTTCAGCAGCCTGCATGACTGCCAGCTTTGGAGTGGCCCGAACAACCTCCTCCTCACCACACAGACATACATACCTCAGACTGTGCCCGTCCCTGTGGCTGTGACACTCAGGAATAACACAGTTTATCTTCCACCTTAGTGACCAAGGGACTGTTTCAGCTACCCATCCCCCATTCTCAGGTAGCACATTGTCCCCAGGCCAGTGCTCACAGACAGTCTCTAGGACAGCCCCAGCACCAGCTGGAGACCCACACCCTGGTGGGTGGACTTATGTTTTGGCTTGTATCACATCACTACCAGCAGAAGCCCTGGGACTGTGAAGGTCCCTGTTAGTGGCCGAGGGACTTCCTTCACAACACTACCCCAACCCCAAACAGTACAGAGTGGAGCAAGGCTCCATTCCCTGAAGGTAGGATAGGGTAGTTTGCTAGGATTTGCTTGGAATTCACTGCCAGGTTGGTGAAAGCTAACATTGGAAGATCCCATTGACCCCCCCTGCCCCATCCCAGATACTGCTTACAGATGGAGCCTCTGCTACAACCCAGGAACCAGGTTGAAACACAGGACCACCAACTTACAGAATTCTATTCAGCCAGTGTCAATTACTAGTGCCTGGCCACAGGGGTCTTTATCCTCCTATGCCATAGGCTCCCTTAAAGATGTGGACCGAGGTCCTATCCCAGGGCTGTGCTGGTCTTGTATGTCTGTGGGCTCAGAATGCGACACAGCTTTGCAGTATTGACGTGCATAGGTGTGGCAGAGGAGCCTGGGTCTGGTCTCCCAGAGCTGGGCTGAATCTTACAGTGCTGACCACAGGCTGGTGACAGGGAATGAGGCACCTGGACCCAGGGTGAAGTTGGGACAAGTGGAGACTACCATGCAAACAAATTCAGAATGCCCCCAAATGGTAAAGGTGATGTGTAAACTATTCATACCTTTAATATCTAAATATCTCTAATCTCTAAAGACCAAAACAATGAAGAATAATAATGAGTGCATGAACATGTTAAGAAGTAGTTTTATAATTCTTGGCTGTTCTCTCAGATGGTTTTTATAGAAATCGTGTACAGACATATTGCAGTACTGCTTTTTATTACATACTGGTCTTTAAAGAAAAAAAGATCCCTTGGATTTTCTTTTTACAGCTTTTTCCCCCCAAAATCAATAGAAACAGTAAGATGATACTTCTATTAAGAAATAATAATAATAATAAGTAATGCCTTTCATAAAGTTCTTGGTCCTTCAAATATGAAAATAAAGAAGAATGAACTTGCTCTGTATCCTGCAGAAAAATTATCTCTGTTAGTAGCTGGCAAGTAATTTAGGAAATATATGCTCCACCAGTAGTATGGTAGAACTGGTTGCCTTGGATAAGGTACAATATTTAAAATGTATTTATGCTCCAATCAAAAAAAAATTCAGTCTTCAGAGAGCAGAAAGCAGAGCAGGGACTGTTCATCCCCAATTATGCAATATTTTAATTAAAAATAATAATAAGAAGAAAATGTAGGTTCTATTTATTTTCCAGTCTAGTGATTCTCAAATTTCAGTATATACAACAACTCCTTGGGGTCTGAGTTACAAATTCCTAGGAATTTTTCTATGCCTACATGTTGGGAATCTCTGAGTGCAAGATCCAGAATGCACATTTTGGAAATTTTCTGGTGATTCTGAACCAGTGAAATTTGCTCTGGAAGCTCACTCAGAATAGGATAGTTATGGTTCAGGGCACAGAGAAGATGTGCCCTGGATCCTTCATTCTTCATGGGTTGAGGTATACACATCAGAGACCTATGAACCACCTGAAAGTCCAAAACTCTAAAGCTCTAACTTTGTTTACTTTAGTGAAATAAATCTAGACTCATTTTCTTTGCCAATTAAAAGAAACGATGATACAGGTTCTTACATAAAAGCTATTTAATTAATTTTTATTTAGGATGTGAGATTCATATATTGATTTCAAATGCAAGTTAATTGATCAAACAATGACAGTTTTTTTCTTACTTCTATTCATCTACTATCAATATCCATTATTTCTAGATTAGACTCATAAATAATTCAGAGGTATTTCAATATTTCTATTCAACTTTCATCATTATCTCTTCAATTTAAATATTTTCGCCTGCACAGTCACAAAACTTAGAACACAGCAATTGTGAGTCACAGCCAAAGTTTTCTCAAGGTGATATCTTTAACTAAAGTGACAAATATTTTGATAAAATTTAATGAATTCACTTTCTGCTAACGTTTTGTATTTAGAAGTTTTACTTCTAGCAGGTCCACATTTTCATGATCTTGAGTAATTTTATATCTTTATCTATATGGAGAAAAAAATAATCTTTATTTTTATGCTTCCTTGAAATGCATGTACAATCTCAAATGCATCATATTGCTTATTTTTAAATTTCTTTTTTCCATTACATGAAGTATTGGTGAGCATTGCAGGTGGGTAATGCCTTGATGAGATTTCCACGAAAGGAGAGGAACTGAGGCTGCCCCAAAGCAGGAGCAGTCTCCTGCCCGGAGCCATACTGCCCCACGAGCAATTATGACTTCCTCCTAGGATTTGCAGAAAGGAGCTGAGAGAGTGATCAAGGCTTTGTCCAAGACTGCTCATCTCTGAATACCTCTCACTCTCGCTTTTGTTCCTTCCCCTACGTAATCCTGGATCCCTTGTCAGTAACTTGGAAGAGTGGGCATAGGATAGTGGTGCTTCTGCTTCCAGTGTGGCCACACTGAATAACCAATTCCTTTCTGGACTCAAGGTGGTTGTGGCAGAACCTGATCCACTGGGGATATCTTCAGGCCTCTGACCTCAGACACCAGTGACATTCTCACTCTCTGGATGGAAATAGTCTTACCTCTAAGTAAGGACATAATTGCTTTAATCTACTTATTTCCAAATCCATCCTAAATATTGTTTTTTAAATTAATGTCAGTGTGTTGAAATTGTAAGAGATCCATCAATTTAGTTATTTGTTCATTCATTCACCCAGTCAGTAGATTCTAGGTGCCACATACTACCTTTAAAGAGTGGGATGGCACAGAGATAAACCAAAGCAAAGATGTATAAAGACCTTAATGGCTTTAAATGCATGCAGGGGAGGGGGAAAGATTATACCATCATTCTCTCTCCGAAACTATGCAAGCTACTGAATGCAAAAATTAAATTGTTATTTTTTTCATTAGAAACGCAAAGCCCATTCATAAATTCAACATACACACATGATTTTATCTCATATTATATTATATTAACATAATATATTATATTAACATAATTTTATCTCATATTATACAGTTGACCCTCCAGATACATAAAAGAAACAGTGATGTCCTACAAAGAAAGCACTAATGATGGGAACATATAAATAAGCAACTAATCAATGCATGTGTTAATGTGAAAATATTATAAAGACATCTGCATTTCTCTGTTGAAATAATATTATGAGCAAAGTGGTAATTAAACATTTCTGGAATATTTGTTTTATGTTATATTTATAAAGTAACACAAAAACAAACTAAGTCTCAAGAGTTTAATTAGGTAGTTGTGGACACACATAGAAACATGCATACACACTTATAAACATGCTCACTCACATGTAATACGTAAAACTTTTTTTTTAAAGGTGAAAAGAAAAGAAACTAATTTTTTTTGTTTGCCTAATATGTGCAAGGCATCAGTTAGGTGGTTTGTATAAACTGCACTTAGCAATAATTTAGCAACTATGAGCAATATAGGTAAATATTTTAGGATGAGGAAAGTGAGATTAGTAAGGCCAAGTACTGTCTGCAGTAGTTAGTATAATCATAGTTCCAGTATAGGCCAGACCGGGTGACTTTCATAGGCTGGCTCCCCTCATTCTGCACTATACTAACCTACAGTGAATCAGACTACAAACAGGGAGGGGAAAGAGGACAGAATGCAGAAATTTCTGCAGTATCTTCCTGGAATTGTCACATGGGATTTGAAGACACAGTGACATGAAAGGTATAAGGTGAGAGCCAAAGTGTGATGAATGAATATTATTTAATGTATGAGTGCTGTTACACCTAATTAAAAGAATGTAGTTATGATATTCTTTGAGAACTGAGCATAATTAGTAAAACAGACATTTATCCCTAAAAAGCACGTTTATTAATTAAAGAGGAATGAACATTTGGAAATTAATGAATAGATCAGTTTTTCATGACATTGTACTATAACATTTATGTATAACATAGCAAGTAATAAAAATGTGAAACACTCAAAATTTCTGAACTCTAATTCACTAGCATCTCTTGGAGTGAAACTTTGAAATGATGATTTAAATAAACATCATAGAGACTTTTGATGCACATAGTTTGAAAACCACTTTGAGAAACACTGGCTTGGAAGGCTTGGAAGGGACTGATAATACAGAGACATAATGAGAGATGGTGTATAGATTATATATATATATATATATATATATATATATATATATATATACATATATATATATATACAGAGAGAGAGAGTTAGGTAAGGTTATTGGTTTTGAACAAAGACTTTAGGAGACAGTATTATACATTGTTATGTTTTTATAATAGAATTTGCAAACTAATGTGTCTTAAATGGTAATGAAATATGATTATACAGTCTTCTATATGATGTTAATAAGTACTCACTGAAAAAGACATAAGGTTTTCTATTGTTTTCCTAGGACACATGAAATTTATAATGACAACAAATATTAAATTAGCCCTTAATATGTGCTGACACTATTCAGGGTGTTCAACAGGTAAATTATTTAAGATTATACCAGTCCAATCAGTTGTATCTCATTATTCTCTCACTTACAGAATAGCCAACTGAGAATGAGATACTAGATTATTTGTCCCCAAACTATCAGAACATGACATGGTTCTACATGGATTATACCGTTTTAATTAGTATGATCCACTGATTTAGAGATTTCAGGTTATTTTTATGACTTGAATTAAGTTAAAATGTCATAATTTTTCAGTTAATTTATTCATTTTTGATTTGGTAAATACTTTCCAAATATTCCCACTAAATATCTAGAAAAGTTTTAAAGATTATTTTTGAGTGTAAAATGTCAGTATAGAAATCATTTTCAGTCCTCTTGACATATAGCTTAGCCATTTACTTTACTTCCATCCATCTTTGTCTTAGATGTATAGAAATATGTCCACAAATTTTGGAAAAATAAATGTAAATTTACTTAAATGAGTGGAAAAACCCACAACCAGTGTCAACTGTCAAGTGAATTAAAAGAAATGAATGAGTAATGACTGAGTATATATAACTTTGCTGATGGTGTGGATTTACAGATACATATGTGACATTTGTCCCACAAATAAATACAGAGACAAGTGAACTGTTTTAAACACATTAAGTATGTCTTTGGGAAAAATTTTTAAAACTTTTCTTAAAATAGGTTACCTGGACTGTTGCATTTAAATTCATAGGACACCCATTGCAGAAAGACCAGTTCAGTGTGGAAATGGTAAGGCCACCATGACTCCTGGCATGGCACTGCCACTAATAAGAAGTGAAACAAAACATAAAATTAAAAATTTTGTGTGCTCATGTGCTTGTGGTGAATAAAAAGCTTAGTGGAGAAATCACTTAACATATGAGTTGAAAAACTTTACAATTACCTATGAATTGAAGGGTCTAAAGCCAACCATCAAAAGCTGAAGGTGTGTTTTTTATGTAAATTAGTGGAAAATTTAAGAAACCTTGGTAGGAATAATTATACATTTGAGACAGAGTATGCTCCATAAAATGGAGTATGATGATGAATTGTGATGTTTAGAAAATTCTCATTGCACCACTATTAAAAGAGTGACTTTAGGCAATATCTATCTCCTCTCTCTTTCAGTCCATCTTTATATGAAAAGGAAAGTTAGAATGAACCTCTTGTGGTTATTCTTGTCATAAACTTAACAATGCAGATAGAGGAATTCAGGATCTTGGTAAACTCTCCATACCTATTCAGCTGTTTTCATCATCATTATCTCTGGAGAAAAAAATAAGAGACTAAACTTTAAAAAATGATAGAGCTTTGCACTTTAATGTTCCTATTGTGAAAGAAATAAACCATTTACACTTAAACTCTAAAGTAGAACACTTCCAGGAGAAAAGATAGACAAAACTGTTTATGATTTGGGGGTAGGCAAAAGTTCTAAGTAGAAAAGTAGAAAATGAAAAGTAAAAATATATGAAAGAAAATTTGATATGTTACAGTTCACCAAACATAAATGCTTTAGCTCTTCCCAGGTCATCGGTAAGATGATGAGAAACTAAGCCACATATTGGGAGCAAGCAAACATTGCATGCATGTCTGACAAAGACTTCTGCTGAGAAGGCTTACAAGTCATTAAATGAATAACAACCAGTGAATATAAAATGGGCAAGGGATTTAACAGGCAATTCACAATATTATGAATTGCCCACAAACAGATCAGGAGTTGTTCAACATCCAGATCCATCATGGAAACGCAAATTAAAGCCCTCAGAAAATACACCTCCCTATCAGACTGGCTAAAATTAAGACAAATATACAGCTTAAGTGTTATTGAAGGTACTGAGGAATGGAATTCTTATATAATGCTTGTGGGAATGATCTAAAGATGAAGCAGGATCTACCACTGTCCACTATAGTTCTATCTCTGTGTTTGGGCTCACTGAGAAATGCTTTCCTTCTCTGTGTGAAACCCAGCACAAGCTGTCTTACAGTTTGAGAGCCCACCCTGACCATCCATCATGGAAAAAAGACGCATTCCAGTTTGATTATCACACCAGCAACATCCTTTTCTCTTGGGCAAAATTTTCTAACTTTATGTTGCTACAAGCAATAGAGCATGTAGAAAATGAAACAGTAAAGTTGTAAATAATTGCAGAAAACATGATAGCCTCTAATGCTGGAAAACTGAGAATTTTCTTCAAAAAATGCAATTTTTACTTACCATATGATCTAGCCAGGAACAGCTATATAATTGATGGGGTTCAGTGCAAATGAAAGCATAAAATATAGATAAATAAACTAACATAATTTGTTTTGTGAGAAGCTCTCAAATAATACCACAATTTCTCTCCTATGCTCTTAGTTTTGCTCTGAGAACATACCATTTCATCAATTGAAGAAACAGTTGTTCTTTGTTAGAAATCTAGACACTAAAACATTTCTGCGATTTTATTACAAATCCCGTGCTTTGTTTTGGGCATGGTTTTGCAGGTCTACTGCCAGAGGCATCAAAATCTTTATTTCATTTAGTCTGTGTTACTTTTTTTTTATCAATACCTAAAGGAGCTCTTTGGCTCAGGAATGTATAGACAATATAATAATTGATAATTACTAAATATGAAACTCAGAATAGGATGAATATACTATTTTCACAGACACATAATCATGGGTATTTGAAATATACAGCTAAATGCTCAAGAAGGAGATGTTAATTTCCTTAATGAATAAATCTCTCTCTCCTTGGATCTTATTTCCTGCTTTATTCATCTCCATTTCCTTACTCTCCCATGTTTATTTTCTGTGCTTACTTCCACATATATTAGGAAACTAATAAAATAAGCAACAAAATAAATAAGCACAACAAAAACACAATTTTTTTCTATCAGTACTTGATATCCTAACAGCTGAGCATACTCAGCCTCTATATCATGCTAATACCAAAAATTAGTAAAGTCACTTAATGTATTTCTGAAATTTCAATCCTTGGTACTGTGTAAGATGCTAACATTTGTTAAAGATGAACCAAACTCCACCGTAGGATGGCTCCACAAACTGTCCATGTAGCTCTATCTCT
The DNA here is from genome assembly GCF_045843805.1 of Urocitellus parryii. NCBI lineage: Eukaryota > Metazoa > Chordata > Mammalia > Rodentia > Sciuridae > Urocitellus > Urocitellus parryii. Next base: position 10,856,854 of record NC_135540.1, on the reverse strand, counting down.
GTGTTCTCTCTCCTTTCCTGTCAGACCCAGCACAATCTGCCTTACAGCTTGAGAGCCCGCCCTGCCTGTCAGTCATGGAAAAAAGGAGCCGTTCCTGGTTGATCATCACACCTACAACATCCTCTTCTCTTGGGCAAAACTTTTGTAACTCTATGATACTTCAAGCTACAGAGTAGCCAAAAAAAGAACAGCACAATGATAGATGATTACAGGAAAAAAATGATAGTTTATAAGGCTTTAAGTTTTGTTTTGTGTGTCTTAAATGTTAAAATGACAATGAACCCAATCATGAGATAGTCACATTTATTATAAGGGCAGGGAGAGCTTTGGTCAGGTAAGAGCTGGAGTCACTAGAAAGTTGCACATCAATTACAGAAAGAGATTAGATCATTCAGGGAAAGAATATGTGCAATAGTTTTACTAAGAACACTTAATATTTATTGGGATAGTTAAAGAGAAGAGGGAGCTTATGAAGAATAGACATATATGAGGAGGGACACCACATGTGTGTGTCACAGGAACTGAAATGGGAAGCAGTTCCAAAGGAAGGTAATGCTCATTTGGATGCTGTTGAGAGATGAACATAAGAGAATCAAAGATGGAACCACTGTATCTATAACAGAAAAAAAAAGGTTTTCTTCCTTTTAGGCAAAGGAGATGTTGGAACTGAAGATAGTGTGGGCTGAGTGAAAGAGAAAGGTGTAAAGCATGGTGTTAAAAAATAATATATATAAAGTATTGTCATTAAAGGAATAGAGAAATGGGACAAAAGTCTCCAGGGGGAAGCTGTCAGGGAAGGTTTCCGTTTTGTTTTTCTTTCTGCTATACTGTAAAAGATACCAGAGCATGTCCCATTTGATCCACAGACAGATAGAGGAGAGACTTCCAGGAAAATGTCCTGAAATGGATGAAAGATTATTACAAATCCCAAATGGTGGGTTTAATTCATTTTGATTCAAAGTGGAGATTCACAAAAGTCCTAAAGAAGACAGGGGCATAAAAATACCACATTGTATTGTTTTTCTTATTGTTTGAGGAAGACAAAGTTTCTCCTAATGGCTTTTCTTCCCTCCACCACCTACCTTCTCCAGGAGAATATGGTGATTGAGAGTTGGAAATATGTGGAAGGTTCTGGACTTTATTAATCTTTTAATGTGAATAACATGATGCACAACCAAAGCAGTTTTAACAATCAGAAGTCTGGAGGTGGAGGCTTCAGGTTGGTTAATGTAGTGGGACACTATTTGCCTCACAGCCCCCCCAGAGTGTTGCTACTGCCATTGTGAGTACCTGATATCTACACCCGTGGTCACAGATGGACACGATCATTGCAAGCATAACTTTTTCAGATTCTTTTTGTCAAAAGTGAGATAGGTACTTTCTTTCTACTATGCCACCCCCTACCCCATTTTTTTAATAGGAGGGAAACTTTTCCCCTGAATCCTTTCATTAGAAATCACTGTACATTTTTATTAATCAGAATTTAGTGACATTCCTCTTCTTAAACCCATAATAGAGAAAAAGAGATGGGGTTAGCAGATTATTATTATGAATACTGTTGGATGGGCCAAACCTCATTCTCACAATGAAAGTTCTGGGATTAAATCAAAAGAAGGCATGACTTTTGAATATACAGCCAATAAATAATTCTACAATAAGTAAAATGAGAAAAAAAAAGTATTAATTGTAAAAGAACATTGCATTAGGAATATGTACGATTTCTAAGCAGTTTTGCTTTAAGTTTACATTTTCGTCAAAACAGGTTTAGATTACTATTAAGCAAACTTATAATTAAAAGAGGTCTACAAAATATTCCTGCTTATGAGCCTATAAGGAATATCTTATCTTTTTTTCCTACAAAGGAGGTGCCTAATATTACAGCCATACTTTTACCTGAAAAAGTCACAAAAACGTAATGCTTTTAATGCTTCTAAGTTTAATATGGTTTAAATTTTATTACCCTAAGAACTTTGTATATTATTAAATACTGTCTTTTTTTCCTCTAGGATTGATTAGTAAGCAGTATATCAAAGAAGAGTGCTATGCAAATATTTTAGTTTAGAGTCAGCACAACAAAAGTTTTTCCTAAATAATGTGTAAAAGTTTTCAGAAATAAAGTAGAAAATACACATTTTATACACAACTCTTTAAAATTATATTAGCACATTAATTTCAAATTATGTCAATTCCAAATATCAATTTAACAAAATTAAATGAAATTAATTTTAAACATTCTTTTTTTAATTGATATTTTTATGGACAGTAATATTTTCTTTTCTTTTAATAAACAGTTATAATTCTCTATATAGATTTTATAAAGGAAGTTAAGTGTAATATCATTCACACCATTATGAATGATGACATAATTTTCAATTACTCTCACCTTTATACAATAAAGAGAAATAAATATAAAAAATTAAATTAAGATAAAATGTTGTGAGTATAATTATTTATTAAAAATTTAAGGAAATATCAGATAAAAATCAATAAATATTCTTTTTCTGCAATATGTACTCACTATTAATATGTAATCATTTATGTTCTTACCTCTCTTGGTTACATCACATATTTTGTATCATTTCAAATATCCTAGCAGGCTGATTCCATTTCTCATCTACATTCTCAGGACAGGCAGAGTGGCTTGTCAATCAAGCAATAGCAAACATCATCCCATTGATGCTGCTACTCTGCCTGACCCCTTCTTTTGCACTCAACATCATCCTTTGTGACATGGAACTACATTTACTCCTTTATTATTGAGAATTTGAAACCATCTTACAAATTTAAAAGTGCAGACATTCTTATGATTTATCATGATAAAAAGAGTAAGGAACATCTTAAGCTCTCTCTAATTTGTTCTCTTCTCATGTTTATGATGTAAAGAATCTGCTTTGTGTGAATGTAGTAGTCTAAGATGTGCTGAGATGCAAAGTAGTTTCCTCATAATAGTTTACAAAGTTTATTTCTTTTCAAACAAAACAATCATTAACACATGGGAGAAAATTAAAAATCTCCTTTGGTTTGTCAAAACAGGAATGTCAACACATCTCCAGTAAAAATTTTGAGAGAAACTATCAGAATAAGACCACGGAATTATTTTTGAGATGACAATATTTAATAAAGTCACAATTTCATAAAAATCAAAATTATAAAATAGGCATAAATTTTGAAAGAACAGTCATATGAAGACATCAATATTTTGAGAATGTAATGTTTAGAATGCAGATATTATATCTTTAAGATGAAATGAACCAACACAGATTCACTCAGATCAGAAACTAGAAGCACTGAAAGGAAATGGAGTAGACACTAAATTTAGGTTCTGGAAAGTTTGCAAATCCTTCTTACATTTAGATACAAGGGGCATAAATTTAAGAATCTAAGGACACATAACATAAGGTGGTTACAATGGCCACTTTTAAAATGGAGATCGCTGAATACTTCCTGGCACTCTAAGAGACAATGTGCTTTAATGTAGATTATATTGATTTACCTAACAAAACTGTTTCCTCTTACCTTGCAATAACTTGAAGCAAATCAATGCAATCTGCATTTCAATACTTTGTTTTACTGACTCCTTAATAGAGATGGCTTGGAAAAAATTTGATTAGAGGACAATATGCCCACACCTGCTAATGACTGAACTGCATACAGGTAGGAAATTGGAGAGCAAAATAAATCATCTTATTTTTAAATCTACCAAAGCAATTAATGCTCCCATATTTTAGAAACTTTACTTATGGTGACATGACCTTGCTAACTTTGTTACAATATCTGAGAGGCTTGCTTAAAAGCATTTATATCACAGGATCAAGGCTTTATATTATATCAGAACGTTAAAATATAAGCTGTAAAAATATTGCCAAAAAATAGAGAGCAAATTCTTCAAGTGTGTCTGTCTCTCATTCTTTTTTCATTTTTTTAGTTATGACAATATTTCCATAACTATATAATATTTTTACTTAAAATAAGTGATAAAAAAGTGTTTCTTAAAACTGAGTTTTTGTGAATTTGATACCATCTTCTAATTGACTTACATTTTTTATAATGTCTGTAGTTTGAAGGAGTGTGGATGCTTCTGTTGTCATTATTTTACTGGTCAAGACTTAATGCATTACAGATCTGAGATACAAATGAGAGGATAACAGGAACAACACAAGTCAATCAGGAAATACATATGTTATAATCAATAAAACATTATGTCATGTTTAATTTTATTATGTGATTATTTTCTTTCCCCAAGGAGATTTTGAACACACCACACACACATGTATGATTCTGTATATCATAAATTACTGGGATTCTTTCACAGTAGGATTTATAACTATTCAAGATTTGGTAAAACCTAACAACAAGCAATTCACACATTTACACTTTCTTGATCACCAAGTACAAATTACAGGGATATTTGTGAGAACATTCAAAAATCTATTTTTATGAACCCCAGAAATTGACATTTATAAGAATATTTGTAGTTGACATTTTTATAAAAAGTCCACTAAAGTAATTTCAAAGTACATTTATATAAGCATTTACAGTTAAAAAAGAATTTTAAGACCTAAGGCAGGTTTTTTAGCAAACAGTCTCAATATATTTTTATATATACAGTTAGTCACAGAGAAGGGGCAAGTAACCATGGTAGAACATAATCCAAAGGTGTTTTTTCTATACCTCCAAGTTTGACTTTGACTTTACATAAAGAATATAACATTGTCTTTACCTTTAGAACAAGTTCCTATCAGTGCAATGGTATATGTGAGACTTATGGTTTCATTTTGCTGTAGTTGGGTGGTAAAAAATATACTTATAGTTTTTCACGTTGAATGTCATGCACTGTTTGCCAAATTGATTAATTGATATGATTAATAATATGCCTAAACATTGATGTCTGAGAAATTTGATTTGTCTGTTATTAAACTTTAGACATATTATGCTCAAGAACCTATTTCAAAAGAGAAGGTCCAAATGACATGTTTTAATTTACAGAGGAATCTCATATTATTAACCATCCTTGTGAGAAAGAAAGAAAATTAGAAAGGAAAGGCATGTTTTTAATGTAAGGATGGACACATTCCAAAAACATACACTATCATACTTTATTAAAAAAAAAACTCTAGATATTCACTTTTAGGTCAGGAAAGCATGTAGATATTTGACCTTACAGATCTTGCTTAAAATAATGCTGGCTGATGCTACAATTTAAGAGGGGGAAAAAAGGGAACTGGAAGGGAATGGATCGCACTCTCATTGACAGAAGAGAACATGATCATAATTGTGAGAACCCCAAGATCTACAAGCTCTTCAAATGTCAGAGATACAACAAAAATCTTGGACCAAATACAGGATTGATTTTTCTGCACAGCAATAAACAAATTGAAATTACAGCAATACCTGCCATAGTATGGTAAATAGGGTAAAAAACAAATCACATATAATTCCATATTGCATTAATGCCAGTTAGTAAAATGACTTGACCCATCTGAGCAGGCAGGCTGTCAGGCTTTCAAGAATTACTGCCTGGTCTCAATAGCTTGACATCAAGAACAGGCACTGGGTAGCTCTGGGTCAGAATGGCTTCTGTGGCTGCGACATTTGGGGTCCAGAAGGAACAGCAGTAGCATTTTGAGTAGTCCATTTGGATGTTACCTACATCTTCCCTCAAATCTAGGAAAAATGGGCAGGGAAAGTGTGTTGATTTCAGGACACATTATTACCTCCCTGGATTCAGGCACCTAGCATTTCTCCTGGGAAATTTCAATCCCTTTCGCGTTCTCTTTCCCCCTTACATAACTATGATTATTTTTCTCCCATCCCAGTTTGTAAATCAGAATTGATATGACCAGAAACCAACCACCTCAGGTGTTAGAACTGTATTGTGTACATTACATGGGGATCTTTTTGTATTAAAGAACATGTAATATTCACATAGAACTCCTCCAAATAATAAGGAAAGCTCTAAGATCTTAGGTGATAAATGACATCATCATCTGAAAAAATTTATGACTATCAAATATATTAACAAACACTGGAATACTCTATCAGAAATTTTCTGAAATGATAAAAGATTTAATATGTGAATGGGTTAAATGACAAATATTTGTCCCTCAAATTAAACTAGCAATTACATATAGTCATAACTAATTTTATTTAAAAGTGTAGGATACCTAAATGGATAAGTAATGTTTGAAAAAAGAAAAGAAGTATAGTGGGGCTTATCCTGGAAAATATTACTATGCAATAAGAAGTCATAGAATATAAAACAATGGCTCTAGATAGCAAAGGAACTGAACTTGTTTGCAAGGTAACTTGAATACATGATGAAGAGGTTATCAAAATCAATGGGAAAAGGTTACATGTTAAATATATGATCTTGGAGTACTGTTTGGAGACAAATAACCTTGGTCTTTATCTTAAATTAAATAAAAATATAGAGTCCAGGTGGAGGGGAATTGTTGAGAAATCCTTTTTTTTTAATACTTATTTTTCAGTTGTAGTTAGGCGCAATTCCTTTATTTTACTTATTTATATGTGGTGCTGAGGATTGAACCCAGGGTCTTGCACATGCTAGGTGAGTGCTTTCATCACTGAGTCACAACCCCAGCCCCGCCCAAGAATATCTTAACTAAGCATGAGGAAGTACTTCTTAAATAAGACCCATTTAGTTATAATGTAAAGGAAGCTCATACTTTTTGATATGAAAACTATGAAGGTATTGCCAACCAAAAAATATCCAGAACCATATTAACACAGAACTAATTGCCTGGGAGAGAGAAATGGATATATGAAATTAAAATATACTATTTAGCATAGGAAAATAAAAATTGAAATCAAAGAAAAAAATAGAAAAAAAATACTTAAAAGACGTAGGCCATCAATACCATCCAGGATGCATATCTCAGAGAATATTACTTAAGTTCATAAGAAGAAAAGTAAATTATTTACCCAGATACCCTTTGTACTGGTGGAGAATCCATTGCAACTCAGTTTCCTAGGATTCAGATAAGATGTAATGGATTTTATTTCACTACACACTGTAGAATAATGTACACCCTTTATAAGAAAAAAATTATTATAGAAAAACTTACGTTGTGTGTATGTGTTTTTAAAGAAATATATTTTAAGTAGAACAAGTAAACAGAAAGAGGCTCTTCACCAAGCATTAAGCTGCAATGTCAAAACTGAGATGGGCATATTAACAAGGCTCCTGGGGAAACAGGGTTACTCCACAGCTGGTCCAAAAATTACTACAGAGGCCTGGGGAAGGAGATTAGCATAGAATCTTTATGGCATTAGGGAATGGAGATGGCATGAGTGTTCACTTGAATGGGAAGGATCTTGAGCAATTTGAACTTCTCATCAACAACAAAGCAGAGAGCATCCTTGTACCCTTATCAATTTACTCAGCTGTGAAGGAGGGTTAAAGCTTAAAAGCTGTCAGTAAATATCAACAAATAAACTCTTTAGTAGTTTATCTATAGCAGACTACCTTTTATGTATCTATGAATGACATACATACACACCCATTTACACACACAAACACACACACCCTAAAATGTAATTAAATTCCAAGAAAAAGTACACATTCTGGTCCATTACAGTTGACGTCTCTGCAGGCAGAGGTACCTAAGAAGAAAAAATGGCAATTAAGACTTTTTTTCCTTAAATAAGAGGCTATTCATTGAGACCTATGAGGATGTTATTCAAGGAATGGAACACTATTAAAAAGTCCAACACTCTCTACCTATAGTTTCTTGAAATTCTTATGAGAAATATGCAAGTTTCCTGTGATGGACATGTCAATTCCATGGTCCCCTTCATTCTAAACATCACAGTGTGCTTGGAAATCTAAAAAGTGCATGTTGTGTATGAAACAGAATGATAGCCATCACAACTATAATGGCAACTATTGATTGAACACACATCCTATTCAAAAAGCTTGACACATGTTATCTGATTGAACTGGCCTTATGAATAATTCAAAGGAAATTCAGTTATATGAGGAGCTATACCAATGATATTAGACTAGAACTTGGATAATTATCTCTGCCCATTGTTTCTACTGACTCAATTATGACAGATAATATATCTTTGTCTCAGAGTGTTTTACAAGCCCTGACACATTTTTATCCATAGCTCTGTATTTAAATGTTCATAAACTGTCACTGAAAAATGGTACTGTTTGTAGCAAATCAGAAGATATCCCTAAGAAGAGCTAGCTGTAGTGATCATAATATAGAAAGAAACTTTGTTTTATAAGAATTGGAATCCAGATGTATCCATTATTTTTCCTTTGCTACAATATCCTTGGGGATATAGAGTAGGAATGTAGCTGAAAGTTTCAATAAGTAGTGAAAATTGTATATGTTATTTCAGCTCTCTGTAACTGGATCTTGACTATAAAAATTTTAGGAAAAACTAAAAATAACATTTGCAAAGTGAACATTTTTACTATTGTGGTATTCTTTTTGTAACTTTGTCTAGAAAATGCCACTTCATTTTTTCCCTTATTGTTTGCATTTTTCTCTGTCTGAATTGTAAAATGCCCTAATATCTGTATGATTCCATCTCTCAGTTCCTATCTCTGTTCAAATATCTTCTAAGGGAAGCCTTAAACAATCTTCCTGTGCAAAGTAGCCACACCCAACCCTAACCTGGCATTCTGGATTTCTCTTCCTGTTTGCCCTCTCCTTGTCCTGCTCAGTTAATAATAGATTTACCTGAGTGCTCATTTACTGTCTCTCTCTGCTTCTAAATTATGAGCTACCTGGAAGATATTTTAACTGATGCCAAACATATTTTCAGGGGCAAAGAGGGTTATTTCCAGTGAAAGACTCATTTTGTTATCAATGACCAGATATTGATACATACAATATTGGTGTGTTATTCCTTCCTATCTTATTGAAATAAATATTTTGTTCAATATTTGGATTGTGCACAATAACTATTTTTAAGTCTTATTCATATTTTGAGGCACAAAATTCATGTCTATGAATTTATGTATTTTCATCAAATATACTTGTAATCATATGACTTTGCTTTATAAAGCACGCTAATAGTCTACAAACTTATTTTCTGTATCAGGAAATTCCATGAATTCTATCTTAGGGATAAACTTAATTCCCTTTATATATTCATTAAAATATTTTTCTATTTGAATAATTTTTGTATTTTTTTTCTTCCTTTGAGATATCTTTAAAAGGAGAGACTAATTTTCCTTTTTCTCTGTTTGGTTTTATAGCATCCAACATGTTGTCCTTGGAGTTTTTCTGTAACAGAAATTTTTCTTGAGTGCCACTTTCAGTCTCTTCCTTGTGGCCATGCACCTCCAGAAAGACCATTCAACCCCCAGCAGAAGCAACTAGCTTCCCTTGGGGAGAAACCAAATTTAATCTGTGTAGTATAAAATCATTGCTGTCTAATAATGGATTTAGGCATTGGGTTATTTTTACCATTATTTATTGAGACATTGTTGAGGGTAAGAAATAACTCCTGGAAATTTTCTAATTTTCTTCTTTTTTTTTTTTCTTTTCTTTAAATTCTTAACAAGTACAAAGGGAGAAGTGGCCTCTATGCCTCTGGACACTGTGTCTGGATGCTGTCATTAAATGACCAGGATGAGATTTAGCCTGAGGAGAAGGCAAACACAGAAAAGTGCAGAGAAGGCAGCCAGACCCTTGGTCCTCCAGGCTTGAGGCCACCATATTTTAAAATTTCTCATTATGTGGTACAACGCCTGTTGTTAAACTGAGTACAGTTACTGCTTATTGCTTGCAACCAAAACATTTTAACTGACATGAAGCAGGAAAGATATCAACAATATAACATATGGTAATAAAACGTATTCTTTCTCAAGGTTGGCCGATTTCAAATGTTGATGAAGGGATGAGGAAAAGTTACTGACTTTGCTCATTGCACTGTACATTAGTTCAATTACAGTAGAGGGCATTTTCTCTGTAGGTATAAAAATAAATAATACATCTCAGAGCCTGTGATTCTATCACTCATTATCTACATTAAAGAAACTATCACATATGCACAAAAGGCATATGTTAGGATAGTCATCTCAAACTTGTTTTAATGTGAAAAAGTGGAAATACTTAAGATTTTTCCTTATTAAGAGAGTGGGTTGATGAAAGTGAATACTATGTGGGAAAGCTGTGCTTTCTCCTCTCTTTTTTGTTCCTGCCCACATTATCCTAATTTATCCAAAGTTTCCATTTTTAAGAGAAGCATAAAATAATACAAATTGAAAAAAAAAAAAACAAAAATAATAATAGCTTCGAAAACCAAAACATACGATTGTCTATCAAGTATAAAGTTCGATGAGAAAAAAAATCTAATTATTTTTCTCTCTCCTTAGTGAGATAAGGGTTTTGAGACCCAATATGAGTTCTTTATAGTAAGAGGAATAAATTCCTTCCATACATGGCACCTGGGTGGTTCTGAGGTGCTATTGATGTTGTGAATTGGGATGACTAAGGGAAGAGCTAGCTGTTCCTTTCCTAGATAGTGACAATGTAGGTAAAAGGAAATATGGTGAGAGGGGTATTAACAGAACTTTTTCCTCTTTGGCTTCAAGAAGTTGAAAAAGATGACTTGAGAGACGGGGGGATGTTGAGAATTCTCCACTGGTATACACTTTACACATACACCTATGGCCGAACTGTTGGAATCATCTGCCAAAATGATTTGAGCTGTGTCGTACATCGGCTGTCAGGGCAGGCTCCTAGGTCTCTCTCTCTGACATCACTTCTGTCTATTTGCATTGTGGATATTAAATTGAAAGCAAATGGATCCATTTTGGTGCCTGCTCTAGCTGGAAGACGTGAGCCTGCAGGAGTATAAGCATTCAGTCCTCTGACCAATTGGAATAGATGAAGGGGCACAGAATCAAGCTGCACGGAGAAGGACATGCAAAAAACAGAGTGCTAATGGGCCCTGAGCAAGGTGAGAGAAAAACAAGATGAAAAGCTATGCGCCTTTCTTGGATGTTATCAAGGCTGACAGCATCTGGATGAATGTACAGCATTGCTCCAGGAACCAGGGGAGCACAGAAAGTCATGTCCAGACACTCTGTTGCCCATCACTGGGATGCATAAAAGCCACACTCTTTCTAAGCCCACTCCCCTGCCTCATGGCAGTTTATCAAGAGATAATCAAGAGTAGTCAGATATCAGAGAGACTCATTTTACAAAATGAAAATAAACACTGTTTCAAAGGAAAATTTAAATTTTTATCAAGGACTGACCTTTAAAATGAATTAGGTGACATAGGAATAATTACAACAGTTTGTCACATTATGTCTACACTGCAAGCGTAGACTGTGAGTTAAGAATTTTGGAGCAATTTCAAGGGAAGCAGATCTACAAACACAAATAAAGAAATGTTCCTGGAATATGTTGGTAAGCAAAAAAAGCAGCAGACTGGTTTGAGCTGCATGATACTTTTTATGGAGAAGTACATATCCTCACACATAAAAAATGTAAATGTATAGCAAAAATGCTAGAAGAAAGCAGTCCATCTGGCTAATGACAGATACTCTTTGAGAGGACAAAAGAACAAAGTCAAATGAGATATGTTGATATGTTTTAATCTATTAGAATTAGATATAGTTAATTACACAATAATTTTTAAAGTTAATAAAATCCCAATTATAATAAAAAAATTAAGACTTAACTGATTTATTTGGAAATATATAGTAACTATACTTCTGGAATTAATTAGGTATTTATTCTTTCCAATTACTGTTACTAGAGCAATCAAATATTTGCAGTCATGTGCATTTAATTTTGACAAATAAATCCACATGGCTTTTGTTTGTTCTGCCTAAGCTTGGTCATTCATGATCAGAGAAAGAAGATTTGGGCAGCTGTGTCAATACCTAATACACTTGGCATATTGATAAGCTTGTAGATGCCACAAAATTTAGCTTAAAAACGACAATACTGGTGGTTACTCATTGTCACAAGAACTATTAAATACTTAATATTCATCATGTCACTTATCCTTCACATAAATCAAAAGGAATCACATAAATACATATTATCTTCATTTTTCATGTAAGGAAACTTGAGACATAGAAAGTTTAAAATTGTTCAACCAGGACAGCATAGCTAAACTGAAATGAAATGAAAATTAAATTTGATTTATTCTATTTTGTAATCTATATTGCTGATTTCTGAGACAGAGAGCTGCTTGAGTTTTATTGATTAGATTTCTGAAAAGTCCTGTGACTCAGTTCACTTTCTTAGGCCTCTGTTCATTAACTTGGTCTTTAATGACATCAGAAAATTTCAGGAAGAGGAGATTGTTCCTGAGGACCCAGCAACTCAATTTCTCACCTTGGACCTCAGTATCTTTCTTTTATCTGTCCAGCTGTGGAGGATTTTGGACAATCTCCAAGCTTCCGTTTTATGGATGTAGGATGTATTTACAGTACAATCTACTACCTAGATATGAGTTAAGTCTCAGCTTGTTTTTCTTTCTCTGAATGTTAAAATGAAACAGATCCTATGGGATTCTTTTATGCAGCCATTTCATACAATGGACTTACTCTTGCCTTCTGCCCCCATCATGATCTGTTTGCCATTTCTGTAAGTCTTTCTATTGCAAACAAATCCCTTTTCAAAGGAGCTTTATAACCTAATTTGCATATATCATTTAAATGTAAGTTTTAAAGAATGCAATTTCTCTATCATCAGAGTATGCTGTCCTCTTCACTGACTTGCAAATTTTCTTTTTAAACAATATGCACTGCACAAATACTATGTATTCAATAAATGAAAAGGCCAAGAAATCACACACCAAAAAAAATAGAGAAAGCATTAACATATAGATTAACCCAATCAAAGGGTGATATTTGATGGGATATTCAACTTATTCATATATCATCAACTAAAGAGCAGAAGCCGTACTTTTGAAAAGCCTCTAATTCAGCAGTCAGCCTTGCTTCCTGACATGAAAAGTGTGTGAGGGCTGTACGCATGGATGCCAATTACCAGGATGAAAGGGAAACTCACGGTGATTAAGAGATTATGTCCTTTGAAAGATGTAATTAAAGGGCAGCAAGATTCACTTCAGTAATTCCTAAAGCAAAATGTATAGATTTATTTTTATTTTCATTCTTCCTTTTGGGTTTTGATATGCATTCTTTTTCTTTTTTCTTTCACTTTCCATTCACATGAAACTTTGTGTTTACATTTTTTATACCAATAAATTAAAAGTGTAAGATAATAAACTTGGTAAATGTCATTGCTCTATAATTCCATTTGACAAAGTTTATATTTCATATCACATGTTTTTATTGGTGCAACTGATTACTTACTGTATATTTTGCCTTTTATTAGCAAAAAAAAATTTACACTTTTTAATTCCCAATAATACCCCTTCAAGTTCCTTTTCAAAATTAGAGTATTAATAAACTATAAAATACAAGTACAATATCCCCAGCACCACATACAACTTGCAAAAAAAAAAAACCAAACCATTTTACTCTTAGTTGTAATAAAAATAATTATATTATATATGTTTACATGCTCAAATCCTATTATCCTTTTCTCAGAGCCAAAAAAATAAATTTTAATTTTCCCAGGGAAGGGTTATATGGTACCAGGGATTGAACTCAGAGGCACTCAACCACTGAGCCACATTACCAGTCCTATTTTGTATTTTATTCAGGAACAGGTCTCATTGAGTTGCTTAGCCCCTCACTATTGCTGATGCTGGTTTTGAATTCCTTATCCTCCTGCCTCTGTCTCCCAAGCTGCTGGGATTACGAGTGTATGCTACCAAGCCCAGATAACTTTTAATTTTTAATTGACATAATTCTGCATATTTATAGTGGACATTGTGATAATTCACGACAAGTATACAAGGTGTAATGATCGGAGCAGAGTAATTGGTCTATCTAGCACCTTAACTGTACATCAGTTCTTAGCCACAAAATGGTTTAATAAAATATAACAGTCAGAACTTCAGAACCATAGGAAAAAAATATGTAAAATAAATTAAACAAAATTTTTTTCTTCACAAATTTTTATGCACATACATACACACATTGGGTATTTAGCCAGTATCTTAAAAGATTGTTTAAAACTTTAAAATTGAATTATATATATATATATATATATATATATATATATATTTATATTTATTTATTTATATATATTTATATATATATTTATTTATATATATATTTATATATATATTTATTTATTTATATATATATTATTCAATATTGTAATCATTGAATTATTTTTATTGGAATACAGAATTTCATTTGCATATAGTCTCTCAGTAATTGTCTATACTTCAAATTCTGTCAGATAGTCAAAGCTAGAGGAAATAAATGCTTGAGTTACTAATAATAGATAATTCAATTCCGAGTTAGCACCGGCCACCTGATTCTAAATCTTCCAATCTGGTGATGTTTCCGTAAATACTCATTTAAACAAATGAGAAAAAGGATCTATAAAATATTCTTAAGAAAATGAAAATATGTTAGCCTGTTAATTGTGACTGAGTGCATACTTCATAACATTATCTATGTCATGGGGCAAATGACTTCAATAAGATCTGAATCAATTTCTCTCATCCTCAAACATATGGGCAGAAGAGTTTAAAATTTAAAAAATAAAAGCAATAAAAAAAGAAGAGAGAGATTTCATCTTCATAAAAAAATAACAGCTGTGTTCAAGATTTTGCATGACTAAACTTCCTTTCATGACCTTCATGCCACTGAGTAAGGTAAATTTCTCTCTCTCTTTCTCAATCTCTCTTATTTCTTTTGTTCCACTGAGTTGTTTTTGCTTGAGGAAAACTAAGAATGAGTCATTTCTTTCTCTATTTGCTCTTCACATTAACAAGTATCAGGATATTTCTTGAATTTCTACTTAAAAATAAAATAAATCTTGGTTGTAAATATAGAGAATAAAGATAAAAATTAAAAAGTACGAGTGAAGATAGCAGAAACAGAGATGGAAAAGTTGATGTTTTTCCAGTATCAGTGACTTCCACTTGTTATTTTAGAAATTTGATTTTGTGAAAGAAATTTGACAGCAGTGATTCCTCCATCTTGTGTGATGGACCACTTCGTGAACTTGCTGACATGTCAAAAGAAAGTTACTTGCTGAGAAAGAACATCCTGAGGTTTGCATAAACTAAACTCTTTCCCAGACAATGATATGGTCTGAGCTGCTCTGGGCTGGATCAGTGAGCAGTGGAAATAATTTATCCTCCAATTATCATTCTTGACAAACAACCTTTGTCTTTCACATGTATTTCCTCTTTTAACCCTTAAAATATACTCTCACTCTACCTCTAAAGGGACTCATTCTGGTTTCTACTGAAATCCATGCTCCTCAAATTACAATTCAAAGACCGAAAATATAGTCCTTTTTCCTTCACAGACCACTTGAGTCCCTTTAGATGACAAATCATACAAAACTATATGAAAATTTAGGATAAGATTCAAGAATGGTACAATAGCAGATAACACAGGTTTTCCACTCATCCCCTTATACCACATTGAATTATTATATGTAACAGCAGACCTTGTGGTAATTCTTCTGTCTCATTTCTCTAGATTATTATTTCATCTTTTGCAATTATAATTTCTTTCTGGCTGCCGAACAAAGATCTTTCTTATTAATTTATTTTATTTTTTTTAATTTTTTTTTTTTTTTTTAGTTTTGAGAGAGGGTCTTACTAACAGAACAAAGTTCTGAGTCCCAACCACCTCTACTGTTGAACATTTGTTGTGTCAGATGGTTGTTATATTGGTGTTCCCCATTAAATGTTTGCCCAAGATTTTTACACACTTTACATCTTTATCACTTTCTTCTATAAGACCATTTTGTCTTGCTGAGATCTCTCCTCTTGAGTGCTGCAGCTTTAAATCCTGTTCTGCATTTTCAACTGTGGGATGTCAATGAAAGGATTTTTATTGCTCTCACCCATTTCCCCCTGTCTTCTCTACTCAGTGTTTTGTTAGCTTTCCCCTTAGGTGTTTAGTTTTAGATCCACATTTAAATATATTCCCTGTTCACCAATACAACTTCTATTACAGTTTCCCAGTGGTTCCTTGAGGGTTGAAGTTCACCTTTTTCTAGATTCCTCAGGAAGACACTCCCTAAACATTCATATGCTTAGAACTTTTGTCCTGTTTTTGTTTCTCCTTTGCCTTAATATATGAGGTTGCTTTTGGGGATATTAAATGTGTGGCTTGAACTTAATTCCGTAAGCTTCTTGAAATTGCCCTTTGACAGGTCTTTCTTTCTATTTTGCTCTTAAGGGCTTTGTGCCAAACAAATTCTCGTTCAAACAAGAGGCATCTTTTATTAAAAAAAAACAAAACAAAACACTAAAAAGACATTTTTTTCTTCAATATAAAAACCTGTGCTTGAGCACCTGAGTATGCATAGACATTCGCTCCTGCAAATCAAGTGACCCAGGTGCACGAGGCTACTGTGAATATATGAATTCTGAAGCTCTTCTGTTTTGAGGAAGTTTCCTTGGATTGTAGTCTTAATGATTAGTTTCATTTCATCAATTCTTTATTAGCTTTTACAACTTTATGAGTTGGAGTCACTTTTTCTCTGACCATTACTTTTCTATTCGGATCATGAGATCTGTAATCTGATCAGTGAATTGATTCTTTTGATTGACTGATAATTCAAATGGATTAAGGGGGGGTTGGGGTATGATAGGCAGATAAGGCAGTTTGCTATTGAAGTAGGCTGTTGGAGACCTGCCCATGGAGACTGCGTAACTTGTTCTTGACTTTCCTGTTTTCCTGCCCTCTCTCTCTTTCTCTCTGCTTTACGTCTGCCATGAGCTGAGCAGCTTTTCTCCGCCACAAGCTTCCACCATGATGTTCCGCTTTGCTTTACCTAGGTCTGACTGACCATGGACTGGTCCTCTAAAATCATGAGCCAAAACAAAATTTTCCTCCTCAAAGTCTTTGTTGTCAGGTACTTTGGTCACAGCAATGAATAGATAACATATTTTCATTTTTATTTTGTCTACCAATGCATGTTTGTCAACGTGTACTTTATTGTATTTTATTGTAGTTTTAACAATGCACTTTAAAATAAACTTCAAAATTATTCTCCCTTGAGCTCTTTGAAATGTAATCATTTCTACATTGATTTTAGTTTTGCTTTCATTTTTACCCTGAGGTCCATTAGCTTGATTCTTTATTTTTGTATTTTCTAATCTGTGTTTCCTTCCAGATGCAAAGAATTTTAACGTATTTGTGCCAATACTTCTTTACCATTCATTTGAAGCATTTTGCTACACTTTTTCTTGGTTTTATTTTTGGCTTTAGTATGTAGATTAGAATATGGAAAAAAATATTTTTGTTTGCTTATTTATTTTTACTTTTCCCCTATCCACAATTTTTTTTTTTTTCTCCTCCAAGTCCCTTTCCTCTTTCCTGACAGGGAAGCTTCCTGCTCTGGTCCAGGATTTCCTCAAACTCCTCAGATTCAATTCCCCAGCAGCCTGCGTAGAAATCCTGTGTTTCCTGACACAGGCTGAGACTCTCTCATCCTGAAACTGATTTTATCTATGTTTTAGCATGTTAAGGGTCTATATTTATATATTTTTTTCTTCTTCTTTTTTTCTTTTCTTTTTCCTGTATAGTGTCCCCTGGCTCCTTGTGGACTCTAAATGATGGAATAGGATTTTGCCCCTCCCTAAATGGAAATAGTTTGTAATATACTCAGCCTCTGAAGTTTGTTGTGGAATTGGATTGGCTTTTGGTTTTAAATGATTTTATTTTCTCTTCCTGATGATCAAGTTTTTAGATTGTCATTCAAGACAATGACTAGAAGATGTTAAAAGTTTGTGTTTTATTTCTCTAAGAGTCATCATCTGCATACAAATAAAATTTATCTCTGGGAGCATAGAGAATACATGATAATACATGATAGTGGATGTATAACTATAGATTCACAGGCATAGTTACATCAAGGGGCAATGAAATTGATTTTAAAAATGCCTTTTAGAGACTTAAAAATGTAAATTACTTTAAAAGAATTTGGAAAATTATATTACCACTAACAAATTTATCATCTTCTTAAAATAATTAAGTAAATATTGTTGTATTTATATATCAATCTGGAGAACCAATTTATTACTTTCAAACTTTCCTCCCAAATATTCAACCTGAAATTTAGAGGAGGCCCCTGCTGAGATAATTAGGTAAATGTAATATTTGCATTTCATTTATCTTGGTGCTTATCACTTAAATTTCTATAGTTCTACATTAAAAATATAATAAGCATTATATTGTCAGGTGCTTTGGTTACAGCAATAGAAAACTAACATATTATCATTTTTATTTTGTCTATCAATGCATGTTTATCAATGTGTACTTTATTGAATCTTATTGTAGTTTTAACAACTACATTCATTGAGCATAATTCCAATTTAATACAGGATATTTTACAAGTGAGAATGCCACATAACCAAATATAATATTCACAGACAATGAAATATTCTGAAATCAACAGGAAAGTAAAGAGCAAAAATGAATAAATGCATTAACAGATAAAAATGTTCAAGGGCAGTTCAGCACTGATCCGGGCAATAAAGCTCTGTACGAAATCAATAAATTTGTTTTGTTTAAAGTCTGCCTGGAACATTCAGCTAACCTCAGAAAGACTGGAAGCTAATAGACTATATCACGCATTAATGCAGAATGCATGGCCACCTGACATCTCTGTAGACAATATAGCCAAAGGCCAGTACTGAAGTGGTTAGTAAGGCTAATGCAAGATTCCTAACAATAGTAGTATCAACAGGAAAAGCATCAGCTGGGCATTTCAAAGTAAAAAGCAAAAACTAGCTACAATGAGTTGCATCACCATGGGGCAGATAAACAGAAAATGCTAAAATGCAAAATCCCCAAAAAGTAAAAGCAAAAGTCACTTCAAATTACAACTCTTGTCTACTGCTATGCAAAACATCAAATACTACTATTTGCACATATTGCTATTGTGCAATATATCAAATTCAATAGTCAAAATTGATGGAAAGTCTATACATGTTCAGTTTTTCTGCAAGGAGTCTCTGAGATATTTTCTACATTCTGTTATATAAACCACTTAATGGAAACTATAAAATAATTAATATTCATAACAAAAAGCATTTTATGTTTTGTTTTCTGTTTTAAGAAAGCATACTCAAGTTCCAGAAAAAATTAAACCAGAATGGGAAAATGTTGTTTAAGAAACGTAGAAACAGGGACTGGGGTTGTGGCTCAGTGGTAGAGTACTGGGTTCAATCCTCAGCACTGCATAAATATAAAATAAAGATATTGTGTCCACCTATAACTAAAAAATATTTAAAAAAGAAATGTAGAAACAAACAAAAATACACAATGACCAGCTTCTAGGAGAACTCCAGTGGTTAGGAACTAGTTCAGACTGTTTTCTTTCTCTTTTTGAGGAGTGGGTCACAGACATGGAGAAGGCACTGAGGAAGGGAATGTAACTGTCTCTACCCCATCTTCACATATCAACCTAGAGGGTCACTGTCTGTCCCCATGGGCACTATAGGATGTGAAACATCAATACTGTAAACCTCTAGGTGCCCACAGAATGACGTCATGGCAATTTTAAATCCTACTGCAGTGAGAGGGTGAAAGGAGACACATGACCCTGCTGTTGTCCACTTTTTGGAAAGCTCTCCCTAAACTCTCAAGACTGGCAAATTATATACTAAATTCTACAATACAAGCAATTTTTCCTTCCATACTTCTCTGATCAAAGACTTTTCAATCACATTTGAAGAAAGGCCCTCGGGATGCGGGAGGGGTGAGGCACACACCCTGGGATACCTGCTGCTGGTCCTTGTTTCCTTCTCCAACTCATTGGCTTGGACAGAGCTAGGGCCTGGACCCTGGTCTCTCCCTCTCCGTGGGCATGTTCCCAGATACGGTCACTCCTGACTCCAGGGGATGTGAACTCAAAGTCAGTTAACTAAGGATCTGGAAAGAATACAACCCTGTAGGCAGCAAGTGGGCGACGTACAGCAGATGAAGCAGAGCTAGGGGACAGCTAGGGGACAGGCAGATCAGGAAGACAAAACAGCAGGTTCTAGGGTTGTTGGGGTTTAGATCTTGGGTATTCCCCCAAGGGCTCAGGGACTAAAGTCTTCATGCCCCAATGGTGGTCATACTGGCAGATGGTGCCAACTTTAGGAGGCAGGGCCTAGAAAGGGAAGTAGGCCACGGGGGTATGGCTTTGATGAGGATTTTGGAATCTGGCCCCCATTCTTTCTCTCTCTTTGTGATTTCTGGATATGAGGTGGCAGCTCTGCTCTTCCACAAGCTTATCACCATGTTGTACCCTAACACACAGGCTCAAAAATAATAGCATCAACTGATCATGGACTAACATTTCTGAAACCTTGAGTCAATCTTTCCTCCTTTTCAGTTGATGATCTCAAGTATTTTGTCACAGTGACGTCAAGTTGATAAATACAAAGGTATTCAACAAATATTATGATTTTCTTCATATAAAGTCTATGCTTTTTTAAAATGTTATTTTTATGTAAAATACACAAATTTTTGGTCTCTGAGCTGAATTCTTTCTTTCATTTATATTTCTTGATGCTTTTTGTTATAATGGAGAGTAAGTATTCGGTCAAGATGCCCACATAGAATCTTATTGTTCATTATTTTATTTTTTTAAAAAGTTATCTTTAAGTTTTCAAATCATAAAATTTTATCATGACTAAAGAATGAGCTGTAGCTACTGTTTTCTAATGTGTTCTCTGGCTATTTATTTCCTTTAACTTAAGCATTTATAGAACACCCCTCCCCCAAATACTAACAACAATGACAGTAAAATAAATTTTTATATTAACTTAATTATTTTAGTGCTTTTCTATTTAAAATGATATTTGCTATTCAATTTTGTTAACTCATCTTTATTGCATTTAAATAGCATAACATTTGTTCTTATTTTTAGAGCTCCATTAGAAATGACATTTGAGCTTTATTAAATGCCTTTTTCTCCTCAATTGATATAATCTTATGCTCTGTTGGTTTTATAAATTAATTGGTAAAATTTTCATCTTCTTATACATCTCTTCAATTATTTAGATTACACAAATGTAATGTTTTCCAAAAGGTAGATCAAAGTCAACTGTTACATTTTCTTTGTTGTTTTTAATTTTAATTTTTTAACATTTTTTCAATGGCAATTTTGAAATATGCTGTTTTATATCTTCTTAAAGATATTTTGGCAATTTATTTTTTATATTAGAGATTGTTCATTTTTTTAGATTTGTTGATTAGTTTTTTAAGTTGCAAGTAGTTTAGATTATAATTTTTGGATTTTGTTTTACTTGATTCACTTTTCTAGCTTTCTCTACTTTTATTTATTTATTTTCATTCATTAGGCCAAAGACGGTTTTGTCTATTTCAATTACAAACATGATTTTACATTTATTTCTTCTTTCTGGTGTATTTTAATTGTCTATCTCAAACTATAGGACCTTCATAAACTATCCAATGGGTGTGTCCTGCTCTCTTCATCTTTACGTAGAAACAATGTTGGAACAATAGTGTCAAAACTGGATCTCACTCCAACTTCAGATTCAAAATAAGAACTCAACATTAGATAATTTTCATTCCTACTCTTTTCATGAATAGGATGCCGGTAGTACAAATGGGGAAATAAGATTGAGAAGTCCTCCTCGTTCTCATTTGCCCCATCTCTAGTATTCCTGCTTCATCACTGAACTTCTAGAATCAACCATCAAAGATCTTAAATCCACTAAGTATTCTACTTAATTCTACTAACCACTCCTTCTTACACTACGTTTTGTGTGTTTCTATTAGAACCTCTCAGTATGCACACCCAGGAGCAGTGACCGCACCTGTAGTACCACCTTGGACAAGGCTTGTAAATACACATTATATTAAGGGGTCATTTCCTTTCTCACTAGAGACACTTGACATTTCTCACAGGGGTGCACTGGGAGCAATGCATTTCTTCAGTTTCTCTCTGCCTGAGAAAGTATTTATCTCAGTCTCAAAGTGTAATTTCACTCTATATAGATTTCTGGGTAGGAGATTTTTTCCGTTTAAATATTTAAAATATGCTCCATCTTTTCTTGCTTGCACAGTTGGTTTCCATTCCAACTCCTATCTGTGTTCCTCTGTGACTAAGGGTCTTTTGTCCCACCAGGCTGCTTTCTAAAGTTTCCTTGTTTATCTTTCCCTGCAGGTCAGATATGACAAGCCCAGGTGTGTTTGTGTGGTGTTACCCTGTTTGTTGTCCTCAGAGCTTCCTGGATTCCTAGTTCAGTATCTAACGCAAATTTGGGAAACTTCTCAGCCATTATTACTTTAGTGTTTCTTGTTTCTTCCACTGTGGTTTTCCAAGTATTCAGTTCTTATAAATTGCACAGTTTCCCACAGTTCCCGTGTGCTTGGCTCTAGGGTCTTCATTCTTTATCTTCTCTTTGTATTTTAATTTGAAAACTATCTATTTACCTAGCGTTATATTCACTGAGTTCTCTTAGCTGAGTTTAGTCTACTGTGGGTGACCCCATCAAAGGCATCCTTCATTTCTATTTAAGGTATTGTGTTGTTATTATTTCTAGCACTTTCTTTTGATTTTTGTTGTTATTGTTGTTAGAGATTCAGTTTCTCTGTTTAAACTACCATCTGTCTGTTATGGTTTACATGTAAGGTGTCCCCCAAAAGCTCATGTGTGTGAGACAATCCAAGAAGGTTCAGAGAAGAAATGATTAGGCTGTGAGAGTCTTAACCCAGTCAGTACTTTAATCCCCTGATAGGAATTAACTGAAGGCTGCAAGGGTGTGGCTGGAGGAGGTGGACGACTGGGACCATGCGTTTGTGGTATATATTTTGTATCTAGAGAGTGGAATCTTTTTCTCTGCTTCCTGATCATCCTGTGAGCCGCTTCCCTCTGCCAGACTCTTCCTCCATGATGTTCAGCCTCACCTTGAGCCCCTAAGTATGTAGTCTGCTGTCTATGGATTGACACTTCTGAAACTGTGAGTCCCCAAATCAACTTTTCGACCTCTATCGATTTTCTGAGTTGGTCCTTTTAGTCACAGCAGCGAAAAAGCTGCCTAAAACCCTGTTCTTACACATGGTCTATTTTATTTATTTATTTATTTATTTTTGCCATTGGAGCCCTTAATATTATCATAATTACTTTAATAATTATGTTTTGTTAATTATAATTCTTTTAATAACTAGGTTCCTTTGTGGGTAAGGGTCTTTCATCCTGCCCTGGCTGCTTTTTTATTTTAATAAGTATGATAACTCCAAAATCTCCACCATATCTGAATCAGGTTCTGGTACACAGTTTCTCCCCTCGGGTTTTCTTTTCCTTCTTTTTTCTGTCTTTAGCATGGTTTGCAATTGTTATGTTGGAGGTTGAACATAATGAGTCAGGAAGTAGAAAAATGAGGATATAAGCCCTTAGTGTGGGGTTTTAAATTAACTTGGCAACAAGTCAGACTGTACTTTAAGCTGCCATAACTCTGGTTATGGAGGCTTTAATTTCTTTGGCTGTCCTTGTGTTTGCCTCTCTGTGGCCTTTATCTTCTGTAAGCAGATGTGTTGAGAGAGAATCTATGTCCTGCCCCTCTTTTGGCATAATTCTTTCTCATTAGATTGAAAGCTTGTGGCCATGGTGGTAAGGACAGGGGTACCAGAAACATTATTTAATTATGATTAAATTTCAGTCTGTTCGTGAGCCTGGGTCACCTTATTGAGCCTGCGTTGCTTTATTGTGGCCTCACAAGTGTTTCTTAACTCTCTTCTTCAGATGGGATTAGAAAGAAAGGTGGAACAAGGTAGAGGGAGACAAAGAGTAGGTCTTTGTTATAGCAAATACATGAGTGATTCACAAAGATCACTCCTTTCCTCCCTCCTCTGAGGTGGAGCAAATCTTTCTTTTATCATCACGATAAAAACATGGCAGAACTTCTGGTGACAAAGCAGACTAACATGGGTCCTCTAGTGGTTCCTCATCCTCATGCTAATCTGCACTCAGCCTCTAGGAATTCTTCAAGATTACCATTCCAGTTCTTCTGCCGGTTAATGGATCCAACAACCTCTTCTCCAGGTTGTGACTCTCTGGATTCTTCTCTCTCTCTAGAGCCCAGGATAGAAGCTTGTGACCTCTCTTCTCTGGTGGGTCCACGACAAGTGACTGATATTCAGCTCATTCAGTTTATTTCCCATGGAAAGATTGGTAGAAAGGATTTCCAAGCTCTTATGTAGCAAGTTTGAGCCTGAAAGTGTCCTATATGCTATTTGAAACTAAGATTCTTAAATAGAATAAATGATTTAAAACCTAATTGTACATGCAAATCTTTTTCATCTATATGGTGCATAAAGAATAGTAGTACTGACCGGGCATGCTGATGCACATCTGTAATCCCAGCTTTCTGAGAGGCTGAGGCAGAAACATAGCAAATTCATGCTCAGGCTGAGCAACTTAGGGAGAACCTGTCTCAAAAAAATAAAATAAAATAAAATTGCTGGGGGTACAACCCAGTGGTACAGTAACCCTGGGCAATTATGAAATAATGAACTATAAACACTCACTTATTCAAATGGTCCACAATGGTGTATGTGGTGGGACAGGTCACTCTCTGCTCCTCCAAAGCTCTTCTCAGCTTTACTTCCATTGTACACAGCATGTGTGCAGGTGTGTGCACCTGTGTCTTGAGTGCACATGCTTAAAAGATGCCATCATATTTAGCCCATGAGTGGTAATCATTCAGTTTATTTCTTATGGTAAGATTGAGAGAAAACTTGTCATGTCAGCATGAGAGTAGCCCCTCTTACATTAAGAGGTTTTAATTCCTAGGAAGTAAGACTTATCCCTGCCCCAATGGAGCATGGAATAGGTTTGGTCCTTGGATAAACAAGGGTTTGGGTATCTTTGGTTAAAGCCAAAATAAGGGCAATTAGGTGCTAGAACCTACAAACAAAACAACAGGGATGATGAGGGAAAATAGAATGGAGTTTATCTGCACCCAAGCAAGTGAACTAAAGAAAAGAAAATTATACCTATTCTGCCCAGAATCTGGTACTCAGGTGCATCTATGGTGAGGCAAGCATAATTCTTGGATTTAAACAAAAAATAAAAAGAAGTCCAGAACATCCTGTCAGACATTATAAAACATAACAGCAAGTAAAATTTATAGAGAGTTTAGTATGTCTCAGAATCTGCAGGTCATTGACCTACGTGGCCTTAACGTCCCTCTCAGCTTGACTAACAGGGTCTTCCTGATGACAGGCCCCGACCTCTGTTTTCTTAGAGCATTTACTTTAGAAAACTTCTAATTGTAAATTCTTTCTATGCCCCCTTGGAATGTAAATCTCCCCACATCTTGCTAGTTTTACAACCCAGAAATGGCCTTGTCAAGGACTTGGGAGCCATCCTGTGAAATAGAATCACAGAGGAAGTAGTGTCCCTATCTCTCTGTCTCTGCACAAGGGGAGTCATCAAACTCCTATGGGCACCAAGGCCAAAGAACAGGTGGCCTGACTGACCAACCTGTCCCCTAATGTCCTTCAGTTCTTTCCCACTATCTCATCCCGGCACTTGCAAAATGTCCCACATTTATGTTGCAACAAAACTCACATCAATCCCACCCCTATTACATTAGACTTGAATTGAGTCTTCTTTGCCTGATTAACTCCATCTGAAACATTTTTTTTCCTTTGAAATTTAATACACATATAATATTGTATCTAAAAGAGAAAATAAGTTAGAAAAAATAAATTAAAAATTCATAATTTCAAGAACAATGGAATAAATGTAACTGTAGTGATAGATAAAGAGGTTTTGCAGTTGGAAAGTGAGAGGGGGAAGTATAGGCGAAGATCTAGGGGTGCTATGTGGGCTCAGAAAATTAGAAGTTCAGGCCAGCTTGAGATGACTATGCGAGGCTAAAGTAGGTTAAAAGTTCACAGGAACATCATATAGGTAATGTGAAGCATTTGAGGAGAAAACATCAGCCACTAGGGGACTGGCCAAAAAGTTCCTAAGAAATAATATTCTTCTAATTACAGAGATGTCAGCTTAGATGGAAATTTAAGAACAGGGTCAGATAATATATATTAGAGAGAGAATCAGCGTGCTGTTATTTTAATGAATTTGGGCAGTAAGAAGATAGAGGAAAGATACCAGGACACTCCCTCTCCTTTGGAGGCTGTTATTTTGCATGACAGGTAAATGCTGATGGTATCAGGAGCTGGCTCAGGGCCCTCCCTGTTGGTGTCCTGCATACCCTTTCACTGTGGTCCAGAACATCAGAGGTGTGCTGTATGTAGCACAGGATGAAGCAAGTGGGAAACCAGTGAGAACCTTTGTGAATTGATGAGCGCCTAGGTGAGAACAGCTAAACCCAGGAATTATGACAGCAAGGTCTGGATTCAACAGACACATCTGCTAATTGTTTTAAGAAAAGCAATTAGTAACATTGGTTGCTGGAGAAGAGAATAAAGATAAGCTACATCAATTAAATATCTATGATATTCCAGGCAACTGTAAGCTCACACTTTATAACCCACAAAGTCGCTATTGTGATAATACTAAAAATTGGAAATCGAGGTACACTGAGTCACACACTTGAATCTAAATCCCCGGTAGGCCACGCTGAATGTGAAATTTTGGGTAAGTCACTTAATCTCTTTTATGCCAAAGGCTTTTTCCTCCTCTCTATATTATATCATTTCCTTTTTCTATATCTCTAGAGTTTCCTTTTCTCTTAATACGAGCTCTGGGCATAGAGGGGAAAAAAAAAAAAAAAAAAGATGTGCACTTAGAAAATTTGACCTGGCAGCTTAAGTAATTTGCCCAAGGTCATTCAGTGAATCAGTGGTAGATATAAGGGTAAGAAGCTATAATTCCTACTCTAATTTCCTGCCTGAACCATTAGATAGCTCCATCTGTTTTGATTCCATCATTAATATGAAGTCATATTTCTGTCTCTTAATAGAAATGAACTGATCTACTGACTAAAAGTGGAAGGTGAAAAGAATTTCCATAGCTTTGAATGTAGCAGTATTCTTAACAAATGCAACTTTGAAGGTGGTTCTGTTATACAGTTAAATAAATTTTAAGAGACTTTATACTACTGGTCTTTATACTTGTGATAAAAGAAAAACAAAGTTCTCATTAACATGAGTCTTAAATGAACATTTTTATGCTAAATATTAAGTTAAGCTTTTGATATGTTGTGGCAACATTTTGAAATGATGAAGCATTCATTAATGCCTGCTTAAGTTAAAAGTAACACCACATTAGTTTGATCTGATTAATGTTCACGCAATGCACAATGATACATTGATAATGACTGGCCACTTTTCTTAAGTGTTAACCAGCATATTAATATATAGTAAATGAATTGGATAGCCTGTGTAATGTCACTGTTCATTATTAATTCAGTTAATTAAATGTGTGTCAGACAAATCATTAATAACTTGATAATTCACTTGTATTGGATATTATCAAATCCTTTCAATATTATAAATCCAAGAGAAAGTAAAACTACAAATTTAAAGGTTTCATGTCTGCAATACTTATTTTTCAAGACTAGGCATAAAGAATTCCTTTATTTGAAAGGGGGAGATAAATAAGGATGTTTAGCACAGACTTGCAAACTTAAAAATATTATGCAAGCATTCACGTTTTTTAAAGTTGTAGATGGACAAATACCTTTAATTTGTTGATTTATGTTTATGTGGTACTGAGGATCCAACCCAGTGCCTCACATGTGTGAAGTAAGCACTCTACTGCTGAGCCAAAACCCCAGCCCTATCAGCATTCATTATTATTGACATTAATTCAAACTTATTTATATAGATTTAATGTCAGATTTTTTATAATTCTGAGCAAATCTTTATATTTCATGTCATTGACATAGGTCATCAAATAATTTGAACTTTATTTCTCCAAATTGCTTATCCACATAACATATTCTACATACACTCTACATCATTATTTTATCTGTCAGTTGCCTTTAAATGCTATCTATGTAAGTACCAGTTAGTACCAGTTGCAGATGAATATAAACTTGAAGAGAGAAAAAAATGAGGATTTAGATTCTTTAAAATGATTTTCAAAATAGGTCAATTGCTTACTTGATTGGATATTGGAATCTAATATGGGGTTTGCCTACATGAGGTAGGGGCTGGAGATGTGGGTATTGTCAGTGCATAGTGCTATTAAAAGTCTGTTGTGAAAAAGCTGCTACTGAGTTTAATCAGATGAGGACAGACAACAGACCATTCATGTCAGGGTCCACCAGGCCATATGTTTCTATGGATGTGTTTACATTATAATTACACCCTTTTCATGTTCTTAGAAACTAAATATTTTTTGGATTAGATTCAAGAAGGACATGTATGGAATGCTATACACAGGCTTTGAGCTCATTACTATATATCCTCCTGAGAACAGATGGTAGACCTCAGGCCCTGTTACTACTCTAATGTATTCCTACCATCCCTTGATGTAGGGACAGCAGTAATGGTAGAGTAAATTTCCCATGACTCCAAGGTAAATGTTTAGCAGGCGAGGACAAATTCACATATTTTTTCTTTTATTTTCTTTGCAAACATGGCAAAAAGAGTCATCAAAGCATATTCCTATTATGAATACACAGAGTGTTGAAATTACTGTAAGGCACTCTGTTTAGATAGGAAATCAACACAACAGCCAAGTAAAGTTCAGGTACCTGTTAATAATCATTTCTCAAAACAGGACCTACCCATGAGATCATGAGTTTTGTTATCAATGTTATGTTCTGTTAAAAAGTGTAAGCCCAGCTTGTATACAAATATGCCTCTTTGGATTTTTGATCTAATACTCACAACAACAGATTATGAAATGTTTCTTATGGTTTACAATTTGAACACGTTTAAAGTGAAGGTTCAAGTCTTCATGTAATGTCAGCCTTAAGTATCAAAACTTTTTCTTCAAAATGATACCATGTACTATAGTTTTTGCTATGTAGCATGAAATAGTTATGTATTTTAGAGATATTATTTAAAAGAAAAAAAGACTCTATTGTAGATATAAAAAAGTGATTTATATAAAATTTTGTAAGTGGTAAAACAACAATAAAAGTGTAAAGTAGAATTGAAGAGTTAAAACTATGAAAGACTTTAACATATTGGCCAGGGCATTATGATTAACTAAACGGTGCTTTGTTTCTCCAAAGCTTTATCTGCCATGAGAGAAGGAAAGTTCCGACTGGAGTTTGAAACAAGAATATAAAATCGTGAAGTCAGAGTCGTAGCTCTGGAGCCTGACTTGAAGTGGCAGCTTGACCACCTTACTCAGGCCACTTATTAAATGATGATAGAGTGAGTTGGAGGATGTTCTCTAGAGACACTGAAGCAGAGTCTGTAATGAAGGCTTCCGGGGAGGATCTGCACTTTTAACAACTTCAGCAAATGATGGTGATGCGTGGTGGAGTTTGGGAGTGACCCTTCTGGAGTTGCTTATTATACAGCATTGCACATGCGGTACAATTAATTTAATGGCACTCACTGAAGTGAAACTTGAAACTCATCAGATCATTTTCTATTTATTCTAGTGTCATACTTGATGAGGCTCACTGCCTCTTCATTAGTGAATGGTTTAAACAAATATTTATTTCGTGCATAATACGTGTCTGGCAATGTTTTAGCCACAGTATAATAAAAGTGAACAAAAGAGACAAATTTCCTGTTTTTGTGGAAGTTCCATTTTAATGGTGAGGAGAAATGAAGATAAATACATAGAAAACAATGAGTCTTTGATCGAGATGGATAAGACTTATGAAGAAACGAAAAAACAGCATTCAAGAGCCATAACTAAACCCGTCTGAAGTCCAATAAACAGCCAAAAAATAAACACACTGGTCTGAAAGCACCAAACCATCATCTTTCCCTAATCTCTATGGCCGGCTCCCAGTGTCAAGTAAAAGAAGATTCATTTATAGGTGTGCGGATTAAAGGTTAACCCTACATCAGCTAGAGCCAGGGGCAAAAGGAGCACAAGCGGGATGATTTCACCCCAAGACCCTGGGGACATTGTAACCAGGAGGTGGCAAGGCTGCCTTTGCTAAGAGCAGTAGCTTTTTACCTAGACCTGCAGAAGTCCTGTGGGTGAGCCCCAGCCAGATGAAGCTCTGCATCTTTGCCTCCATTTGCATCTGCCTCCTGTAAACTGCCCGCTGGGTCATGTCCCTGCTCACCTCTGCATGTTCCCATATGAATTATTTAAGGAGTGTCTATCTAAAAACTAGTAATATGAGGTTAATTAGCCCTAAATTTACCTGGCCTGTCCCATCCCCCTTGAAGACTGAGGAAAGGACAGCAGCACCCTGTTTTGGTGTCCCGATGTGGGGCCTAGACTCTCCAGTCATCCCTCCCCTCCAGGATCCAAACTCGGAGAGATAAACATCCAGAGCAACAAATAGAGCTTTTCCCCTCAAAGGGATCTTTATTCCTTTTTCCTGCCATCTCCCGGAAGCAGAACCAAGAGAATGATTAGCCAGACCACAATTGGACCAGGACCACTAAGCGGAGAACACCTTTGGCCCCTTCCCCAGTTCTTCTCTATGTAGACCTGAAACTCCTGTCAACATGCCAACACCCACCGTGCCCATACTCACTATGTTCCCTTTCCTGGTTATCAACATCTTCTTTTCTGCTTGGTGGGGACTACCAGAATCAGTCCTCTGGCCTAGGACAGTACCAACATGACTTCTTGTTCTAGCACCACACTTGAGAGGCTTTCAGATTTCCAGGAGACCAACAGATTTCTTCATCTAAAGAGTAGGAGCAATGCTTCTGAACCTGTTTAGCTTATGGTACAGCTTGTAGAATTCATTTTCAATCCAGAACAACAGTCAAAAAAAGGTAAGACTTTATTTTTCTATCACAAATCCTTCCTTGTCATCATTCAGTGGTTGGCTAAAAATTAATACCAGAAGAAATTAGTTGTTTTAACCTTTTTTACAATGTTTTCTCTCTCCACTCTGTCTCTCCTGTGTTTCCGAGTCATCCCTGGGACATAGCAATCTTTAAATATGTGTAGCTATTAACTGGACAATAATGTTCTGTGCGAAATGCATCCATCTGGTCTCCTAATGAGGTATCCATAGTCCAAGTGTCACCTCTGCTCCTTATTGTATGCACTCTCTGATTTCCTACTGGTTCTACTGGCTTTCTCCCCCTCTTGCTCTTGCACTGCTGGTTTATGCTGGCTAATTAATCATGCACCTTGAACTCTAAAAGATGCCCCACTTTTGATGACAGTCACCTTATCATTTGAATATTCTCCTTAGCCTTTATTGAGCCAAACAGACTGGGAGCCTTTACATGCCTTCTCTGCCTATTTTTTTTTTTCTGGCATTGTTTCAACTACATTACCCACCACAGGATGCTTACAAGAGATTTTTCAACAAGGCTCCTCATTTTCAGAGTCTCATGCAAGTGAAAGCTAGTGTTCTCAATTCCTTACTCAAAGCAACCATGTCTGCTTTGAGTCTCATGCAAGTGAAAGCTAGTGTTCTCAATTCCTTACTCAAAGCAACCATGTCTGCTTCCTACTGCTTGAGAAGACATTGATTGAAACATCTCTTCCTATTGGCAATGTATTCAGTAATTTTTTCTAGTTCTATTGGATGAAGTTGGAGACTGGCTTCCTTTCCCACCTCCCATAAAATAGGAAAAAAAAAATGTTTTTAAATGGCCAAAACCTTAAGTCAAGTTTCCTTTGGGGATTTGCTTTTGATAGGCAAAAACAGGTTTTCTGTATTCTAACACTCTTCTCTCTCAAAAAGATTTGTCTTTGCAAATCAAAACTCTACTCTTCAACAATACTTAAACACTTAAAAGTACATCATTTCCCCTTTCAGACCATAATCCCAAGACACTTTAATTTAAGGTATATTTTTATAGGGACAGAGGCAAACCTATCAAAAAGAAACATATTTGTATATGTGTATTTTGTTTTCTTTTTCTAACACATTAGATAAAGACCAAGTGAAATAATGTGCATGAAAGGTTAGTCAAAGTGATCATGGCATGATCAAACAATTAGATCCACAGGCATCATTATTGATGAAGGGTTATTTATTAGAATGGACAAGCTGTAGAGCTAGGTAAGAATAGGGTTATTATTTTCAGCTCTTATGTTAAACAGAACTTGCTTCCAGCCAAATGTATTAAAAATATTGCTCTCACTCCCATAAAAAGCAAGAAGCAAGTTTTGGAAGTAAAAATGCAACTAGCAGATAGAATTCCGTCAATCACCATGATTCAGAATGTTCCGGTTAGAGACAGGTTAAGAGATACAGTTTCACCATTAAATAGTGACACAGGAAGCTAGAATTTTATAGAATGTATCAGAGGGAAGCAAAGCCATGTGTAGAAGACAACTGATTAAAATGTAGAGTTTTAAAGGCTGTGCCTTGATCAGTGCATAAACAAAGTCTAAGACCCCACCCCACCCAGCCCCCTCTCCCAGAGGGAGATGCTGGTCCCCACAGCAAATTACAAGAACCGTACTGAATCTTGGTGAAAGCACCTCAAAACCTTCAAACAGAAGCATCAAAGCAATTTTAAAAAATAAATTATTCCAGACTACAAGGAGGAACACTGAACATAGAACCAAAACCTACTACATAGCTGTTTCATTTTGATAAATATGTTTAGAAATGTGTGTCCTTTTCATTTCAAACAGTGGATTCAGTCATCATCAGTACATTCTTTAGTAGTTTTCATAACAATTTACAACTCTCAGCTAGTGTTATGCATAGATATTTGGGTGAAGGGACTCTGTCTCACTCTAATTAAAGATTCTTCTCACCCAACATAGGGTAAATCAGTTAATTAGCAATTGCTATAAAAAGCAGATATTAGATTCTGCGCTGTATACCAAAACCATAAAGTACTGAATAAAATAACAAATTAATAATATAATATATAAACACATAATTACTTTAAAAATTTTAACAGGACTCTTTTAATGAAATGTTACAAATTTTACTTCAACCTCCCATGTCACAGAGTTCAGTTCAGTACTGTACAAACCTTGTTAGAGCAAAATCCACAGAAAGTATTTCGGCAGAGCTTTCCTTCTTCCTTCCATCCAGAGCCCCTGCATTTTCATTATCTTCCTTTGATGAAGCTTTGAATAGCCTGTACTTCTTCTTGAACCTTTGACCTCATATCCTGTAAGTGGATAAAGTATTAGTGCATCAATACTTTATTGAAATTCTATAATAAGCAACACATGCATTACATTTCTTGGATAAGAAGGAGACCATTTGAGTAACAGGAATTAGCACTCTATTGAATATGAGATGACATTTGATTCTATGGGTCATTCTTTATAAATCAAAATTTATTTAGTAATAGTAAAGTAGAAGTATGTGGGTAAGAGATCAATACATAATGTACTCTATTCTGGCTATAGGAGACACAAATAGGATTCAATCAATCTCAATGAAGTTTATTTTTCCTAATTTATTCTTATTTGTTTTTTTTTTTTAAAGCAATACCTGAAATGTTAATGCAAAGAGTGGGGCGGGGGGCGGATTTTAAGAAGCGAAGCCACCTCTCTTGGAATGACTGCATATCTATGACTGCAGATGATAAAGATGATTTCTTTTTCCTTGACTCAGGGCTTTGCAATGGTTACAATAATTATGTAGGAAGTATCCAGGCATAATATCCTCCTTTTCCTTTCTATCAGATGCTTTTCAAGTTTTAAGAAACAAGCTCAAATCCCTGTTCCTTTAAGGTGTTTGATTTGTTTTGTCTCTTCTGACCTCTAGTGATCACTCTGTTTTTTAAACTCCTACATTTTAACACACACCATTTGCTCTTTATTTATTTATTTTTAACTTTCAGTGCATTGTATTTATACATAGTACTGAGTTTCATTTATTTTTACATGAATTTTTTGGTTGTAATAATGTAATAAAATTTGGCATAATTTCTTCAACATAGCTATAGCATTTCGAAGTCCTTGAACATGTCTAATATTTCTTTTTATCTGACACACTACCCTGAAAAATGTGTGCTACATGGAAGTTGCACAATAAATGTATAATAGGAATGATTGGCCTGTAATATAGAGATAGTATATGGCTAGAATTTTGAGAATAAATATATATAGGGAATGATTCTTCAGATATTTTTGGGCAATGTTTGCGACCTTTCTGGACAAGACACTTGTCTCTGTATTAATTTAGAAAATAGCATTAGAGTAACTGTGTTAATAAAAATGCTATTTCTTTGATGACACAGCTCAAGTGTATCACGGAAAACTCCTCTATAACATCTTAATTTAGGGATCTCTGCAACTTAATAAGTAGCAAATGAAGATCAAGCACTTGAGAAGTGCCAGGTTTCATGCTAAGTGTTGGGCATTCAGTCATGTGCAAAATAGAATCTTTCTGGCCTTATGATTCTTACAGTTTAGTGAGGAAAGGAGATAACTAAACAAACACTTGTTATAAGTGAAATGTGTGTAAAATGGAAACATACAAGTGTTGGTCCAAGAATATCACTAGGAGAAAGCATCACTTAAGCTCTGATTGAAGAAACGGGTGGGATTGAGCAATAAAGGTGAAAAGAAAAATAATAACAATATGCAGAGGAAAGAAAGTATAGGTGTTCTAGAAGAAATACAAGATAAATGTGTACTGAATCTTAGTTCAAAAGAAGAGGGGGTGAGAGGAGATTGACAAACCACCCATCAGCTGCAGTGTGTGCTGAAATCTGCCATGCTTCAGGCCCTCATCGAGGCCAAACACCAAGAATGAGATAGACATGTGACCTTTGGCAAGGGTTTTGTTTTAGCCACGCTAATAATCTAGTAGTGAAAATAAAAGCAACCTAATTATTGATTTAGGGCAATCCAATTGGATTTGTGTGTGTGTGTGTGTGTGTATGTGTGTGTGTGTGTGTGTGTGTGTGTGTGTGTGTGTTACTGGACATCTAACCCAGGGCTTCCTGTATGCTAGGCAAGCATTCTACCACTGAAATGCATCCCAGCCCTAGTAAGATTCCTTCTAAAGAAGCAGTATTATCAAACTGAAATACCTATGGAACAAATGTTATGACTATTGTTAAGTATGAAATGAAGACTGTGTCTCTATGAATGAAGGAGAAAGACACAATAAAGGAAACTTCTTGAGTTGGGAGGTCACTGCAAGCAGCCCCAGGAAGCTGCGCTTGATGCTGAGGTAAAACTAAAAGCAATAACCCAGAATGAAAAGGGGAATGTAGAGAAATCCCATGTGCATGGACATTAGGCAGAAGGGAGCATAATATTTCCAAGAAGCCAAATTTCAGGCATTCCGACTGTAGTACAGCACACAAGTTGGAGAACGTCTCGGGAGCCAGACCATGCAATGTTTCTAGATCAGACATCTTATATAATATAAAACATGTCTACACTTTATATGTATTTGGTTTCCTTGGGCCATGAGCAAGCCATGCAGTATTTTATGCAGGATTAATGCATAACCAAGTTTCCTATGGCAAACAGGTAAGTAAAATCCTCCTAAGGAATTGCTTTATCTCCAGAATGGCACAGAAAGTCCAGTGGAAAAGAACTGTATCCATAATAAGATATTTTCTATGAAATCTTCCTCACTGGGGAAGGGTCCGAGAGAGAATATTCTGAGAAGAGGGTGCATCTTGGAGAGGAAAATGTGACGTTGCTTCTCCAGCTTCAGGGTTTCTCTGAGTGAGTCATCTGGGATTGTGTGTAAATTTCAAAAGCAGCATGGGGAAAAGTCATCATTAAGAATAGGCATAATTTTAAGGCAACTGCACAAAGATACTTCTTTACTCATAGAGAAACACAACCTTTCCCAAGATCAATGAAGTCCAGGCAGCATTGACAATGTAGGGAAATCGAGAACATTATTCCCCTGTGACAAACCCAAGGGAGATGGACAGACCTGATAGAGAACCAATTAAAGGATATGCATGCTTAGTTTCTTGGAAGAAGAAAGGGCAAGGTCAAGTCAGTGACCTAAGGTCCCAAGAAATAAGGAAAGTCCCAGTATTCTGTGTGACAGAATCCAGAGTATTAAAAGGAAACTGCTGTCTTGAAAGAATTTGTAAGATGAGGAAGCAGCTTATGTGAATCAGTGATGGGATGCTCTAGTGGGATCTGAGATAATCCAGTGCTGTGTGAACAAAGCAAGATCACGCTGGTTCCACAGGTATCTCTGCTGAAAAAAAGCTATGTATATAAAATGGCCTTAGGCCAGATGCTTTTCCCTGATGATGATGTAGCACTCCTGCGAGGGGCCATACTCTGAGCAAGAAAAACAAGCAAGGAAATCATGAGTGGAGTCAAGGAACATCAGAGAACGGAAAGCATAGTGTGAAATATAATAACTGTAATCAGTGTCTGTGTCCACCTATCTGGAATGTAACAGTATCACATTTTCACATGTAATATGAAATCATATGATTAAATCAGAAACATTGTGGCTACAATATGAATGATACTTAAGAGTGAGTTTAAGATCTTGTTATTTACAAAGGGGTTGGTATGAGGGAATACTGAGGGATAATGCAGAGACCCTAGGTTCAGCCAACCAAGTAAAAGCTCTCCCAAAATGCAATTCCTGGGAACTAAAAGAGAGGAACTCTGGGGTGCTTGTGGCCTTGAGAGAAGCAGGGCAAGTGCTGGTGGGGAAGAATTACCCCAAGCCCACTCTGTTCCTCTCCCTTCTGCTGCCTCAGACCTGGAAACTAGAGGAGATGGATGGTGGCCAGTGAAAGTGGACCATAGAAGACCGCTTTCTGGTGGACCAGGGAGATGAAGGTGGGGTGACAACCCACAAGGGCACACCTAGGCTGCTTTTCTTTTGAGGGACAGAAAGAAGGGACCCAGAGAACTTGTATGCTGAGAATCCAAACTAGTACATTTCCAAATATGATTTTTTGAAGTCCAGTACAGAAACAATAAGTTGTAAGAAAAAAAAATTTCACATTTGGATGCCAGTGGGCATTTTTGCTTAAATAATACATTTGAGAAAGGATGCTTGAAGATATGAGATAATTTTTATATTTGAGAATTGATCAAACTTCTATGTGCTGGGGACAATAAACTGACATGTTTGGTGCCTTTATGTCAGGTCCTGTTCCTTCTACATCTTAGTGGCCATACTAGAGGAATATTAGAGCACTTTTTTTGTTTCAGGTGCTGAGGATCAAATCAAAGTCCTCTCACACACTGGGCAAGTCCATTCCACTGAGATACATCCCCAGACACAGAGCACCTCTTAACTGTTAAGAATCTGTGAGCATCTATCACTAATGCTCCCCTTTGGAACTGGAGCTCTGACACAGTGATTGTCATCATAAGCATGCTCAGCTCCCTAGACGGGTGGCAGCAGGACAAAAGAGGGGTTGCATCTAGATCAGGCTCAGGGAGGGCATCAAGAGAGCCTGAGCCTCCAGAGCCTGTATAAGACATAGGGAGGGATAGGTGCATCCTGTACCCCTGGAAAGGACCGAAAACAGAGCTGGAGGAGGAAGCTGGCTGCCTAGAGGGGTCTCAAGATTGAAATAAAGTGATTGTAGCCTCAGACACTGAAGTGAGCCATATGAGCCATATGGATAATGATGTAATGATATAATGGTTTCCTGGACATGGCCCACACCCATCCCCTCCTCAACTGAAGAATGTCAACAGCTAACAAGTAGAGAAGACACAGACAAAAGTCAAGGGAAGGACTGTGCAGTCTGAGAGTCATTAGTGCAGGACCACTCATATCTCATATTAACCCAAGAAGTTAGAATCAACATAGAAAAGGGAGCAAAGGAAGGGATATAGAATTTGTGTTCAACTCATAATGAGTAAAAACCAAAATTATGAATGGCTTTTGACTGGAAATGAAAGTTCTTGGTTTGACATTTTGTTTGACCTCCAATTGAAGCACATTAATTATACTTAAAAGAAAATGAAGAAAGCCATATTTTGTATATTCAGCTTATAGATTGTGAAAAAACCACATTGGCAGTTGGATTTTAAGGCATCCACGAGCAAAGGATGGATTTGGGGGCAAGCTGCAGGGCTGGTTCCTGGTAAGCAGAAGGGGAGATATATTATATGTTCAGGAATTCTACTAGAGACTTTTTTTGTGCTCAGTACCTGTGCAAAGAATGTAGAATTGGGCAGAGGAAGAAGTGGAGCTGGTTAGTAACATGACCTCAGTATGGGGAGTTTTAAATTTAGGTTAGCTTTCCAAGTTTTCCCAAATGGGCCAAAAGGAAGAAGAAAAAAAAATCTGGACCTGTCAATCAATAACTAATTGCAGGTAGTCCCAGGAAGCCTTGAGAAGCTTTGGCCTATTGATGTGTATATGACAGTAGTTTTTTTAGAACTCTAGTCAGAGTTTCCAGGACTTTTTTCCCTGGATGAAATTTAAGTTAGGGGGACAACTGACTGCTTCTCCCCTGTTCTCTGTTTCAGGTGTGAAGCTAGCTCATCCTCAACATCACTGTTCTCTGCAATCTGTGCTATGCTTTTCTCATCAGAAGGAGTGGCTGTTGGTCTGGGTGGCTTGCTGTTCATGTAACACAGACACCCATCTCTGAGGAATCAGAACTCCTATTCATTGCACATGTCTCAGTCTGTGGCTGTACCTTCTGCTTATTTATTTCAAAATGAGGCAAGGGAGTACCAAAGGATGGGCCAATGTATTGCTTCCATGCTAAGCAAATCTGTCCATGCACCAATTATATAATAGGTGTTATGGTTTGGATGTGAGGTGTCCCCCAAAAGCTCATGTGTGAGATAAGGCAAGAAGGTTCAGAGGAAAAATGATTGGGTTGTAAGAGTCTTAACCTAATCAGTATTTTAATCCCCTAATAAGGATTAATTGAGTGGTAACTGAAGTGGTAGGGTATGGCTGGAGGAGGTCAGAATTAGGGTGTGGCTTTGGGTATATATTTGTATCTGGCGAGTAGAGTTTCTCTTTCTGCTTCCTGAGCACCCTGATGTGAGTTGCTACCCTCTGCCACCCTCTCCTGCCATGATACTCAGCCTCACCTTGAGTGCAGAGGAATGGAGCCAGACTTCTATGGACTAAGACCTCTGAAATTGTAAGTCCTCAAATAAACTCTTCCTCTTCTATAATGGTGCCATTTGGGTCCTTTAGTCCCAGAAGCAAAAAAGCTGAATAAAACAATAAGAATCTTAATTCCTCTGAGTGACAGAAAAGTCATTTCTTTCTGCCCCAATGAAAACTAAATGGATGCTTAGCATGAGGAATCTGAAGCCCTGCAGTAGTAGCTGCAGTTTTTATTTTAATAAAACTCTTGCTATTTCTCTAGTGGAAGCATTTCCCCTGGGGAAACTAAAATCTCTATACTTGCATACTCCAGAACTAAAGGAATAGGAATTATAAATTCCCTAAATGGGTCACTGGGAAACAGTGCTACCCGTCTTTCCCCCAAGTGGTTTCTGGAATTATAGATTCTACCTAGTAGGATCCTCCTGTCATTTTAAGCTCATTGTGTTAACATGATAAATATCTAAGAAAATGCCAAACTCCTTTAATCAGGCAAAGATTCTGGGTGGGATAGAATGTTATAAAATCAGTGGGTCACCTGGTGATCAATCTATTTGCATATATTCTTTGCTAAAAATAGAGACTTTTTCCTTATGTTATATTAAGTGGTATCCATGCTTAGACATCAAACACTGTGAGCCCCCATAGTAAGACTGATCCAAACTTTGGAAAAGAAAGGCAAATCTATACCCAGAATATTACTTTCAAAATATTGTTCCTCCTTCCATGGTGAAGGGTTTCCATATAGTCAGCTTGTCACAAGTTGGCCTGTTGGTCTTCTGAGGGCTAAGGATGTTGCAGTCACTCAGCCTTTGTCCTTTCCTGGAGTTTGGGCTTGTGGAAGCATCATGAATAAGTGTGAACCCATGGTCTTGGATCCACATGAAGCTTCTGTTCTTGTTACCATGGTTTTACTGTCCATGCACCCACCAAGCCAACACTAACCTGATCGATGGCAGCAAGACCAGCTGATGTCAAAGAAAGAACCAAGTCATTCCATGTACCTGATCTTTTGGATAACTCTTTATCATGGAGGGTCCCTGGTAGATATATCAAGTAGACCAAAGATCTACTCATTATGGGCTCTTTCTCACAGTTTTACCTTCACTTTTCTTCTGGAGGATTCCTAAAATTCAACATATCTCCTTCCCAGCCTCTGACCATCCAGAGGAACCACTGATCATTGTCTACAAATGCAGAATCTTGGGATGCTTCTTCTTCTTTTTTTTAATACATTGTAAATTGTAGGAATCATGAATTTCCTAATGCGTCCCTGGGAAACAGTGCTACCCATCTTTCTCCCAAGTGGTTTCTAGAATTAAAGTTTCTACCTATTAGGATCCTCCTGTCATTTTAAGGTCATTGTGTTAACATGTACAATATCTGAGAAAACGGCAAACTCCTTCAGTCAGACCAGCAGATTCTGGGTGGGATAGAATGTTATAAAATCAGTGTGTCACCCGGTGATCAATCTGCCCATTAGAAATTTCAAAGCCACTCCTGAGTAGGGCTGTAATGTACTCACTACCCAACCTGTCTGTAAATCATTCTTACATTTCGTCTTGTCAAAAGATATCTCTTTCTTAGACATTAGAAGCAGCTGAAGAATAAACTTTGGCACAGCAATGCCATGGGGTTCTGGGACAACCATTTATATAATTTCCTGATGCTTCCTGGTCTGTGTTCTGATGCCTGTTGTTATGGTCTCCAATTTGGTCTTGAGTTATAAAAACCCCTAATCCAAGATAACCGCTATCCTTCTGCATAGGAGAGAGGAGAGGGAGTTAGATTGAGAATTGTCAATCCGGGAGACCCAACAAGGGGGAAACTAAAATTTATGAAACAAAAGACACTTACGATTGACAGATTCTCATGAGTTTAGTGGTGTGGTGGGTGCTGAGGGGAGATCTGAAGGTATGGGGTCCCTCAACCAGTGTACAGGGAGAGAAACCGTGAGAGGGAGGGGAGAGAGAGAGAGAGAGAGAGAGAGAGAGAGAGAGAGAGAGAGAGAGAGAGAGAGAGAGAGAGAGAACACAGAGGATCTGAGAGCTGTGCCTTTAGTAAGGTCCATCATTATATCTTTGGCTTTGCCCTGATAGTTATAGGTAGGGTTTTATCGTGGTTTTAGCAGTCATTTCTTAGGACTTCAAAACACATCAGCATCATTTTTTTTTTTTTTTTACGGTATGTAGTGTGCTAGAGATGACATAGCTTTGCCCCAGAAATTCAAATATCTGTTTCAGATTTTTCCAGTGAACTTTTGAGAAACACGGGTCTTTCTGCATCATTAGTGTTTCTGCCATCACAGTGTCTACTGAGGCACAAGGCACCAGGGGCAGTGCGCTCGAAGAACAATGTGAACATACTGCAGTCTTCCTCCTAGAGACTCACTAAAACCTAGAAACCAGCCAGGTGCCGTGGCGCAAGCCTGTAATCCCAGCAGCTCTGGAGGTTTGGGCAGGAAGGAGGATTGGTAGTTCAAAGCCAGCCTCAGCAAAAGCAAAGTGCTAAGCAAATCAGTGGGACCCTGTTTCTAAATAAAATACAAAATAGGGCTGGGGATGGGGATGTGATTTCATGGCCAAGTGTCCCTGAGTTCAATCCCTAGTACACCACCACTCCCTCCCTCAAAAAAAAAAAAAAAAAAAAGACCTGGAAGCCTTTTATGTTTTCTAGTATGTAGACCAGGGGAAAACTCACAGATGTGGTGTGGAATATGCTGAGGAGAACCTGGAGAGACCTGATCAGATCAGATGCTAAAATTAGCTTTCCATGGCTCACAACTGATCTTATCAGTACTTATGATAATTGAGTGTCCTTTTCTTTAACAGTTAAGCACTGTCACTTGTTTTATGTGGTCTTAAGAGTTCTGTCATCCCCATTAGTATAGTGAGACCAGTTTTATAAAGACATCTTTGCCACCCCTGGTCTAGCAAGTGAAGCAGCCATGAACTTCTTAGAGAAGTTAGTGCTCTTCTCACTAGCAGATTCTTTATTGATTTGGTATGGTATGATGTGTCCTCTGAGTTCTCCAGAGCATCGTTCTCCAACCATGATTATGCCTTTGAGTCTCTTAATCCTTTTATACCTGTCTGCCATGCAAATTTTGGCATTCTAAGTCCTTCATGTAGTATTTTTCTATGCTGTAGGAACCATCCTAGAAGCATGTTCCTACAATCCCCTTGTAGGATGGCTGATTGTTAAATCATGTATACTCAGAGAGTGATCCCAAATCAATTAAATTCCTTTAATCAGTCAAACATCCTAGAATCTGATCCATGCATAGACTTCCAAATGTGTTTGCATGTGCTGAGTTGTTCCTGGAGCTCATTTGAAGTATAGCACATGATGGTTTCTGTCAGATCTAGTGTAGAACCTTGCCAGATTATGTTATAAGGTAAACTTAAGGGAAAGGAGGGAAAGTAGAGACACACCCCCAAAAAGGTGTGCATTGTCTAGTGGAGGAGGCTTATACACTGTCTAGGAGACAAGGAAATGCCAGTTCATGATAAGTTGAATCAGTGAGCTCTTCCACAGCCACAGAAGATTCTGGGTAACCTAAGGAAGCAGGATTTTCATGTGCACTTATGTGTCTCCATTTCAAGCAAAGTTCTGGTGTTAGTAAAGCAGATCTCTCAGTCTGAGAATTTAAAACTCTTTAAAGTTTTCGTATTCTTAAAATTAATTCTTGGACCTGAACATCCACTCTCCCTACCCTTTTGGATAAAAAGATTGAGATATTCTTTATATACTAACAAAAAGTACTCTGGTTATTGTAGTTGGCTTTTAGTTTCTTATTGAACAATCTCAGATTTTCATAACTCTTAGAATTTGAATGGAGTTTAGTAATAGGTACAGAACTCCACTATTTCTATAGAAGTCTTTTCTCCACATTGTTCAAATATCAGGCATATGTGACAGCAAATCACATGGATTCCA
The DNA here is from genome assembly GCF_045843805.1 of Urocitellus parryii. Taxonomy (NCBI): domain Eukaryota; kingdom Metazoa; phylum Chordata; class Mammalia; order Rodentia; family Sciuridae; genus Urocitellus; species Urocitellus parryii. The sequence continues at coordinate 10,813,798 of NC_135540.1, read as the reverse complement.
CTCCAGTTTACTGCCATGAGTGAGAATGTCAACAGTGTGACTTGTGCCAGGGGTTTCTTTGTTCTCTAAGCATTGGTGATGGTGTACTTGCTGCCAGCTGATAATGGGTGATCCAGCTCTAAAACCCCTCCTTGCATGTGTGTGCTCAGATTCCTTGCACCAGCTTTGACAGGTTGCATCCCGTGAGCTGCCAACTCTAACATGGCATGTATGGAGACTTATTAGGGGAATTCTTGAGATAGATACCTGTGTAAACAAATTAAAGGAAGAGGCATCACAGAGGAGAAGGTGAGCTGGGATGCAGTCTCCAGCATGCTCAGCCAACTCTGTGAGAAGATGAGACTTTTTAGGGAAAAGAAGCCCGGCCTTTTTACTCCAATGAAGATCAGTCAGCGTGGAAGAGTGACTTTAAAGGATATGGCTCTCCCCGCCACACCCCACAATGGAGATAGTCCCACAACTAGGACAGTTGTGAGCTGTCTTCTAGCAGTGCTCATAGTAGTTGCAAGAAAAAAATCCTTTTATTCTGAGGGTCTGGAGAATGCACCATAACATTTACTACAATTGGAAGCTAGAAAATTTAAAAAGAAAGAAAGAAAGAACAAATAAACAAACGATAATCACAACAAAAATTAAAATCCTCAAACAGCCGTAATGGGTTGAGATATAGGAGGTATTTATAGATTGGAGGTCAGGTGACTTTCAAGAGCATTTACCATGTGAGTAAAAGAGCAAACTTCACACCCCATTAATAAAGTTTATTTTGTTATTAAGGTAATAATGGGGGCTTATACAAAGTTTAAACAAGGAACTGCTCTGGTGCAGTGTTCATTGTCCATTTCCATTGACTAATTTCTCTTCTATAATTATACTTATAGAAGAAATAATAAAAAATTAATAAAAGATCGCTGTGTTTTAGGTTATTTATTATGTAATATCAATATATTTAGATAAAGAGTATATGTGTGGGGACAGAAGTTCTAAAAGATGAATTGTAAAGTATATTCAAATTATTATTCAAAAACATTTCCTTTTAATACATATGATTGGGAATTTCACTCATGGATGAAAAATTCAAATATTCTAAAATTTCTTAGTGAATTGATAGTCGATAACAAACAAATAATTATATTTTTCAAAATAAAAGAAAGAGGCTTATATGCAAGTGCTTGGAAAATACCATCCATGGTGCAGATAAACAATTGCATAATCCGCACAGGCAACATGTAGGTTTGTTGCCTTCTTTTCATCTTTATTTTCATCTTTCTTTCCTTCCTCTCTATTTCTTCCTTCTTCTCTTTATTACTTCCTCTCCTTCTACCTCCTTTTTCTTTTTTTTTTTCTTTTTTGGTGGTGCTGGTGATTGAACCCAGGGCCTTGTACATGTGAGGCAAGCACTTTACCAACTGAGCTATATCCCCAGCCCACTACCTTCTTTTTACCTCTGACAGAAAGCCTGTGAAGTGCCACTGAAAATTCTGGTGTGGACAAATAAATATTTTAGGATTCTGAGTTCTAAGTCAAGCATCTTAGGGATTTAGTCAGTGCTGCTGGTAAGCAGGTTAAGACTTAGAAATAAGAAGGTGGTCATAAGAAATGAGCAGCTGGTTCAGTAGTTAGTAGCAAAGATGTGGACTTTGTGTTTTACACTATGGATTTGATACCAAATGACAAACTTATTCCTGTAGTTCAAGGACATTTCATAGGATGATAAGACAGCTGTTAACATCAGGAAACACAGAGGTATAGATAAAATTATAATAATAAAACACTAAATTAGCATTTATTAATTCTTACTATATTAAACTTCAAATTTACTATTCATTTAACATTTATCCCATCAATAAAGTACTGTAAAATCTATGTTTTACTGGAATGTAGTGGAATCTTAGAATAGATTTCTAAGTTAATGAAAGATAGAATATAAATGGGAGATTTTAAATTCAAACTCAGGCATAACTGACTTCAAAGTAGTTCTCTCTCCTTAGGTGCTGTGGTGTTCTTTCTGCCAGTCTACAACCAAGGCCTCATACACATGGAAAATTAATTCCTGAAAAATACACTGTTCAATAAAAATTTAAAATACATGGCACAGTTAAGTGCTGATGCAAAAATAAATCACTTATTTATGAAAAACAAAATTTGCTTTGTGAATATAAGATAGATCCACACTTAAACACTCATAGCAATGATTATTAATACTGTAGAAATGGTTGCACACATACGCATTCACATGAAGACACTATGAGATGTGATTCTGTTAAAATATTTACAAACTCGCTAGTGATTTCTTCTAGTATGTTGTCATAATTATAATATTAATCTAATATTAATATAAATCAATAATTATAATATTAATCTAATATTAATATAAATCAATCTCAAAACAAAGAGATAAATATAATTAAGAGAAACCACTGAGATTTAGAAAGATGAAGACTGCAATGAGGATAACAAAGTGCGGTGAGTTTGGGTGACAATGAGAAGGCAGAGGTCATTGAATCTGAGGGGGCAACTCTGAGTTCAGGTCAGGTTCTGAGCTCTACCTTTATAATCAAGCAACTGAGCATCTAACTGTGGCAGGAACTTGGCTCTGTGAATGGCTTTAGTTTGGGACACTTTTTTAAAAAGATTGTCCTTCTAGCACTGTTGGCAATGAGGAGGCAGGATAACCGAGAGAATGAGAAAATTCTTCACAGGAGTAAAGATGAAGGGTGAGGAAATTGAACATAAGAAAGTATTTGCCCTAGAAATTTAGTGCAGTAACAGACAGAATATAATTGAATTATTTCTGTCATTAAGAAATTAACATCTTTGTAAGCATGAAATTCACAGATAATGCAATTTATTCTTTTGAGCACTAAAGCATGGACATGTATCCATTTGTTATATTCATTTACATATACACTACATATTTGTGACATTTTTATTCAACTATGATTTTATTGAACATAATTTGTGAACTCAGACTCAGTCTCAGAAGGAATATTAGCACACTATATCGATAAGTATTGCTACCACAAGTTACTGTCTGATTCATAAGTTGTTATGATACACATATGGTGAAGCTTCATTTAAATTTTTTTTCTTAGAAAGCTTTTTTTGAAGACAATTATTTTACATTGAAGAATTTTACTTTTTTTCTAATTATTGTCATTTAGTTTCTTTTTAGAGATATGAATTTATTCAAATGTGAAATTAGATAATTTCAGGGTGTTTGAGGTTCAATAATCAAGAAGTAGTATCTACTGAACTTCAAGAAATCTATGCTCTTTGGCCCTCATATGATTGGAAGCCTAGAAGTGGCTCTTCTCTCACCAGGTAACATTCCAGGGAAGGACACCCACCGTGAGCGGAGATCAGGCTATGAAAACTAATGAAGGAAGGCAGCCCAGTGGAGTGAGGGTGTGAGTCATAGGTCAGCTTTCTGATGACAGAATTTTTAATACAGACTTTCTGAAACAGGGGATAAATCACACAGATATATTTTGGTGGAAAATTCAAGGGACAGGGAACAGTAAGAGAGAAGGTGTTCTGGGGTGTCCCTGAACATTGTGGAGGCCTGAATGGTTGAAGCAAGGTTAGACATTAATAGTGTGCATAGGTCAAACATACACACACCAATACAGCATATGTATGTATACACACACACACACACACACACATACACATATATACACACACATGCACATATACACCAACACATGCTCATGTATAGTTATATCCATATGTGATTATGTTTATATACATGCTATATGCATATTGAATATAACTGTTATTACCTATAACATGTGTTTAGCATCCAAATTATTTTGGTAAAGAGTCACACAACAACAAGGAATGCCTGATACACTTGATAAATGTGTAAATATTATACATGAACAAGGAAAAATTTCAAGGAAATAGTTTTTTTTTTCTGTTTCAAGAAATGCAACACACACACACACACACACACACACATACACACAATCCCATCCTACTATTTCAAGAATTCAGACAAATAGACACACACAAAAAAATACTGAGCCACAGTGCAATTTGCACTTCCCTTTCTGAGCCTTGGTGTGTCTCACTTGGCCTGGTCTTTTCTTGTCGAGAGTTGGCATATTTTCTTTTCCTTTCAGATAGAAAACTCGAGATATATGGATTTCAGAAACTATTTCACAGAGTCATTCAGTTCCATTTATTTCAAATACCACTGCCTCAGGAGTAATAAATATGCAACTGCCTGTAGACACAATAAAGTATTTAATCTTGAGCAAAAGGTTGTTGAGTTGTTAAACATGAAAGCTACAGAAAGTGTCTCTTTGCTCTGAGGAAAATAAAATTTTGTTCTAGATATTTGTGTCAAAAAATGAACAAAAAGATTAAGGCCAAATGTGGACCCAGGCAGATTAAACGCATGTTTTGTCTTCTGTGATTTTTTTTCTTAAGACTGACCCAGTAAGAGTCTATTCAATATATTTCAGAAAGGAAATTGATTGGAAGAAATGGATATGCTGCCGTGTAACTGTATAAATGCTAATATCACATGTATTTTAATATTAAACGTTATAAATTGGAATCAAATCTAAATAATAGGAATATTGAGTGAATAGATTACCTTATTCTGACTCCAGCCTCCTATGTCCTGCCAACAGGAAGATAGACAAATGTAATGAAAAGCCTAAAAGAAAAACTATTTATGCTGAGTTTCAAATACGGTGAACTACAACATTACAGTCAGCATATTTCCTATCCAACCTGAATGTCCAAGGACCACGCCCCAACCTTTACTGCGTCTTTAGGATATTTTATCGTCTAGAACATTTTTCAAAGAATTTTTTCTGCTCCTTAGTTGACTTAATTCACTATAAGATGATGAACAATTAACACAAGTTTTCTTCTCTCCTTCTACTCTTATTTTTCTTTGGACTTTCTAAATCCGCAGCTCATCCCAATGTCAAAGCCACTAGAAAGAAGAGCAATAAGCAGTACATCAGAGAACATCTATGGGACAATGGCTAATGAGCATTGAAGAGAAATTTGGTCTGAGAAAAGCATCACCATTGATTGTTTTATAATAAGTCATTATGAGATTCCTTACACCTAAAGGTGCTGTGCTTTTTAAATGTATTGTATTTAAATAACAGCCAAATAGGACACAGAGTAAATATAAACCTAAAGGACTAACTATTGGGACTAGAGCCTGGTGACATCATTTCTGAGCCTTCAAACCACCAAGAAAGTAAGTTACAATTTCTTAAATATTATATTGTGAATTGGCTAATATACACATAATATTATGACAGCTGGAGGTATTATTAATACTATTATATGAAAACTAGAATTAATTACAATAAAATAGGACAATAATTATGGTAAAATCATACCATCTTCTGAATCACAATTAATTTCTAAGGGAGAGATTAGTAATGTTATTTTTAGAGGGTTGCTATCTAACTAGAGAGAAGCTGCTACCCACCTATGGGATGCAGCAATTTGTAAATGCTCTGGACTCTCAGGAAAAAAAATCACTTAGGAAGATTACACTGCATTCAGCATCACCTCTAGCTCACACCTTCTCTATACCAGGAAGGACATTAGCTCCCCAGAATGCTGTAGCATGTGCTGGGAATGCAGCACTTTGAAATAAGGAGAAACTGGCCAGTGTCACCTGGGCTGGATTCCCTCTCCTTCTGGACATAGATGTTCTTCTGTGCTTCAGCCCAGCAAGCGTGCAGCCGTGGGGTGTAACACCCAGGGAGTGCTGCTTTGTGCGCTCCTTCAGCTGTGGTATTGTGGGGCCCACACAGAAGGGACCCCATCCATCCTTAGCAGCTTTCCTGAGCCTTGAGGTTTGGGTTTGTCACAAGCCCTGGGCTTCTGCTGTCCCGTGCTGTGTACCTGGAAGTCATAACCTGCATCCTGTGATGTTCATGTGCATGTGATTCGGCAAGTGGTAACAGTATAGCCCAAGATGCTGTGAGTTGAAGTGGCTGCCAATGCACAGTGAACCTATATCCCATCAAGTTTATAGAAAGAGTAAATATTTTTGGCTTCTTGGGGGGGGGGTGGAGAGAGAGAGAGAGAGAGAGAGAGAGAGAGAGAGAGAGAGAGAGAGATACACACTGGGCGTTGAACCCAGGGACACTCAACCACTAAGCCATATCCCCAGCCCATGAAAAGTACATTTAAAATTTTGAAAGATCTATAGTCTGTGTGAACTACCCAACTCTGCTAATATAGAAGAAAGGTACCCATGGGCAATACATTAATAAATAATTGTAGCTGTGTTCAAACTAAACTTTGTTTATAAAAACATCTTGTGGGTGTGCTTTAATCTCAAGACCACAGTTTGCCTATTCCTGTTCTGGAAAAAAAAATATATGTAATATTATATCAAAAATAAAATAAAAATTAGGAAAAACACTAAATACAGGAAATGTGAAAGAGAACTATTAATCGATAGTCAACCTCTATTGTCCTTTTGATACCTGAAACAGTTGACTGTCAAAGTTTTTATGAAGAATAAGTTTCCCGTGTATTTTGTATTTTGCTCCAAGTAAAACCAAACTTCATGTATCAGTGGAAGGAGCCACTTCATGTATGTATTTTGAACTGTTAGAATTTGGGGAGTTCCTCCCCTGGAATGGTGCAGTGACACTGACCCGCTGGACAAGACTAGCCCAGCGGTCTGAATGCCGGGCAGTTAATGGTAGGGAAGTCAAACCCTGAAGGAAGGCAGTGCTGGGGCAGGCTTGCTGCGTGGTGTCTTTAAGCTCTGTGGACGACTGGGCACAGAAAGGACGCCTGGGACAATGAACACAGAACTCAGGGCTTCCAGCCTGAGGACATGGAGGGCAGCTGGGGCAACAGACAGCACTTCTGTTACACAATGACCAGGGGATTAGGAAGGGGAGCAGCCAAATGAAGGAGCTCCTCGTTCTGTTTACAGCTATGAGGTGTCTTTGACTTTCTTGGGAACCATGTGTGTAAGGAGAGATTTCAGTCACAGATAGAATGAGCCTAGGATTTGAGTAGTTGCCTATGTGACAAAAACAGATGTTTGCTAAAACAGGAAACAACCACAACAAATCAACAATTTTTGAGCCAGGCACCAGGGCACACACCTGTAATCACAGTGGCTCAGGAGGCTGAGGCAGGAGGATCACAAGTTCATAGCCAGCCTCAGCAATGGCAAGGCACTGAGCAATGCAGTGAGACCCTGTCTCTAATAAAATACAAAACAGGCCTGGGGATGTGGCTCAGCAGTCGAATGCCCCTGGGTTAAATCCCTGGTAAAAAGATCAACAATTTTTTAGAGAAACATCATCTGCACAATTTCCAGGATACAATCCAGTTATAGTTTATAAAAATAATTAGGGACATGCCACATATTCCAGAAAAATAATGCTTAATTTAAAAAATAATCAAGCAAAATATCATTAAGACATGGATGATGTAATATTAGACAACTTGACCTGCTTGATATTTACAGAATATATCCTTAGTAGCAACAGCAAATTAATTCCACATAAAGATAAAGGCAAAAACAATAAAATAGGAAATGAACCACTAATATAGAATAATCCAATAAGGAAAAATTTGACAGTTAAAAATCGACAAAATTTATAAACCACTAACTTGACAAATCAAGAATGAGAAAGGATGAAGACAAATCACCAATACAAATAACAAAGAGTGGGCATCACCAATAAAATCCAGACATTTAGGATAATAAGACAACATCATGAACAACTTTCTGTCAGCAACTTCAACATGTAGATTAAAGGGACAAATTTCTTGAAAAATACAATTTACCAAAACTGACAGGACACACACACACAAAAAAGACAAAATCTGAATAATGTTCTACCTAATAAATAAATTTAGTCTATTATCATAAACCTTTCAAACCTGATGATATCATCGGTGAATTCTCTCAGGCACTTAATGAAGTAGCATTAATGTTAGACAAATCTTTCACAAAGCACAAAAATGAGAGAACCTGTCCCAAATCATAAACATATGGAATAAAATCATACCCGAGGCATAGGATGCCTCCATGAACCAAGATGAAAAATTAATTGACAACATTTGGGAAAATCAAGTCAGCAATATGTAAAAATGATAACGCATAATAGTTGGTAGGTTTATCATAAGAAGTCAAGATTGAGCTGTTTCCAGGATGAATTGATGTATTAATAAAATGAAGAAGAAATGCACAAATTAAGTTTAATAAATGCAAAGGAGGATTCAACAAAATTTTAGACTTTTTCAAAATTAAATCTTGCATTAATTTAATAATATGAAAATTTTTCTCAACTTAATAAAAAACAGTTCATAAAAAATTTTCAGTTAGTACCACACTTAATGTGGAATATTTGATCACTTTCTCCCAAGCTGAGAACAAGAATAAAACCCCCACTTATCAATGCTATAAGAGCAGACATAGAGAAAGGCATGAAATAGAAATAAAAGCACAAAGGTAAAAAAGGAAAAAAAAAACAAATTTACTAAAAAAGCACAAAATCTTAAGGAATCTATAGCATATTTATTAGAAATGACTAGTAAGTTAAGATCGATTTCAGGACATAAGATGAATTATATAGAAATCTATCACATTTTTATATATTATTAACAAAAAACTTTAGTGAAATTTAACAAATTCTATTTGTATTCTATACAAAAATATAAAGGATATAAAAATAACAAATCATGTGCCAAGATTTCTATACTAAATTTACAAAACATTTCTGAAATAAATGAAGATCTGTATGAATAGTACAAAAAAACATGATCATAGATTGTAAGACTCCACATTTTAAGTCAGTAATCCCTCCCAAATTGATCTATGAATTTAATATAATGCCTAACCAAAATCTTGGTAATTTTTAATAGCAAATGACAGTCTGATTTTAAAATGTAAGGTCATAGAAATTTAAAGCAAAATTGAAAGAAATGAACTGAGAGGACTTTGATTTGCTGTTTTCACTTCTCACGGTAAAACTGCAGTTATCTGGAGAATATGGTTTTTGCATAGGAATCCATCTAGACATAGGAAAAAAAAAATTCAGGATAGATCCGATTCATGGGATTATCTGATTTTCATTTGAGGGACCGGGCAGAGCAATTAAAATCTTTCCAACAAATGATGCCAGAGTTACCTGTGCTATGCATGAAAATAATAACAGTAATAATAAACTTGATGCCTATTATACAGTCTACAAACTTAATTGAGTTAGAAATAGATGGATAGATAAACCTCAAAATTTAAAAAGAAAAACTTAAGACTGTATATTTTTTTAACTTTGTCACCATTTCTTAGCCCAGTCACAGGATAGAAAAAAAGTCAATTAGACTTTGTGAAAATTAAAACTTTTGCTAATTGAACAAAAGAATGGTGAAGCTGCAGTTGATTTAAAAATATTCACAATTATTGGTTATTGCTCAGTGGTAATGTGGTTTTTCCCAGTCTATGCAAGCTCTAGGATCAACCCCTGTCATTGAAAAACAATAAAATAAAACAAGTAGTACTCACAAAAATACATAATTAAAACATTAAACAACTCAATAATAAAAAGGGGAAAAGCTTTGACCAGACACATCTTAAGTGTCAACAGTTTAAAAAGAAGGAACTTCATTGAAACATTCACCAGAATGGCTGAAATAAAAAGAGATTGACAAAAGGAAGTATTGCAAATACTTACAGCAACCAAAACTTCCATACACTTCTTTGGTGGAATTGCAAAGTACCAAAGCTACTTTGGGAAAAAAATTTGAGTTTTTAATAAAACTATACATATGCATTCCCTAGGACTCAGCAGTTCTAACCCTAGGCATATACTCAAGAGAAATGAAAGCCAATGCCACAAAACACTGTGCAAGAATATAGCAACTCATTCTCTAATAGCCAAGAACTAGAAACAACCATGATCCACAGAGGGAGAACTAACAGTGTTATATTTACACAGTGATATATATACATTTTTATTCAGCATAAATAAACTGGCCCCCACAGTCAACCAAAATGGAAGAATTTTAAAAAATAGTCCACAAGTGAAAGAAACATGTTCACAAATTTATAAACTGCTTGATTTTGTATTCATAAACTTCTTGAATAGATTAATTGATACATAGCCTATATATATATATATATATATATATATATATATATATATATATATATAATTGCCTTTCTACTTTATAGTCCAACTCTGAAAATCTGAGTTAGATAAAATGAGTTTGGAATGCTCTTCTGGGTTGCAGAGATTGCAGAGGAAGGGACAATAAATGGTTGTTCTCACTACTTGATGATGCTCACATATCATTGGGGTTTACATCATGAAAGTGTGTGCTAAAACCCAGAGAATGTAGTTTCCATTTCATATACGTTTACAACCAAAAAAAGAAAACTAAAAAATATCAAAAGCTTTCCAATGATGCACACTCTGGAATCTGAAGGGCAAAGCATCTTCAACTTCTTTTGAAATGCACCAGAAAAAGCATAGGTTTGATGAATGGATGGAGAGATGAATACATGGATTAATAAACCGTAAATCAAATATAGAGCAATGTTAATGATAAGGTGTTAAAGGTGGGTGTAGACACATCTGGATCATTCTTTCCACTATGAATATTTATAATAAATGACAACAGATAATAAACTAATTACTGAGCATTTGTTTTGTGATTTTAGTTTGTTCTCACAGCCTGGAATTTTGTCCTTTTTCAAGACTCAGAGGAAAGGTGTTGAATTTATAGCAGTAGCATCATAGAAACTCATGTGCAGTTGTCTAAAGCCTCTTCTATCCATAGCTTTTTTTTTAAATCTTTTTTTGTGGCTGAGAATACAGTATTGAGTTTCATTTTCAAAAACATAAAATCAGTAAATACTCATGATCCTAGGTCTGGTTTTTGGATGAAGGCTGTACCACTTTTCTTACTCAATGGTATGCATTGGTATATGGGAAGGAAGGATATCTTTGAATATGCATTAGGGAACTTTTATTTTAAAAAAAATGAATGAGATCATAAATTAGTTTCCTTTGAAAATTCATTTAATTGAAACCCTTTAAAAGCTAGATATGATTTTAATTGAGGATCATCTGCTGACATAAAAACACATCAAGATCCTCACTGAGTGTGGTGGCAGATACTTATAATCCCAGCAACTTGGGAAACTGAGACAGGAAAATTGCAGATTCAAGGCCAGTCTCAGAAATTTAGACAGGCCCTGAGCAATTTTCAAGACTGTTTCAAAATTTTAAAAAAATCTCCACCCTTCAAAGTTGCAAATAGTGAAATAAAATCAAGCTTTAAAAGCTACATCAGGAATGATCAGGAAGGTTATTCCACAGTGCCATAAAGTAATAACCAAAGTAGATTTTGGAGGATACTTTGCTGTTTATACTCATATATCTGCCAAATGTCTGTTTTCAGAAAGATAGTGCAATTCCTTTGACTTAAATTCCAAATTTTTGGTCCCAGGAAAATAAATGGAACTGCATTTTTAAAGAAGAAATTACCACCTGTTCCCATGCTGTCTCCCTTAAGCCAGTTGTTTTGATACAGACTCAGTCTCATCATTTTTCTCACAAAATGGGGAAAATAATGATCATAATAAAGTGTGGCTATTGGAACTAAACTTAATTTGAAAACATGCTTGCAATTTAAAATGTAGCACATATATAAGAGATAATTATTTAAAATGGAAACTAAAGAGAGAAACCCTTAAAGAATTATGATGTCTATCACACGTTTAAAACCAATATTGTGTGCCTTTTCATATATGATTTATTTTATGGAATGAATGGAACTCATCAATTTGGTACATTTTCTGTATCATAGCATCAGAAGTTTTGGTAATACAAAGGCATTCTTTATGATTTATTGTATTCAAATGGCATAAGCAAAATTGAGAATTATTTTAATATATTTTATATTCCTGAAACTTTTATTAGGTTTCAAATTACTACAACCCTTTTGAGCGACAGAGTAAAAAAAAAAATTATAGATTAAAGGAAGATTTGAATGAAGTCACCAAGAATAAAATATTTGAAAAATAAATTTAAAGAAAAATAATTTCTAAAAAATTAATTATTTAAAATAAATCTGTCTTATTACCAAAAAAATAAATAAAAAATAAAGAGAGAGAGAGAGAGAGAGAGATTATAGGACATGACAATGGAGATATGCTTTATTTTCTTAACAAGCTGAAGAGCTTTTCTTTTTAAATTTTAACTTTACAAGTTGGGAATAAATCCTATGATCTATCAGTGTGCTAGTCATAAAGAAAAAACTTCCCAGACATTGTCATAGACAAATTGAAGTATAAAAGACCAGGAGATAAAGTGCTTTATAAGTGATCTCAGAAACATTTCAGTGCCCTGGGAAATGTCTCCCCCCATCATCACAGGGCTTTAACCTATTTTCCAACCTAAAAATTTTGAAGCTAAAAGTTCTATCTGTGTAATTGCATGAACTTTTCAAACTTCCGTTTTAAAAACACTTACTTGAAGTAAGCTGTGAAGCTGCAGAGAAATCATCCAAGGCTGCTCACAGATGACAGTAGTTTTATTCCTTCTTATCTTCAGTGGCTAATCACTTCTGGACAGCCTGCAGAGAAGTGAAAGAGCTATCTAGTGCCAATTTATGGGCTTCATCCCACCTCTCTTCTAGTCCCAGCTAATTTCTGTACATACCATTTCACATTTGTTGTAGGAAATAGCGGCTTTGTTTCTAAAATGAAGATGAGTATTATAATTGCCAAATGCATCTAATACCATGTATTAGTACAACAGTACCCATTTAGACAATCCTTAACTAATCTCGGTTATCTAGTTTCTCAAATATTTGCCTCCTACTTTATTTTCCAACTCTGAAAATCTGAGTTAGGTCAAATGAGTTTGGAATGTCACCATTTGAGTAAAGAAATGGAAAAGGATAAAAGAGACTTTTACTTTTGTTTTAATACATTTCCCTTCTCTAAGAGGAGTCCCTCCTGAGGTTTCAGAAGCTCCATATTGTCTGCTATTCGTAAACAAATGGGAATTAAATGCCAGCTCTATGCCACATTGTATTAGCTGAAACTAAAGTCAGTTTAATTTTTTTTTCCAATTGAGTTCATTCTCCATGACCCTTTGTCCTTCAGCTTGAAGGAGTTGAATGGAGTTTGTTTAGATCAGAAAAACTTCAGGGAAACTTAAGAACATCAGAAAAATAATAGAAACCTGTAACAATTAAGCTAATATACTAAGTCAGTGTGAGAAAAATTGATAGTGTTATAATAGCTTGCTTGCTGTACAGCAAATAAATTTTAACAAATCTATACATAATACTTTTTCACAGCTGAGATTGCTGATTTATGTGACAGAGTTATCATGTGGCTTTCTTGGATATTGCAGAAAGAAATTGTCACAAATAAGGCTTCAGTTTCGAAGAACAAAAATGATTAATAGTGCACTACAATCAAATTTAAAAGGGAAAAAATATGAAACATATTGTGTGTAATGAAAACCTATCCATTGATGATAAAAACACATTTTTTCATGGGCTACTTACATCATACTTGATTGCAAGGCCTTTATTTGAAAAGTTTCATGGTATTTAATTGATGCACTGAATATAAAATCATAAAGTTCAACTAATATACATTATATTCAGTGTATATTATATTGTTAGGGATAGAAGTAATAAAATTAATTTTAGAAATAGTAATTAAATTATTTAATAGATATTCAAAAAGTTTGCTATACATAAAACAGATTTAAAACCATAAGTACTAATGGAACCCTAAATTGTATTATCTATATTCAAAAATTATTAACAATAGAATGTGTATAATTATTTTAGACAAATTTCTAACAATACTAAAACTGGTAAGGATTTCTCTTTTTCTTTCTTTAGCTAACTGATCTATGATAACAGTGTCATAGACAGGAAAATTTTTCAATGATTTTTCCTGTGACTAACCATCTTTTCATTCATAATCTTACCCAATGTCCTTCCATCCTAAACATCTGAATTTACTGTCATCATGTTCCCAAGCTTTTTAGTTTTTTGAGTTTTTGAATTAAAATGTCACTTGCTATTAAACAAACCTTCACATAAGTATAGTTATTTATATTTTACATTACAACACAGAAAGGATCAAAGCAATTCAAAAATCTGCTAAAATTCACGTTAACCAAGTGCCAGTATTGTAACTAAACCCAAGTTCACATTCTCCATGCCTATTGCATATCAATATGTTTATAATTTTAAGCCTTTATTTGTAGAGTAATTAATTCTTTTGAAATGGACTTTAATTTTGATGTGACTTGGCTTTAACTTTTTTATTTTCTACGTGTTCATTGAAAGATATATGGTTAAGTATCTTAAGGCTATTTAATGTCATCTTTTCTCTCAGTATTTGTTTACTTTACTTCTGGTTAAACACAAACCTCTTCATCATTACTTTAGCAATACATTTTATGTAAAAATACCAATAGCAATAACAACTACAAAGCTAAAGAGAAAGTTTGGCTAATTAAATTAGCCAAAGTGGAGATGATAGGCATAGCTGGATGTCCAACATTAAGCCTGCACATGTGAGCTCCTACATTTGACCCTCAGCACCACTCAAAAATATTGTTCAATAAAAAGTCTACATGTCATGAAAATTAGTACTAGTATGGATCCAATCAAATAAGTGTAAAGACAATAGACACAAATGCAAAAAATATAAAACATTATGTATTGTAAACACTGGATTAAAAAGAAAAATCCAGCTATATGTGTATATAGGAAATGTATATTAATATAAAGTTATAGGAAAGTTCATACCTAAAAAATAAAAAGACATTAGGGAAAGAGTTGTTAAAAAGAACTGTATTCTAAGTCAGAGTCGGTTATGCTGTTACATCCTTGTCCCTGTAGTTACCCTAGAGAAATTGCAAAGTCAAAAGGAAGCATACATCTGAGTAGCTAATGCTGCAGGTTCACAGGCACACACCTGGGAAGAACCCTGGGGTACACAGGCTGCCCTGATCTGGCCTGTTGGTTGCAGGGGTGGGCTGCAGAGACAGGTGCAGGCTGGAGCCAAGTGAATCCTGAGGTAGCCCTCTCAAGATGGTTCAGTGAAAGCTTTGAAATTTTGCTTTGGCTTCCTCCTGACAGTGGAGAGGTTGGATGTTCAACCTGTAGAGACAGCCCAACCATTGGAGCTCCTGGAGGGACACGCACGTAGGCTGAAAGCCAAGGTGGCAGCAGGAAGCAGGAGGTTGACCCCGTGGTACAAATTTAGTTAGACAGGAGAAGTGAGCAGTTCTCTTCTATTTCATGGCAGGGTGACAACAGTTATCAGTCACATATATTACAAAAAAAAACTCTGAGGATTTTTAATATTTCATTATATAGATATGCTAATTGCTCTAATATGATCATTACACATTGCATAGGTGCATTTGAAACCTTACACTATTCCCCATACCTATATATTGTGTCAATTTAAAAAAAAACTAAAAATTAAAAGAAAATATTGCTTTAAAAAAGGAACATATTGCTACATTGTTGCACGTACTAATATGCAACAACAAATTTCACCATTATGTAGAGCTATAATGCACCAATAGAAATGAGAAATAAATAAACTAGCAGTAAATGAGCATCTCTTAAAAAGGGAAAGGAGCAGGAGGAGGAGGAAGAAGAAATTGAATCAGGTTAGACAGAGACATCCGAGCACCTTTCTCTACCTGCTCTACCTTTAGGTCCCAAGGGCTGGTGGTCAACTCTGTCTTTCTGATATGACTTTCTTTATAAGAACAAAGGTGAATCTTTCAGGTGCTCCTGTTTGGAGAAAGAAAAATTTATTCTCAGTAACTAACAGTGGTTCTGTGGTAGCTGGAGCCCTGCATTGTGGTTCAACGCAACCCCTCGGCTTAACTTTCTCTGAGGGACACAGACTTTCATAAGATCTCTACCAAAACATTTTGCTATAAAGAATACAAGCAGATGTATACAGTGTTGTGAATACTATTCAAAAGAAATACATCAAACAAAATGAACCAAATGAACACTGTCCAAAAATCAATTTGAGTGCGCAAAATACAAATCCTTCAAATACTTAAATGGACAAGAGTGTCCGAGACGGACCCAAGTTTGTGGGGTTGGAGGTCTTCAATGCCAGTGATCTTCTTTCTACAAAGTTAGAATGTTAAATATGATAAGAAAATGCATATGTAGAATTAGAAAAAAGAAACTACCAGCATCGCAAAATCTGAAAATTGTAATAATTAGTTTACGGTTTTATTGAGACTAACTACCTGAATTCTACAAGTTTTATTTCATAATTCTTTCTGGCTACATAGATTTTGACCATATTTTCCTCATGATCATACTGTAATGGTATTTCCTTGTGGAATATAGAGAATGATAATTCAGTTTTTCTTCTAACATGGTGGTTGCAGTTGATTCTTTAGTATTATATTTTAAAATATGTCTTTGAGGTTTGAAGTTCTATTAATGATAATTTAGTGCTTTTGTCAAATTTAGTGAAACAGTTATCAAATCTCTTTCATACATGAATGGCAAGATTTTATGGTTTGCCTGTATGTGTTAGGGTTTTCATCATTGTGAACAAAATCCCTAGCAGGAACCATTTAAAGAAGGAAAAAAAAAAACTATTTTGGAATCATGATTTCTATGGTTCAGTCCATAGTCAGCAGGTTCCATTGCTCTGGGCACAAGGTGAGACAAAGCATCATGGCTCAAGGGCTCAGCAGAGGAAAGCTGCCCGTCTCATGGCTACTGAGAAGCAAAAAGGAAAAGACAGGGTAGGGGGCTGTAGGGAAGATGAGCCTTTCCAGAGCATACCCCGAGTGACTCACCTCCTCTAACCACAACTCACATACCTACAGGTCCCACCCAGGAATGGGTGGGACGGACTGATTAGGTTACAGCTCTCATAATCTAATAATTTTTTCTCTGAATATTCCTGCCGTAACCCAAGAGGTTTGGCGGGACTCCTTATGTCCAAATCATAACATTTCACTCCTGGTCCCCCAAAACTCCTGTCCAAATCACAAGGCAAATTGCATTTAGTCCACCTTTAAGAATCCTCAGTCTTAACAGCTCCAGAATTGCTCCAAAGTTGAAGTGTATCGTCTCATCTGTGATTAATCAACCCTTGACTGTGAGGCCCTGTAATGATCTAAACCAAGTTACATGTATGGATATATAGTGACACAGAGTCAACACTTACATTTCAAAAGGAGCAGATATGTGTGTCTGAGAAAATAGGTATATAAAATAAATAAAATCTAATATTCAATCATATGGAGAATTTTAAAAGAACATTTTTAAACCAGTAAATAAAAATATTCAAATAGAGTCTGAAATTGAAATTTTTTAAAATTGTAAAAGTGACATGAAATATTTCAAAAGTTCAAATACTATATTGACTAAAATAAATTTAAGTATGCCAAATATATATGATTAGTATAGAACATAAAATTATATTTTAACTTTGACAACACAATTTGAATTCATAAGATAATGATGTAATGATATATAGCATACATTATGCCAAGAAAAATATCCATAACTGTTGCAAGATTACCAAAATACATAGAAGAAAAATATGAATAAAATAATATATTAGGTTCCAGCTTTATATTTGGGAAAATGTATCTCATACTCTCAAATAATTGAATTTACCATTTCTCAGGAATGAGAGAGATCATCTTAGATAAAATCCACCTGAATATTTTTTCAAGCAAGATTGCAAGAGTGACTTAGAAAATACAATTCACAAAATAATGTCATTTATATTAGCAATAAAACTTTATAGTGTCACAGAAGTAAACTAAGTCTATACAATAGCAAAAATATTTTAAATTTTAGTAAATGATGAGGACAGTTGAGACAATATGAATAAAAGCAGTATTCCATGATTTTTAGTGGGATTTCTTCATATTTTTTGAAGGAAAACAGCAAGTGTTTTAAAGGGTGAAATCGATCAGTGGAAGTTAGAGCTGTGGACAGTTGCCTTACATGGGGTCCTATTTCATTGAGTGGTCAGTGGGAGGCAGCTGGTCCAGGGTATTAAAAGAGTTGGAAATGACTGAGCAGGGTGGACACAGTTCACAGGGGACACTTTTCTTCATTCTTAAAGGAAGCAACATCTCATATCTTTGAATTTAGTGAGGATAAACTGAGATCAAACATCAAAAGTACATGACAGTTGCATCTATGATATTTGTATCTTATTAGTTTTCATAGGGGACCATAAGGCATTTCATTGAAAACATAGTAAAATACCTGTTCACAAACTGAACTTTTTATTTCATTTTATGAATACAGTCTCTCTCAACTAACTTTTTTTTATCATGTTTTATAATTTACTGATAAACATGGCCCTTACAGTAAATATTTGTAGAACAATTACTGCCAGGGAGTGAATCTAATTATTATATTATATAATTATTATATTATATTAATGATATTTGGCATCATTTCACAGAAGGTTGTTGAAGCACTGCTGCCTGTATTTCATCATAAAGTCCTTTACAGGTACAGTTGTGACTAAACATACCAGAATCTGGGTATTTTTATGGCAAGTAATTAAATACAGGCTTTGCTTAATATATTTGCTACTCTCGAATCCATTGTGATAGCTTCTTAGATGTTTATTTAGGATGCACCTCGCTTTCCCTGTGATGCAGTATCATTATAATCTCACTAATTCAAAAATCTTTATGAAAGCCACATGACTAGGAATGGCAGAGTATGATGAAAATAATAATGTATCATCTTCAGAAACATATCAGGGAATTGGAGGAAAACTGTGAGAAAAGGAAAAATGGATGATATGAGAAAGACAATAACAATTTGGGAGACTTTGCAAAGCTGAAAGCAGTTTTTATGTCTGATGATTAGAATAAATAAATTTGGACAAATGACTGCTCTCTTACCATTTATCAAGCCTCTAAAATTTCATCTCCTTTTCCCCTGCCGCCACATTTAAATTTTTCAATTCCTAAAGGTTTTAATTGACATTCCTAAGATTACCTTACTACCCAACTCATGAGGGACTGGAAGTTATGGTTACATTGGCATAAGAATGCTCATTTCAGGAATTCAAGAGCCAAAAGTAATGCAGGATTGCTTTGATTGTCCTGCAATTCTTCAAAAAATTGAATTAAACTCTATTCATTCCCTTTCTCCTCATCACTCTGTGGTGCCTTTACTTATCTGTCTCTGCACCTAGAGTCGTCCTCCTGCCAGTCCTCATTCTTACATTACCTTTTGTCATCTGTAGGTATTGGTGTTATGATTTTTGGTAAGATGGTACACTGGGTTGAATACTGTCCCTCAAAAATCGGTGTATGTCCAAAACTTCTGAACGTGAACTTACCTGGAAATAGGGTCCTTGTAGACAGAACAAGTTGGAATGATATAATTCTGGAATAGAGTCCTTTGAAGAGGGTCATTTTGATATAAATGCACCCAGAGGGATGATGGACATGTGACAATAAAGGAGACTGTGGTTATGCTTTCCCTGCCAAGGAAGACCAAGGGTTTTGGCAGCCACCAGAGGTAGGATGGAGGCAATAGCCCAAAATTTCCAGAGCCTGCAGAAGAAACTAACTTCACTGACAACTTGCTTTCATCTCCTGAATCACAATAAGTCTTTTCTTATATTTTTATTTTTAAAATTTAACTTAAATTTTGTGTTTATATATGACAGCAAATGCATTACAATTCTTATTACACATATAGAGCACAATTTTTCATATCTCTGGTTGTATACACAGTATATTCACACTAATTTGTGTCTTCATACCTGTACTTTGGATAATAATGATCATCACATTCCACCATCATTAATAACCCCATGTCCCCTTCCTTCCCCTCCAACCCCTCTGCCCTAACTAGAATTCATCTATTCCTCCCATGCTGCGGCTCCCTATCCCACTATGAATCAGCTTCCTTATATCAAATAAAGCATTTGGCATTTGATTTTGGGGGTTGGCTCTTATGTTTTTATACACACACACACACACACACACACATAAATATATTACCTTTGACCCCTGAATTCTTGAAATGAACATCCTTATGCCAATGTAACCATTACTCCCAGTCCCTCACAAGTTGGATAGTAAGGTAACCTTATATATGTATCATATATGTGTGTGTATGTGTATGTATGCACACATGCGATTAAACTGCAAGTGACATTTAAGGAAACATATTTAACATTCTTTAAGATGACAAATCAGAGTATATTAGAGGTCTTCATAACAACAGAATCAATACCCCACTATTTTGGGAATTACTGTAGATGACTGTGGAAGTGAGAAGTTCCACAGATTTCTGTCTACTTTTTCTAAATTTCATTTAGAATAATAAATGTCTTAAAGCATAAAAACAAAAGGACATTTAGAACAAAATAATGCTGTTTGTTACCTAGAATTCATATGTTTTTAAGTTACAAACAACTACAGATCTTGTGTCATAATCATTATCAGAAGTAAGTATTGTGTATGCAAATGTGTGTGTGTGTGTGTGTGTGTGTGTGTCTTTCATTTTTTGTTTGTTAGTTTGGAACTAGGGATTAAACTGCAAGTGAAAGCATAAGCAGAATTGTTGTGTATACACATTTAGGAAATGTCCTTAAAAGGTGACACTTATTTTCTTCTCCTATTTCTCTTCCTTCTTCCCTCTTTTCCTCTTTAGTTCTTTCTTTATAGTACCTTCTATATAAGAGACAGGATAAAGTTGATGAATTGTCTTGGAAGCCATTTATTCTTCCATCCCAGGGTCCAGATATTGGAAATGGTTTAACTGGTCCTCTGCTCAGAGTCCAATGACACTGGATGAAGTATTGACTGGAGTCAGGACCTCATTTGATGCTCAGGGTTCTCCTTCAAGCTCATGAGCTTGAAAGTGAAATTCAGTCCTAGCAGGTGCAGGATAAAGCACTAGACTTTGGGGACTGACCACCATTCTCTGCTCTGTGTACTTCTCTGCTAATTAACCAAAGATACATTCCCTTTTGATAACTCGAAGTGAACTGATTAGACACCTAAATTACACTGTAGAATCCCTTTACCTTTCCTCTTTCTCCAGGTTAGATGACATCATGCTTTCTTTCTAGTGAAGAAAATGCATAGTGTGTGGCAGAAATGTCAGAGGCCACATCAGAATTCTTCCCATCACACAACTTTGTGAACTCACAAAGTAAGTTATAGAACATCCCTGTACTGAACAAACTTGGGTTTCTTCTACATAAGAAATAATTCTTCATATCTTCCTTATACAATTGCTCTTTGCACTCTGAACACTTGTAGTCAAAGCTAATTGTAAAGAACACGGTGATCACTGTCCTGACCTTTAGCTTAGGAAACAATAGCAGCAGTACACAGTCCCTCATCTCTTGCTCTTCTTGGGGCCTCCACCCTGTTCAATTTGGATTTGCCTCTCAATGACTGTTCTTACTAGGATAACTCATCTGAGTTGAAATTTTGCCAAAGGAAATTTTATATGTAAAATACTTTTCTTTTGGGATAGTGGTGTAGCTCAGTGACAGATTGCTTGCTTAGTATGTGTAAGGGCCTGAGTCCTCCATCCAGCACCTAAGAGTAATAATAATAATAATAATAATAATAATAATAATATAATTCTTAGCTATGGAACTAATTAAAATTGAAGTTAACTTTAAAATATATTTTATAATTTGCTATATTTTGACTCTAAATTACAAAAAATTGGCATTTTTGTTATAAATATCTGGTGAAAATACTCACTTTGTATTTTCCTCAACCCATTTCAGTTTGTTCTTCTTACTTTATTTCCCATTGATTAAAAACAAGGTTATAAACCCTATGCATGCTTGTAATCCCATCATCTCAGGAAGCTGAGGCAGAATGATTGCAAGTTCAAAGCCAGTCTCAGCAATGGTGATGTGCTAAGCAACTCAGTAAGACCCTGTCTCTAAATAAAATACAAAATAGGGCTGGGGGTGTGGCCCAGTGATACCCAATACCAAAAAAATAATAATTATTATTATTATTTGTTACAATATGTATAAGGCATGAGTTTAGAATATTAATTGGAGAGAGGAGTTCTAGTTCACTTTTCTCTTAGTACTCCTGTAATAATTTGCTATTCAATTCACCAAATTAAAATAAAAAATAAGAATTCTACCTTTGTTATGGAAGTTTTCGCAAACCTTTCCTCTCATTCATAGTGTGACACTAGTATTGCTGTATGTATATACATGGCTGTATAACCAATGTGATACTGCAATCTGTACATGTGGAAAAATGAGAATTCATACCCCATTTGAATCAAATGTATGATATGTCAAGATCATTGTATTGTCTTGAGCAACTAATAAATAAATAAATAAATAAGGAAAAAAAATGGCCAGTTTTTCTCTTTCACCTTCTCCCATTACCTGAGTGTACGGGGATGCTGATTCTACATTTTTTACTCCCTCATTTTTCTGGGACCTTAACTGTGAATTTAATTTCCAGACATTTTTTTCTGTATCCACACTATCTCTGAGAAATTCTCATTCATGAGTTTGAGTTTCTCCAAAAGTCACAATTCATAAATATACAACAACAAGTTTAAAATGGAAATACATGGTTAAGACAAACATACAAACTGATCTGTACACATGTAATTCTGCTGCATCTATTAGCTTTTGTATGACCCGAAAGTTTGATAGTTAGCACTTTTCTTGAAGTGGAATCATGAATTCCATCACATTCTGTCATACATGAATTGTACACATATACTTTGAAGAAAGGAAAGAGGAAATAATATATAAAAAGGTTTGAATAAACAACTTTTAATCACTTGGAGTCCTTCAAAAGAAACATGAAGCAAAACTCTAGGAAATAACATCAGACATCATTTTTAAAATGTTCAGTTAGAATTTAGAAGAAACCAAGAGAAACTCACTCCTCAATAAATTCATTGGATAGAAGTTCTGACATCTCTCCAAATATACACATTTCCGAATTAGCAAAGTTTGTATAAATTTATTTTTATTCAATGTTTTTCTCTATCTGACAGATTATATAACTATCAAATTTGAAATTCTTTCAATGTTTCTGTAACAGTATTAACCAGTTAAATTTGAACAGAATTTTAAACACAGGGCAAACTCCAGAAAAGTCAAGTGATATAGAATGCAGAGTACATGCAGGATTTAATACTGCTTTAAAGATTAAATACATTTAGGAGTTCTCTGTTTTTCTAATATCTTTCTAATATTTATAAAAATTAACACATCTATTTCTTTGTTTTCTTTTCAACTTTTTTGCTTTTTTTATTAGTTGCTCAAAACATTACAATGATCTTGACATATCATATATCATACATTTGATTCAAATGGGGTATGAATTCTTATTTTTCCCACATGTACAGATTGCAGGATCACATTGGTTATACAGCCACGTTTATACATACTGCCATACTAGTGTCTGTTGTGTTCTGCTGCCCTTCCTATCCCCTTCCTAGCCCCCCTCCCCTCCCTTCCCCTCCCATCACCTCTCTCTACCCCATCTACTGTAAAGCATTTCTCTCTCTCTTTTTTTCCCTTCCCCCTCACATCCTCTTATAAGTAATTTTGTATAACAATGAGGGTCTCCTTCCGTGCAATTCCCCTCTCTCTCCCATTCCCTCCCACCTCTCGTCCCTGTTTGATGGTCAACTTTTTTTTTATGCATTAACCACAAACTTTTTAAGCATGTCAGCTTCCCTACATACATTCACCAGCTATTTCAGCTAGGGTTTCCATCAAGTAAGCAAGACATTCACGAGGTTTAGAAAATTAGAGAAGTTGCATCTTACAAAATAAGTGGAGAAACTGTAGAATTATAGCATACAAAAGCATCAGGGAAAAAGTTGCTAGTAACCCTCCTCTAGAAGTAAAAGTCAGAGCTTGCAGGAAGCTGCTAGAGTGGAACACCAAGCTGGTGGGTGTGGTGGCTCTTTGTCCATACTGTCTCTGGGTTCATATCCAAGTGTGTAGTTGACCAACAGGGCTGAAATCACTGAGGAGAATTGGTTATGGAGCAGGCAGGACAAGTGATAGCTAACTGCAACTCTGCACCTTTCCCTTGCTTCCTTAAACAAGAGGACTTCTGAAATGAAATGGCTTTTTGTTTCACTTTCTTTTTGCCAGTCTCAAAAGAATATCTCATGCAACTCATCCTTACCCAGAGTCATATAAAAAACAACCCCCTGCTATATATTTCCATCTTGACACAGTACAAAATTATCCACCAACTCTGCAGCTGCAACATTTTCAGGGTAACCTCGGTCATGATTTTGACTGTAGGAACTGTCAACACTTGAAAATCAGTTCATTTTGTTCTCTGATTTCACAGGTGAGGAAACAGTGCTGGAGAAGGCAATTTCCCAAGGACACATGGAGAGCCAATGTCTCAAAAAGTTTGTCATTGTAACTCCCGGGGCAAGGTCCTTCCTTTTCTAACTCAGCAATGATCGCTTTTGCACTCAGGAAGGGGACTCTAGATTACATTTGCTCTCACTGTACAACTGGAAGAGAAAAGGTTGTAAAGAAGGTATTTTGCAGACTGTGACACTCTCCTCACTGTAAATTTTCCTATTAGCTTCTCTATCTTCCAAAAACAATGCAAAATGCCCTCTTTTCTTCTGTCAAGATTCCACTTATAACAGACTGTTACAAGAATTTTCTTTTAGATCACTTTAAGGCATCTCATCATTTTATATTATCCTTGTCCATATTGTACCGTATGAATTATTGAAGGTTAATGCATCTATATTTTGAGTGATCAAGCTACGCCTGATGCCTTTAAATATGAAGTCACTCTTTCCCCCTGGTATAATGATAAATTTACATTATAATTAATGGCCAAAGAATTCCTTTTTATGCCATATAATGATGGCTTCCTTCAGCTTTCCTTTGCAGACCGTATATAATAAATCACAGGGGGAAGATCTTTACTTTTAATATTCACATTTATGTGTTTAATGAACATTATTGAATTTTTCAAGTACTTATTGGAATAGAGGAGAAATATTTGTGCACCATTATTTTATTTCCATCTGAAAGGATGCAGCCTTCTGCTGATGCCAGAATGTTAATAATTAGCACCTCTATTAGAAGTCAGCTCCCGGTTTTCAACAGCATAATGCTAAGAAGCTACGTTTCCCAAGTGAACGGAGAATTATACAGTTTTATTAAAGAAGAGCTGTTCCTTTGAATACAATTTTAGGAAAATCTTCAAAGGAACAAATTTAAAGCCTCAAATCAGAGCACTGCACTAATTAGTGTGTAACAATGATTTAGGCGGAGAGCACCGGGCCTTGTTAATTTTCCAGGCCTATTCTGTAGTCTCTTTGCTGTGTGTTTCTTTTGATGAGTCAATTTATCTAGGTGCAGCTTTTTATATTTTAAATACTGTCATAACACTTCTAAAGTTTTAGAGAACGGTACATACTGATGCTGAAATCTGGCAATTATCTTCTAACTCTGTATTCCAGCAACTAATTTTATGGCTCAGGTTAAATTGCTTAATTCAATTGCAAGTATTTTGCATTTATAATATGGCTGTAAGTGGCATGTCTCTGAATAACATAATGTAGCTACCTATTTGTTTATGTAGCCTTCACACTTAGAAATAAAAATGAGCATCAATCATCAATTATGAATCACTTTACTTAGGATTCAAAGGTGTCGGGAGCTTGAGTCCCCTTGATCATATTCTATCTTGCAGTGCCTTTTAGAAATTATAAACGTTAACATATCAGCTTTCTAATTTAAAAATGCTATGTACTACAAATGAGTTATCAGAATAAACTCTTTCTTCATTTAGTAAATAGTGAGGTATTGATCTGAGAATGTCATGGGAAATTAGAAAACAGTAACACCGGAATGTCATATAACTGTGATTTACGACTTTGCCAATATGAAGTAGGAATTGATTACTATTAAGGTCAATATCAAGATTCATTGACTCAGGTATACATAGTGACTACACCTAAATTGAGAATCAATGTTTATATCATGAAAACATATATCTTCGTATGGATAAAAATATGCCAATATAGCCTGCCATCCTCTTAGTACCTATTATGTGAATTCAATCTCTGAGGCATGATAAATATTTTGCAATTTAAAAACCATCTACTGCTGCTTCTAACTATTGGTTTCTGCATCATTAATGATAGACTATTAGATTATTTCAATTAAAAATTGGTATTCCTATCAAATATTAATGAATCATAGCTACAGTTCTCTCCAGAATTATTGAAGGATTAAAACTCTCTTACATAGCTCTGAGGATGACATCATCAAAATAAATAAATAAATAAATAACAACAACAATGCAAACTGTTATATTCCCCTTCTGGTACAGCTTACAAAGTGGGTACAGACAAAAAAAACCTGAATAACCAAATAAGGTTATAAAAGAAAAGTGTCATCTATGGAGTGTATCACTAAAGGACAGTATATCACTAAAGACTTAAAAAAGACACGTCAGAAAAATGAGTATAACTTAAAACTAATTTTGTATCTCAAAAAAATAACTTAAAACTAATTTTGTATGTATTTTGTATCTCAACTGACCTAACATTTCTCATGTACATCAGTTAAAATAATTCTAGCCCTCCTCAAAATTTTTCCAACTCTTTTTTTTTTCCAATTTTGTTGCCACATTTTTTTTCCCATACCATTTCACTTTAAATATACTTGTCTCTTATGGCTTGGTCACAGGTGGTGCAGATAGAGTATATGATGTGGAACTGTGTCTGGACTTAAATAGCCTAGATGACATTCACTGGGTGCTTGCTAATGTGAAGCTTATAAATAAGACACTTTAAATGAAGCAATGATGACATTACATCTCGCATCTGAAAACAACAGGCACAGCACTGCAACACAGAGAGAGAAGGGGAAATAGGACCATTTATTCCCTGGTGAGCATTTGTTAAATTGTGGTGTAGAATCACCGGGTTCAAAGAAGACTGCTTTTGGAGCTGCCAGGAAAGAGTCAGGGTAGAGCCAAGTGGCAAACATCCATGGCACTCCTGTCTGTCTTCAACCATGAAGATGTTTGTGTGTGTATGTATGTGTTGTAAGCATATTTATTTATGTGTTTATTGTACTGGGGATTGAACCCAGGGCCTCATACTTGCTAAGATAAATGTTCTATTATTAAGATATAGCTCCAGTGCTAAAATTTATTTTTAATCAACAAATAATCATTATGTATATATTTATAGGATATAACGTGATGTTTTGATCTAGGTATACATTATGGAATGATTTAATCAAGCTAATTGCAGTATTCATTACCTAACCAATGTGTCATATTTTTTGTGTTGAGTTCACTTAAAAAAAAAGATCTATTTTAGCAATTTTAAAATATACATTACTATGAACTACAGTAAGCATTTAGTGCTAGGAGCATTAAAACTTTTAATGCCAGTCTGAAATTTGGTCTGTCTAATCAACATCTTTCCTATCTTCATTCCTCTTCCTCCTCCCTCCCTTCCAGCCTCTGTTTCTCTGCAGTTGTCTTTTCTGGATTCCATATACAAGTGAGATCATGCAGTACTTTTCTTTCTTAATATTTGGTTTATTTCACCTAACATAATGTTCATCAATTCCAGAGATGTTACAAAGGAGAATTACCTCTTTTCTAAAGGCTGTTTGGTATTCCATTGTTCATACATACCACATTTCCCTTACCTCATCTATTGATGGACACTTAGGTTGATGCCTGTATCTTAGCTATTGTGAAAACTGCTGCATTGAATGTAGGAACACAAGTGTCTCTTCAACACACCAATTTAAATTCTATTGAATATATACATAGGAGTGGGATTGCTGTGTGATATGGTGATTCTATTTTAAGGCTTCAAATAACTTCTGTAATCCTTTCCAAACAGCTATGGCTATCCTAATCTCCATTCCCACCAAGAATATGCAGGGAATCTCCTTTCTCCATGTCTCTCCCAACTCCTGTTATCATTCATCTTTTAACAGTAGCCATTCCAACAGACAGGATGTGATATCTCATTGTGGTTTCAGTTTGTATTGTTCTAATAATGGTTTAGTGCTTTCTCACAAATCCACTGGCCATTTGTTCAGATTCTTTGCCCATTTTTCAACTGGGTTCTGTTAACTGTTAGTTAATAAACTGTTAGATAACTGGTAGTTTTACTATTAAATTTAAGTTCCTCGTGTATTTGGTCATTAGCTCCTTATGACAGATGTTTGGCAAATACTTTTTTTCTAACTGTGGTTTGTTCGTTCACTCTGTTCTTTGGTTTTGTTTCGCTGTGTGGAAGTTTTTTATTTGGATGCATCCTCATTTGCCTATTCTTGTTTTTGTCCCCTGAACTCTTGGAGTCCTACCCATGAGACTATTACCCAGGCCAATATCCTAGAGCTTAATTCCTCTTTCTTCGAGTTTTATAATCTCAGGTTTTATGCCGAAGTCTTTTGTCCATTTTGAGTTGATGATTGACTATGATTTGAGGTAAGGGCACACTTTAATTCTGCTTCTATATAACAAGTTTTCTCAACACCATTTATTGGAGAGACTGTCCTTTCCCCATTGTGTGGAAATGAATTCACAATGAATACTTGGGATTATCTCTGAGATTTCTGTCCTTTGTCAGTGGTTGGTGTGTCTGTTTTTAAGCCAGAACTATTTTATTTTGACTACAACAGCTTAACAATGTATTTTGAAATTAGAGAATGTGATACTTCCAGCTTTGCTATTTTCACTCAAAATAGCTTTTGCTGTTTGGATTTTAGAAATTTTAAATTTTAAAATTTTAAATTTTAAATTTTAAAATTTTAAATTTTAAATTTTAAAATTTTAAATTTTAAAATTTTAAATTTTAAAAATTTTAAAAATTTTAAATTTTAATTTTTTTAAATTTTAAATTTTTAAATTTTAAATTTTAAATTTGTCAATTTTAGAATTTTTTTTCTATTTCTAAGAAAGGTGACATTGGGATTTTGACATTAATTGCACTGAACTTGTAGAATATTTGGGGAAGGGGCTGAGGCTGTGGCTCAGCAGTAGAGCGATTGCTTTGGACATGTGACATACTGGGTTTGATCCTCAGCACCACATAAAAATAAATAAATAAACAAAATAAAGGTATTGTGTTCACCTACAACTAAAAAACTAAAAAAAAATAAATAAAAAGAATATTTGGGGAGAATGACTTTTAACAGTATTATTTTTTCTAATCTAAGAACATGGAATATCTTTCAATTTTTTGTGTCTTTTTCAATGTTTTTATCAATACTTTATAATTTACATATCTTTTACATCCTCAAGTGTTTGGATTTTTTATGCTATAATACATGTAATTATTTTCCTAATATTTTGATATTTCATTGTTAGTGTCTAGAAATTTTGTTCATTGTCATTATGTTGTTTTTGGAACCTGTGATTTTACTGAATTTTATTTATTTTTTATTAATTCTAATAGTTCTTTATGGAGTTCTAAATATAAAACTATGTGAATGTGATAAAATAGTCTAACTTGCTGTTAGTCTACACTATTGAGGTTCTTGGACATAACTGATTGTCAGATTTCCATATGCAGTAGCCTCAAAATCCAACTTGAATTATCAAGTTGAAAACAAATTCATCAAGAATATGGTTGATTCTTAATTTATATAAAATACAGACCTAAAGTAGAACAGAAAAATGTAGGAAAAATAATAATACAGTAAAGCCTAGTGCCTAACATAGCATTAAACTTATTGGATTGCTAAATATACCTGTTTTAAAGACAATGTCAATAACTTGTTGTGTTGTCAGTTTCTCCAAAGAAAGAGAAACAATAAGTTGTGTATGTAAGAGAGACAGAGATAAAGACACAAGTGGAACTATTTTAAGGATTTGGCTCTCACAATTGTGGGGTTTGATGAGTTCAAACTGGCTGGTATAGCAAACAGGCTAGAGAACCAGGACTGGCATTTGAAGTGCAAAGACAATCTACTGACAAAATTCCTTCATGCTCAGGGTTGGGGGGTGGGGTATCAGAGGAGGGAGGGCAATCCATCTTTGTTCTGTCAAGGACTTAAGCTGATTGGAAGAGTCCCACTACAAGTATGGGCAGTAATCTACTTCGCTCAAAATCCACTAAAAAGAATATTACTATAATTCAAAGAACACCCTCCTAGACTTTCCAGAACATGTGTGACCAAATATTTTGTTATCATGACCCAGTCAAGTTGAAACATAAAATCAACCATCACATTCATCACATTGAATTTATGCATTATAAAACACAAACTCTTTTTGAACGTTTGGTAAAAGACACACAAGTTGTAGCATCAGTCATAATTATGTCATTGCTAAACATTAGGGGAAATATATTAAGTAGTTCAAAGGGAAAGTATGGAAAATAAAAGAAAATACATTCAAGAAACTGAATTATGTTAACTATATACTTAAACTTACATAAGTCTTTCAAAATTAAAAATTTTTATGATGGAAATTATAGAATATCTTTAGACTAGTATCTAAAAATTCTAACATATAAGGACAGAAATCAAGATGTATTGGAGATCATTAGACTCTAGATTTAAACTAGTTAACCTCTTTTGAACAAACAACTTGAAATGAAAATACGATAGAGGTGAAATGTATTTTCTTTCCTTATAAAATCCACTTATTTTCTATTTGTTCATGTGGTTAAATGATAGATTAATTAGATTTAACCTATTAGCAAAAAAGTGGGAATAAAAGTAGATAAACACCAATATAGATGTGCTCTATGTAGAAACATTAGAGATATTTTTTTAAGAAAGATCAATACTGAAAAAGAAAAGCCTAGTTGAAATTATCTTACTTTCCAATTTAAAATAATAATATAAAGTTATAGTGACAAAAATTATATAGAACTTGTAGAAAGCAAAAACATAGACCACTGGAAGAGAATAAAAACACAGAAACAAGTTCAAGGATCTATAGTCAACTAATTTTTGACAAGGGCATCAAGAGGACAGAGTGGAGAAGGTAATCTCTTGAATGTCTGTTGTGGGAGAACTGGATTTTCATATGCTTAAGAATGAAGTTGGAACTTTATCTTACGCCATGTACAAAAACCAACTCAAAATCGATAAAACAAACAACAACAACAACAAAAACACCTAAACATGAGTCCTGAATCCCTAAAACTCCTAGAGGAGAACAAAGGGGGAAAGCCCTTGACATTGGCCTTAGCAATGATTTCTTGGATATTACACTGAAGTTCAGATCAGAAAATCTGAATAAATAAATAAATAAATAAATAAGGCCACATCAAACTGAAAGCATCCTGCATAGTCAATGAACCCCTGAACTTACAAGTTGGGGAAACTATTTGCAAATTGCATATCTAGTACAGGGTTGCTATTCAAAATGTAAAAAAAAGAAAAGAAAAGAAAAAAAAACTAACTTCTAAAATTCAATAGCAGAAAAACAAGCCCCATTAAAAATATTTGAAGGATATGGAATTGTCTCCAAAGAAGACATAAAAATGCCCAAGGGATTTTTAAAAAGAAGCTCAATACCACCTCTCATCAGGAAAGTAAAAATCAAAACCACTCTAAGATATTTTGCCTCATCCACTAGAATAACTATAACCAGAAAGACTAGAAATAACTATTAGCAAATGTGCAGGGAAGAGGAAACCCCAGGACACTGCTGAATGGTTCAGTCCTTGTGGTCAATGGAATGGAGGCTCCTGAAACAATTCAAAACAGAACTAAGAGATCCAGTAATTCCTCCTTTTGGAGAACATGGTGCCAAGTGAAATACCCCAGCAGAAAGAAAAAATGCTGCATGTTCTCACTTACATGTGGAATCTAAGGGAAAACAAAAGGGATGAGAGAGAGAGAGAGAGAGAAAGAGAGAGAGAGAGAGAAAGAGAGAGAGAGAGAGAGAGAGAGAGAGAGAGAGAGAGAGAGAGAGAGAGATGAAATACACAGAGAGAGTAAAACAGTGGTAAAGTGTGGAGAGGGTATGATGTTGCCAAAAGATAACAAGGAATAGATACCTAGGATAATTAAGTCTAATGCACAGGCTGAGACTACAGTGAGTAAGATCATATTAGACTAAGAATTGTTATTGAAAGAGCAGATTCTAATTGTTATTGTCAAAAACATAACTATATAAAGTGATATGTTAATTTTCTTCACCATAGTAAACATTTTACTGTTGTATGTATCCCACAATATCGTATTGAAACCTTCAAATATTCACAATAAAATTCATTTTAAATAGTCCATCCAATACTTCAACATCTTCATCCCTGATAAGGTACAATGAACTCATTATAAAGCTGGTTCTCAGATGTTCTTCTAGGTACTAAGGGTAGTTGTTGAACAAAGCAGATTCAGGAGATTTCTTATCAGAAACCCATACAACAAATAATACACCATTGCTGCATAATTAAGATTCTATTATAATAGCAAAGAAAATCTAGGCAAAACTATTTCAGTTAGTGGATTAAACTGTCATAGTTACTGGGGAGACATTGAAAAACTCTTGAACACCAACTAAGTATTCCACAAAAAGATGTGACTCACACCTTTGGAATACCCCCTTCTAATTTTCATTGTGTCCACTGAAGGGTGTGTTTGTTTCAGGCTTTTTCAGTGTCCAGAAAACTACAATAGTTATGCTAACTGTCAAGATGTGCTATGGAATGTGAGATGCAAAACTTTTGACATTTTGCTAAAGTTTTGATTGTTAGACAAAGTTAGAGCAAAATATAGCAATGAGAAAGCTCACCTTTCAGGATTGTTAGAGAAAGATGGTACCAGAAGAAATACCATGGCAAGAAATCTTGTGATGGTAGTGCATTATTTTCAGACTAACAAAACGTTGAGGCTTTAATCACAGGGCAGCCACTGGGACAGGATTTGGGTGAAAATTCTCATTCTTAGTAGGTTGCTTACCTTTGTTAAAGTTGCATCCTGACAGAAAGGCAACACATTGAGATTATGAGACTCAAAAATCCAGGTCTTTCTCTCCTCAGTTCACTTACTTTACTTACTGAAGATTTTTTCCTATACGTGAAACTGAGCAAACCATCTGTTTTATTTAGTTTTTGCATCATTGTGACCAAATGACCCACTAAGAACATTTTAAGGGGAGGAAAAGTTTATTTGAGGTTCATGGTTTCAGAGGTCTCAGTCCATAGACAGCCCACTCCATTATTCTGGGTGTGAGGTGAGGACCTGGTGGAGGAACAGCTACTCAGTTCATGGTGGGGTCAAAAGTGGTGGGTGGAAGGGCCACAAGGAAGATGCACCTTTCCAGGGCATACCACCCCTCACTGACCTTCTGCAGCCATGCCCCTCCTGCCTACATTTACCTCCCAGTTATTTCATTCACACGGGAATGGACAGGTTAGGTTATAGCTCTTATTGTCTAATTATTTTATCTCTGAATATCCCTGCATTAACTGGAGCTTTGGGGGAACACCTCATATCCAAACCATAAAATAATGCGAGTTATATTACAATTTAACGGTAGTCAGTCTAACTCTCCATGGAAATCATGAAATATCTGGAAAATTCCTCATCATCCAATACTATTAATCAATGTGATAGAAATAATTGTCTTAGCATTTGGACAATAAAACAAACAAAGCAAAGTGAAAGGAAATAATATGATACAAAAATCACAACCCCTTGATATCAGGACAAATGGGTGGATGGATAAGTGTGTCTGAGAAAAATAGTAATGACTTCATTTTTTTTAGCAGTGAGAAATTGAGATACGTTCACCTCACACAACTTGAAACCATAAAACCATATCCAATGTTTGGTCACATCACTCTCCCATCTTTTTCCATTAAGAGCTCCAAAACTGATCCTGATACTAAATGCTGACTCATCCATTTTCTTTTCTAGCCTTAAGAAAAGGAGAGAAGAGAAGGCAATAAATTGAGTTTTGCATTGGAGAAAAATCAAGTGAGAATGTTCATAGAGGAGCCGGTTGGAGCCGGTTCTGTTCACTCCCATTTGCACAGTGGTTCTTAATAACACAGGAATTCCAAAAACACTTCAAGTGTGAAAGACAGAGGTCTTCATTGGTAAAAATAACCAAGCAGAGGAGCATCATCATCTTCCAGTCATGTGAACAGAAACTTTAATGATACCTAGCTCAGTTGCAGGATTCCCAACATACAACATGAGTTAAGGGATAATAATGCTAATTAATTTTGAGTAGTTATTACTAAATGAATATATGGGTAAAATAAACATTATTACCAAGAGTAGGAAGAAAAGAACATTATGAGTCTGAAATGATGCATCAAATTACAAAGAATTAGAACAACAAGTAACTGGCAGTTCCATTTCTAACACTGTATTGAACTTCACTATAAAGAAGACTGGTGGCTGTATCAGAAGTCTATAGCTTGGCGAATAAAACTGCTCCAATTTCCATTCAGGTGGACAATAAATCATGGAGATAACTGATGGTATAATTTACACCAAAACATGTCAAAATATATATAAGACAAGATATACCATTGGAACACACACCTGGAGGAGTGTTCTGCAGTTAATGCCATTTTATTTCCTTGAGCATGCTTAGCACAATGGAGGACACAGTGTATTTGAACATAGAAGCCCATGAATTCCAACAGTGACTGTCCCTCTCACCAGAGTCATAGTCACAAGAATCTTTGGAGAACAAACAACCCAAACTCCAGTACACATTTAGACTCTAAACCGGAGCACAATGTGTAATTGTAAATTTTTTAAAACTTCCAGTGAATTCAGTGCAGGGTGCATTCACATCTGTCTTGATAAATAACACGGTTTTTCTTCATGTACAGAATTATAAAAGCCATAACCAGTTCATCTTGAACAAACCCGTCCTTCTTTCTGACACATTATTCAGCTCCATTATTTTGGAAAGATCAACTTACAGATCACCCCAAAATATTCAGGCCCTAGAGATGATATTATCAAGAAAACATTCCATTAGTAAATCCTGCCATGCAGGATGCAGATATTCCACTTTCAACATGTTAAAACTTGTTTACATCACATTTTATTCTCCTCTCTCATGAAAGAACATTTTTTTTCTGCAATTTTCAAGGCATTTAGATCGCTGACCTGGATATGCCTCTCAACATAATAATCATGGAAAATAAGGTAATTTTATATTTTTTGTCCTGGCTGTGCTTCACAGGTTTTAATTAATTATGTGAGATAATTAAGAATGGCCTGAGAGAAAAAAATAATCTAAAAAATATTTTAATTGTGAGCTTTGTTCCTTGGGTCCTAGTTCCAAAAAATGTTTTTGTTTTTGTTTTTGTTTTTGCAGATAAAACATTTTGACTCGATGTCTGTGTGTGAACTTTGAAAGTTAGCCAGGCACTAAAGCACATAAGGAAACAAGTGACCTTTTCATCCTTCAGTGATAGCTGTATATGATCCCAGATCCCCAGGATGCATCCTTGGTACAGAGTTATGTCTAATGATCTTGCTTACAATGTCTCAGCATGTAACTGGTTTGGAGAAAGCAACAACCTTTCTATTTAATCAACGAATCAATGTAATACAGACCTTTGTTGAAAACTGAAACTATCTTTGTAATAAAACCAAAGTAAATTCAACAAAATGGATATTCACACCAATCTCAATTAAACTAGGGCCTTACCTTGTTGCTATGCATACTTAAATCACCTATAAGGTGTAAATATGAGTGTGCCTATGCATAATGAGGATTCATATGAAAAATTTGTCATTAAATCTTATTTTTATTAAAATTTTAAATAAGATACATAAGAGTATTTCACTCTGTTAAGAAATTTATGACAATGCTTTATTCTTATGGTTTTCTTAAATAAGAAACTGAAATGTAATTTAGAATCAATAAATATAATTCAAGTTCATTTTTTGTGTCATTGAATTAACTTCAAATCTTGCCTTTAGTTTATAATAATCAACTTGTGGAAAGGCACCTTCCAGATAGACATTATATTAAAAATACATTTTTATATTTGTATTATTTTAGGGCTTTATTGAATTATGATTGACATAAAATTGCACAGATTTAATGTATGCATTTTAATGAATTCAGACATATGCATATATACCCATGACAATATCAATGAAATAAAAAATCAAAGGTAACGAACACGTCCATCACCACATCTTCACACACACATGCACCACAGTACTGAAGAACGCAAAATCATTTTTGTATCAGTTCATTCAGAATGAAAGACCTATATGGACTGACAACTCATTATTAATAAGAAATGAAAAATTTTATCCCCATATTGGAAATGTTTGTTTACTTCTTGGCGATTTGTTTACTTCTTGGGCGATTTGCTAGTGGCACATGCTGTTTCTCTCTATGCAATGTGTTTATTTGTAAGCATATTGGAATACTACCATCAAAATTATAGATCACTTACATCTCTTCCGAACATTAGAAGGAAGTCACAAAAGAACCTAATATGAAGTCCAATTATAGAATTTTGTAACCAAATAAAAACCTCCTGTGTATCATAGAAGATTTAAGGAAATTATAAGCACATGTGCAAAATATTCCTCCACACTCCGAGGATGGTCCTTTGAGCCTCTCTGATACTGAAGAGCCTACACATGCTTTCTGGTGTAATGTTCATTTGAACACAGAGTGGCACCAGGTTCCAACTGGGAAGGAACTATTTGTCATCCTTTCCAGACTTGGAAACAATGAGCTATGGTATAAGGAGATGTGCTGAAAGTCACAGAAGTGAAACTCTATGAAGCTGGAGAGCAGTCAGCCCACCACACACTGGAGGACACACTCATTGCCGTGTCTGCGCGTGGAAAACTGTGAACCCCGCTGTGGTGGCTTTTCTAACAGTGTGCAGGGCTAACTTCACAACTTATAAAAGTTATAAAACTAAGTCTGTCATTACTTGAGAGTCTTAAAAAACCCTTCTCAGTGTTGCCCTGTTGTACATTACCTCAGATCTGGCACATTTGCTTTATTTTTATATTAGTCATTAACGACCACCTTTCAGTTAACTCAGTTGGGGAGGTTTTTTCAAGTTAAAGGTAATGGTTCTTATGGGCATGCAAACAACAATCTCTCCCATTTAACTTCTCCACATGGAACAAGCATGGCTGTGCACATTTGTAATTCCAGTTACTCAGGAGACCAAGTTCAAAGCCGGCCCAGGCAACTTCAGGATACTCTGTCTCAAAATAAAATAAAATAAAATAAAAGGCTGGGATGCAGCTCAGAGTTGGAGGGTTTACTTATACCCTAAGTCCTGGTTTTGTCCCCAGAAGTAAAAAAAAAAAAATTATATGAGACTACAAAATTGAAGTGTCAGGATCTATATGATACACACAAAAGCACATTCACTAACACACATCATTTGTTTCTTAATCAAAAGTTCAAAAATAGAGAAATATATTTTCTTTTTGCATGAAATGAATTGAGAAAATAAAAGTTCACAAACTAGTATAAAAAAGTTGCCAGGAATAGACTCTAAATTTAAGAGGAAAAAGTTAAGAGTAAAAATGGTTGGATAGACAAATATACTATGTGTGTACAAACATAGATTCGATTCTTGTTCTTCACATTCAATATTTCCCAGGCCTCCATCTGTCTTCCTTCTGTGCCCTCTTGTTCTGCCCTTAAGATGAAATACACAAAACTAACCGTCCTTTCTTGCCCTTCATTTTGTTCTGTCACCTTTGAAAACTTTGGTTTGGATTCCCTCATTACCAAAGTATTCTTAGTTTTTCATTGCACTATTTCCCATTTCTAAGAGTGGTACTGTTCATGGCCCTGAATCTTGCACTGATAAACTTCTTTTACCATTAGCCTCTCTGCTTAAACTATAAAACAGACAGCGAATGAACTAAGAAGAATTGACCCAAGTTATCCACATTCAACTTGGAAATTCTAATATCACCGTATGCAAAGACTCATGCTGTAACTAAAGCTTTAAGCATGAGTAATAAATGACCAGACAAGGTGGTTCTATCCCCAACAGGAAAATTCTCAAGTTAGAAAAATAGTAATAAAACTGAGCAGCCTCATAGACAGTAGATTTATGCTTTATAGCTGTTAAAGCCCCACACTTAACCAGCCGGTGGGGCAGAATCATTTCCCATGGATCATAAATCACTTGCCTTTCTATAGTACTCAGTGTTCACCTTCATGTTACTACCAAGACAAATGCTACCTTGTAGTTCAAGGGAAATTTGCATTATGTGGTAGGATTATATGAATTGCCCATCCAGTTCTCCTGAGTGCCTGCAGATTGCCATAAAATAACAAAAGCAATACTATATTATGGAATTGCTGCTCACAGCACTACTCTTGATGGTGAGCCAAAGTACTGGAGAGCTTTAGAGTTTAGTTAGAGCTTTAGAGTTGGGCCATAAAAACACATTTGAGCAAGATATGGCTATTTGAAAAGCTTGTGTTCATTTTTCTACAGACCAAATGAAGCATAAAATTTGTGGAAACAGCATCAAATTCAATGTTTTCCACCTAGTTCCCAGCAATTTCTAGTAGCCAGCATCTCAGAAAATCATAAGAACTATAATAGACAGTTGACTTCAGAAAATAATTTAACACCAAATATTTTATCAACAGAGAAAAAGTAGAAATCAACCATTATACACATGTGAGCAGCCAAAATCCTATGTGGTAAATCCTATGCTAGATATGAAAAGAATTAGTTAAACTGCATGGAAAATGTGATGAGAAGCAACAACTACCCTCTTGACTTCCTGAGAATTCATTCTATAATTAACATGGGTTCAGAGTGCACAAATGAAAATATAACCATTTTTATTTTCATCCATGTAAGTACATTTAACATAAAATG
Organism: Urocitellus parryii; assembly: GCF_045843805.1. Taxonomy (NCBI): domain Eukaryota; kingdom Metazoa; phylum Chordata; class Mammalia; order Rodentia; family Sciuridae; genus Urocitellus; species Urocitellus parryii. The sequence continues at coordinate 10,774,939 of NC_135540.1, read as the reverse complement.
TCACACAAAGGATGACTTAAATGAAAACTAGTAATGGTTATTTGTATATTTCATGTATCTCGTTGAAGGTAATGCCTGGGCACCGAGGTGGCCATGTCTTCCTCCCAAATCGCTTTGAGTTTGGAGCAGTGTGTTCAAATTGCAGAGCCACAATAACCCTGAGGTTAAAGCTTGTAAAGGTCCTCAGAACAGTCAGAAAGGTAAGCCTGCTTGACTTGTTCTGGTAAAGTATGTTTCTGTAAAGCTTCAGAAAGTTTCCTAAATTGGATGCTGCACATTCAGAAAGTTGTAAAGACATTCAATAGCAATCATGGTAACTGTACTTGGAGCAAATGGACCACAGAGCCTGTACTGCCACCATCACCATAGAGAGAGAGAGAGCTTAGCACAAGTGTTGCTGTCTCTCAAAGTGAAGACAGATGATGCATTCATTGTCAAAGTCCAGCTAACCATCTTAATGGGAATGTAAGGGTACATGATAAAGGCTTTATGAGCATAGAGTATATGTGTTACAGAGTAGGAGTTTGTGCACTAAAGAGAAGCCTTTCTGCTAAAACTCCTGTAGGTATGGGGCCCTCAACAGTCTTTTGCAGACTGTGGGAGGAAAAACACCTACCCTGAAAGAGGAATCCCCTCCCAACTGCCCGTCCTAATAAACCATCTTTTTCATTCAACACTGTGAACCAATAACCAAGGATCTCCAAACAGCTGAAGAAAGAGCAGGAACAAAAGTAAATACAAACAACAACAGAAAAAAAAACCCAGAGAAAACAACAATGATTCAATAAAAATTTAGGGCATAATAGTGAAGTGGAAAAAAAATTCTACTCAGTTCTTTCTGATTGATTAGAAAATATCCACAACAAAAGAAACAAAAAGCAGTTGCATAAAAAGTGAATACTCAAAAGACAGGATAAAATTCTCAGTAGTTGAAATATAGTGATAACAAAAATAATAAGCATATAGCAGAGAAGAATCCTTCCAGATCATAAAGACAAAATACAAAGGTACAGGAAGCAATGGAACAGGTAGGAGAAGGCAGTATGAGTTCAAAATGGAGGGGAAAAAAAGTAAATATTGATTGGGGAGAATAACTCATTGATATAATAAAAGAAAATCCTCCAAGTCCAAAAATAAAAGAATTTTTTTGAATTGAAATATCCATCAAGTTGCCAAGCAGAGAAGTAGAAGAGGGAGGGAGGAGCACATATAAGTAAAACCTGTTTGTTTTAGAACTGATAGATATGGAACAAAATAAAAAATAAAAAAGAAGAAAGGAAGGAAGGAAGGAAAGAGAAAAAAAGAAAGATTTATTTTTAAATAAATTTAAAAAGATTTATTTTAAATCTTTTTTAAAAGATTTATTTTTATTATAGAAAGTAGAAAAGAAAGATTTATTCATCAAGAGTTCGAGTGCCTGCTAGGAGTTAGGCATCATTCTATATGCTGCAGCTCTCAGGGAACTTAAAAGACAAAGAGCAGCTCTGTTAGGGTCTGCATTCTAAGTGGAGGGATGAGATAATAGAATAAATAATGATACAGAAGCCAGCACAAATGTCTGTGTAGAAGGATGAGGGTTGGTGAGGGCACAGGCTAGTACAGGCTAGGAGAGTTTGCAACTTTAGAATTTGGATATTCAGAGAAAAAATATCTGAAGAGCAAAATCATTGCCCCAAGTAGGAGCAGACTAAAAGTTAGAGTGATGTTGGATTGTCAAAGGTTCCAAGTTCATACCCCAGACACCACATGTGCATAAACAAGAAATCAGTTCCAATAGGGAATAAAAATATATGCTTTCCACAGTAGCAGTAAAATTAGTTTGCCACTGGAGAGCTCACTTTGATCCCTACCAGAGTTTCCTTCTCTATAAAGGATTTAGAATTTACTATCTCAAGCACATTTTTTGTCTATTCAAAAATTCTATGATATTACAAAGAACTCAAATTTTAAAAAGGACCCAAGTTATAACACATAAAATTTATTCTTGAAACATATTATTTTATATATACATATATATATTAATACATATATATAATAAATATATGTATTTAATATATATTTTAAAATGTATATAAATGTTCATTAAAACATCATTTATAGAGATTTTGAAATATGCACTTTCATCAATAGTGAATTATTTAAAGAATTACATCATTTCCACTTAATGGTACATTTAAGCAGCCACACAGAGAATGAGAAGAATTCTAAGCTGTATTTTTAAATAAAACTAAAACTAAGTCAAAATGTAATATCATCTTATACTGAAAGTGCACAAAGAAATTTTAATAATGGTACAAGAGAAGGTTGTTATATATTCTGTAGTTTTAAATGGCTTTTTAATTTTTCTTTATGGTGTGATTATTAATTGGAACCCATTTTAAATTATTATACAAAATAAATAAAATTATGTATACTAAAATAAATGCATCCAAGATAGTGAATAATTTGTGAATGTTTTATAAAATATGAGGATATGAAAATGACATGAAATCACAAATAAAAATATGACATTTAGACATATATCTAAACAAAAAACACTTAATGGCTTACAAAAATGCTGGTAGTATATATGTAGAACTGTTAGCTATAAAAACCACTGAGATTTACTTTAGGATCAGAGTTGGGACAGGAAAAAGACATTTGAATAAAAATACTAGGTCAATCATAAATTAATATATTAGTTATATTTATATATTATATATATTATATGTACAAATATACATTTTATGTGTATATGTTATATATTTTTTTAAGTTAAAATTTCAAGAATATTTAACTCTGAGTTAGGAAGTTAAGCCAAATGGAATTTTACTACTTACTTTATAAGTCTCTGTTTGATTCCTTTATAAGGAGAATGTGGTGTATAATAGCTTTTTAAACAGAATTATCTATGAGCAATATAAATATAATTATCCATTTTTGAATAACTTATGCAAAAATATTCAGACACTTAACTTGATTAGAAAAACTCTGTATCTATCAGTAACTATTGGGAGTTCCCACAGATCTGTGAAAGTGAATGTTCTTCACTACAATTTATAGCACCACAGATTATAGTCGCTGAAGAATATTAAGGCTCTAATTTATCTTAGTGCTGGTCTGTTCAACCCACAATGTCATCTCTAAAATATATGGACAGATGGTGGGACTCAATTCAAGTTTTACAAAATGAATTAGACTAAATACTTAGGAGGAAAAGAGGTCTTTGTAGGGGTGCTAGGGAGGGCAGTCCCCGTGCTAGCTCAAGCCTGCTCCCCAGCCCTAAGTTGAGAGAACATACATTTTGTGTTATTTAAGTCAGTGTAATTTGTATGTCTTTCTTATAGTAGATTGGCCTGCAATTTATCTAGTATATTCCTACCCAAAGACTTGTTCTCTGAAAAGAAAGAGAAGAGGAATGGACACTTCCTAAATGCAGTCCTTAACATGGATAATGCAGAAATAAAGAGCATTTTGTACTAATATGCTAACCCTCCTCCTCCAGAATATCACCTGTGTCAACTTATTAGATGAGTTTCACCTTGTTTTTTGATATTCAGTAAATTCTTTGAGGACTTTCCCCCCAATTCAGCAATGACTTAATTTGATCTAATTGCTTCACAACTGTGGCAAGCACAACCCTAACACAATAAACTTGGAAGATTAGCTACTGGTCATGCATGGGTTCTGAAGAAATGCATATTGTGCTCAGGTTCTCCAGTAATGATATTTAAAAGTAATACAATTTATTAAACTTTTGTACAAAATTCAGTGGATTTTCTTGTCTATTTTAATGACAATGTGACATTCGCCCAAATTGTAAATTTTGATTAATCTAAAGTTATTCATGAAGTATACAGATCCAAAGGCTTTTATAATAAAAATCTCTGAAAATTGGCTGGGTAATGGTAGTAACTTCTCCATTTAAAAGATATTTTACACTGATTAACCATTTTATATTCCAAGTTTCACTTTGCGTTTTCTGACTTCTGCTTCTGAACAAAAAATTGAATGAGAAAATTCTCTAACTTTGAATTTTTCATTAAAATACTTTTTGGGGTCTCTACTATTCAGACCACATACCCATAGACATGTTCCTAGGCAAATTGGTAATTTATAAATACCATCTAAAAATAGAGTCTATACATTCAAAACAATTAGTGTTGTCAGACAGTCCATAAGACCAGTGCGGTGTATCTCTATGGACATGGCCTCTGTGGTGACTGGTGGCAGGAGCAAATCTGACCTCATCCAGGCTTCAGAAAGCCACCCTCCTGTGGCTCACAGGACAACTGCCTGTACCCATGCATGACAGTCAGCTTTATCCTCACAGACTAGTGCCATAGCCTTCTAAAGGATCGCCTCTTTGTGATCTGCAAGTGACTAGCAGCATCTCTAACCAACATCTCTAACCACCAGTGAAAATCATTTTGTGAAGGACAATGTGTTCTCTTAAAGCATAAACCCAAAATCTTCCAAAGACTTCCCATTGCAACTCAAAGAAAGTCCCGGGTCTGCAGTCCAGGCCAAATCTTAATGCATTACTTCTGGCCGCATCCCAGGTGACAAGTTCTTTTGTCATACGTGTGGACCTCCTTTTTGCAGAAATTCTTGTACTTGCTAATGTGACCCTCCCAAAGGTTGCAGCTAACAACTTCCTTCCAACATATTTTTTTTTTCTTGAAGTGAAAAGTCTCCTTATTCACAACATTGACTGTATCATTTTAGATGTCCCCAGCCATCCCCATTTACTACCTTCATTCCCTATCACACTTTAAATTTTACCTTCGAAGGTAAAATTAAATTAGAATTTGATACTTACTCTACCTGAACTGATGTAATTTATTTTTCTATAATTACTGTCAGTTTGTTCCTCCTATAGAAGGAGTCTACTTGTTATCACTTTGTGCCAGGTACAATTTCAAGGGCATCAAGAAAGTAGGCATGTAACAAATATTTGTAAGCTGACTGACTGATTAATGTTATTTCTGGTTTCACCAGTTCTCCATTTAGAGCACCTATTAAATATCTGGCCTGCCAGGATTTCCACTATTCCTATCACACATACCGTTCTTACTTCTTATTCATCTGCCCTTTGAGCCTATGTGATAGGGAAATCCCCACAATTCATCTTCTAGCTCACAAATTTGATCTTAATTTGGGCTCTTTTCTTCTGTTTAACTTGATAATATATTTTGTGAAGAAGGGAAGGATTATCTTTTAATTTTAAAGGAATAGTGATGATCTCATTTTCACACTATCTGTTCAGATTAATAGACATAATATTTCTTTCATTGTCTCTGATGGTATTTTTATACTACTATCAAGGTCTGGTTCTGTGCAGTTTGTTAATCCCCTTTCTTTGAGTATCAAATTCTATTGATGTATTATTTAGTGTCTCTCTAATATTTGCTAATTTGTTTTATTCTTCAGTTTCTATTAGTATGCTCAATTTACTTTACAAATTGATAGATCTGGAAGAATCAAATATTACATAATTAAATTACCAAAACAGTTAAATTTGTGTTGCATATGTTAAAACAAGAGGTTTAGAAGACGAAAAGACTCAGTTATATTTTCAGGAATATTTCCATGTTTTAGTAAGATATTGAAAATAACCATGGTATTAAATATGGGGAGATACAAACGAGATTCGAAACATTTAGTGTAAAATGGATAATTTGTAGTAGACTTAATTATGTTGTTTTCAAGAGCTGTCTGTGGACTCTGAGTGAGGACCTTTTCAGCACCTTAGTCAGTGAGTGGGAAAGTTTGGTATTGGAAATTTATGGTGGCTCTCCTGCTATTAAGATGCCCCCAAAACATGTGAACACCCCTCAGCTCTGCTCAAAAAGTTCCCTCAGAGCTCTGGAGATGGAGTGACCCACTGCAGCCACACTCCCTCAGAAATGGTGGTAATCTGCCAACATGCCAATCAACCTGTTGACTTCAAGACATCACCAAGCAAGACTCTGTCCTAAAACCTTATCCCTGCCTTTGATATACCTCTTAAATAAACCACCAGAGCCATTTTTTAACTTTTTAGCTCTAGTTCCTATGTGGCTGGACCTATAAGGTACTCTGCATTTAAAACTATTTTTCTGACTTTATCTTTTATTTCTTCACTAATTATTTCAGATTTAATTTTTTCAGGTGGCTTACACCCTCTTGGGCAGGAAAAAGGACCCCCAGCGAGGCACTAACTGCCTCCAATATTATGTAATATGCATCAGATGCTGAATACATGAAGGTTGTGGAGTCTGATGTTTGATCTAATAAATTTCAGCCAAGTAGGATAACTGATCTATCAGTGATGTTTCTTTCCATGAAATTAACAGATACAGAAGGATTTTTTTGATCATGTACTATATTCCAAGAACATTATATAGCCAAAAAAAGAGCATTTAACTTACTACGCCATCGTATTGCTTTACTTTACACTTCATTTGTTTCTGCTACATAGTCCTGTACTTTATTATTGCTCATTGTTACTAATAGGTTCATTCAATTTGGTCCTGGTAAATGTTTCTGTCATCTATTAAACTATGAAACTAATGACTGTAACATGTAACAGGTTTAATTACATGTATTGATTCTCAGGTATGTATTTCCTTGTTTGTTCCTTAAAAATACTCCAGTTGGCTCTACTTAAAAATTTATTGATAAGTTAATCAAGTAAATCTTGCAAAAGAAAATCTTTTGAAGTCTATAGTTTAATATTATTTGTGTTACTTTGTATTTGTAAGGTTCATAATATCATTTCATATTCAAACAATATTAAATATTAGTTCTTTCTGTTACCTTTTAGAGCTTGACAATAGTAAATAAAATATATCATTCAATAAATTATTAAATACTTTCAATGTTTGTTGAGTTTTTTTCTGTGATAATTCATAAGAGGATATTATCAAATTACCCTCCTCCACAGACAAACCCTGGATATGAATCTTTAGTTTTATTTTCCCACTGCATAATCAATCCATTCTAGTTATATAAATATTCCAGCTTAAACTCCTACTAGATCCTGCTGGATGGTAGTGTCTTTATCTATGTCTTAATACCACTCCTGAATCCACCCTAACAGCACATTAGTATTTCATTTTATTTCTTGCCTTATTTAATCAGTATGCAATATGCCTCATTAGGTGAAATTATCTACAAGTCCACCTACACACAGTCACATGCTTCCTTATCTACTTCCCTCCACAGCCACCACCAATACACCTGTGTGTTTCACCACCATTTTTCCCAGGTTTTACCACACCCAATAATGACCTAAGTGGTCCCTTAGCAATATCTGCTTATTTTTAGTATGGGTGCTCTTGTTTGCTACTTAAAGATCCTTACTGGATACTTCCACATTGGATTACTTTCAACCAAAATCTGAATCATCAGAGGCTTTTCATCTCTTTATCATGTCCCTCTTTGCTTTGTCTTATCTCTTACCATCTAGTCCCACTGAACTTACAGTGACTTCAAGCTCTCTCTTGCTCTAACACCTTTCCTGGCCATAGAACTCCCAAGTAATCCCCTGGTCCAGCATCTCTCTGTCCTGAATCTCTGTCTTGGCCCCTGTATCTCAGTACTCTCTCTGACCTTTAGCCCATAAACAATTTGTCTCAAGTTAAATGTCAACTCCTTAAAAATGCCTCCCTGATTCCAAATAAAATTAGACTTTTTATCATAATATTTTCTAACACCCCTATTTTCATTTCATAAAGATATTTTGTCATTGTGTAATCAGGTATTTTTTCAAAGGATTTTGTCTATTTTTATCACCAATTTGTAAATTCCTTGATGTCAGAGGACAATATATCTGATTAAACTTTAAGTCTATGGCGCTTAGCACACATATTAGGGCATACAGATACTTGATAAATATTTGATTATAAGTGAATAATTGTTGCTTCAACATTCTAGGTAAGCTAGATGTAATATATTGCAATTGTTAAAGCAGTCTTTCAGTTCGCTTTGGGTAAGTATTTCAGTAATTCTAATACTGAATCTGAGTCTCTATAGATTCCTTTGATATTTATTCAACAATTTGAAACATGTGTTTCTTTTATGGCCAAAGCAATATCATGCTTTTTATGTTTAATCTAAAAGGAGTTAGGCAGCTGACCTCTGAAGTGAATAGAATATAAACTATAAAAAAAAAAATCGTATCTCATTGTTTTCCAAACTCCTTCTATAGAGACACGCGATAATTTTAAATATCATTTTATTAAGTAAAAAGAGTAAATATAAAACTTTCTTTCTATAAGAAATAAGAACATCTGCTTTGCCATCATTTTGCAATAAAATAAAATCTATGAAAAATTTTATTTATTAGAGTTTTGGCTGATCTTATATTTACTGGATACAGTGGCTCATGGTGTATCCGATTAATCTTTATCATTTCACATAAATTTAGTAAAGGTAAGTGTGATGGTGAGACCTTATTTTGAGTTTTGTCAAAAGGCAATATTTCACTAGGTCTGATGTTCTGATTTTTTAGCCTGAGAAATTCAAATATTGACAATACATATTGTTCAGTAAGTAATAACTGGTAATAAGTCAAATATATCTGTAATTTCTGATTGCACAGTCGGTCACTAAATAATCCTACATATAATTCTTGATGTTTAGGTCGTTAGTAAATTGTGTAGTTCAAGAATGGTGGTGGGAGGCACCAGGCCAGGGAGCCTCTGAATCTGTCATATTCTCATTACCACAGTTTCTTAGCTAACTCCATCTAGGATTCTGATTAGAAAAAATATTATAGACTTCTGCCACTGACCCTTGAAAAAGTGACAGAAACTGCATTCAAACTCCTGCCTAAAACATAGCAAAATCACACAAAGTATGTGAAACAATGTTTTTCATATTTTAGTCAACTTTTTTTTTTTTGTTGTCGTGACTAAAAGACCTGACAAGAACAATGTGGAGAAGGAAAAGTTTGTTTTGCCTCCTGGTTTCAGAGGTTCAGTCCATGGTGGACCAACTCCATTTCTCTGGCCCCGAGGTACAACTCTATGTCATGGCAGAAGCGTTCGGTGGAGGCCAACAGTTCAGGACATAGCCACTAAGAAGAGAGAGACTTCAGCTCACCAGAAACAAAATATATACCCCAAAGTCACACCCTGATGACCTATTTCCTCAAGTCATACCTCCTACCTGACTACCCCGTTAGTTCATATCTGTGGATTAAGTTACCAATTAGGTTACAGCTCTCATAATCACATCATTTCACCTCTGAACATCCTGGCCTGGTCTAACACAAGAGCTTGTGGGTGACACCAAACCATAACATCAGATGTTTATCAACAAGCAGCAATGACAGAAATCGCTGAGAGAAGAAAATTAAATGATGCAAGCTCTATGTCATTGCTGCCTGGGGGAAGTTTCAGGTCTCAGCAGAAAGAAGGTATCCAAAGAGAGAGCTCAGTGTTCTCAGCAGCAAAATAGGACCGAGTCCAAAGCCCAGAGAAGCCCAGGTGTATAGACTTTGTAGAGTACAACATCAGAGTGAAGGAGTAGCACACAGAGAGCCCCAGGTAACTGCACGTTGTCACCCTCAAGGCTTTACTGAGTTCTGACCCACTCAGGGTTGCACAGAAACTAGGAAAACATCACTACAAAGGAGGCAGCTAAGCAATCTCAAGAGGGTAAATGTTTTCCAGCACATCAAACATCTATTGTAATCCTCAGAATGCCATTAACCTGTGGTTCTGGGCCACGAAAATGAGACTACAGGAAGTTCAGAAACACTTCTGGAATAGCTTAGAAGCAAACCTCAAAGGGATCAAACTGATTCGATAGAACGAATTTGCACCCCCAAGTAAAGGCAAATTAAAAGATTGCCAAAGAACTACCACCTCAAATCAGAGAGGCAGCTGATGAAAAACAAAGATGTAAGACATGAAAAGAATGAGAAAAAAAGCAACCATTGTCTCAGTTTAATTTGACTATTCAGAGAAAATACAATGATCTGGGTAACTTATAAACAACTGAAATTTATTAGTTTCAGTTCATGGTGTTGGAAAGCCTAAGATTAAGGTGCCATTAGATTCATGTCTGATAAGGGTTTGTTTGCTGCTTCATACATAGCAACTTCTACCTGCATTTTCTTAGAACGTAAAGAAGCTGGATCACTTGTGTAAGGACACTATTCCAATCTGGAGGGAGATGCCTTCCTAACCTAGTTACCTGTCCCTACTTCCTAATTCCATCACCCTTTGAAGTTAAGATTATGAATTTTGTGGGGGCAAAGACATTCAGACTACAACAAATTGGTGTGAAATTGGTATTACCAATAAGAAAATCAATGGAAATAGACATATGATTGTTAGAGGTTATAGAATTAATCAAAAAGGTATTTAATAACTATTATAAATAATGCCATATGTTCAACAAGGTAAAAGAGCCAGACATGGGGATGCATGCCTGTAATCCCAGAGACTTAAGAGGCTAAGGCAGGAAGATGGCAAGTTTGAGGCCAGCCTCAACAATTTATCAAGGCCCTGTCTCGAAATAATTTTTTTTTAAATGGGGGGGCTATGGATGGAGCTCAGTAGTAAAGTGTACCTGGGTTCAATCCCCAGCTCCAAATTTTAAAAAATAACAATAATAAATAAAAGAAGAAGATGGACAAGAGCATGAATGATACAAAAAAGAAATAAATGGAAGATACGAATGGGTTCAGAACAAACTTTTAAACATGAACAATAAAACATTTGAAAAATTTGTTGTGTATTATAAATAGAAGACTAGGTGTAGAAGAAAACATTACTCAACTGAACACGTAGCAATAGAAAGTAAAGTGAAAAACATTGAAGAGATATGAATATCAGTGAGCTGTGGAACAGTCAAACAACCCATCACTTGTGCAACTGAAACCTAGAAAGAGAAGAAAGGAAGCCATAGAAAATGTGTTCCCAAAAGACAATTTCCCAATTTGGATGAAAGTTATAAAACACACAGATCAAGTGACTTAACAAATCTCCAAGAGAAGGAACGTGCAAAACAAGAGAACAAGGTACAACCTTATCATGATACTGATAATGAGGATACTGGACATATATTCTTTCTGCACTAGAGTTTGAGTTATGTCACTGACCTGTTCAGAAACCTCAGGGGCTCATTACTTCTACTCAAAATAAAGGACCAATGTAAAAATCTCAATTCCTCTATAAATCCCTTTCTGAATCCTTACAATAGAATTCATCACATTTTTCCCCCTCAAATCCACTACCGTTTCAATATTCGCTCCCTCCAAAACTCATAATGAATTCTAATTAATATTGCAAAGACAATCACCCCCCCAACGCCCCTCCCCTAGTTCCTGGTCATCACCATTTTACCATCTTCTTCTTTGAGTTCATCATTTTAAGATGCTACATTAAGTGAAATCATTCTGTATTTCTTTTTCTGCGTGTGATTTATTGAACTGAGGTCCACCAAGAGGAGGACACAGGCAAAGGCCCAGTAAGTGCAGAAGCCCAAACAGAGAAGTGGGTTTGCTGTGCTTGACAGAAACAGGAGGTCACAGTGTCAGAAAGGAGAAAGAAAGATGATCTAAGGGTTCAGATTATAGGATTTCTAGGATCTACCCAGGAAGGATTTTGAACCTTATTTCAAAAGTGCCATGGAGAAATGGAGATCATCAAAAGATCACATAATTTTATTTTCATTTGATAATGGAATTATTAAACAAGAAGTCAAAAGACCATATTTTATCACTGAGATAGCTTGTCAAGAGCCATCGGTGGCTTTGATTTGTTGCTAGTGATGAAGTTGAATGCTAATGATTTCATTGAAATCTATTTTAACAGAACAACAAAATTAGCAGCAAAAAGACTGGACCTATAATTTGAGAGAAAACAAGGGGTAAAGAATTTCTCTTCAGCATGCTCGTGTAAAAATGTTTTATTGAAAATGTGCTGTTTTTTTTTCTTCCAAACATATAGCATTGTTTAGTTTGGGGATATGCATAGAATAAAATGATTCACATATTTACAAGATTTGCATTTTTCCAACACTTGATTTGTACATTTACAAAATGAATTTTACTTGGGTCAAAAATTAATTCACCTCAAAGAAAGCAGCAGAATAAAGCCTGGCAATAGAAAGCACTCCAATGGCCCAACTGAGCTGAAAATCATGAGATGTCATCAAGCATTTTTAGTTTGTGAAGCTTTTTCAGATTCTCTTATGAAAACAAGATGAGACAAGGCTTGAATAATTTCACTGGGAATTTCTAGCATATTAAAATGTAAATATTTTCCTTATGTCAACATTTTTCTTTGAATGCTTGCACAGGTTTTTTCATTATTATTAGCTGACAAAAATATATGAAAATTCTCAGTTGATCTGGTCAAATCTAATTGCCTTCTGTCGCTAATTCAACTGGCCCCATGCATTTTTGGTCTTAATCCTGCCAACTTCAATTGTGGCAAGAAGAAGAAGAATATATTAAAGTTGAAAAAAGGATGAGCTATTTTAATAGTAAGATGCTAACTCAGATTTTTCTGCATAACAAAACTTCGATCACAATTATTAAAAGTGATATTTATTATTTCTAGATAATTTTTTTTCAAAAGTTAAAATTATAGAAATAGGTAAGAGAGAGCTCTGTAAAATTAACACAGATTCAAATAAACTTATACCAAGAGACTGACCAAGGAGTCACTCCTTAAACCCATTTATTTGATTTATTTCATCATGAAAATGGAAAGGTAGCCCTTGCTGAGCTTAATTGCATGACATAGATCAGAATATTCTATTCTTGATACATTTATGATTTTTAAGAGCCAACCAATTTTACATATAACTCCTCTGTATGAAATATGTTATAAGTAGCATCACAGTGACGGTTTTAGGTCACATGTTTGAAATGTCTTTCCATTATATCATTTCCAAGGCATTTCTTTATGTATCTGTGTTTGATCAGGTGAAAGTCACATCACTATATTTGGCCATAAAACTAAAACTAACCCTACTAGTGTCTTTCCAAGTGGTATCATCAATCTTTTTACAAAAAAGATGAATATGACCTTATGATAATGTATCTTGCAAAGACAAGATTTCAAGCTCTACGTGGTCTACTTCAGCAAGAAATCACTTATTCACCGGGACTGCCATGGAGGACATTCATCAGCTTTTTTCATTCAAACAGTGACTGATTTGTCTCAAAGTTTAGATTCATTCGCTTGAAAATTAACTATAGCATACAGGTGAATAAAAAGAATTAAAGACAAATGACATTTTTTTGTTAACAAATTTTTAGTACTTAAGATTTATGTCTAAAAATAATTCAATTTTAGTACCTGTCATCCATTAAACAAAAACCAGAATAAACCTATTTCTTTCAATGTAGGGTACTCTGTTGTCAAACTTGGTTATGAAAGAAATTCTGTATTAGCAGATTGTATATGCCATCAGCAAGTTTCAAGGAAGATATCCATTGTTCTCAAACATTAAAATTATGAATTGAGGACATTTGGCATTCATTCAAAAGCCACATGAATGTCAATTTTCATGAAAACATTCCCAAGAAAGTGTCTGCCAAGAATTTCAGGTACATTTTTAGCTCACACAGAAGTATCTTTCTACCTAAAAAATAAATGTTTGTCCTAATAACTTTTCTTTATTCCACCTGAACCATGTATTCTAGTCTAGTATCTTTTTGGTAAAAAAGCACTAATGTTCAATAAAGTGACACAAATGGTCATGTTTCCTTTATTTCTACTGGTGATAGAAGGTTCCTTGGCTTCCATTATGGTACGATGGAAAGACTACTTGCTGTAAATTAAGAACCATAATCTTCATATAAAACTGGACTCTACATTTTTCAGGAGGAGGTAATGTCTACAGCATGTAAGAAAACTAATTTCTTCTTACGCAAAATTTGCCTCCAATATAGTCATGTATCATGCCCTTTTTTGTCTTATTCAGAATTGTCCTGTAATAAAGCATCCAAACATACATATAGAAATTTTCTGCAGAATAAACTGAGACAAATGTTAAAAGAAAAAAAAATTGGATTTTATTTTTCTCTTCCTTTAATATTTATTTCTTCAATTATTTCAATATTAGTCATATTTTTTCCCTGAAACTGAGGAAAAAGCATGTAACTTTTTGAAAGAATTTTTTCTATATCAAGTTGCTGTGTAGAATGATTGCAAAAATAAGCTTTTGGCTTTGATATTTACCTGATGTACTTCACTTAATTACTGAAAAGAAATGAATATTCTGAAATATTATCTCATTGCTTTATTTCTTTAGAGATAAAACAGAAATTAATGCAAGTATTGAAGAAAGACTTTCATTTAATATCCAAGCACAAATTTAATAAAATCAAGTGTTCTGAAGTATTAACATTTGCTGGTATTAATTAGTTATCTATATTTATACATGTGATAATAATTCTCAGGGTAACCCTTCAATAATAACAAAACTCAAGTAAATATGTTCAACTTCATATTGCTTGATAATTTCTTATTATATTTTCTTAATTTTGTCTTTTTTGTGTGCTCTGAAATCATCTTTTTAACATTTGACTTGCCAACTACAGTGTATATTTGCAAGAATCTGTAGTTAACATTTCTTCTATAGGCCCCTAGACAAAAATCCAAGTTATCTTAGAAGGTCAAAAATCTAAGATTTTTAAATGTTACAATAGTAAACCTGATAGTTCACAGAAATAATATATTAACAATGGGGAAATGTGCCCCTCCTAAAAAGTAATAAAGTATGTCAATGTCTAACTGCTTTTACAATGGGAATGCAAACAACTAAAATATGTTTTGCATATCAAGAAATTCTAACCACAAGCTTTATATTTCTTTTAAGATTATTCTAATTTCTTCCTGGTGTTTTCTTGTTAGAGGAAATTACCATTGTATTTCTTCTCCTTGAAAATATTTGTGGATGCTTTAGTTTTAAATAAATTAAAATCTCTTAAAAGGTAAAATATTATTGTATAATAATAAGAAATATGATTTTACTTTATTATTCTGTATAGAAGTATGGAGCCAAACCAATGTCTGACTTCCTACCTATGATTTTAAGACTTGGACTTTTAGCTTTGATATGAATATATATTTCTGAAAATTTTATTTTTGTTTCTGATATCATATAAAACATTTACCTTCCTCTATATTAATTCATGTATTTTATTCAATTTCAAGATTGATTACCAATATGTTTCATTTTTTCTGATGTCTGCTTCTGACAATGATAGATTAGGAGATTAGGATTCATTTCTAAATATAACACAGCCGCCTTGAGAGGGTGCTGAGGAATTAATATACCCTTGGTCTTTGGTGGGGCTATGCCTTCAGAGGAGGGGATCAAAAATACATAAAAGAAGGTCCCTCTTTGTGGTTGTTGGTCTGGGATTAAGTACATGACAAAGGACACAGGAGTCAAGATGGAAAGAAATCAGTTGGTTGGTTAGAACCATAGAAGTGAAAGTAGAGTTGGAATCCTGAAAGAAGTAGCCTATTTGCTCGCCTCCACACTTTTGAAACATGCACTAATTTTTTTTTTTTTTTCCACATCTTCCCTGGGCTGCTTTCTGTCAATATCTGAATGCAGTGTGGTACTTGTGCTGACCCATCCCTGCCCAACAAAGTGCTCCTACAGCAGCACTAAACCCTCTGAGGGTTTATCTTCAGACTGACCCAATCTTTTTAGAACTGTGCCTATTGTCTGAGGGTTTTCCAACTTAATCTTTCTGACAGCAAGCACTCTCCTTTTGCGGTTCTCAGCCTGTGTCCTGGTCTGAGGCTTTTGCAGTCTTCTTCTCTCTCAACCCTTATACCTCACAATAGTTTCCCATCTAGAAATATTTTGCATAGCTAATCCTGTTACTTAAGTCTCCTAACAAAACAGGCTGTAACATAAGATTTGGGGGCTGGCTGTCTCTCTGTCTAGTTGGGGGAAAAGTCCCCATACAGAACATACATGCAGTATTAACAGCCTTAGGCAGAAGATTTCAGTGCTTTCAACTGGGAAAATGTACTGGTAGAAAGTCATGTCCTCTCTAATACAGTGATTCAGGTATTTAAAAATACTGAGAAAGCAGTACTTACCACAGTGGGGTCATATTGACTCTCTGAGCAAAGATAATGAGAAACAGAACACACTAAACAAATGAGCAAAGGGCAAGTGAAAGCCAGGGACCTCCTTGGCAGCTTACCAGAGGGTTTCTGTCTCCAGTAGCAGAAAGTGCAGCTCAAGAGGTAACTGAAGATCTGGTAGAGTGGTGGAAACCAGAGGCAGGAAAACCCTCAGGGCCCCCTTGGTAAAAGTCAGGTGCTGAAGTTTGTATCATCAGTCTTGTCAAAGAGCAAGCTACTTGTTTCATCCCTTTTGCTTTAGTTTTTCTTCTCAATGTGATTAATCTTTACTCTTTATTTTCTTTTTTGCTTTTGATTTGTTAGTCTTCTATTTTCTTAAGGAGGGAGTTTAAGTTTTTATTTTGAGACAAATTTTGTTCCTAAAATAAGCATGCACGCTCTCAGAGTCCTTCAGTGTCAGTGCTGCTTTAGCTGCCTTGTACACATTTTGAAAGTTTATATTTTTATTTCTTTCCAGGAAAAAAATATTTTCTAATATTTCTTGAGATTTCATTTAGAAATATATTGTTATTTTCTAAATTTTTAAATATTTCCTATATATCGTTTTATTATTAATCCCTTCCTTCTATCCTAAAAGATTTCACTGAATACAAAATTCTAGGTATTTTTTTTCTTTCAATACTAAATATTTTACTGCACTTGTTCTTATTTGCAAGGCTTGTGTATAGAAGTCTAGGATAGTTCTTGTTTGTCTTCCTCTAATGCGTGTTTCCTCCCTACTCTTTCAAAATTTTCTCTTTGTAGTTGATTTTTCCACTGTTTGAACATCA
Organism: Urocitellus parryii; assembly: GCF_045843805.1. Lineage (NCBI taxonomy): Eukaryota > Metazoa > Chordata > Mammalia > Rodentia > Sciuridae > Urocitellus > Urocitellus parryii. The sequence continues at coordinate 10,758,066 of NC_135540.1, read as the reverse complement.
TCTGCTGAGGTGTAGACTTTTGGGGATTTACCCTCTGAGCTGGAGATCCAGTTTTGTGTCTATTCCATCAACTTTGGAAAATTCACAGCCGTTTTACCTTGAATCACTTTTGCTGTTTCTTTTTTCCTTTCCAGCATTCCCAGGAGGTTTTACACCTTTCATAATTGTGCCACACTTCTTGGATATGATGGCCCCTTTTATCATGTTTTTCTTCTGTCTTTTTAGTTTGGGATGTTTCTACTGACATCATCAAGCTTAGCTATTATTTCCTTCAGCATGTGCAATCTATGAGGACCCTGCCAGAAGCATTCTTTATTTCTTATTTATTTATTTATAGTTTTTATTTATTTTTTATTTCTAACTTTTGCTTTTTATGCTTTTATTGACTTTCCATACTGAGATGAGAACAAAGAACTGGGAGTCAGTGTAGAGAGATGATGGGCTCAGATCTGGAATGTGGGGGCTAATTTAAAAGTAAATGAACTGTAGATACCTCCAGAACACTTCCCCCTCCTCCTCACCTGTGGCCAATGTCACTTACCCTCACCCACCTCACCCACCCCCACCCCAGGAATTTTTTCAACCAGTAAAGAGTTGTTAAAGAGTACCCCCTGGACAGCTCTCTTCCTGCCTTTCTGGGTAGATATGGAAAATAGGGAGAGGTAGCCCCTGGTGGCTCTCTTCCAGTCTTTTTGGTCACCTTGTTGGAAGAATGGGAGGAAGAGGCATAAGAAGAAAGGAAACCTGAAATCTATAAAAGGTGCAAGATGCCCCACTCTCTCCTGCACTCTCTCCTGGCCCCTCTCCTCTCCAGAAGTCCAGAGGAATCAGAGTCAGTCTCTCTCTCTCTCTCTCTCTCTCTCTCTCTCTCTCTCTCTCTCTCTCTCTCCTATCCTTTAAATTAAACTTTTGCACTTGCCTTGGCTTCTCAGGTGTTGAGTCTTGAACAGTCCTGAATACCACTGAACAGGACCAGATTATGATTTTCAAGACTGGTTTCAATATCTTGCATACACTGCCCACATGCTCTTGCTTGATGTCCTCTTTTAAAATTAGAATCCTTGGCATATTCATCATAATTATTTAAAATTTCCAGCCTAATAATTCCCAAATCCTTGCCATATCTGATTCTAGTCATGTCATTTGACTTGTGTTTTCAGATTGGGTGTTTTGCCTTTTAGCGTTCCTTGGCATTTTGTTGAAAGCTGGACATGACATACTGGTAAGAGGATTGGAGTTCATGGGTCTGTTGATGGAGAAGAGGGGGAGTAGTTTAATTTTAGGATCAGGTCCTTCAGTCTGCCCTTTGGGCTTTGACATTCACGAGTGCTTCTTGGATTTTTTATTTGTTTTTTTGAACTGTTCTTAAATGAGAATGGAGACTGTTCTTAAATGAGAGTGGTGAGCGGTGGCTGCTTTGGATATTTCTCTTTTCTTCTTGTGGAAGGCTAGAGAGCACTATTGGGCATTTCCCTGAGTCTAGGTTGGCTAGGTTCTGGCAAACAGAAGTTTTTCCTCCATTAAGGGTAACAAGAGCTCTGAGGTCTTAGAAAATAGAGACTGTCTCCTGCCTTCTACCAGTAGCAGGATGGGATTTTCTCTAATCTTCACCCTGAAAACTGATGGAGCTCCTGGATATAAAAGTTCCCAAAGCTTGGGGACCTTCCTGTGGCTCAGCTCCTTGAGCTTTCCTGTCTCTAGCTGTCTATGGCTGCCCTCCAGCAATGGAACAATAAAGCTTGCTTCTGAAGCAGATGGGGTATGCCCACTCCAAAGATCCTTGCTATATTAAGTTTCTCTTCCTGCAAGAAAAATTTTTACAGAGGGTGTCAACAGAATATCAGCAAAAATTTTTGCAGAGGGCATTGTAGTTTGAAGTTTCCACTTATAAATACCAGGTTTACAGACAAAGCTTGTGAAACCTCTGTCTAACTAAAAATGTGAGACAAAGAACAAATGATATGTACCCTAACCCACTGATATATAACCATCCCAATGAGTATAAATCTAGAAGGATTTTCAGACTCAGAGTACAGAGATTTTTTTTTTCCTTTTTTTTTTTTTTTTCTTTAGGCATTAACAGCTAAATAAACCTGCTACCTGGACCACTGCAGCTAAATAAACCTGCTTCCTGAAAATTCCTAGGGTGTCCAGACTCATCTCTTCTATGTCATTTTCTGTTAGATACTAATTCTGCTGTTAGTTTCTGTTTCTGTGAAGTTGTGACCCTTTGTATCTGTCTGTCTTTCAGTTTTTGGTTTGGTATTATGCTTTGTAACTTCAATTTTCTGATGGATCTGTGAAAAGTTTTTTTTTTTTTTTCTGCTTAGCTTTTTTGTTATGGTGAGAAGTGAAGGCTTTGGAACATGGAAATCTAAAATCAGTTATATACTTGAAGAAAAAAAAAAACATGTTACTGATCTTGAAATGAGAAATGTTGTGAGTTCTCCCAGTAGTGACTGGCACAGGTGACAAGCCAGGAGAATCAGCTAAACCCACTGGGAAAGTCCCTTGCTGTACAGCAGAGCTCCTTATTACAGGGTGTGAATGTATGTATATAGACAGCAGAGATCATCAAGTGCAGGTTGCTCAAACTTCATGCTTTATCATCCTACAAAAATGGTGTACAGTATTCTCAATTACATAAAAATGTAACTCCTTTCCTACTCTGGGCTGTGAGTGCCATATATAATCCACGGAAGAACCCATGTTCAGGATATCTATTCATCTTCATTCTTCTAAATAAGGAATTTTCGCTTTTGCCCTCAGATTTTTAAAGTTCAGCTGGTATTGTTTTTGCCATGAAAATCCAGGTGACCAATTTCAGTTTTTTTCTGAACCAGGTGTGACTATCTGTTTCATTCAAAAGCGTTTCACATTCTTACAGATGGCCTTTAGATTTGTCTAAGCTAGAGTTTCTTTCTGTTTTTTTTTTTTTAAGAAATATTGTAGAGAGAGACAGAAGTCCTCTTCCTGTAAATTTCTACATGAGAAATATATATTATCTGTTATTTCAGATTCAGAATTATTAAAATTCCTACTATTGCAGGGATGCACCTTTATTAAATACATAATACTATATTATGCATTCTGATGAACTTTTGTTGATAAGACTGCAAAAGTTAAACTCAGGCATCTGTGTGTAGGAAGTAAAATATTAACTGAAACTTGAATAGATTTTAGTAAGGAATCTGAGATTAGAAGTCCTTTTGAGACCTGATAGTAACTATTTTTGGTTCAAAGGGAAAAGAGAAATAAATCTGGGATTTCTAAAATAAAAGATAAGTGAGATTTGACCCATATATATATATATATATATATATATATATATATATATATATATAGAGAGAGAGAGAGAGAGAGAGAGAGAGAGAGAGAGAGAGAGAGATTTATTTTTGAATCTTCTGAAAGGCTTATCTCTTTTTAATAGTTCCAGTATATTCCACTTATGTTAAACAACTTAAAGGAGGCAAAAATTTGACCTTGATTTTGACCTTGATGTAATTAACAAGTTTAGGCACCTTTGGAAGCCTGACAAATTAAGGAAGAAGTGCCACAGAAGGAAGGTCACAGCCACTTAATCAGTCACTTTCTTCTCCCTACTCTCAGCCTAAGATGAGAGTCACAGCTGATAGCATCAAGTATTAGAGATGTGAGTTTTGGCAACCCAAGCTGCTTCTGAAACCAAAAAGAAATTTAAAGGAAGGACATAGTTGCAGTACTTCGCAAAGCATAACTCACAAATCATTTTTGTTAGTACCTCATGAGTGCTTTAAAAAGAGCAGCATCCTCCATCTTATTTTGTATAAACTATATGGGAAACTTTGGTCTTGAAGTCCAAGAATCTACATTTTAAAAGAAGCAATTTTAGTTTGTTTGTTACCCTAGAGTACCCTTTTCTCTTGATTTTTTTTTTCTGAAGTTTAGGGATGATAAAACATTGGTACCCTTCCTTAATAATAGAGATACTTCTTAAAGGGTACTGCTGTAGAATACTTTGGTACAGTCTCTCTGCCTAATAAAACCATCTTTAGCATATTCAGAAACTTTAAGGATTTACAGTCATATATTTTAGAAAATATCATGGAAGGATGACAAATGTTATTTTAGGTGATTTTTTTTACCCCATTAGAACAGCTTAATAAAAAATCTGCATTTTTTAGCTAAAATAAAATCTTTTAACATTTTAATTCATGAGCAAGAACTACAAAGTTAGTTCTTTCTTAAACACATTGTAGTCCTTAAATTCATACATTACTACCTTTGTAAGAGGTTGAACATGGAATCCCCCCTAGTACTAAATGCTTAGATAACAAACATTTGTTTGGGAGGCAGGCAGAGATTTGTTTTGAGAGAAAAATGGTACTATTCTATTCTCACATGTTACATTATGATGTATTTTATCAAGTAAGATTCATGTTATCACATACATCAGGCAGTTATTTTGGGTTCTCATGACACTGTGCCAAGTTATAAGTATGCTAGGTCTAATTTAACTTATGGTATGGTGGAGATAGCTGAGGTTGTCTGGGACCCTGTCCTAATAAATTAGTAGTAAAAAGAACCACTAAAATAAAATTATGAAAGAATAAAAAAATGAAAAACACATCGTATTTTGAAATATCAGGTATGTATATTACATTAACAAACATTCTGGTTCACCCATGAACAAATCTTAAAGATCTTGACAATGTTTCAGAAATATTTCATTGTTCAATGTAAAAGTGTTAGAGCATATGTACAGTTAGACAGATCACCTTAATGACCCCTTGACTTCCCTGTCCAGTGTTTAGTTTGTGAAAATAAGATATGTTCCAAAATTATTTTCCTTGGCGAAGACAAATACAATATTAAGGGAAAGAAGACATGAACTTAAAGGGGATTGACTGACAGACACAAAACAAACACCCAAATTAGCTTCCGTAGACATATACACCCATTCCATATATTGATACAGAATTTATTCTATTTCCCCTAGAGCATGGGGACTTTGCAGTACATACCCCAATGAAAGTATAGTGAAAATATTCCTGAAAAAAAACAATTTATCTATATATTAACATTTTTTTCTCTGTGATATTTAAAATGAAAATCTGTAGTCTTCCACCAAGGACACAAGATAAACAAAAGGGCATGAGCAGTAATGAGAAAGGTAAACCATATTATTTGAACCAAACTTATTGGTAATGAATGGCACATATGTATAAGTTATGTCACTAAATATCTGTGTCTTCCAGATCAGATTCCAAATTCATATGACATTATTTCTTATTTTGTAGAATTTCATGATGCTCTTCATATTTCTATTGGACAAAGCATTTGAATATGGAGAAGTATTATAAATGTAAGACATTCATGCTATGTCAGGAGAAAGAACTCTTATTCTGAATTATTTAAAGTGAAAAATTATACCTCAATCTACTGAGAAAGAAGCAACATATACTTTATTCTTATTTTCTGCCAACTTAGTTTATGTTATTTTTTAGGTGATATTGATTTCAACTTTGTCTTCAGTATTTCAAAACTAACTTGATATTTTTACAGCTTTACTCATATAGCTTTTTCTGATAATTTATAAATTATTATAAATTAACAGGCAACTTATTTTTTTCCCTCTCAAGTACATAAAATCTTATGAACACTGCCCAGTGTCTGGATGTCTTTCAATTGGTTTTAGCCTTGTAATTTCCTGATCCTATAAATTTTCCTAATTGAATAGATGTTCATTTTATTAAATTAAAATATGTTTTATTCTTTATTTTGAAAGTCTGCACAAGTACAGCTTCCTGGTAATTGCTGAAGACTTCTTTTGCAATATTCAAAACACAGTTTGTTTCTGTTCTGAAAAGGATTGATGAAAACGGAAAATTCAAAAGCAGCATACTAATAGTTCATTGATATTGATTTATCTCCTGCTTCAGCAATACTCCACAGAAAAGAAATTAAAATCACAAAAGCATAAAAAGACATGCAGGCACAGTACAGACACACAGGAACCAATCGCGGATCAACTTTCATTACCTTCTCATTTTTTCTCTTTACACCCAATAAACATTTATTTCCCTTTATTTTTTCTGCTATTTATTTTAGCATTAACGAAGATTTCACCCTAGTATATTTTTCTTTTACTTTATTTTTTACAAACTCAATTTCCCCAAAGTTATTTACTATTATAAAAATATATAAAACAGTCCTTCAACAACCTAATCGTTTTTGTTTGCTTGTTTGGACTGCTATAAATGAAGAAAATTTATTAATATAGGCTTTAATATGGCTGGATTTCTCCACTCTGTGTGCACATATTTTAATATCTAGCAATTGAAAACTGTATGCTGTCGCTCTACCAATGGTTATAAAGGGCTAAAACAGAGCAATAGTCCATAGACGCAGGTTTATGTAGAGTACAGAAACTTTATATGGCATCCACAGCAGGTCCTTGGATGACATCTGACATGCTGTCTCCCAGAGACAGGGTGTTTTTGTTTTTGTTTATTTTTTTTTAGCATATTCCAAAATTAAGTCATGATTTGATTCTTAGCTATATCATTTTAATGTAAACATTTTATTTCAATTAATAAGCTTCAGTAAAATAACTATTATATTTCTCTTCATGATCTTTTGAATCTTCCCTGTTAGTTGAAAACAGAGTTTATTGTTATCTAGATGCAAACTTCAGGATACAATCAAAGGATGTACCTCTGTTGATTATATCACTCAGGCACTGTAAATTCTTACTTTGGAACGTTTGACTTACGGGCTTAGAGTAATATTTGCAAGTCGCCTATTTTTTATTTGCACTTTTGTCAACTTGTTGTTATTCTTATCAATACTGCTTTTGGAAGATGGCTGCTATCTCACCTGGCACACACACATTCATGACCCTTCTCTCTGCTCTATGGAAATTGTATTTTAATTTGCTATAAAGTATTTTGCTTACTGATTTTTTATGTGAATTTTACTTTTTCAGGTATGAATCCTTATTTCTCCGTGGCGTGTATTTGTCTGGTACATCTTTGTCTACCCTTACTGCCTGTATCTATTTTTTTAAAGCTTATATCTTATATAAAAAGAACAGAAAGGGTTTCCGCTACAAGCCCTTCTAATTTTTTGTCTTTTGAAAGGGAAATAACCCCATTTATTTTCAGTTACATTATTTATGTACTCAATCTCATATCTTTGTTTTACTCTATATTTATATATATTTATTTATTGTTGAATTTGCTCAATATTTTTCACAAAGTGGTCTTTCTGTTGATTATTTTTAACTTGTTTGATTTTGTTTGTATTAGTTTTAGTATTTTAGAAGTTATTTTTTTGTTTGTTTGTTTTGTTTTTGTTTTATTTTGTTGTGTTGTGTTGTGTTTTGAACTCAGAGTCTTTCGACCACAGAGCCACATCCCCAGCCCTATTTTGTATTTTATTTAGAGACAAGGTCTCACTGAGTTGCTTAGCACCTCGAGTTTGTTGAGGCTGGCTTTGAACTCTTGATCCTCCTGTCTCAGCCTCCTGAGCCCCTGGGATTACAGGCATGTGCTGCTGGGCCTGGCTTTTTGGAAGCTTTTTAGTTCCTTTCTAGTGGATCCCTTGCACCCAACTGGTCAGAGAAGATTTCCCATGGAATGTCGTCTATTTCATTTGTCTGGGGTATATATTCAGAATCTTCATACTGTAAACAGCCTTGGAAGATAGAGATTGTGGCTCCCTCTCTGGAAGATTGCATATGTTTTTCCAGAACATGATAATAATATCTCCATCCATGTCAGATTTGAGGAGGGTTTTCTACAGCCCACATTAGAAAATGGAGGCTCATCAGCTCTGTCAGGAACCTCCTGCATGTGCACCATCCCCTTTGTCTCCCCTACGACCTAACTAGGAGTCTGGGGAAGGGGATGTCAGAACAAGAAGCTCCTCCTGCCTGCTATGCATGTACTGTCCTCTGTCCAGATGGTGGTCTTCCATTTTTCTTACCATCTTTGCCTGAAGTCTCTGATAAGGTATGGTTAATTCTCACCACTCTGCTTCTGCCCAAATATGACTAAGCATGTCCCCATGCGGTTGGTGAAAAACCTTTGGGGGCTGCATTTGAAACCAGGAGCCTGAGGATGATTGGGGGAGTATCCTAATATGTGAATACTGGGAATATACTACTGAATTCTTTAAGCCAATGAGACAGAAGGCACAAGTGGAGAATAGATTTTAAGGGAAACATTTTTATTTAATCCAGTAGTTGATGGAAACTCTTGGCTTTCTATCCCTTACATACCTGAATCACAGATTTGCTTGAGTCATGGAACTGATTTACCTAAGCAACCAGAAGTTTGAAAATTGCATTCTTTTATGACTTGGGGTCTAAAATAGATCTTCAAATTTAGTTCAATGAATGAGGGCAAGAACATAAAGCTTGGCATAAACCCTTCATGGCCTGGCCCCATCTCTTCCTAATTACCTGCATTTTTACCTGGATATATAAGATGGAGTCTTCATAATTTAAATCTACACTAAAAGTTGAATATCTTATGACAGTTTGTATTTAAAGAAGCAACGTATAAATAAATACAAGTAAGATAATAAGAGGCTGAAAATAAATGCAGCTTGTTTGGTAGAGTGCTTGCCTAGCATGTATGAAGTCCTGAGTTCTAACTCACACACACACACACACACACAGAGTTCATGTTTTTAGGAACAACGAAGTTTCAATTACTGATCCTAACAATGCTTACTTAATACATTTCTCTCCAGTTTATCTACACCCCTTTTGGCACATTAGGGAGAACCAAATATAAGAAGAAATTGCATCCTCATGGATGATTATGGTTATATAGAAAATTAGTTGTGGTAAAATTTACTCATTTTTTAATAAGACCATGAAAATGAACAAGACTGATACATTTGACTATTCAACTTTTATCAGAAAGAGTGAAATATAAACTATGGTTCACAGAAAATAAAAATTAAAAAAAAAAACTATTTTCTTTCTAACACCAATAACAAGTACCTATAGAATTAAAAAGCTTGAATTGAACCATTATTCCTTCAGTTGGATTTGCCATGTTAGCATGCCAAGAAATTAATTATTGTGATTTATAAACCTTATTTATTAGATTCACTATCAAAAGAGTAAGTGGGAAAACTTGTATAGTGTATTTCTCCTTGTTCATTTCCACAGAGGGAAACAGTGAGTTCTTGTCACATTTCAGAATGCCTGCCCAGGGCCCAAGCTTGCTGTTTCCTCTATTAGAGAAAGAGACGTCATTCATCATTACTTGAGGCGGAGCTGGAGTCAAAAGATTACCAAATAAATCCCGAATGGCAGTCAATTAGTCATTACTTTCACAGCTTGTCCATACGTCTGTTGTTAAGTGAATGTTTATACACTTGCCCTCCCTAAAGGCTTACCAGTAACTTCATGAAGCATGGTGACATAGCACTGTGACACAGCCCTGTTGCAAAATATGTCTCCAATGGCACTTAATCAAAGGGTGTCATGAGCTCAACAAAACCTCCACCAATAATAGACTACACTGGAGCACCCGTTGCTATTCTGTTTTAAATCTGGTGACTGCCTCGTACTTTATTAAACATAATATTAATACACTCAACTTGCAGTAAGAAAAATATATGTGAGGCAGCATATTTCATGATGACTTTTCAGTATTGTCTCAAGCAACCATTTTAAAAAAAAATATTACATTTGCTAATGGGGTATCATGTTTACCCTATAGTTAAAGAAAAGCAGACTATTACATAAATTTCAGTAATCTGATACCAGAAACAATCATAATTTGAACACAAAGAGTACTAGATAGAGAAATAAAATGTGTGTAAGTAATTTCCTTCAACTAAACTCGCAATTACTTGAGTCTTTCTGGCATAGAGCAAGAAGGGATTCTAATGGATTCTTTATTTTATTTATTTATTTTTTGGTGCTAGGGATTGAACCCAGAGGTGCTTACCACTGAGCCAAATCCCCAGCACAAGAATGGATTTTTTTTTTACTTATTTATTTTTATACCTAGTTTTTTTGTATTTTACTATATTTTATTATACTATATTATAATGTGATATTTTTATAAATAGTACTTGTGTGCATTTGAGAAGTTACTTTAAAGCATTGTATATTTCCCTGATAGCATTAAGATATCAGGGTAATTTAAAATGCATTGCATCTTACTTTGAATTTGGGAAAATAAAATGATTCAGATATTTATATGAATTATACAGGTGAATAGTTATAGTAGTAATTCTAAATGCAAATCCTAGAAGACAGTACTTGAAAATATAAGTAAAAATTTCTATAGCCATGGTAATAAACTTTATAGCATTTTCTATAATGGTGCACAACCTGGACCTACACCATTAGCCCCAATTCTCAGGCTTTTAGACTTGAGCTCAATTGACTGCAAATGAAAATGGAATATAATGGTGGAAACAGAGATTGGAATAATACACTTGGAGGGCATAGGAAGTTCTTGAAAGATCTCATATGCCAGATGGAGGAGCTTAGACATTATCTTTTAGGTAAAGTAAACTCAATGATGAATTAAACAAGTAAGTTTGCATTTCGCAAGCTAAGTCCAGATTACCTCAATTGCAAAGAAGAGTTTTTAGTAAAGGGAGCTAATTGCAATGTTCTCTCAGACAGTCTCCCTGGGAATGGTGAGCCCTGTGATGATGAAGATGGAAATGAAGCATAGCTTATTGATGGCATTGGCAGGATTTTGTAAGATAAAAGACCTAGGGGTAAAACAAACAAAGAAAATAAGGTAACTGTTCTACTCTTGCACTGGCACCAAACTGGGCAATGTGTTCCTAAATAAATGAAGGGAAACTTAAGGAAGATTAGACCCAGACTGAAGATAACTCAAACACCAGAGGTTCTTGCTGGTGACAATGGACATGGGTATATGAGACCCAGAAACTGAAGAACAGCTACAGTAATTAAGTTTGCCAAACAGAGCAAGAAAAGCAATCCAATGGTAATAAATATTGACACTGTTGATGTTTCAACATATTTTCATCCTATTGGATGTCAGAGTGACTGCCATATTTTCAGCAATTTGCATATTTGGGGCAACCATTTGAAAAATGACCCGTCAATATCAAAGATTCAGTTCTTACCGTGAAGGAAAATGCACATCCCCTAAGGACTTACATGTTCAGCACTTCGCCTTTCATGCCTGTGCTATTTCACCTCTTCTCGTTGATAGGTAATAATGACGAGCTCCAGCTGACATTGGATCAACTGTAGCAGGTATTCTACCCAGACACCCATGCTATGAGACCCTGGAGAAAACATGCTGTGAGGATAGCAGTAAGCCCTCAGTAGTCACAGCACCTTTAGAATCTGCCACCTTCTTCTGGCCAAGAACATATTCCCTCTGGGCCGCTCCAGCTAATGACTGTGCCGGACTTGGGTTAAGACTTGTTTCTCACCAGCACTGGACTCCATTAATAGGCACAATTTGCCCTGAAGCTCCTTGTTGGCATGGATGAGACTTTCCCATAACATCAGAGACAGAAGCTCTTTCTAGCTAAAGTTTCCTCTTCACCCCTGTCTTTCCAGAAGCATCACAACAACGTCACAGGTTTGAAAACTTTCACTAGTTAGTACTCCACCCTCTCTCCTTGGACTTTCATGAACTTTGTATCCTGTAAGTCTTGCTGTCTCAATCTTGTCAACATTCCATTTACTATCACCTGGAGTGACACATTTTTTTTAAATTTTGTATTGCTGCTCTAACCAAAACATATAAAAATAAAAACCCTCAGCAGCTTCAGCAATATAAAATTATTCTTTGAATCAGAAATACAAAATGAGTTTTATGAGGCTAGAGAGGAAGAGTCAGCAGGTCTGTTTCCTGCAAGTATCCAATGAAGAATCCACCTCTCCATACCTTTTTTCCTCCAGTGGACACCTGTGTTTCTTGGCTGACAGTCCCCTCCTACATCCTCAAGATGCATTATTCCAATCTCTGTTTCTGCCATCATATTGCATTTCCCTTTAGAGTCACTTCTTCCTCTCACAAGGACACTTTGAACTTCTCGAAACCTGATACGCTGACACAATCTTCCCATTTTCAGATGATTAACATAATCATGTCTTCAAAAGGCATTTTTTACATATAGGGTTCAATTTCCAGGTTAATGGAATTATAATGTGAATATTTGGGGGAGGCTACAGTATTAGTCATATTACTTTACCAAATATGCAATTTTCCTAAGACTCTGAATTATACCTAGATTGATAATAAATCAAACTTCAGAATGTTTAGCCAGGGACCATCGGCAGCCTTGAATGAGTCAAAGAATCACACTCAGCTGTACTGAGAAAGTCTCCAAATGGAGGAAGAAAGGCAAAAACAGGCAGTAAGTGTTGATGATGTTGACATTTGAACAATGTAATGATAACTATAAATGTGAAAAATGCTGCCTCTCAGTATGGGGCCGTAATTTTTCTGATTATTTTGAAAATATTCTGTTTCATTAAATATTATGAAGAGTTTATAATAAAGCGACTGAAAGTTTCTTTGCCATGTACCCTGTGCTGTTGACATACATTTACCACTTACTATGACTGAAATTCTGTTGAAGACAGATTTCTCATGAGTGTGCTGACAAAATGAAAGTAAAGCAGACGAAAGTCCATAACATTGACAATTCAGGTAAGAAGCACTGAAGAAAACAAAAAAATATTAGGGTGAACAATTTGAATGTATCTTGTTTACCAGAAAATGTATATATGAATCTTAAGTAATTTGTTTTTGCATACAGAAAATTATTGAGAAAAGACAGCATTCATAGGGATGAGTATCCCCTTTTCACATCCCCACATTTCCACACTGATTGTTGACTTAGACTGAAAATCAAGTAGAAAAAAAAAATCTAGATATTAGAGTAAGATTTGGTTAAACAATTCTCCAGAAACAATTACAAAAGTTACTGAAATCATAGGAACTTAACAAATAAGATCCAGTCATATCATGTCTGTGAAGAAAATAAACAGATAAGCAAACCTTCATTCTTTAATATCCAGTGCCTGGATTTTGAATACTTTCCCAGAATGAGGTTTCAAATAAGCTTAGTCAGATGCTTCAAGGATTAGAACAGACTGCTTTTCATTTGTTTTGCTTTATTGGTTGACATTTACTAACGTAAAACGACTATTGAGTTAACAGGTATATGAAAATTGCATGGGGCCATGGAATCTGCTTGTTCTTTCACACACTAATCCCTTTTCTCTTGTGCTCAGTAACATAATAGGCCAGAGTGCCTAGGTATGCAACAGGAGCCAGCATTGTATAGATGCAATCAATAGCATAATCCTATTAAACTCTGCAAAACAGTTTACTTTATGATATAAAGTAGAATTGTGATTGATTTTTAAAGTAAATAGTAGTTCTATATTCAACTCAGACTAGGATAACTTTTAAGGCAGCAACTTTCTCTTTATGAGACCATGAGTTTTCTTCCATTTTTCTTGATTTTACAAATAAATCTTGCCTATGTGGCCTAATTAAAAGACATGGAATCCTAGCTTGACTTTTCACATAAAATTGCCTTGGCCTTTTGCCAACTTCTAAACAGAGAACTGAATGCCTGCTTTTAAGTTTCAGCCATTTATTCTAGAACTCTCCAGGCTAAACACAATAGCTCTTAGACAATGGTAATTCTTTTTATAACATTTCATTCTTTAATTCCAGAATTACTATAAATATTTAGAATAAAGTCATTATTCAGCTAGTACCCAGCTTTATAGGAATACCAGTCATTTGTATTCAGTGTCTTTATTAACTGTTCACATTTAATAGTTGGTTCCATGCCACATTAGAATGTTATATGTTTTGAGGACACTCCCCCATAAAGACCACAGGATACATTTCCCACTCATGCCCCGTTTCTAACATGTAATGACTGACTCTTCCTCATGTGATTAATATCTTAAGACATCAGTCTTAAGGATAGTGATAATATATTTAAACACCCTTCAAATATTATGAAACTCTTTGGAAACATAAAACACAGATTTTCCCTGAGCAGCATTGCAAGTGGTTAATAAGTGCATACATAAGGTCCACAGCAAATGGGGCCAAATTGACTTCAGTTTCCAGGTTCTGTTTAAAGTCCAATGAGGCCAACATTTTCCCAAGAATACTTTGTTGCTACCTGGAAGATGCAAAGTTTGTGGAATTCAATTTCCTCAAAGATAACTGGTGTGCTTGAAAAGAAAGAGGTAATAATATGTTATTGACTCAAAATGGTGAACACATGTTGCTTGCTTTTCAGAAATGAGAGGGATGATTTAAGAATGAATGAAACAAAAGGGTTAAAAACAAGATGAAGTTTGTGGCAGACCAGGAGTCGTAAGGAAATATTTGAAAGACAGTCAAATGGATTCAAATCAAGGGAAAAAAATGTCAATACCACTATGCACAAAGAATTGATGTACAAAAAACATGCGGCAAAGTACACCAACCCTAGAGAGAAATAAGGAGGACTAAGAGTCCAGCCTCACTCCATTTCATATAAACAAAACAAAATATCTTCAAACAAAACAAAGTAATATAAGATTATTAGATAATCTTACATGATATAATATAAAAAATTTCAAAAGTTAACTTATATAACATCAAAATAATGAAGTAGATTAAAAATAATTTAAAAAAGAACAAACAGAAACCAAAATGTCAAAGAAGATGAGCACAGTTTTAAGTCTTTGACTAACCCAACAAAGTTTAAAAAAAAAAAAAAGTAAAATAGTTGAAAACACTAGGCATTGGGTTTGATCCACAGCACCCAAAAGAAAAGTATACTGTTATAACTATGATATTTTGGGCTGGAGTTGTGGCTCAGTGGCACAGCACTTGCCTCGCACATGTGAGGCATTGGGTTGGATTCTCAACACCACATAAAAATAAATAAACAAAATAAAATAATTGTGTCCATCTATAACTAATTTTTTAAAAAAAGTTATGACATTTTGTCAATAGTTACCATTGTTAATATATATTTCTACATATATATACACATATATATTACATGTATATATATGTAATAAATGACAGTAAAAATAAGATTTGGTACTATCTATGGTTTCAAGCATCAGCAGAATATCATATATTTTTATTATAATGAAATAAAGCTGGAAAAATTTGTAAATTACTTATCAAGAAATAAATAAAAATATTTTCCCAAGAAATGATTATAAAATAAGTATAGAAATAATTATAGAGACAATCATTATAATACATAATATGATTTATAAAGTTTAAACCTATTACAAATTCAAAATTTTAACCAGGAATATCAAATATGAAAAATAATTTTTATTTAGAATTTAAACATTAAAATAAAGAAAAGCAGAGTCTACTTCTTAACTTTCATTCATTCAATATTCAACTTGTTTCCTAAATAATGTATATGTTAAAACGTAGCTTCATAAGCATCAAATGGAAAAAAAAATTAGTATGATGGCTGGCACAAAATAAATATATCAAGTACATTTATATTTACACAAGAAGATGAAGTAGTTATTTTGAGGAAATTAAAATAAAAAGATAAAATACATATTTTGTGACTTGACACTTTAACCTAGAAGTGTTGAGGGCAGGGTCCCTCTTCCTCAGTGCTCCAGGGAGCCCCTGTGGAATGTTACTAAGTGAGCAACTACTCTGCCCAGCTCTGCAGTGCCCTTGATAGAGACGACAAGGTTATCATGCCCCTTGGGTCACAGCCCTATGACTTCTCTGCATACCACAGGGAGTCCTGGCAGCCCATAATGCACCTGGGCCTTGTGCAATCTGGATCACTGCAGGCAAACCCAGGGCAGTCTCCTCTCTTCAGGGGATGAACAGATTCTCCACTTCTCCAACTTACAGTCACACGTAGGTTGACTATTACAAAGTCCACATATCAAGAGCTAGATCTGCTCATCAGTGAGAATATCTTCAAAAATTGGTGTCAGAATTTAGTTATTCACAACTATGACAGAAATTGAAAATATTTTTATATAATTATCATAGTATTTGTAATGAAATAAATGATTAGGGTTGACTTATTTGAAAAAAAAAATCACAAGAGAACTCCAATAGCTATATCTTATTTCCATTAGGTAAATAAGCTGTTTGGGGTTTGTTTGTTTTTGGTGTGAGCAAGAAACACCTCAGATCAGCCTTGGTTATCTAATATGACCCAATCTTTTGGAAAGTTAGGTTGTGCACTTCTTTCCACATCTGCCAAATGAGGGCACCAAAATCCCAGAAGTGGTAATATTTTCTTTTTGGTTTAGGATATATGTTAATGCAGAACTCCAGATAGCCACCTCAGCCTCCTGCCAGCTCCGCCCTTCCCACTCCTCTTCCTCCATTGCCCTGATTACCACGGCCCAAGCCTATGGCTGCTCACAGAAGCTAGGAGACAGGCTGACCAGACTGTCTAATCTTTTGGTTAAAATATATATTTCTTGGTATCTTTGTATTAATCACTTGTTCTTATATTTAGTTTTAAAATGAATTGGGTCAGTGTCTTATTCTATAATTGCAAAACATAGTTTTAATAGCATGGAATAGTAAATATAAAATAGCAGTGAACTCATTTAGCCCTAATGCAGTTAAGAATTAATGTTACATTTTAATTGCTTTTACAAATTATTCTAAGGCATTCTATCTGTTTAAATTGTCATGTTTTATACACACACACACACACACACACACGTGTATATGTGTGTGTGTATTTCAAATATGCTGATCAATCAGGAATTTCAAAAATGTGTTATTAGTACATCTATTAACATTCCAGCATATTGTAAGAGTTTTTCTATAAAGATTGTTGAAATATTTTAATAGATTCAGCAAATATTCCTAATAAAGTTTTTATTTTTAAAAACTACTACAGCAAATATTTTACCAAATGTGAAAACACTACAATAAATTCAATTAAATTTGGAAAATAAAGAGGAATTCCTAAGTCTCGCCATTATTTTTACTTTTTTATTTAAAAAAAATTTCATGCAGAATAAAATGATTAAAAGATCATCATTTTGTATATTTACTTTACATTGTCTCTATACCTAATCACTTATAATTATTACTGTTATTATTATCATTATTGATTCCTTACTGTGGGAGTAAGTAGCAGTCATCATGACATTTCATTGTAACCTATACCTCCTGACTGTAATGACATTCTCTCACTGCTAAAACCTAGTATTGTCACAAAGTCAATTAGTTAAAAACAGACAGTTAATACAATGCTATGATGTAATATGTAACCAATTTGAATCAACTCAGGAGCTTAGATTTTCAAAATTTCTCAGTACTTTTTTTTTCTCTTTCATGACAATGAACATGAGATCAGAATTTAACTCTGAACATTGTGTCTGACAATGAAAGTCTCCTGACATTATTGAGCATAAAAGAATAATAAGTAAGAAAATTAAATAAAATAATAATAATAGATATTATAAAAAGATAAATATATGATCTCATCATATCCTTCAAAAAATTTTAAAATTATTGACTAGAGGTATTAAACAAATTTGACACAAGAATAGATGTAATAAGAATTTTTAAAGTTGAATTTTTTCTATTTTTTTATTTTTTAGTTGTTGATTGACCTTTATTTTATTCATTTATTTATATGTGGTGCTGAGAATTGAACCCAGTGCCTCACACATGCTAGGCAAGCACTCTCCCACTGAACCATAACCTCAGCCAGAATTTTTTCTATTTTATCAATAAACATTTAAGTTGAAAATGTAAAAACAAATATTTGAAATTTAAACAAAAATATAAAATTCTGAAAATAAATTTACTAAGATGAACAAAAAATATATATTTACTTGTTTATAAAACAACATTTGAATAAATGTAAAAAATATACTTCATGAAAAGACATAATATTTTTAATAAATTCAGCTGTAATCCCTACAGAGTTTGGTTCAGCAGCAGATAAAGTGATCTTAATGTTAATTGGAAGACTATACATTCAACTACATTAGGAGTACATGTTTAAAAATATTAAATGATGAAGAATGGTTTAGACTAATTTGCTTCAACAGAAATTCAAATTTATGAAATATTATGACTAATCCATCACATTATTTCTTTGACAGAGAAAATAATGTATTTTAATCATGCTAAAATAATTTCTTATCTCAAGAAAATCATCTCATAGCATATTTAAGGTATATTTTGAATTGAATAAAGACTTAAATGATTCAAAACATTAAAAGAAAATCTGGAAAACTGTATGTAAAAATGAGAAGACTTTCTTGATCAAAATTTTTAAATAAGAATTTTTTAAAGTACCAAATTAATTATAAAAGTATTTGGCAAAAGAGAGCTTCAATTCAGACAAATGGCAGATAGTAAAATTCCAATATGTGTGGCTAAGAATTAATATAAATGTTTCACAGAGATCTCTTCCAAACTAACAGAAAATGAAATGAAATTAAGATGAAGGTGAGTAAAAGCTATGAAGATCCTCTTGACAGAAAATCAAATGTAAATTGTCAGAAAACAAAGAAAAACCCAACTAGACTCCACCATCTGCACCTTTTCTGTTTCCATACTTACCAATGCAATTTCCCCTTGTTCAATTTATTGTGGTTTCATTTTTTTTATCCCTAAAACTGAATTCTGTTTTGTTCATATATCAACCATAAATCCATCACCAGAGGCTCTTTCATTCATTGTTAATCAAATCTGCCCTTTTCTAATTGTTTGGCCCATGGGCCATCAATATTTGTAAACCACTGAGAAAAGAAACAGCAGCAAAAACCACACCCAAATACCTGCCAGTGGAAGAAATTGCCAGGAACTGAAGCCGTGGAGTGGATGTGGATGGCAGTTTCTCCCCAGCAGATGCCTTTCCAGCATCTTGGCCAACTACTCTTCCACATGTTCTTTGAATTTCTTCTGGAGAATATAATTCAACAACAGAATAATCCATGACTCATGACTACAGCTTACTGTAAAATGATTCAGAAAAAAAATCTATGTTTAGTAAGTTGTAAATTTATGTATGTCCATGTATGCGTGGGGCAGAGGGAGAGAGCACAAATATGAGAATATGCTAATTAATAATGGACCAGTCTGAGTGAAAGGTATTTGGGGGTTCTTCATAGGATTCCTTGAGTTCCTCAAATTTCAAATCATTTCAAACTAAGAATTAAAAACAAGTGGTATTTGCAATATTTTAATCACATTTTTTGTATCAATGAAATATGCATGGCTAATGATTTTATACGTTTAACTATGGTCCTCCATCCAAAAATCAAAAATAAGGCTATAGTATATTTACTTTTAACTGTATTGTATTGTATGTTCCATAACAAATTTAATGTTTTATTTTTCTGATCATTAAGTGAGACAAACTTTTTTTGTTCTTACTGCAATAATCACATACAGAAATGGGAGAAGTTTATACCTGTGAAATTACATTATAAAACAAATTAATGTAGAAGTAAAGGCAAATCATAGAGAACAAACAGTGATGAGTTAGAGCCCTGACAGTTTTCTTGCCTGTTGCAATCTAGAGCAACATTTATTTCCTGGGGGAAAGAGAGTTCAGCAAACCCAATTTTACAGACAGTCTGATCAACCAGTCTCTAAGTATTGGTTTCAGTAATAAATTTCTAAAACTATTATAACAAGCATATTACTTAGTTATTCAACTTAGCAGGCCTCGTGGATATTCATGGAAAAATTTTCCCACTGCCGTTTCCTCTGATTCTTTCAAACACATCATCCAAAGTTACATTTCTTTACAAGTATGAACTATCATTTCACATCTGCTGTCTATTCACCCTCGACGGCAGATTAAAGTTCTTCCTTATGTTGCAGGCTTGGAAAAAGTGAAAGGAAATACCTAACTTCATTGGAGTAACAAGTATAAGCAATCATTATCGCTAAGACTTCATGAAATGACTGTAGATATAAAATCAGGGGTACATTTTGTTGTAATGCTCAGGTTCAGAGGTCACTGGAAAAGACGGTTACCTTCCATCAGATTATGTAACTTGATACAAGCCAAAATATTTAAGAATATTTAAATCACTTCTCTATTATTTGACAATATACTTGAAATACTTATTTTGAATTAGATTACTTAGTTTTATTAACTCTGTGTGTGTGTGTGTGTGTGTGTGTGTGTAATAGATGCACCTTTTGGCATTCATGCAATTATATAGCTAATAATTCAAATAATCTTCACCATGCATTTGTAATGTTGGTAGAGCAAACCTGTTTTTCAGCACCTGGTAACTTATAACCCAAGTGAAATTTTTGGAGCAGTATTCCAAAATATCTATTTAGTATGAATATGAAGCATATTTGACATAGCCCCTTTTATAATTAAAATATTCAAATAGAAGGCAATTATTTTGAATAATATGGGTAAAGTTAAAATTGAAGCTACCTTAATACTAACATTTCTACTTCTATATATTTATCCTGCAGATACATTACACTTGCAAAAAATCATCTATATTCAATTTATTCATTCTGTGCTGTTTGTAAGATAAACTTAATGAAGTAAGCCATATATCTATCAATAAAACCTAATTAAATAATGATTAGTCTTTGCTATGCAAACAAAGGAGATTAAAGAAATCATTTCCAACATATGCAATAAGGTCCCAAGAGTAAGGCCAAAAAGTGTGTGTATGTTTATCTTAACATTTGTATAAAACAGAATAAAAGAAAAAATTATAGATACATATATTTTCTTTCTAATCCTTATTGTTTGTACATATGTTTGTATATAAATGAAAGTAACAAATATGTTATAAACATAATATATTTATAAGATATATATATTGCCTTTAGTGTTATAAAAATGTCAATGTAAAAATCATGAACAATGGTAATATGATATTCTTGGAAATGAGAGCAGTAGGAGGAAGACCTTTTAAAATATACATTTTTGGTGTATCTAAACATA